>NC_050573.1:227878440-228478440 GCF_011100635.1 Trichosurus vulpecula
ATGAAAATCCTTTCCAGTAGAGTTAAAGGTGAACAAGTATCTCCATTGTCACCACCTCCATATAGTACTAGAAATGCTGGCTATAGCAATAAGACAAGAAGAGGAAACTGAGGGCATAGGTAAAAATAAAACAAAATGATCATTTTTTCAGATGTGATAGAATACTATTAACTGAAAAAACAACTTCTGCAATCTTGTAGAAAATAAGTCTGCAAGAACCATCACCATTTCTATGTAATACTAATAAAACCCAGAAGAGAGAAAATCCATTTAAAATTACTAGAGAATACACAAAATATTTGGAAATCTACCTTCTTAGACACACACAGGAACTATGTAGACACAACCAGAAAAAATATTTTTTACAGAAATATTGAACTAATTGGGAAAATACTAATTACCTACAGGTAAGAGAAGGCAATGTAATAAAAATGTTTAAATTTTCAAAATAAATTTACATGTTAAATACCATGCCAATCAAACTACCAAAGGGTTACTCCATAGGACTAAAAAAAAAGTAATAATGGAATACATATAAAGGAGAGAAAAAGTCTAAAATTTCAAGCAAAATATTGTAAAGAAATTATTTTAAAAAGGGGGCCTAGCAATGCAAAATCTCAAACTATATTGCCAAGCAGTAATTATTTTGGGTGGTTTTTTGGTTTGTTTTTTTTCCCCTCAGGGCAATTGGGGTTAAGTGACTTGCCCAAGGTCACACAACTAGTACATGTATCAAGTATCTGAGGCCAGATTTTAACTCAGGTCCTCCTGACTCCAGGGCCAGTGCTCTACTCACTGCGCCACCTAGCTGCCCCAAGCAGTAATTATTAAAACAATTTGGTACCAGTTTCTAAAAATGGAGGTATTGATCACTGGAACAGATTAGGTACATAATATACAGAAGCAAATTATCTAATAATACTCTTCTATATGATGAATACAAAGACCCCAGCTATTGAGATAAGGACACTATTTTTAAAACTGCTAAGAAAATTGGACACTAGTATGGAAGAAATTAGATTTATACCACCACCTCACACTTTCTGTATAAAAAAAAATCTCCAAATAGGTACATGACTGAGATATAAAAGGTCATATCATAAACAAATTAAAGAAACATTGAAAAAATTATCTATGAGATCTGAGTAGGAGAAATGTTCATAACCAGACAAGGTAAAGGGAGTATCACATGACAAAGGTCTTATTTTCAATATCTATAAGCACCTAATTCAAATATATAAGAGTCAATCGATAAAATGGTCTAAGGATATAAACAAACTGTTCTTAAAGGAAAAAACAATGGCTATTTATGGCCATATTAAAAATACTCCAAATTATTATTAATTAGAGAAAAGCAAATTAAAACATTTCTGTTATTCTACCTCATACCAATCAGTGTTGCCAAATATGACAAAAAAGTAAAATTATAAAAGTTGGAAGGTCTGCAAGAAAACAGGAACATTAATGGACTATTGACACGCCTGTGAATAGGCACAACCATTCCTGAAAGCAATTTTAAATTATACACAAAAAGTTACCAAGCAACATATGCCTTTGAGCCAACTATATACCACCACTAGGCCTATACCCAAAAGAGAACAAAGAAACAGGAAAAGTTCCTATACACAGAAAAATATTTATAGCGTCTTTCTGGGGATAGCAAAAAGCTGGAAACTAATGGACCATTAACTCAATCAAGTGAGGAATGGATGAATAAATTGTAGTGTAGAAATGTATTGGAAAACTATTGTGCTGTAAGAAATGAGGAAATAGAAGATTTCAAAAAGACATTACAGAGAAGTAATAGATTTAGGGTGTCAAATGAGACAACTATATATCTATACACATATATATATAATATTTGACAGGTAAATATTAGATATGTGTCTGCATACTGCCATTGAGGTTACGTGATTATGCACATTTGTTATAAGACATTTGTTTTCCTTTAATTTAATGGAGTGGGGAATGGAAGGGAAAGAAAACATAGTTCTGTTAACTTTTTTTAAAAAAATCATAAAGAGGTGCTACAGATGTAAAATGTTATGTGCACTTTCAGATGAAGTCTCTTATTATTAGTTTTACTCAATCATTTTACTTTGTTATGAGACCTGTTATAAAATGAGAGAAATCTATTAGTGTTTGTAATATATAAACAAAAGAGATCAATAAAACTTAATTAATATTTGTCTGGTGAGATGGAATTGAGTGAGCATTCAAAAGGGTCCAAACAGGCCAAGTCTGGCTCTCTTTGCTGGTAGCCATTGCAATAAAATGTGCTATAAGCCTCTAAATGGGAAGAAAGACCTCTGGCCCCTATCTATCTACCTGAGCATACCATGTGGCCTTGGACATATGACACTATTTCATTTCAGTCTGCTGTAGTTCATGCTTTGTTGCCATTTGGTGAATGAATGCTTTGAAAAATTGGAGAAGGCACCATAGGAACTGTGAAAGATGACCTTTTTGGCCCTGGACAGCAGATATTATCTTTGTATCTCTAATGTCAAGCACAATTCCAGGCCAATTGAAATTATTCATAAATGGTTATTGATTATCTGATATTATAATTGAGTCTGTCCATAATCTTTGAAATGTCATCCATCGACCAATCCAAAAACATTTTATTAGTGCCTACTATCTGCCCAGAGTTGTGCTAAGTGCTTGGGATACAAAGGCAAAAGTAAATTGGCCCCTTTTCTTAAGGAGTTTACTTTCTAATGGGGAGATATTCTGTCTTTTTTTTTTCTTTTTATTAATTAATTAATTTGTTTTTAGTTTTCAACATTCACTCCTGTAAGATTTTGAGTTCTAAATTTTCTTCCTCCACCCCCAAGACAGTGTGCAATATGATATAGGCTCTACATACACATTCATATTAAACATATTTTCTTATTAGTTATGTTGTAAAGAAAGATTAGAACCAATGGGAGGAATCACAAGAAAGAACAAAAAAAGAGAGAGCAAATAGTATGCTTTGATCTGCATTCAGACTCCATAGTTCTTTTTCTGGATGTGGATAGCATTTTCCATCATGAGTATTTTGAAGTAGTCTTTGCTCCTTGCATTGCTGAGTAGAGCCAAACCTATCAAAGTTAGTCATCACACTATGTGTCTGTTACTGTGTACAATGTTCTCCTGCTTCTGCTCACTTCACTCAGCATCAGTTCATATAAGTATTTACAGGTTTTTCTGAGGTCCACCTGCTCATCATTTCTTATAGCACAATAGTATTCCATTACACTTCTATATCACGACTTGTTCGGCCATTCCCCAATTGATGGGCATCTAGGGGAGACATTTTCAAATATATGTGTGGGTGCATATACACATATAATATATGTATATGTAAGTATATAGGCATATGTATGACACATATAAAGAAAATGTAAGATAACCTTAGAGGGGAAAACAGAAAAACATTTAGGAGAGGATAAATATTCCTCTTTTTTTTAATAGAAGAGAATGGAGTCTGCAAAATACAGGCCAAAAGACATGAATTCAGTTTCTGGAAAAAAAAATATAGAATGCATCATTAAATGATCACGTGACCATAGATTGAGGGCAAGAAGAGACTTTAGAAACGATCTGGTCCAACTCCATCATTTTACTTATGTTAACACCTAGAGAAGGAAGTGATAATCATTAAGAAACAACATGGCTTCATCAAGAACAGATCATGCCAAATCTCATTTCCTTTTTTGACACAGTGGATTTTGGAGTTTGAGTCAGATGGTCTAGGTTCAAGTTCAAGTTTAGAAACCTATTAATTCTGTAATACTACTTGATCTATCTCAATCTCAGTTTCTCAACCTGTTCAAATGGAACTGGTGATACTTGTACTGTAGGTCTCCTAAGACATTCATTTAAAAAAGCATTTTGGAAATTGTAAAGTACTATATAAATGTAAACTATTATTATAGTAGGCTATATTATACCATCTTGTAATATTGTAAAGAAAACACTTTATACATTTTTTGTGAAAAAAATCTCACACTCAACTTAAAGGTATAATTAAAAGCCTAAGTTGCATGGTTAATTTTGTAGTTCTAGGATCGTTAAAAGGAAGCAGACTGTGCCATAACTCAGGCCTGAGGAAGGAACTAGAGTTGAATCAAGCAGCAATTGATAAAAATTGAAGATACGTCTTCCTTCTTTCTGCATAAATGTCGCATTCTTTCCCCCAACCCAAACTCTCCTCCATTATACCCCACTAGAATTTATATTCTAAAGTCCCTAGTATGGTGCTCCTTAAAGGCAGAGACTCTCATTCTTGCCAGTGTATCCCCAGTCCTTAGCAGAATGCCACACACATGCTAAGTATTTAATAAGTATTTCTTGAATTGAATCAAAGAGGGTATTGAATTATAGCTAGATCTTCATATTTGTTGGACTTTTGCTCCAGTGGTATAATTTAATTTCTTTGCTAATACTAGTTCATTTATATGCTTACGTATTTTAGTTTTATAGGAAAAGGAGTATAATTGAGAAGGAAAGTGTTCTATATTCTTTGTTTCGATTAACCACCCCTAAGAGAATGATAGGGCAGCTAGGTGGTACAGTGGATAGAGTACTGGGCTTGGAATCAGGAACACTCATCTTCATGAGTTATAATCCAGCCTCAGACACTTAGTAGCTGTATAACCCTGGGCAAGTCACTTAACCTGTTTGCCACAGTTTCCTCATCTATAAAATGAGCTGAAGAAGGAAATGGCAAACCACTCCAGCATCTCTGCCAAGAAAACCGCAAATACATCAGGAAGAGTTGGTCACAACTGAAATAACTGAACAAGAGAAGCATAGCTGTTCAGAGGCTATAACTAAGGTAATTGTTGGTCCATACTGTCCACAGGGTTTTCTTGGAAAAGATTCTAAAGTTGTTTGCCATTTCCTTCTCCAGTAGATTAAGGCAAAAAGAGCTTAAATGACTTGCCCAAGGCCACACAGCTAGTAAGTGTCAGAGGCCAAAATAGTATTCAAGTCTTCCTGACTCCAGGCCCAGTGCTCTATCCACTGAGCCATCTAGCTGCCCCTAACTAAAGCACTGCTGCCCACCTAGAGGAGGTATATCTCAAATGCCAGCAAAGTTCTTTGGAGGAAATGAACAGCCCCAAATATATACATATATGCATATGTATGTATATGTATATTTATGTATATTATATATACATGTATGTATATATGTACACATACACATGTATATACGCATGCACATATGTATATGTGTGTGCGTTTGTGTGTATATGTATGTGTATGTATACATGTGTGTGGTACACACACACATATATATTTACTTTTCTTTGCTACCCTCCCTGGAGACACGCACAGAGGAAAAAAATCTGGAATTGTTTACGACTTACCTAACCACATTCAGCATTTTACCTTCAAATGTCATTTTTTTTTCTTCTGTCACACAAGCTTTGTTCAAATGGTACTGCTCCCACAAGGCTGAGAACCCGAGATGTCTCAAACCAATGAATAATGGTTATCTAGTTTTCCTAGGGACTTTTAAATTAAAGCCAATGTTAATGGTTCTTCCTTTCTAGTTAATATTTAGATTTCATTTTACTTTAATAAATAGAAGACAGTAAGTGTATCTGGTATAGGACAAAGCACAAACATTGGCATGCTTAAAGGATGTTCCTGGTGTGCCCAGGCATATCCTCAAGTCCCAGAATCCTCCTCATCAAAGGTGAGGCCTCTTGAGAAGCACAGCTCAGTGGAGGTGGAAGGAGGAGATAGCTTTCCCAGGTTCTGGGGACTCCTCAATTGTTTCAGCTTTTGCCACAATGAGCTGCTACTTCCTCAGTCTGGCTCACTTCCCCTTCATTGCTTCTGTGAGGCTCTAATGGGAGAGGAAGAAATAGGCAGGTGTAGTGATTTGGTCTCCCTATAATTTGGGGCCCCTCTACTTCCCCCTTCCGGATTCTTTCTGTGATGCTGCTTTACCTTCTCCAGCAAGACTTTTGTTTGGTGTATCCCGGTTCTTGCAGGGTCAGGTGGGCTCAGGTGGGCCTAGTGGTTCCAGACAACAGTAGCCAGGTCAAGAAAAAACTAACTAAACATTTTTTCACTCTTCAATATCCCTGGCTACTTTTTTTTTCCTATCACTGAGCCCATAGTGTATGGCCTTGGGCTGTGGCTGCTATGTACAAGGAAGGCAAAAGATTAACATTTTACATTTTAAAAGGAGGCATCTCTGGTGCCTTTAAACTTCACCCTTAGAGAAGGATGGGTGGAGAAGATGCAAGAGAGGTCTATTCTGCCTCCCTTTGAGCCCCAACAGGCCCCGACAAAGATAGAGCATCACTACACATATGGGCCTCCATTCTCCTATAACAACGTGTGAAACACTGAGACATTTTAAAGGAATGATGTTTTGAAAGAATCTTAGTCTTTTTTATATAAAATTTTTAAACACCTATAAGCAAATATGGAGAGAGAAAAATGGAAGTAATGTCAGATTTTATATTCTTAGCCACAAAGATCACTGCAGCCATGAAATTAAAAAACATTTAGAAAGAAGGCTATGGCAAATCTGAACAGCACACTAAAAACCAGGAGACATCACCTTGCCAACAAAGGTCTGCAGAGTCAAAGCTGTGGTTTTTGCAGTAGTGAGGTATGGCTATGAGAGTTGGATTATAAGGAAATTTAAGTGCTGCACAATCAACACTTTTTAATTGTAGTGCTAGAGAAGCTTTTTGAGAATCCCTTGGATAGCAAGGAGATAAAATCAGTCAATACTTAAAGAAATTAACTCAGACTGTTCACTGGAAGGTTAAATACTGAAGCTGAAGCTTAAATACTTTGACCACATAATGAGAAGACAGAACTCCTTGGAAAAGACCCTGATGTTGGGAAAGATTTAAGGCATAAGGAAAAGTGGATGGCAGAGGATGAGATGGCCAAATAGTGTAATGGAAGCAAAGAACATGAAATAGGACAGACTTTGAGAAAAGTGGAGGATTAAAGGGCCATGGGCCGTGCTATGGTCCACAGGATCACGAAGAGTCAGACGCAACTGAACAACACCCACAACAACATTTATCACCATATTATTTGATGTATCCAGCTTCTCCTTTCTGAAAATCAAAATTACAATAGCCCCAAAGTCAATGATATACTATAAGATGGTTGTAGCATACATATCCATTCATCCAACCATTCACTCAAAAAGCATTTATCTAGTAAGTGCCAAATTTGTGATATGGGCAGCTAGGTGTCACAATGGATAGAGTGCCAGGCCTGGAGCCAAGAAGACTCATCTTCTTGAGTTTAAATCAAGCCTCAGACACTTACTAGCTGCATGACCCAGGGCAAGTCACTAAACCCTGTTTGCCTCAGTTTCCTCTTCTGTCAAATGAGCTGGAGAAGGAAATGGCAAACCACGCCAGCATCTTTGCCAAGGAAACCCCAAATGGGGTCATGAGGAGACAGACATGACTGAAACAACAATAGAAAAATTCGTGCCATGCATTGTCCTAGGCTTTGGGGATACAAAGACAAAAACAGTCCCTAATTACAGGGCGTTTACATCCTATTGGAGGAAAACAACATGAACATAAGAAAAAATAAAATATATACAAAAATATAATTTCCATGGGCCAGGTGAATGGAGGCCCCTCTAAGATCAGACTGGTCAGTTGGAGCTAATGAACGAGCGAATTTTAAAAATTATTATATAATGTTTTTTATATCAGGGCTTCTTAAACTTTTTCCACTCAATGACCCCTTCAGCGCTTCTTAAACTGTGGGTTGCAACATAATATATCATATATTATATAATGTCCATGCTATGTATTATACAATTTGTGTTATGTATTATGATACATACATATATAATACAAAGACAGGTTCAAGTCTTGCCTTACACACAGTCTGGCTGTGTGACCCTGTGTAAATAAGTTAACCTCTCAACGCTCTGGAAAACTCTTTAAGACGACAAGCTGTAGAGAGGGGGTAAATAGGTATTTAGGGGAAATTTTATCTTAGAGTTCCCTGTAACAGTGAAATCCCAAGTATATTCCATATATGTATGTATGTGCTTGTATGTGTATATTTGCACATATAATGTGATAATGTGCATTTGTGTGTATGCATGTATGTTTACATTATGTGGATGTGTGTGTTGGTATGTGTATGATAGTACTGTATCTCTATAACCTGGTTTGCCAAGACCAGCTGAAGTGTCCAGGGGAAAAGGATGAGGGAATTTCAAGGGAAGTAGGAAATGATTGCAAGCAACCATTTTCCACAGTCTTTGCACTTCTATTTCCTTTGACCTTGGAGTTTTCCCTAGAAAGAGAAGCCAATTCCTGAACTCCATGTTAGGGTTGCCTTAGAATTGGCTGGAAGGAGGAAGGGTACTCTCTGCACTGCCTGGGGCTCTATGACAGAGAACTGAGATCACTCTATGCAGCTCTCTTCCTGGACCTGGAGCAGACTGAAAGAAGCAGAGGGGGAACAGATTAGAGAACGCTGGTATGGTGCAGAGAGGCCCATGATGGGGCAAACCGCAGACATTGCATTGCGGTCCAGATCAGTATGAGACTGGCAGCTGTCAGAGGCACAGCCATCTTGGTGAGATCCCACATGCCATCATTTTCTTCATTCTGTTATTTCACTGAGGAAATCTCCAATTAGTTCTAATTCTCACCCAATCCTTTCATTTCCTTCCCCTCTCCTCTGATTTCCTCTCCTCCCTTTCACTTCTCTACTCCACCAGACCAGCTAGGAGGATGGGTGGAATGGGGAAAGAAAGATGACCTAAGCTGCACCATAGCCTGTTTGAAAGTCTTTTGTTTCACTGGTTTCTTTGTTTATACCTGATAATTTTAAGAAATTACTTGGTCATCAAGAGTGAATTTTTGAATCTTATAAATTGGGCACCATGGTTGAAGTAGGCATGTAGAATATAGACTCCATAAGTAAAATGAGGGAAATGAAGGTGGGGGAAGGGCAGGACGAGTATAGTAAAGGGTACTTTGGGGCATGTTTCCTGTCATATAATTAACCTGTTACTGAACCAAGGAACAAGCTTAGGCACATTGGTTCTCTAAAAGCACAAGCACTAAGAAGGGGAGGAGAGGATACACAGAGGTAGCCAGAATACCCCCAGCAGTCAAAAAATACCCTATGCCTGCCTCAGCTAGTTAAGCAATTTACTGATAATGGTCTGAGATGCTGCAGCTCTAAGTAACAACAGAAGACAGGAGGAATCAAGAGTCTTGGATATACTGCTATGTGTGCCTCTATCAGTCATTGCCCATAAACATCTGTCATAAACATATATGTGTGTGTGTATACATATATATATATATTAGATGTGTGTATACACATATACTTGTGCGTGTATGTAAATTATATATGTATGTATACATATATGTGTATATGTATCTACAGATCTTTCTATATCTATCTGTGTGTGTGTGTGTGTGTGAGATTGTTGGGTTGGGGGAGGGTCCCTGAGTTTCTTGGATATGAAGGGGGGGAATTACCTACAGACGGAAAGTCTACATGAATAGCCCTTCCTTGTCTCCTTCCCATTTCTCCATATACTGCAGGCAAGTGCAGAAAAAGTTTCTATGTTTATTTTCTAGCTCTAGCCAACAACTCCATTGTTACTGATGACTTTGCCATTTTGGAAAGTACAGGAAACTAGAATGTGAGGAGACAGAAAAGGAAGTACTAGGAAGTTGCTTTCACTTGATGTTCATTTTGAAGGGTGTAGTAGCTATTTAGATTTGAAGATCTTTCCCACCCATTAATAGGCCATGTGACCTGCTTATGTCACAGGAAGCCTAAGTCACATGTGGTAGGAAGAGCTTCCTGACAGGAAAAATAAGTTATGTCACAGGAAATGCTGACAGAGAAAGAGATGCTATGGCTGCTAATGACTGCTAATGGCCACCCTCATGATTGTTAGAACTGAACAGGCTGTCTTAGCTGTACTGTGAATTTGTTTTGGGGAAAATCCCAGCAGGGGTCAGAGAAGTTTTGGGATGGTGAGGCTCCAGGCTGTGATGTTATGTTTTAAGTTCCTTGCTGTTATGATAAAGTGGGCTGACTGGCTGTGGGAGCTGAACATTTGGTTATGGGATATGATTTTCTGGTGTCTGAATAAATGCTATACTTCTTTTACCTTCCTAATAGCGAGTCTCTCATACCTTGCGATACAGAACTACATAGGCATATTCACAATTATAGTTGATATTGTGTTTATTGCCTTATTGTTACAAAGGGGAAGAAATGTATTTGCCAAGTTAGGTCTCCATTTTACTCATTTTGGTTCAGGTCATGAAATGTGGAAGTGAATGGTAAAAGTCTCAGGAATGAGAGTGAATTGAAGTCACCAGTTACTGAAGAAGCCCCACTCTGGTAAGTTATTAATTAGCAGTAGGGGAAGAGTCCTTCAAATGGGATAAGGTGCTGCCATTTCTAACTAGCTGAGTGTTTTTTCATATACCTTCTACAATGCTTAAGATCATGCCTTTAGAGCTGCAAGGAACACTAACCAATCCTACAGGGCTTCTCAGACTTTTTCCATTCACAACCCCTTTAGTGCTCCTTAAACTGTGGGCTGCAACCCACAGTTTATAAATTTGGGGTCGTGTAGTCCAGTGTTGAGAGTTAAATTGGCAAAGCTTTGTTTTTATATATTTAATTTTTATTTTATTTTTTAATTACATGTAAACAAAAATTGTTAACTTTCTCCTTTTTTAAAATTTTGAGTTCCATATTCTTTCCCTACCTCTCTCCCCTCCCTCCTCCTTTATAAGTCAAGCAATTTGATATAGATTATACATGCGTGGACATGTGAAACATTTCCATGTTAGCCATGTTGCAAAAGAAAACACAGACCAAAAAAACAAGAATAATAGAGAAAGTTTTCAAATGTATGCTTCAATCTGCATTAAGATTCCATCAGTTCTTTCTTTGGAGGTGGATAGCATTTTTCATCATATGTCCTTCAGAATTTTCTTGGATCATTGTACTGTAGAGAATAGCTAAGTCATTCACATTTCATCATCTTACAATATTGCTGTTACTGTGTACAACGTTCTCCTGGTTCTGCTTGCTTAACTTTGCATCAGCTCGTGTAAGTGTTCCCAGGTTTTTCTAAAAGCATCCTGCTCATCATTTCTTATAAAACAATAATATTCTATCACAATCATATATCACTTCTTCAGCCATTCCCCAACTGATAAGCATAAGAATTTCCAATTCTTTGCCAACACAAAAAAATACTACAAATATTTTTGTACATATAGGTACTTTTCCTTTTTCTTTTACAGAGCTAGTAGTGGTATTGCTGTATCAGAGTATGCACAGTTTTATAGCTGTTGGGGCATAGTTCCAAATTTAGATCAGTTCACAACTCTTCCAACAATGCATTATTTCCTACATCTCCTCCAAAATTTGTCATTTTCCTTTTCTGTCATATTAGCCAATCTGATAGGTGTGAGATGGTACCTCAGTTGTTTTAATTTTTATTTCTCTTATTGGTAGTGATTTAGAGCATTTTTTTCATATGACAATAGGTAGTTTTGATTTTGTTTTCTGAAAATTCTCATTCATATCCTTTGGCCATTTAGCCACTGAGCAATGATTTGTATTCTTATCAATTTGATCCATTTCTCTACATATTTGAGCAATGAGGCCTTAATCAGAGAAATTTACTGTTAAGAAAATGTTTCCCAGTTTCCTACTTTCCCCCTTAGTTTTAGTTTTGCTCATTAGTTTTGCTTGTGGAAAAACTTTTAAATTTCATGTAATCAAATTTATCCATTTTATGTCCTATAATGCTCTTTATCTCTCCTTTGGTGATAAATTCTTTCCTTATCTATAAGTCTGACAGGCAATATTCCATGCTCCCCTAATTTGCTTATAATTGTCCCAGTGTTTCTTAACCTGAAGTCTGTGAACTTGTTTCAGCATTTTTTAAAAGCATTTTAATAATTTTATTTAGATATAGTTCTCTTGGAAATCCTATGTGTTTTATTTTATGCATTTAAAAACATTCTGAGGAAAGAGTCTATAAGCTTCACCAGATTGCCAAGAGATCCAGGACTCACAAAAGAAGTTAAGAACCACTGGCGTCTAGTTCCTTATTTAACAGATGAGGAAACAGACTAAATCCCAAAAGGATGAAGAAACTTTCTCAAAATCACATAGCTAGTAAGGAGCATAGATGGGAGATGCTTGCAATAACCTCTTTCCATATATCTTGTAGAGAGCCCAGGATGTTGCTACCTCATTGGGAAACAGACATGAAGCCAATAAGATCTGCAAATAGTAAAGTAGGATTTAGAAGGCCTAATCATTGAACTGTATTGCCTGGCATCCTGTCCATTTTCCAGCCCCCAGAACAATGAAAGTAGCTTGGCTGGCTCCTTGACTGGAGTGAGCACACACTACGTCTCTCCCCTTTCCCTTCCCACTTCCCTCTCCCTGCCCATCTGCCAAATCCAAATGACCCTCAGCATCTGTGTCTGCAATCCTGACGTCTCTGCAAGAGACAAGGTCAGACAGAAAACATGTGGAGCACATTTGCAGAGCCAATTGATTTATATTAAGGGACTTGTTCTGGAGCGAGCGCAGGCAGTGTTATAAATTAATTTACTAATCAGCTCCTCTCCCTCCCATCCCTGACTGGGCCAGATATTTCCATGGGACAGATTCCTCCACTCACACTCAGCCACTGGCTTTGGTTTCAATAATACGGCGCCTTGAAGAGGGAAAAGGGGAAGCTGGGACACGCCAAAATTGTCTCAGAGGCCCCAAGGCAATCCCAGATGCACTGGTATTCTCCTGTCCACCTCCTTGATGACTGAAACATGGATTGGCTCACACCTAGAGTAGGGAACCTGGAGAGCCAGTGTGTTATAATGGGAGGTTTGGCAGTAACCCTCCCTTTTTCCTTATTCTTCATCTTCCTGCTTTCTTAGAGCATTTCAACATTAAAATAAAATAAATTTGTGCTGACAGTACCTTGATGTCTTTTCTTTGTCACAGAAGAGCCAGGAACAGACCAGAGTTGGGGAGTCTAGGAGAGATCAAAACTCTTTAGGGGAAAACTCAAATAATCTAACCCTCTACGTCACCAGTTCCACACCCATTTCAACAAAAAACTTACACCTCATTTTCCTAGAGAGATAACGAGGTAGAACTGGAGGTGGAAAACTACCTGATCCTCTACCTTCTAGTGCCTTCCAATTGTAAGCATTTATTAAGTGCCTGTTATGTGGGGGAGACTGTGCTAGGCTCTAGAGAAACCATGACAAAAATAATATACACTTTTATAATGCTTTAAGCCTTTAAGGTTTACAAACTACTTTTGCCACAAGCACCTAATGGAGCATTTAACAAATGAGGTATATGAGGCTCTGAGAGGTTGTTACTTGCCCAGGATCAAACAGCTATCACATATATCACATATCTGAGGCAAGATTTGATCCCCTGACTCTAAGGTTGTCTAGCTGTCTATCCACAATATCACAGTTACCTCTAAGAGACTGAGGTGAAAAAGTACATTCCAGTCTTGGGGAACCAGTTTGTTTACTTGTTTATTGAATTATTTTTAATAAGTTTATTTATTTATTTTTAGTTTTCAACATTTACTTCCATAAAATTTTGAGTTCCAAATTTTCTCTCCATCTCGCCCCTCCCCCCACTCTAAGAGGGCATGTAATTTGATATAGTCTATGCACATACATTCACATTAAACCAATTTTCATATTAGTCATATTGTAAAGAAGAATTAGAACCAATGGGAGAGAACACGAGAAAGAGGAAACAAAAAAAAAAGAGAGAGAGAGAGCAAATAGTATGCTTCGATCTGCATTCAGACTCCATAGTTCTTTTTCTGCGTGTGGACAACATTTTCCAACATGAATCTTTTGGAGTTGTCTTAGATCCTTGCATTGCTAAGAGCTAAGTCTATCAAAGTTAGTCATTGCACTATGTGGCTGTTACTGTGTCTAATGTTCTCCTGGCTCTGCTCACTTCACTCAGCATCAGTTCATATAAGTCTTTCCAGATTTTTCTGAAATCTGCCTGCTCATCATTTCTTACAGCACAAAGGTATTCCATTGCATTCATATACCACAACTTGTTCAGCCATTCCCCAACTGATGAGTGTCCCCTCAATTTCCAATTCTTTGCCACCACAAAAAGAGCACTATAAAGGGAGGGAGGGAGCATTTTATTTAAAGAGGAGATGTTCCTGGTTTGGGGAACCACACATAGGCCACTTTAGCTGGAACATAGTGCAGCTGGGTGGTACAGTGTGTAGAACACCAGGCCTGGAGAAAGACCTGAGTTCAAATCTAGTCTCAGACACTTACTAACCATGTGACCTGGGCTAGTCACTCAATCCTTTTTCCTTCAGCTTCCTCATCTGTGAAATAAACTGGAGAAGGAAATAGCAAACCGCTCCAGTATCTCTACCAAGAAAACCCCAAATTAAGTCATGAAGAATCAGACACAACTAAAAAATGACTAAACAACAGCAAATGGTGCATTAGGGGCAGCTAGGTGGTGCAGTGAATAGAGCACCAGCCCTGGAATCAGGAGGACCTGAGTTCAAATCCTGCCTCGGACACTTGACACACTTACTAGCTGTGTGACCTTGGGCAAGTCACTTAATCCCAATTGCCCTACCTACCCCTCTCAAAAAAAATAATGAATTAGAAAGAATTGGAGAAAATTCTGAAAAAGTAGTTTGGAACCAAAGGGGAAAAGGCTAAGGAGTTCATATCTTATTCTATAGACAGTAGGGAACTACTATAAGTATAGAGAAGGAACAAACTGAAAGTAGTGCCATGGATATAAAAAAGGTCCAAAAAAGTTCCCTACCCTTAAGTAGTTCACATTCTAGCGAGAAAGACATATAAATACATGGCGTATGTACATACAAGATCTGTACAACCTGGGGGAGAACAGTAAGACTTAGCAGCTGATTAGACATTGAGGGTGGAGGAAAGATGGAGTGAGGGAGAGTAAAGAATCATGGACAATTCTAAGGTTGTGAGTCTAAGGCTAGAAGGACAGTGGTGCTTCCGATCTAACATTCACTCTGCATATTTCCTGTGTCTTTATACACACACGTGTGTGTGCATAGTTATGCATTTGTATGCCATCTCTGCCATGAGAACGTAGACTCCCCTTGAGTGGAGACCTTCGTCATTTCTTACCTAATTCTGTTGCAACAGCCTCCTCACTGGTTTCCCGGCTTCTAGTTTCTCCCTTCTTTATACAGTTGCCGAAATAACCTTTCTGAAGGCCAGGTTTGACAAGTCATGTCCCTAACCAACGACCTGCAGTGTCTGTAGTACCTGTGGAAGGTGCCTATAAGCCATCTACTCCAACTACCTCATTTTACAGATGAGGAAATGAGGCCAGTGGTGGCAAAATAATCTCCCCAGCAAACACGTGGAGAGCTAGCGCTGTGACTTCCTTGAAGATGAGACCATTTTTTTCTTTTTTTTCTTTTTACTTTTTCCTTGGCCTTTCTTTACAACCACAGCACTTAGTACAGTGCCTGGCATATAGTAACTACCTAATAAAAATTTGTTGACTGAATTATTGATGAATGGAAGGAAGGAAAAATTTAGGAGGGAATATAAGCTCCTAGAGGGCAGGGAAGATGTCATTTTTCATCTTCTTATGCATAGTAGGCACTTAATATGTCCATCAAACTTAATTGATCCTCAGTTTCCTCAACTGAAGATGGATACGATAATGTTGCACTACCTGGTTGGTAGATTTTTGAACATGGAATGAGATAATTATTAATAAAATAATAGTTCAAGTCTATATAGCACTTAATCGTTAACAAAATGCTTTTATCACAAAAATTAGTACAGAGAAAAGAGTTCTGGATTTAGAGTGAGAGGACCCTGGATTCAAATTCTACCTCTGCTATTTACTACCTGTGTAAGTGGGGAAGTCACCACTCGGCATAGGGAGCTCCCAGGTGAGGAAACTCCCTCCACCAGTGCAGGTCTGCAATTTCTCTGTAATCTACAGTCAGAGTTTCCCAGAACACTGAGATGTCGAATGACACAGAGCAAGCATATGTCAGAAGTGACCTCTGAACTTAGGTTTTCTGGTTTTAAGTCCAGCCTCCCAACCCATCATGCCACAGTGCTTCTCATGTAATGTTTGCTTCTCTTATAAATGTGAACTACTGTTACTGTACGTCAGAGGAAGATTTTACCCCAAAGCACCAAGCTTTCCAAACTCTGGAGAAGATAACCCAAGTTTACAAAGTAGGGAGAAGGGCCCACAGTCTTAGCACTACCATGGGAGTTATGCTTATTTCTTTTTCTTTTTGTTTGGCTCTTTAGGCACTAGTCTGGCTTGCCTCATCTGGGGAATTAATGGCACCAGGATCCTTGGATTCCAATTTACACGCCCATGTAGTGTGTGAATTTATATTCACTGGCTGCAGCTTCCCTCCCTTTGCTGGTGGGAGTTCCTGTATCTCTGAATCACTGGCCACGGTCCCACTCTGGGCCCGAGCAGCTTCCTGACTTCTATTCTCTTGGCCTCATTCCCTGTTATATTTCTCCATTTGTTGCTAATCAAAAGTTGTTGTGCAGGATAATGGGTGCTTTTGAATTCCTTAAGGGAAATCACTTTTCAAAGGTAATATCTGCCTATGTTTCTGCAGCCTTGGCCCTTGCAATCGAGATGCTGCCAAGCTAGGCAGAGCCAAGCTTTGCTTCCAACTTACTGTAGCTTGCTGGAAAGATGCTTTAAGAAGACTATCTGTTTCCTAAACTCAGAGACGCCTCCAAGTGTACTCTCCCTGCTACTCTGCAAGAAATGCCGTAAGAATAAACACAATTCCAGAGCCCGGGACAGACCAAAAGTACTATAGCATCCTGACCTGGCCTTCCCAGGGCTCTACTCATTAGAGAATCAAAGTCCTATATAAGAAGCATGGCATCCAGAAGGAAGCAGGTGATAGTCTTGCCATGCTCCGGCTTTCTCACATCACATCTGGAGTTTTGTGTTTAGTTCTGGACACCATTGTTCAGGAAAGATATTAAAAAGCTAGAATGTGTCCAAGGAAAGTGACCAAGATAGGTTAGGGGGAGTCATTCTCTAAAAGGATTGGCTGCAGAAACTGGGAGTAGCAGTGGGAGTGAAGGGGTAGCTTAGAAGAAGAGAAGATGTATGCATATGAAATAGGAAGAAAATTATTATTATTATATATATCACATACTGTATATAATGTGTTATATGATATAGTATATAATTAAATTGTATATTATATTATGTGTTGCTATATTCTATATTAATTTTATTTTATATATAATAATTGTTATCGTTATGGTCATAATTATATGTCCCTTAAACCTTTAAAGGGCTTTAGATTTTTTATCTCATTTGCTGGACCGGAGGGGATGCATGTGTTCATGCATTTGAAAGAGTTTTACAGAAAAGAATTAGATTTGTTCTGCTTTGCCCTAGAGCGCACAATTAGGAACAATGGACAGAAGCTGCAAAGTGGTGGATTTAGGCTTGGTTCAAGGAAATATTTTCTGATAATTTAACCTAACGAGGAATAGAGCGATAGGCAAAAGTGTTCCAATAAAGACTAGATGACACATTGTCAGTTGTGGTTACACAGGGGATTCTGGTTCAGTTATGAGTTGAACTAGGGGGCCTCTGCAGTGCCTTCTAACTGATATCTTATTAATTAATATTAAAATCACACTCATGGAACTCTAAGGAGCTAGAGTAGATTTGGTTTATATAGAAGAATGGCCCAAGAGGCCAAAGAACCCGTATTTAAAGGTCAAATAGTTATGAACTGGCTCAGCCAGGAATACAGGTAGGCCTCCAGATCAGAGACACCAAGTTATCTCATCCTTTCTTCTATTTTGTATGCCAATATGATATTGCAGATGCAGAGAGAGTAAAAAACCTAGAGACCATCTAGTCCAGGGGCAAGGAATCTGAGCCTTTGAGATCATATGTGGCCCTCTAGGTCCTCGAGTGCAGACTTTCCACTGTGTCATACAATAATAACAGCAGCACTCAAGGACCTAGAGGGCCACATGCGTCCTCAAGGCTGCAGGTTCCCCACCCCTGATATTTAACCTCTGGTTTTACCATTGAGGAACTGAGCCCGAAGAGGTTAGGTTACTCGAAGTCGAACAGATAGCAAGTGCGTAAAAAATAGGATGTCTGCATCCACTGTCAATAAAATTTTGAAAGCTTATGGAAAGCAGGAGAAATACAACAAAGCTAGAAAAGGGCAAATGTCATACAATTTTTTTTAAAGAGGAAGAGAGCAGAATCTGCAAACTGTAGGCCAGTGAGGCTTGACTTTGATTTCTAGAAAAATTTTGGTATGGATCAATAAAAATGTGGTTAGTGAACAAGTGAAGAGTACAAAGAGTCAACACAGCTTTACCAAGAGCTGGTCATACCAATCTGACCTTGTTTCCTTTTGTGACAGGGCTGTGAAACTGGTAGCTAGGGAAATGCTATAGATATATGTCACATAGATTTTAGCAAAGGTTACCATTATTATGATTGTCATTGCGTAACAATTCAATTAGGTGGAATCAGAACTAGATGGACTTAAAAAGTGATCATTAATGGTTCATGGCAGGAGATCTCCAGTGGAATACTTCCAGCATCTGTGCTTAGCTTAGGGCTAACAATTTTTTTATTAGTGATTTGGAGAAAGTCGTAGAAGGTTTACTCATTTGGGTTGCAAATGACACGAAGCTTGAAGAGATAATTAATGTCACAATGGGTGACAGAGTGAGGATCCAAAAAGATCCTGACATTGGATTCAATCTAGTAAGATAAAATTCTGTAAGCATTTCAATTCAATGATTAATTAATTTAAAAAAACATTTATTTCATGTTTATTATGTACCAGGCACTGTGCTAAGTGCTGGGGATACAAAAGCCTTCAAGAGAGCTTACAATCTAACAGGGGAGACAAGATGCAAACAAATATATACAAAGCAAGCTAAATACAGAATAAAGAGGAAGTAATTAATGGAAGGAAAGCACTGGAATTAAGAAAGGTTGGCAAAGGTTTCATGTAGGAAGTCAGGACTTCAAGGAAGCCAGAGTGAAGGAAGGAGAGCATTCCAAGCAAATGTTAAAGTATGAGACTTGGATTCACAATACCAATTTCAGTAGTACAGGATAGTGATGCATGGTTAAACAGCAGTCTAAAACAAATCCAGGGATTTTCATTTATTTCAAGTTCAATTTAAGTAAGCAGGGTGATTTGGCAACCAATAAAACTAATGCAATATCGAGGTCAATCTTGACCATTAAGAAAGATACAGCTTGTAGGAATATAAGACAATGGGGCCACTGTACACGATCCTCATTAGGCTTCTTCTTATGTATAGTATTCAGTTCTGGATATCACAATTTAAGAAGTGTATTCATAAGCAGGCAAATGTCCAGAAGAAGGCAACCGGGATTCTGAAAGACCTTGATTCCAAGCGATATAAAAATCAGTTGAAGAAATTAAGGGTGTTTAATCTAGAAAAGAGGGGCCTCAAGGAGGACATGATAACTTGTTTCCAAGTATTTGAAAGGCTATCATATGGAAAAAAGGATTAGACCTGTTCTATCTGGCTCCAAAGGACAGAACCAAGAGCAGTGGGTGGAAGTCACAAAGTTAAATTTAGACTTATCATCAAGAAAAATTTCATAACAATTAGAACTACCCCAAGCAGAATGGGCTGCCCCAAGAGGTGGTGATCTCCCTTTCCTTAGAGGTCTTCAAGTAAAGACTGGATGATAACTCATCAAGTATGCTATAGTAGAGATTCCTTTCAGGTGGTCACTGACATCCTGTCCAACCCACATTCTCTGATTCAGTGAAGTAGCAAAGCCAGGTTTTGATCTAGGGTCCTCTGACTCCAAAGACAATACTGCTTCCACTGTGTCATACAATACCAACAGTAGCAGCAGCAGCAGCAGCAACAATTAAGTGTGCTAAGGTTGGAAAAGCGCTTTATATCATTATCCTCATGTTACAGATGAGAGAGTTTAAGTGATTTGCCCAGGGCAGCACAATTAGCAGGTATCTTCAGGTCTTCCTAACTCCCACACACTGTGCCTCCTTAACAAAAAAAAAAATAAAAAAAACCCAAAAGCAATAGTATTAATTTGTGTGGCACAGTGGATAAAGTACTGGGCCTGGAGTCAGAAAGGCCCATCTTGAAGAATTCAAATCCAGCCTCAGACACTTATCAGCTGTGTGACCCTGGACAAGTCACTTAACCCTTTTGCCTCAGTTTCCTTATCTGTAAAATGAGCTAGAGAAGGAAACAGCAAAGCACTCCAGTATCTCTACCAAGAAAACCCCAAACAGGGTCACGAAGAGTCAGACATGACTGAAACAACAGCAACAAATTGGTTTGTATGCCTTCTTAAGCCCACCCTGCCCTTTCATCTGATTGTTGCTTCTGAATAAGCCTTATAGATTTATCTCCCCTACCTCTGGTACCCTAATGTGAGCAAATTTATCCATCCTAACTCCCTCTTCTCTCCTATTACACACTTGCAATGCCTTTCATCCCTTGATATCGCTCCACATTCTCTCATTTGCTCCACTCTGACAAAAAAGATGACCCTTACCTTAACCAAGGCCAACATTTGCATTTTGGCCCTTGATCCCATAAATTATGGCATGTGTTAAGTCAAGCTGGCACATAATTTAAATATATATATGTTCATTCCATACTCAAAGTGTAAGGTTTGGAACAGGGCAGTGCCAGGCTTTTACAAACTTCTGTGACTTGTCTCAAATCTAATCCACCAAAAATTTATCATACACTTACTATGCGAGATGGTATTACGTTAAATACTAAGAATACAAATTGGAAAACAATCCCTACCCTCAGAAAGCTTATGTTGCACTTCTGGGGGAGGGGATATCACCAACATGTAAACGGAGTATATACATGGTAATTTGAGAAAGAAAGAGAAAACATTAACAACTTGAGCAATCAGAAAAGGCTTCTCATATGGTACGAGATGCTCCACATTCTAAGATACAGAGGTTAGGAATAAATATATTCCAGTTATCTGGCACAGGCTATGCAAAGGCAAGAAGATGAGAAATGGAAGGCTGAGTCTGGGGAACAGCAAGTATACTTCTTTGGTCATGATTTGAAATAATGTAGAGTAAGCCTGAAAAAGCAGGCTGGAAACAGATCATATAAAACTGTAAATGTCAAATTCTGTTTGTATTAATCCTAGAGGCACTAGGGAGCCACTGAAGGTTCTCAAGCAAGGTAATGAAATTGTCGGATTCGTTCTGTAAGGAAGATTATTTTGTCAGCTGTGTGGAGGGTAAGTTATTAGGTGTAAAGACTAAAAACCTGGAGTCCAATTAGGAGGCTCCTGCAATAGTCCTAGTAGCAATGAGAGCTCGAACTAGAGTGGAAACTATGTTAGTGGTATCTGTGGGGCAAGGGGAGATGATAGAGATGTTGTGAAGGTAGAATTTACAAAACTTGACAATTATCTGGATACAGAGTGTGAGAAAAAGAACCAAAGGTGATTACAATGTGGTAAACTTGGGTGAATAGAAGGATGGTAGTGTTCTCAAAAGAAATATCAAAGTTTACAGAAGAGGTGGATTTGGGTGAAGGAGATTATGTATTCCATTTTAGACAAGTTGAATTGTAAATACTTCCAGGATATCCATTAGGAGATACTTAACAGGCAGTTAGTTATATAGGACAAGAACACAGGGGAAAGAATAGAGCTGTATATAGAGACTTAGGAGTCATTGGTATAAAAATGATAATATAATTAATGTATAAGAGGTATGAGATCACTATGACAGGGGGTGTGGAGAAAGAATAGAAGAGAGTACAAGACAGTCTTAAGAGGCATGCACATTTAGGGGCCAAGACTTGGATGATACAGCAAAGAGTGCTCATATAAGAGAGAGCAGTGTCATGAAAATCAAGAGAAGGAAGAATAGGAAGGATATACAGGAAGAGGAAAAGGTCAGCAGTGTCAAATGCCACCTATAGGTCAAGAAGATGAAGACTGAGAAATCCGCTAGATTAATATTTCAGGAATTGTTGGTAACTTTGGAGAGAAAGGCAAAGAGAGAAAGAGAGCAGTTTCAGTTAAATTGAGAAATTAGAAGTCATATTGGAACAAGTTAAGAAGCGAACTTGGAGAAAAAAAGAGAAGAAAAAGAAGTGAACTTGGAGGGAAAAAGTAGAAACAATGAATATAAATTGTTTTTTCTAAGAATGTGTCTATGAAATGGAGAAAGATAGTGTGAGGATATGGAAATGTCAAATAAAGGTATTTTTAAAACATGAGCATGTGTGTAGGTAGCAAGGAAGGAGTGAATAGATGGAGAGAGAATGAAGCTTGTTGGAGGTGAGGGGAGATGGTTGAAAAGGAACATGGGCACAGAAGACAGAAGGGAATGGGATCAAGAGCCAAAGTAGAAGTATTGACCTTACTTAAGGTAAGGGTCATCGTTTGGTCAGAGGGAAGCAAAGGAGATAATGTGGAGTGATATAAAGGGATGTAGAAGTATAGAACAGGAGAGAAGAGGGAGCTATGATGAATAGTTCCTAATTTTTTATTTAAGTACAAGGCAAGGTCTTTTGCAGAGATGGGGGGTGGTGGAGGAGATGTAGGAGCCTTGAAGAAAAAGATTAAAGCTTGAAATAGCCACACTGGGAAATATATTAGATAGTAAATTAGGGAAGAATGAAGGGATTGCCCTGCAGCAATTAGGGTTCATTTGAGATTGGATAACACAAATCTGTAATGGATAAAGTCACACTAGTAGGAAACTGAAGAAGATGGATAAGCTCGGGTTTATCAAAACATGACTGGCAAATGGACAAAGAGGCAAGGTATTTGAGAGTCTTCCAACCACCTTTTTCTCATGTACAATCTACAATTCCCTAGAGCTTGTTTACTCGCTAATCCCCTCTTTATGAATTAGTGTGGTCAAAAGAGGGCCAACAAAGGAAAGTGGGTCAGGCCACTGTCCAACTATGACAGGGAATCTGGTAGGTATCACAAAGGGTCTCAGGAAGAAGAAATGAAGGAAGGTAGAAGTATTACAGTAGCCACCACCAAGAGAAAGTGAATCCTGTTCTTCCTGGTGCAGTTTTGACATGGTGGAATTTAAGGTAAGAGCATGCAATAGAGAAGCCTTAGACTTGAAGTCAGGAGACCTGGGTTTGAATGCTGCCTGAGACACATATTTATAATGTGCTTCAATATTCCAGGGAATCTGTAATTTCATCCATGTGGCTTCTTGCTGCATCTATGCAGATTGCCACCCATCCTGCCTGACCTGTGAGATTCTCTTCTAGTCCTCCATAAGTTTGCCATAGAGAATACCCAATATACTAAGGGATCTTCCTTGTAGGAACCCTCTGCGGGCTGAGTTTCATCCTCTGTAAAATGAGGAGTTTGGACTAGATGACACGTAAGATCCCTTCCAGCTCTAAAATCCCTACGATCCTGTAATGGATTATACTAAGTCACCTCTAGGGTGATCCCCAAGTTGTGGAAATCTATTATTCTATGAGAAAAAGTAGAAATACAATAGGGATTGGAAGGGGAAGGATAAATAAAAAAGGGAAAAAGTATTAATAGAAGCTGTCAATGAAATAAGGTCTTTTCATTTTTTCTCTTTATATCCCTAGGCTAGAGCAGTGCCTGGCAATAGGATAAATATTTGTTGAATTGAGTTCACTTCACAGTACTTACTGCTTACTCGTGTTCCCTTGATTGGCCCTTTATGGACAGTTTCAAACTGTGGAACTGAACAGTTTCCATTACAACTGATGAAACGTTCGTTAGGATCCAAGTGGTCTTCACACAAGCCTCTTTGAACAGACGCACATGTGGAAAAGGGTGACTCCTGAAACCTGCTTCCTTTCAACGAGCCTGTCCTGGAGGGAACATCACAGGATTCTTTTCTAGCACAGAATATATTCATCTCTGGGGGATACTGTGAACCAGCAAAACTATAAGTGAAATTCACGTTGTTGCCACACTCTTCGGGTTGACAGGAGCTCAGTGTTGACATGAAAAGGCAGTTCAGTCTGGGTAAATAGAAATAAGAAGGCTAGTTGTGTACCCAGGGATGATCAAACTTTCCTTCAGTTCATAAAGAAGAGGCTCAAGAAGAGTTGGGAAGAGACTAGAAATGTGTTTCACATAAAACATGAAGTAACTGCATTAACATGACTTTCAAGGACCAGCAAAAGCCAGGAAAATCATATTAAAGGCAGATATTCCATATTTAACTTAGCCCTCTTTTCAATGTGTATTTTACAGGAGCATGAAAGGAAGGGTCAGCCAGGACATGAAATGAGATATGTATTCCTTCCATGTATTGGTGCTAATGGCTTTATGCCAGAACGCATAATGTCATTTTCGATTTTATTTGCATTTCCTTCAGTTTTGTTTCCTTTATCCTAAGCAGCCCAAGATGATACACATACAAAATTAAATGTTTGGACCTAAAAAGAAATACGGCAGCTTCTCTATGTATCAAGTTCAAAGGCAGCTCTCCAAATACAGATCCAACATCTGGATTATCCCAATGATAATGAAAACACAGTACCACAGACTTTAGAAAGCCTTAAACTAAGGGATTTTTCCAGTCAGTTCTCTCAGGCTGTGCTGCATGTACTTCCACAAAAATTGGGTGGTGTAATTTTGACATAGTTGGGGGGAGATAGTTATTTGAATTCTGTCAACTAAAGGATTTAAAAAAAAAACCAACTATATGCTTAACTTATTTCACCATTTTTTCCAGATTAATTTGTTGATGTAGATGCAACCTGAATAAGAATAATTGAAGAAATCCACCAAGATGACATTGAGACTACATTTTTGCTTCACATCAAAGTCTGTGCCCTGAGAACAGGACTGTTGGCTCACCGTTCCTTTATTTGTTTGTTGCCTTTCTTTGTAACTTAGCACAATTCCTGGGGCATAGCAAACACTTAACAAATACTTGTTGACTGACTTACCTAGTGAGAAGATATCTTTACTTCAGAAAAGATTCACAGTCAGCTTTCCTAAATAACAAGATTCCCCCAAAAGCATTTAAACTTCGATTTGATTTGCGTACAATTTTTTAAGAAATAGCCTTTTGTATAAAGTGGGGTACATCTACATCCATGTCTTTGGGATGACCAAACCATTGTCAAATGCCAAGAAGGGAGAAGCCAAGGAGAAATGTTGATGAGTTAACTGCCCAAGAGTCCCAAAGGAAGTGTGTACACCCCATCACTGGGTTTTTTCTCCCTAGGCCCTCACTTACAGACAAGAAATTAGTATAGGCATACTCCCACATAATGTTCCCTTGGATAACAAAGTCTCATCCTAAAGTTCACTTCTGTAAAGTGCTTTGGTCAATCCCTGGGTACATAGACCATAATAATACTTCACGTTATATAGCATCCAAAGATCTGCAAAGTGTTTTATACACTTTATCTCATTTGCTCTTCAAATGATTCCAGTTTTACAAATAATGAAATTATGGTTCGTAGAAGTTCAGTGACTTTCCTACAGTCACACACCTATTATATATCTGAGGTGAGAGTCAAACCTAGGCTTTCTTAACCCTAAGCCCAGAACTCTGTGCTGCAATGGGAAATTGCTGAATTTAAAACATGGCCCTTGGCATGATGAATCCTGGTTCTGTCAGTTACTACCTACGTGATTTTGGGCAAATTAAGTCAAAAAGCATGTATTTAGTGCCTAGTATGTGCCCAGTACTGCATTAAACACTGTGGTTAAAAAGGCAAGAAAAAACCCAAACCAATCTTGCCCTCAAAAAGCTCACAGTCTATTGGGGGAAAAAAATGCAACCAACTATACACAAACATAATATATAATGGATAAATTAGGGATGGTCTCAGAGGGAAGGCACTAAGATTAAAGAGGGCTGGGAGAGGATTCTTGTAGAAGATTTTATCTGGGACATGAAAAAAGCCAAGGAAGCCAGGAGACGGAGATGAAGAGGGAGAAATTCCAGACATGAGGGGCTTCTTCTGAAAATGGCCAGAGTCAAAAGATGGAGTATCTTGTGTGAAAAACAGCAAGACATGAATGTCACTGGATAGTATGTGTGTGTGTGTGTGTGTGTGTGTGTGCGCGCGCGCGCGCGTTGGCAGGGGTAGGAGGAGTGTATAGTATGACAAGACCAGAAAGATAAGTGTAGGGCAGGTTACGAAGTACTGCTGAGTGATAGTGATGGTGGTAGAGAGAGAGTGTGAAAGCAGAAATGGGGAGCAAGGAGTATTCCAACTCCCCAACCAGCATCAACAAGTCAGGGAAATGAATGTGTATACAATCAATGCTGGAAATGGTGGACGGGGATGTTATCAAAAGGGAGTTGGGACTCAAGGAGTACAAGAAGATAGAAGGAATGAGAAAGAAAAAGGCTTAAGATGAAAACAAGTTTATTACCTATGGAGCTGGTATTTCAGAAAGTAGAGGAAAGGGTGGGTATAGCTTTAGAATGGAAAATGGGGAGAAGGGGGACTTGAGGTACATGAAAATGAAGGGGTGATTGCTTGAGGGAAACAGATAATGGGGTTTGAACAGCAATAGCCAAGGCTTCCAAATCACTGGGATGGAGAGAGTATGGTGGGGCAGGAGTATGTTAATCATTATGGATTAAGTTCAGGTAAATTGTAAACATCACTAGAGATTTGGCCTCAGGGTAGAGACCTCCCAGGAGGTCCAGCAGCAGTGGGTAGTTAGAAAAGAAGGAGGAAGTGTGGAGAATTGTGTTCAGTCATTTTCAGTTGCTTCTGACTCTTTGTGACCCCATTTGGGGTTTTCTTGACAAGAGAACGGAGTGGCTTGCCATTTCCTTCTCCGACTCATTTTACAGATGAGGAAACTAAGGCAAACAGGGTTAAGTGATTTGCCCAGGGTCACACAACTAGTGTCTGAGGCCGGATTTGAATTCAGGTCTTCCTGACTCCAGGCCCAGCACTCCATCCACCGTGCCAACTAGTTGCCTCCAGCAAGATTGTGATGGCAGGGCTAGTGTGAGGGGGTTAGGGTCCTCCCCTCCTTCTGCCACAATGAAGGCAATCAGTGTGGCATTATAAGAGATAAGTCATTTAACTTCTACTATCTCAGTTTCCTCATCTGTAAAATGCAGGGTTGCACCTGATGACGTCTGAGGTCACTTCTAGCCCTGGTTCTATGATCTATGATCCTAATCACTGCCTCTGGATAGAACACCCAGCTGGACCTCCCTCAAAAGGACTGGCAGTAAACAGCTAAGTCAGGATTCCAATTAGTTGCTTTGACTCCTCAAGTTCTTTCTGCTGTACCCCACTGCATCCAAGCCATCCACAGTGCTGGCGCTCAGGATGTCCTTCTTCAGATAGGTTATTGAATATATAGAGCTTAAGGGCTTTATGGAAACAGTTCACTTATGGGGGTCCTGCCCTGATTCATAGCAGTCTCACTTACAAAAAGGCACCAAGTTTATTGTTCCAGAAATCTGTTTCTAGGAAACAAAGAGGGGAAAAGCAAATGTTGAATGAAATGTTTAAAACCTTTAACCTTTTACCTCAATTTCTACAATTTCCAAGTCACTATTACATTGGTTGGCCTGATCTTGGATCTGTTGAAGAAGGGTAGTCAGAGAAATTTGGTTCGTGGACCCATGCACCTACTCTTCTTCCCTCCCCAAGCTCTAAGCAATTGCCCCTTCTCCTTCTGAATGTTTCATTAAGTTTCAGCACTTCTCCATTGCTGTCTTCCTTTGGGGAAAAGGATTGTACTTTTTCTCAGTATGGACAATTGATTTTTAGATAAGAAATAGAAAAGTCACTAGATATTCTTTTACCTGCGACAAAAGTAGTATTTTATGGGAAGCAACAGTGCCCCAGGAGACAAGCCAGTCATGGGCGCTGTCACTCAGCCAACGGGTCAGCTTTCCCACATGGAGTCCAGCCTGCATTCCCTATTGTGGAGGGGTGAGCCATCATGGTCCATGGTGACTGGGGGCTAGGCCAGCAGAGAACTGTGAAGCATAAGTATAGTAGTCTCTAGTCCACTTCAGGATCAAATGTATCCTCCAAGGAGGAAGTATGTTTCCTATACGTTGGGTCTTAGAACAAAGCCCTACTTCCCCTAACCTTCTCCTTCTCCTCTCCAAAGGAAGGTAAATTTTGATGGCCAGAAGCTGCCT
Organism: Trichosurus vulpecula; assembly: GCF_011100635.1. Taxonomy (NCBI): domain Eukaryota; kingdom Metazoa; phylum Chordata; class Mammalia; order Diprotodontia; family Phalangeridae; genus Trichosurus; species Trichosurus vulpecula. The sequence continues at coordinate 227,906,669 of NC_050573.1, forward strand.
ACTTAACTTGGGCCTTACTGGCTAGATTTTTTTCTTTCTCCTTCTTTCCTTCCTTCCTTTCTTCCTCCCTTCCTTCCTTCCTTCCTTCCTTTCTTCCTTCCTTCCTTCCTTCCGTCTTTCCATAAAATCTTAAACCCAGTTCACTTTGAAGCTCATAGATTGGACCACAACAGGGCCCAAGCTCCACTTAACGGCTATATTTTGGGCCCTCTTGGCTTAGAGTGAATGTCAATGGTAACTGTTTCTCTTTGGAACAGCAACTCTGAGGGTCTTCCCCTTCCAGCTTGATTTTTTCCATTTTTTATAATTAAAGGGGCCATCTTTTGACTCACCTTTTTTAACTTTCTTTATTTTTCTTGGTTTTTATGTTTTCTTTCTCAACATGACCAATATGGAAATATGTTCTGCATGACTGCATATGTATAACTGATATCAAATTGCTTGCTTTCTCAAGGCAGGGGAGGGAAGAGAGGGAGAATTTGAAACTGAACATTTTTTTAATATTTTTTAAATTTTTTTCAGTATACATATTTCTTTATTTTTTAATTTTATCATTTTATTTAATATTTTAGTTTTCAACATTGATTTCCACAAGATTTTGAGTTATGAATTTTCTCCCCATTCCTACCCTCCCCCCCCATTCCAAGATGGCATATATTCTGATTGCCTCGTTTCCCAGTCAGTCCTCCCTTCTTTCACCCCACTCCCCCCCCATCTCCTTTCCTCTTTCTTTCTTGTAGGGAAGGATTTCTATGCCCCATTCCCCATATATCTTCTTTCCCAGCTGTATGCAAAAAACAACTTTTTTTTAAGCATCTCCTTTTAAAACTTTGAGTTCCAAATTCTCTCCCCTCTTTCCTTCCTACCCACCCTCCCTAGGAAGGCAAGCAATTCAACATAGATCACACATACGTTATTATGCAAAACACTTCCACAATGCTCATATTGTAAAAGACTAACTATATTTTGCTCCCTCCTATCCTGTCCCCCTTTATTCAATTTTCTCCCTTGACCCTGTCCCTTTTCAAAAGTGTTTGCTTTTGATTACCTCCTCCCCCTCTCTGCCCTCCTTTCTATCACCCCCCCCATTTTTTATTCCCTTCCCTTTACTTTCCTGTGGACTAAGATACCCAATTGAGTGTGTATGTTATTCCCTCCTCAAGTTGAGTCCCATGAGAGTAAGATTCACTCATTCCCCCTCATCTGCCCCCTCTTCCCTTCCAACAGAACTGCTTTTTCTTGCCACTTTTATGTGAGATAGTTTACCCCATTCTATCTCTCCCTTTCTCCTTCTCTCAATATATTCCTCTCTCACCCCTTAAATTTATTTAATTTTTTTAGATATCATCCCTTCACATTCAGCTCATTCTGTGCCCTCTGTCTATATTCCCTGCAACTCCCCTAATACTGAGAAAGGTCTCATGAATTACCTCATGAATTATACACATCATCTTTCCATGTAGGAATGTAAACATAACAGTTCAACTTTAGTAAGTCCCTTATGAATTCTCTTTCTTGTTTACCTTTTCATGTTTCTCTTGATTCTTGTATTTGAAAGTCAAATTTTCAATTCAGCTCTGGTATTTTCATTGAGAAAGCTTGAAAGTCCTCTATTTTATTGAAAAATCCATATTTTGCCTTGGAGTATTATACTCAGTTTTGCTGGGTAGGTAATTATTGGTTTTAATCCTAGCTCCTTTGACTTCCAGAATATCATATTCCAAGCCCTTTGATCCCTTAATATAGAAGCTGCTAGATCTTGTATTATTTTGATTGTGTTTCCACAATATTCAAATTGTTTCTTTCTGGCTGCTTGCAATATTTTCTCCTTGACCTGGAAACTCTGGAATTTGGCAACAATATTCCTAGGAGTTTTCCTTTTGGGATCTTTTTCAAGAGGCAATTGGTGCATTCCTTCAATTTCTATTTTACCCTCTGGCTCTAGACTATCAGGGCAGTTCTCCTTGATAATTTCTTGAAAGATGATGTCTAGTCTCTTTTTTGATTATGGTTTTCAGGTAGTCCCATAATTTTTAAATTATCTCTCCTTGATCTATTCTCCAGGCCAGTGGTTTTTCCAATGAGATATTTGACATTGTCTTCCATTTTTTCATTCCTTTGGTTCTGTTTTATAATATCTTGGTTTCTCATAAAGTCACTAGCTTCCACTTGCTCCAATCTAATTTTTAAGGTGGTATTTTCTTCAGTGGTCTTTTGGACCTCTTTTTCCATTTGGCTAATTCTGCCTTTGAAGGCATTCTTCTCCCCATTGGCTTTTTGGAGCTCTTTTGACATTTGGGTTAGTCTATTTTTAAGGTGTTATTTTATTCAGTATTTTTTGGGCCTCCTTTAGCATGGTTTTCTTGCATCACTTTCATTTCTCTTCCCAATTTTTCCTCTACTTCTCTTACTTGCTTTTTCAAATCCTTTTTGAGCTCTTCCATGGCCTGAGCCCAATTCATATCGTCCTTGGAGGCTTTTGATGTAGGCTCTTTGACTTTGTTTACTTCTCCTGGCTGTATGTTTACATCTTCTTTGTCACCAAAAAAGGAATCTAGAGTTTGAGTTTGATTCTGTGTTTGAGTCTGAGTTCATTTTCACTGCCTGTTCATGTTCCCAGCCAACTACTTGACCCTTGAGCTTTTTGTCAGGATATGACTGCTTGTAGAGTAGAGAGTACTTTGTCCCAAGCTTTAGGGTCCAAGCACTGCTGTTTTCAGAGCTACTTCTACTCCACTGTCACCCCAGGCTCTGTCACCACAGTGCTCCTCCTTCCCCAAGAACTGCCAACCAGGACCACAATACAGATCCAAGCAGGGCACAGCAAGAGAATCTGCCTTTTTTGCCCACAAAGCGCTCCTTGCACTCCCACTCTGATCTGCTACTAGATTCCTCCCACCGTGTGAACCAGGGACTCGGGAAGCAGCTGACACTGTAGCTCTGGAAGCAGCCTGTAACCAGAATGGCCTTTGTTTTCTTTGAATGACTCAGCTTACCTCATTGAGCCTCTGGACACTGTGGCTTGCTCTTCCGGGGCAGGAGGCCCGGGGAGCATGCCGGGAAGCAGACAACTTCCTGTGTGATGAGTCATGGGGCTGGCTGAGGGGAGGTGTTAATGTCTATGCTAGGGGGAGGGGCCAACTCAAGAACCAATCAGCCCTGGTCATTCAGGCGGAGCTTGATGATGTCAAAAACTCTATAAGAGGGGAGAGGACAGCTTGAAGATTCTCTTTTCCTTTTCCGGTTGGAGCCAGAGACAGTTACAGCGACAGTTACAGCGACAGTTACAGCGACAGTTACAGTTACAGTTACAGCCACAGCCACAGCTGAAGCAGGAGCTGCCAGTAGCGGAGCTGACCTACGGGAGGAAGCTGAACAAAGACTTCAGGCCATTACAGCGACAGTTACAGCGACAGTTACAGCGACAGTTACAGCTACTGTTACAGTTACAGTTACAGCCACAGCCACAGCTGAAGCAGGAGCTGCCAGTAGCAGAGCTGACCTACGGGAGGAAGCTGAACAAAGACTTCAGGCCAGTGGGTAATCTTATTACCATCGAGGGGGAAGCATGATTTTGCTTTACGCAATCATGCTTCTCTGTAGCCTCCTGGTTACTCTTGCAAGGCGTACTTATTGGGCCTGGAAGCTTTTGATCAACATATCAAAATGGGGCTGCTGGTTCATGGGTTGGTTACTGTGGAGCCTAAATAAATGTTTTGATTCTTCTGCCTTCTACTTTGAGAGTTTCTTATATCCGGCGATTCCGAACGTTTCAGACATGTTTATGATCCTCTTTGAGATTATAAACTCTGCCCTCCTGATACACAGCCTCAGGAGTTTCCTGCTGCTGCCACCGCCACTGCCGCACCACCTCTGCCACCCCCAGGGCTGGTAGCCGGACCACTCTGAACTCGATTCTGCAGTTTCCCTCTAACATGCTCTATTGCCTTTGTGGGTTGAGAAGTCTGGTAACTGCCACAGATCACTGATGCACAGCCCCAAGGCCTGTTCCAGCTGGCTGACTCTGGGTCTGGTCTGTCCTGGCGTGGCTCACGCTGGGCTGCGCTCTACTCCCAGCACCATGAGATAGACCCTTCCTAGAAACCATCCAGGCTCTCCTGGGCTGGAGACCTCTTTCCCTCTGCTATTTCGTGGGTTCTGCAGCTCTAGAATTTGTTCAGAGCCATTTTTACAGGTGTTTGGAGGGATTTGGGGGACAGCTTAAGCAAGTCCCTGCTTTCCAAGCTGCCATCTTGGCTCTGCCCCCCTCCCTTTGACTCATTTCTTAAAGAGGCCTATTCACTGAATGGCCATTACCTCACTCTAAGTGAGTACATGAAAAAGCCTTAGCCTAAAAGGGCCAGGGTCTCCCATTGCATCCTGGGTCATCTCCAGTCATTCTGATGAATACCAGGTCACTGGACCCAGATGGCTCTGGAGGAGAAAGTGAGGCTGGTGACCTTGTACAGACAGCCCTCACTCAAATCAAAGTCAACTGCAAGTCGTGTCATCATTTCCCTGATGTCATGGTCCTCTTCAAAAACAAAGAACAAACACAACGACAATTTCCCCTACCATAGTTAAGGATATTGGTGAAATAATGACTGAGCTAATCTGAGAGTTGCATTCTCTGTCTATGTCCTAAACTAGAAATTAGGTAATTCTTGAGAATGAAAGAGGTAGCGCCTTTACCCAATCAGCCTTCTAGGACTTCTGTGTTCTTTGCTTGTCCTTGAGTCAGCAGCTCCTCTCCTCCAACAAACCCTAGAGATCTTGTTATGTGAGGCTCCCACATCTTGGATTCATTAACATATTCAGATAGCCCTACCCATTCCAGCCCAGCTGGCTCCCCATGACTGCCTGCTATAGACCCAGGTTTCTATAAAGACCTGTATTTAAAGTCTTTATAATCTGAATGTTGGCTGCCCAGAAATGTCTCATTTTTCAATGTGATTACTATTGAAATCACTGTCCCCTTTAATGTTGTCTCACCTAAAGCTGTCATTTTATAGAACCAGTTATAGAATAACAAAATTCCAGAATCTCGAAGTTGGATGGAAGCTCAGAGGCCATCTGAGAATTGTTAGCTTACTTCAAGAAAGACCCGGTGACTTAAAGATGTTTCCAAGCTCACACGGGAGTCAGCAGCTGACTGAGGAAAAGAAGCCAATTCTTGAAGTTCAAATCACCATTTCCTAAGCTTTCTGTTCTCTTCTCATGTGTAGTTTGTATATAACACCCTTATGATAATCTCCTGTTGTGAGGTTATGTTTCTTCTCTACACGGCCCTCAATTTGAAGAGATGGGAAGTGTGGGGCCAACAAGCCTTAAGGGATTGATAAATGAAGGGTCTCAGCTATTACTAATATCACACTATTTGAAGGATATTTGAAAAGAGCATCTCAGTGCTTTAAAAGAAAGAGCTCAGAGGTCAGGAATTTGAGGGTGTTCAAACTTGTGGCATGTGTTCATGCTCCTTAGGGGTCCTCTGGTGGTATTCATGCTCTGAGTTGCGCACAGGGGAGGAGGATTCCATGTAAGAGAAGTCTTTAGAAGAAGGGGTGGGGAACAACACTTGATCACAGAATCTCTGGCATCCAACCCACAAAGACATCGGACCTCAGGTTTCACCAGGTGACTAGCAAAGAAGTGCATGACATCCCTGTAAGTAAGTGAATAATTATCATTGGCTAAGCAGTCAGATGTGGGTGAATGGAATAGAGGTGGGACAACCCCACTCTTTCCTACCTCATCTCCTCCTTGTTACTATAAGAGTAAGTACTGCTTGGTATGAAGGCCCTTGGGAGTCTTCTTGGATCAGTGATGAAAATACCAGACAGCATAAAAAGAAAAAGATGGAACTTAGGGAAGTCAGACAAACTCAAGCAACTGAGGTTTACTCAAGTTTGGTAGAATATAATGTGAACTCTTTCACTCTTTTATTTCATCCAGTAAATGTATTCTAATCTATAAATCATTAAATTATCCTTTCAACTTAGAAGATTAAGAATTTTTGAGGTGGGTAGGGGATACAGGAGCCAAGGGAGGAAGGAAGGAAGAAGGAAGGAAGGAAGGGAGGGAGGGAGGAAGGAAGGAAGGAAGGAACGAAGGAAGGAAGGAAGGAAAGAAGGAAAGAAGGAAGGAAGGAAATAGGTACTTATTTTGGATATACTATATGTCAGGCACCGTGATAAGTACTTTACAAATATTGTCTCATTTGATCCTGCCAACCATAGGAGGTAGGTGCTTTTATTACTCCATTTTATCACTGAGAAGACTGAGGCAGACAGGGGTTATGGGACATGACTGACCCAGTCTCACACAGCTAGTAAGTAACCGAGACTAGATTTGAACTCAGGTTTTCCTAGCTCCATAGCCAGTCATCTATTCACTTTACTGCCTCACTGTCCCTAGGTGCCTCTTGAGAGAATTAAAAAGAAGGGCTGAGAATTTTGAATGATGAAGCAGCTACTATCCCCAGAGGGACTAAAAAAGGACCCAGGACCCAAGATATTTAGGTTCTTAACATGAATTTACAGTTACTCCAGATGGTGCCTCAAGGATCAGAGCATGATCCAGTGGCTGCCACAGATACAGCACCCTACCTATTTACTCAGGTTCTCTCTCTTTGTGCCAAGCACAGGTTCCTTTACATTCTCAGCTTTTCAAAGTGAGTTATTAATGCAACTCTATATTAAACGCACACAAATAAACAATAAATGAATAAAGTGCTACAAAAAACATAAAAAATAAAAAACAAAACTCCAACCCTTTGTATTAAGAATAAAATCTCGGCTCAAAACCCTTGTGTTTTCTTAAGATGACCTCCTGTCCTCATTGTGTTCAAGACATGTGTCTACTGGTCTTCCTTTGAATGTCAGACCAGTATAGTGGAAAGTGGACCTGGGATCAGGAATTTGAACCTTGGCTCTGATTTTTACCATCTATGTGATCATGGATAAGTCTCCACCTCTCAAGGATTCAGTTTCCACATTTGTAAAACAGTAATAGTAATACTTATGCTACATACCTCATATAGGAGGTCATGAGAAAAATACTTTGTAACCATTTCAAGTTCTTCATAAATGTCAGTTATTACTTTTCAAAAGTACCCTGAAAACTGTGATTGGGAGACTCAAGGCAGTTATTTGAAGTGACCTGAGCCTTTGAGAGAACTCATGAACACTATGGGAACAATTTGTGAAGAATGAGAGACAGGCAGCAGGACTAGAGTCAGCAAATAGCATTTTACTTTTGGGGGACTGTAAGAGAGAGATGAGGAAACTGAGGCAAACAAGATTAAGTGACTTTCCCAGAGTCACACAGCTAGTAATTGTCTGAGGCCAGATTTGAACTCAGGAAGATGAATCTTCCTGACTCTAGGCCTGCCACTCTAACCACTATGCCACCTAACTGCCCTCCATGAAATAGGTTCCATATAAGTTAAGAGTATCCTATGTCCCTAAAGCTGACCTAAGCTGATTATGAGAGCCATAATATCCAGATAATACCATTATCTTCAGTCATGTTATTATCTGGAGTAATAAGTCCAGTTCTAGGTGAAACTTTTTGGAAGACATTGTCAAATTGGAAGGCAACCTGTGAGAAGTGACCAGTATGGTAAGAAGACTAAAAACAACGCCATAGGAAGATGGGCTGTAGGAAATGGGGAAAATCACACTAGAAAAGAGATTTGTGGAGACATAGCTTTTTATGTGTTTGAAGCAATATTATATACAAGAAACTTTAGACTTGTTCTGACTCCCAAAGTCGGATCTAGAAGCAATGTAAAAAGTTACAAAGAAGCAGATTCCAGCTGGATGTAAGGGAAATTTTCCACAAATTTAGATCTCTCTCAGAAATGGAATAGTCTGACTTAAGTATAATAAGTTCCCCACCAACCCTAGAGGTCTTCAAACAGAATCTAGGAAGCACCTCGCTGCTTCCAAAGGACTTTCTGTCACCTTTTTTCAGTTTTCATCTTTCCTGAGTTTACTGTATCTTGTGACAGTGCTGACCAATCATAACATTGTTTCTACTAAGCATGATATTTCCATTCTTCATTATGTCAGTCTCCATTGTTCATTGTGTTGCTTGCTCTCTGTTATCAACTACAGCTTTTTAGTATCTTCAGAATCAGCTGTTGTTGATTTCTGTTATCGTTTGCTTGGGTGCAGTAGCTAGAAAGCCTCTCCTTAACAAAGGTAGAATAATAATCTTTTAGTCCATATCCTGGGTCAATGAACCAGCAAGCTTAAATTGGATCTATGAGCCACCACATCTAACTAGGAAACCAGCAAAGTATCCAGGATACAATCGTCTAATTTTCTTCTAAGGACTGCCAAAAATTCAAGACCTTTATTCCTAGAAAATTGCCTGACTTGGGTTCTAAAATTCCTCTGAACTATAGTTAAATTAATGATCATGAGTTTACATTTCCCAAACTCGTTTCAGGCACTGTGCCCAAAATTCCCCTACAGCTATGTGTAAAAGCTTGTGTAATTAGGTTTCCTTCAATCCCAAGCTGTCTCCTGATTGGCATAAAACTGAAGCTAAGGTCAAGGATCAAAGGTTATGTAAGTAGACAGGGCTATTGACCTCTACCCCTGCTTTCTGTACCTTCCTTTATCATGCATAAGAATCAGTGACTTTTGTACTTGGTTTGTTCAACACAAGCCTCATTGTTTCACTTACATCTCAATAATAAATCCTGAAATTTAGTGCAAGCTCCAAAAGCATGGTGGCCCTAGGACAGAAATTAAGGCAAAGTCTGCCACTCCACCTTTGCTTTCCCATCTGATTTCTTTCAGGAAAGTTTTTGAAATCACTCAATAGGGGCAAAGCCAAGATGGCGGTGTGAAAATTGCATCTTACTGGAGCTCTCTCACAAATTCTGTCAGATACCTCTAAAAAAGTGAATCTGAGCAGATTTGAAAGAGTTAGAAGTCACTAGTAGACTGAGTGTGGCAAATTTCCAAGCCAGAAGAGTCTGCAGGGTCAACAGGAGGAATCTGTAGGCTGGAAGAATGCCCAACGCACAGAACTTCACCAGACCACACCAAAGCAGGAGCAGCTGCAGAACCCAGACAGAGAGCCAGGCTGGGAGAATGCTGGGCACATGAAACTTGTGGCAATCCCCAGGCCTCTCAGCCCAGGATAGGCATCTGTCAGAGCTACAGGAGGCAGCAGCACAGCACCTGCAGCCGTGACAGCAACTACTCCAGAAGCTTGCAGCCCACAGTCTAAAGGTTTGAAGTTCACCTTGTTGAACTTCTGGGAGCCATAATGACCAGGCAAAATGGCTTTCATTCCTTCCTTCCTCACCCAGATCCCGTGGGAGAAACCCTGAAATATAAGAGCCAGAAGTGGGGCTTCAGTAGCTGAACAATGGGATTTTCTGAGCCCCAAGGGGGTGGAGCCAGGAAAGGTCAACACCAGGAACCCAGAGGTGCCTTTGCACAGCCAGGGGAAGTGGCAGACACCAGCACAGACAACTGCTGAGATCAACTGTGCTGTAGTACAGCCATAGGGGTAGAGAAAACTTCCAGAAGCCAGAACACACCTCCACAACACCTCACACAGTGACCGCTCCAGGGAAACTCAGAAAGACCTCACTGAGCTTTGATTCTTAGCACACACCAGCCAACTACAGCTCAGCACCAGGTGAGCAGCAGCAGTATATAGCCTCTAGCTGACAAAACCAGAGGCTATAGCACATAAAGCCAGTAACCAGGCCCCCAGTTCCCAGCCCAAGAAGCTTGGGACAGAGCCCCCTGAGCTCCAGAAGCAGAGATCCACTTTAAAGCCAGGAAAAAGATAGCCAACATGAAGTAGCAGCACAGAAAACCAAAGATGTTGATTCTTTTTATGGAGACAGGGAAGATCAAAATACCAATTCAGAAGAGGATAGCATTGACACTATACCCACATGTGAAACCTCAATAGGGAATGTGAACTAGTCTCCAGCCCAAAAAGTATTCCTGGAAGAGCTCAAGCAGGATTTTAAAAACAAAATTAAAAGGTAAAAGAAAAAATGGAAAAAAAAATTCACTGATGAGATCAAATCTTTAAGTTTTTTATGATTATATCAGGGAAAATAGGCAAAGAAGGAATCCCACCAAAATCTTTTTTATGACACAAATATGGAACCAATACCTAAACCAGGAAAAGTCAAAACAGAGAAAGAAAATTATAGACCAATTTCCCTAATGAATATTGATGCAAAAATTTTAAATAAAATATTAGCAAAAAGATTGCAGCAACTTATTAGGAGAATAATACACTATGACCAGGTAGGATTTATTCCAGGAATGCAAGGCTGATTCAATATTAGGAAAACTATCAGCATAATTGATCATATCAACAACAAAACTAGCAGAAACCATATGATTATCTCAATAGATGCAGAAAAAGCTTTTGACAAAATACAACACCCATTCCTATTACAAACACTAGAAAGCATAGGAATAAACAGAGTCTTCTTTAAAATTTTAAATAGCATCTACCTAAGACCATCAGCAAGCATTATATGTAATGGGGATAAGCTAGATGCATTCCCAATAAGATTGGAGGTGAAACAAGGATGTCTATTATCACTGCTATTATTCAATTTGGTACTAGAAATGTGAGCTTTAGCAATAAGAAAAAAAAAAGAAATTGAAGGAATTAGAACAGACAAAGAGGGAACTAGGTTATCACTCTTTGCAGATGATGTGATGATTTAGTTAGAGAATCCTAGAGAATGAAGTAAAAAACTACTTGAAACAACAAAAAAACTTTACTAAAGTTGCAGGAAATAAAATAAACCCACATAAATCCTCAGCATTTCCATATATTACTAACAAGGCCCAACAGCAAGAGATAGAAAGATAAATTCCATTTAAAGTTACTGTAGACACTATAAAATATTTGGGAATATACCCGCCAAGACAAACCTAGGGCTTATGTGAACACAATTACAAAACCCTTTTCACACAAATGGAAAAATATCAGTTGCTCATAGTTAGGCCAAGCTAAAATAATAAAAATGACAATTTTACCTAAATTAATTTACTTATTTAGTGCCATACCAATCAAACTACCAAAAATTATTTTACAGAGCTGGATAAAATAATAACAAAATTATCTGGAAGAACAAAAGGTCCAGAATATCAAGGGAATTAATGAAAAGAAATTCTAGGGAAGGTAGCCTAGCCATACCAGATGGTAAACTATATTATGAAGCAGCGGTCATCAAAACTACTTGGTACTGGCTAAGAAACAGAGTGGTGGATCAGTGGAATAGGTTAGGTACACAAGACACAATACTCAATGATTATAGCAATCTACTCTGATTAAACCTAAAAAATGCAGCTTCTGGGTTAAGAATTCACTATTTCACAAAAACTGCTGGGAAAATTGGAAAATAGTATGGCAGAAACTGGGCATCTCACACGGTATACAAAACTAAAGTCAAAATGGGTTCATGATTTAGGAATAAAGGCTAATACTATAAGTAATTTGGGAGATCAAGAAATAGTTTACCTGTCGGATTTACAGGAAAGAGAAGAATTCATGACCCAACAAGATGTAGAAAGCATTACAAAACGCAAAATGGATAATTTTGACTACATTAAATTGAAAAGTTTTTGTATAAACAAAGCCAATGCAACAAAGATTAGGAGGGAAGCAGAAAATTGGGAAAAAATCTTTCCAACCAGTATCTCTGATAAAGGCCTCATATCTAAAATATACAGGGAACTAAACCAAATTTATAGGAATACAAGTCATTCCCCAATTGAGAAATGGTCAAAGGATATGAACAGGTAGTTTTCAGAGGAAGAAATTAAAGATATCTATAGGTATATGAAAAAATGCTCTAAATTACTATTGATTAGAGAAATGCAAATCAAAACAACTCTTAGGTACTACATCTCTGCTGTCAGATTGGTTAACATGACAAAACAGGAAAATGATAAATGCTGGAGAGGATATGGAAAAATTGGAACATTGCTACATTGTTGGTGGAGTTGTGAACTGATTCACCCATTCTGGAGAGCAATTCGGAACTATGCCCAAAGGGATATAAAAATGTACATGCCCTTTGACACAGCAATACCACTTCTAGGGCTATATCCCAAAGAGATCATTCAAGTGGGAAAGGGACCCATATGCACAAAAATATTTATAGCAGCTCTCTTTGTGGTGGCAAAGAATTGGACATCAAAGGGATGCCCATCAATTGGGGAATGCCTACACAAATTGTGGTATATGAATGTAATGGAATGCTATTGTGCAATAAGAAATGAGAAACAGACAGACTTCATTACAACCTGGAAAGACTTCTATGAACTGATGCTGAGTGAGGAGAGCAGAACCAGAAGATCATTATACACAATTACAGTCTCTGTAAGGACTATCTTTGATAGACTTGACTCCTCTCATCAATATAAGGTTCAAAAATAGCTCCAAAAGACTCATGATAGAAAAAGCTATGCACATCCAGAGAAAGAATTACATAGTCTGAATGCAGATTGAGGCAAACTATTTGCTCTCTTTTTTTTTTTCCTTCTTTTTTGCTTTTGTTTCTCCTCTCTCATGATTCATTCCATGGGTTATAATTCTTATTTACAACTGGACTATTATGTAAATAAGTTCAATATGAATGTAAATGTAGAACCTACATTGGATTACATACCATCTTGTGGGGGAGAGGGGAGGAGAGGCAGGGAGAGAAAATTCTAACCCAAAAACCTGTGGAACTGAATGTTGTAAACTAAAAATTAAAAAAAACATTTAAAAAAATAAATGTTTAAAAAACAGAAAAAGAAATCACTCAACAACAGTTGTCAAGATAATTCTTGAAAGGAGACACAAGAGTATTCTTTTCCCCTGCTAAAGATGCTGTTCCTCCCCAGTAACCCACCGGCCTGCTGAAGATGACCTAATTCTAGAAGGTCTGCCTCCAAATAATATGATTTCATAGAGAATATTGTCTCCTGAGCAAAGTGAAGTCTGGAATAACAATCTGATTTCTTGATTCATAGCTTCTGACTGACTGCATTTGTCAGGAAATATTACCTTTCTTATGTAAAAATGGAACCAGGCCCTGAATGACATCCTATTCTGTTTTCAAACATTCATTGGTGTCCTTCATTCTATGGATAGGCGAGTTTTAGTACGGTGACGGCAAGTGTCTTAATCTAAATTAGTGAGCTACTTCTGGAAGTGGGAAGCGGTCAAATGACAATTCATAAGGCATGTCATGATGTTCAGGTATGGGTTGAACTAAATAACTGCTAAGGTCCCCTCCAACTCTAAGATCCTATATTCTGAAATGTTTGAAAGACAAACATGTGAAACAGGGGTTTAAATATTTCTGTTTGACTCCAAAAAGACAGAATAGGCATGCAGTGGGTTGATGTTGGAAAGAGGCCGATTTTCAGCTTAATGTAAGAAATGTTTCCTAGCATATAAACTGTCTTAAAGTTGAATGTCCTGCCCAAGGAAATAAAGAGTTACCCATCATTAGAGATCTCCATATAGATGACTATGTTTTAGGGTTGCTATAGAGGTGATTCCTATTTGGGTACGGCTTGAACTAAATAACTGTGAAGTTCCTACCAACTATAAGACTCTCAGATGCTGAATGGCAGAAACACACCTGAGACCAATGGAGCCTAGACACCAATCCACAAGAGACTTTATTGCTTAAGGAGAAGCAATGTCAGAGAGAGTACCCAAGGAGAGCAGGAATTTCTTTCTCTCCCCCAACTCTGTCCACCAAACATAAAAGCATACAGATATTTCTACACCGTCTCTGTTTTCAAGACCTTCCCATGTTTGCTTTGCCCTGGTGTGATTTCACATCTGCATTCGGCATTCACCATCAAAGGCTCCCTGAATTAACCACCTTCTCCTTTTGGACCAACATGCATACTCTGGGTTCCAGTAGACCATGAGAAAATCATAATTCTTTCTTTCTAACAGTGCAACTTGGAAACTTAATTACTTTCCATGGCCAAATGCCAGAGGAGTATTGGATGGCTGTCAGTAAAAGCAGATATTTGGCACACAGTATGTATGATGTATAGAAGAACAGGGCATTTTCCTGCTGCAAATTCTGAGCTAGGTGTCTGCAGACTCAGTTGATTAGATGACTGTTCCCTGTTTATTATAGAGGCTTAGTCCATTGTTTTGTCCAGGTGGTAAAAGCTCTCAATTTTTCACTCCATCTACAATAGTTTAGTTTTGGACACCACCTGTTTCACTGGGACATTATCTAGATTATATAGCTCTAGAGGAAATTTAGAATTGCAACATGGAGCAAAACGAACAGACTTAGAGCTATCTACAGGTTTTATACAAATCTCCAATTTCCTTCTGGTTGATTTTCCGCCTCCTCCATCACCTTGTGGGACACAGGCCACTTCACCTACCCAGAACCAAGACCCAGACTAGGAAATTCCGTGGCAGAGATTTCTATGGAAAGATTATGATATAAATTGTGGCAAACAGACTGCTCCCAAACTCCAAATTACTGCTTTGCTTGAAAGTAGCAGAATTTTCACATAGTCACAAGCATGTCTTCTGCACATGTGCTTGGGTATATATGTGAATTGAGAATGGTAGCTGTCATGTCTATCTGACTTTCTCTGTCCAAGAGAGACTACATGACACTAGGGGGTAAAAATAAAAGAACAAAGACGATCTAGGCTCCCTTTCATAGAAAATGGAAGAGGAGAGTTAGATGAAACACTTTGGGAAAGTTTCAGTCTCACAGGGTTATGGCTTCTGGGAACAACTCAAGATACTTTGACTGTACCAGGTATGAGTGACATTTGAACTCAGCTCAGGAGGCAGCTAGATGGCTCCATGGATCAACTAACATGACAGAAAATGAAAATGACAAATGTTGGAGAAGATGTGGGGAAATTGGAACACTAATGAGTTGTTGGTGGGGTTGTGAACTAATCCAGTCATTCTGGAGAGCAATTTGGAACTATGCCCAAAAAAAGGCTATGAAAATGTACATACTCTTTGGTCCAGCAATACCACTATTAGGTCTGTATCCAAAAGAGATCATAAAAAATGGAAAAGGACCCACACGTACAAAAATATTTATAGCGGCTCTTTTTGTTGTGGCAAAGAATAAGAAATTGAAGAAATGCCCATCAACTGGGGAAAGGCTGAACAAGTTATGGTACATGAATGTAATGGAATACTACTGTGCTACTATACTACTATAAGATACTACTACTATAAGTAGTAATACTACTATAAGAAATAATGAGCAGGCAGATTTCAGAGACACCTGGAAACACTTACATGAACTGATGCTGAGTGAAGTAAGCAGAACCAGGACAACATTGTACACAGTAACAGCAACACTGTGCAATTACCAACTCTGATAGACTAAGCTTTTCTCAGCAATACAATGTTCTAAGACAATTCCAAAAGACTCATAATGGAAAATGCTATCCACATCTAGAGAAAGAACTATGGTGTCCGAATGCAGATCAAAGCATACTATTTTCATTTTGTTTTCTTTCTCATGGTTTTTCCCTTTTGTTCTGATTCTTCTTTCACAACATGATTAATGTGGAAATACAGCTTCTTAAAAAATAAAATCGTTACCTTACTTCTGCTCTGCAAAAATAGTAATAATGATGATAATTTTGTCACTTTTCATGTCATGGCCTTTTATGTGTGTCATGTGGTATCTTGCATAAGGTGCTTATTTAAACCTAATTTCTGCCATACTCCTTCCCAGTTTTCTCAGTAGTTTTTCTTAAACAGTGAGTCTTTATATCAATATCTGGAGTTTTGAGGTTTTCCAAACACTGGGTCTTTAGGTTAATTTACTTGTATATGTGGAGTGTCCGATCTGATCTACTAACTAACCTCTCTATTTTTTTAACCAGTAGCAAATTAATTTGATGGTTACTGCTTTATAGTATGTAGCTTAAGATCTGGTACTGTTAGACTCCCTCCTCTCCCCCTTTTTTTCATAATTTCCCTTGAGATTCTTTACCTTTTATTCCCCCCAGAAGAATTCCTTCTTTTTTTTCTTCTAGTTCCACAAAGTAAACCTTTGGTAGCTTAATTGCTATAGCACTGAATAAAGAAATTAATTTAGGTAATATTGCCATCTTAGTTATATTGGTTTGGCCAGCCCATAAGCAATTAATATTTTTCCAATTACTTAACTCTTCATTTATTTCTGAAGTGTTCTGTAGTTGCTAGTTCTGTATGTATTGGTAGAGATACTCCAAAGTATTTTATACATTCTAAAGTAATTCTGAATTGAGTTGTTCCTTCAACAACTTCCTGCTGGATTTTGTTAATAATATACAGAAATGCTGATGATTTGTGTCCTTTTATTTCATATCCTGCTACTTAGCTGAAGTTGTTGTTTCAATTAATTTTAGTTGACTCTCGAGTTCTCTAAGTAAACTGTCATATTCTCTGTAAAAAGTGATCGTTTTACTTCCTCTTTGCCTGTGCTTACTCCCTCAGTTTCTCTTTCTGATATTATTGCTACATAGCATTTCTAGAACTAAATCAAACAGGAATGGTGATACTGAACATCCTCACTTTAGTCAGATATCATCATTATATGAAATGGTGACTTTATGGTTTTTAGTACAATTTAACTTATTAACAAATGCTTGTTTATTCCTCTGTTTTCTAATACTTGTAATAGAAATGTGTCTTTTCAAGAGCTTTTTCTCCATATATTGGTACAATTAGATGACTTTTATCTTGTTATTAATATGATCTATTAGGTTTATAGTTTTCCTGATACTGAACCAACTCTGAATTTCTGGTTTCTTTGGCCTCTCTAGTAATATTTAATTAAAATTTTATGTTGATATTCAATAGGGTTATTGATTTTCCTTCTGGAATACTGTATTCAAACATCTCCACTCCTTTTTAGTGGTAGCTGCTAAGTCTTATGTAATCATAACTATGTCTTCTCTGTACTTGAACTCTTCTGCCTGTTTGAAGTATTTTTCTTTGACCTGGAGACTGGATTTTGGCTATGACATTCCTGGATATTTTCCTCTGTGGTTCCTTTTCGGAAATGACCAGTGAGCGCTTTCTATTTTTATTTTGCCCTCTGTTTCTGAAAGAACTATTTCCCTTAATTATTTCTGATATATGATATCCAGGATCCATTTTGGTTATTCTTCTAAGTAGTTCAGGGATTCTTAAATTAATGATATCTTTATCTGTTTTCTGGGCCATTTGTTATTGATATAAGATATCTCATATATTCTTTGATTTTTTTCAGTCTTTTGACTTTTAAAAAATATTTCTTGTTATCTCATAGAGAAATTAACTTCGATTTAGTTCATATTAATTTTTTACTTGGGTAAGATTTTGCATACTTCCTTGGTTTTTAATTTTCCTTTCAAGCATTTCTTCTAGTTCTCTCATTTCTTTTCCCATTGTTTCCTATACAACCTTGTATAGTTTTAATCTATTGGAGGTCCTGCATTTACCAGGTTTTGATTGTTATATACTTTAAAGATCTCAGAGGTGGCTCAGATCAGAGAGCTGGCCTAAATGGTCTTATCTAGGACATGAATTGATCTATGTATTCTCCATCTTAGATTTACAGGATTTGGAACTCATGTTAAGTCACAGCAATAGAACTCAGGTTTATCCCTGTGTGACGCTCCAGTAGTCAATTGTTTGCCCCACCTTCTATTAGCTACTTGGAAGGCTATGAAGATTCAGAGAGCAACATATCTGAACTATCTTGCCCTGGGGCCAGAGTGACAGCACTGAAGATGCCTCAGTGTCTGCCCTCACAGATTCCACCTACAACTCCTTCTCAAGATCAGAGTAACAACACTGCAGGCCCACCCCAGTCTCATGGTTCCTTCATTGGTCATTTGCATGTGAGCTAAATTCACAATCCTGGGTTGGAAAAATAACACCCTAGTGTTTCTCCTTGAATTTCCTACATGATACTTGAGATCTAGTTCTTTTCTTAGATCTTTTTAGGTATTATTGTGGAGGACAGCTTGACTCAGGGCTGGAGGTAGCTCTAGTAGGCTTGGGAGAGCCAATTGTTAAATTCTCAAGGTAAACATTTACACTTCGAAAATCAGCAATTGCTACAAATTAGGGTTTGATTTACTGTTTTGTTGATAAACTTAAGTCTACGTGAAAGTATGTGTGTGCATGCTTTTTTTCCCCAGGGTCTAATTACTAAACATTGGCCAGCACACCCTCCAGCCAGGCTGTATTAGTCCTTCCTGCTCAGGAATCTCTATCAGCATCCCCTGTCTCTCTGCCTTTCCCTTCTAGCATTCCTGGTTGCCATGTTCCTATCTAAGGAATATGAATCTTGTAGTACTAACTCATTACTCTCCCAGGCCCCACCCTCAGCTACTTAGATGCCAATATCCTCACTTCCCTCCTTAAGGACCTCCACAGAAAATTCACTAGTTGGGGCAGCTAGGTGGTGCTCTGGAGTCAGGAGGACCTGAGTTCAAATCCAGCTTCAGATACTTGACATACTTGCTAGCTGTGTGACCTTGGGCAAGTCACTTAACCGCAATTGCCCTGCCTTCCCCCCTCCAAAACAAAGAAAATTCGCTAGTTGGCATATCATTTAAATTACAATGAAAATAAATTATAACAGTAAACTCTGAAACAGTTAAGCACATAAACTCCTTTCTCATTAGAATTTTCAACATCCTCTTTGCATCCACAAGGAATCACAGAATCAGTTTGAGAGCTGGAAGAGATCTCAGTGGTCATCTAGTCCAGGTCTGTCCAACCTTAGGTTTTTATTGAAACAATAGACAATATATTTTGATTTGCCATTTGATTTGAGAGCTCTGCGGTAGCTCGGCTCCATTTACTAAAGCATTTATGTAAATTTCTATGCTTTTAGGCGGGCCACATAAATCGCACTGCATATTTTGGACAGCCCTGGTCTAGTCTAACCCATACATGAAAAGAATGCCCAGCATACCATAAACTACAAGTGGTATGGGGACACTGAGGCAGTTAAAGGAGCATGTAGAGAAGCATTTTCAAGCATCCCTGATCTCAGAGTCATGGGGAAGAGGAGTCACTTCATCACGCTCCAGTTCTGTCTCCTTGCATGGCTAGTTGCATGGCTAGTAGTGATCGTCAGCTCCACCTCCTGGCTGGTAACCAGAAAAAAAAAAACAAAACTACTGATGCCGAAAAAATTTCCCTGAACTGCTTATGTGGTGAAAGCTCCTTTTGTTCATTTCCTTCCAGCATGACACAAATGTGGTCAGAAACCCGAAAGTGAGCCAATCACTTGGTATTTCCACTGGCTGACTTTAGACTTTCCTCTGGGCCATTCACATGGTCAGATGCCTTCGTGTCCCAGATGGATTGCAGACACATCTTCCAGAAGTCAGTAAGGAAGATCAAACACTAGCAGAATGACCATCACTGTGTGACCATAGGCGAAATTGTCTGACCTCTCTGACCCCCAGTTTCCACAAGGACAATGATAGCACCTATCTCACAGGATTATTGTAAGGATCGAATGAGATGATGAATGTAAAGCATTTTGCAAACCTTCAAGTATCATATAAATGTCAGTAATTATATCTATATCTAGTGCAAAAATGGAACTAAGAATAGACTTCTCAGGGAAATGAGAGAGTGAGTAAGCTCAAGTAAGGACGACAGACGGAGAATACAAACCCATCTAGAAGCCAGGAAAGACACCCTATACTAAAAATAAACTAGATTTAATGATATGACTCTAGAGTTGAACACATCCGGCCTCACTTTCTATTTTGTTATTGTTCAGTCGTTTTTCAGTCATGCCCGACTCGTCATGACCCCATTTGGGGTTTTCTTGGCAAAGACACTGGAGTGGTTTGCCATTTCCCTCTCCAGCTCATTTTACAGATGAGGAAACTGAGTCAGAGTAAAATTAATTGCCCAAGGTCACACAGCTAGTAAATGTCTGAGGTCATATTTGACCTCAGGTCTTCCTGACTCCAGGCCTTGTGCTCTATCCATTATGCCACCTAGCTGCACCCTTTCTATTCCATGAACTTACAATTGCATAGACTATGTGTCTTTGGACTCCCTCTGTGTACAATAAAGCATAGTTGCTCTTTGGGTCTGGGACAGTGATTTCTTCACCGTTGATATTACACAGCCGCCTGCATGAATTAAGTAGCAATAAACGTTTGCTGATGATGTGATAATAAAGATAATGCTAGAGACAGGCTCTGAGATGGAAAGAGCGCCAGGTTTGGAGTCAGACAGCCTGGGTTTGAAGGCTAGCTCTGCCACGTACCACCTACATGATCTTTTGCAGTTCATGACCTCTCCAGGCTTCACTTTACTCATCTGTAAAATGAGAGAGTTGGGCTAGATGGGGCCTCCAAGGCTTCGTGCCAGCTCTAAATCTAAGATCCTGTGTCTTACCTGGTTATATGTTACTGTCCTGAGGACTTCCTGCAAAAGCTGTTGAAGGTAACAGGAGAAGGAGAAGTGGGGAAAAGCTTGAAAATATAGATAGCTATGGCCTAAGAAAGAGCTTCCGAAAAAAAGGGAAGCAGAAGCTAGTCATCGCTTACGTGGAGAAGGGGTCCCCAAGTCAGAAGGCTTCAGTTTTAAGTCCTGGCTCTGACAGTCTTTAGTCAAGTGACTGTGGGGAAAGTCTGCGCTTCATACCCTACGGTCTATACATGTTAACCTTACTATAGCATACCATCTTCAAATCCCAAGCTTTTTCTCTTGTTATCCCCGATTCCCAAAATGTTCTCCCTCCTCCTAATAATCATAGCTAGCATTTAAATGGCCTCTGCTGTGTACCAGGCACTGTGCTAAGCTTTTTACAGTTACTACCTTGTTTGGTCCTCACACCAACCCTGAAAGGTAGATGTTACTATAACTTCCATTTTACAGATGAGGAAACTGAGGCAGAGGTTAAGTGGCTCGCCCAGGGTCACACAACCAGTCAGTATCTGAGGCTGAATTTGAAATCAAGACTTCCTAATTCCAGGGCCACTGCACCACCTAGCTGGTCCTAACTTCCTTTAAGATTCAGCTTAAATCCCTAACCTCCTCTGACCTCCTGCTGTTAGTGCCTTCTCTCTGAAATTGCCTTCCATTATACATATATATACATTTATACAAACATGTTATAATTATTTTTATGCCACATCAATTAGATTGTGAGCTCCTTGAAGGCAGCAGCCATGTTTTTGCCTTTCTTTGTATCCTCAGTACCTAATTATACATTACTTTGTATCCTCATTACAGGACAGTGCCTGGCATGTAGTGAGTACTTAATAAATGCTTATTCACTGGCCGACTGAATCTCGGTTCCTTTGTTTATAAGATGGAGAAATTAATACTTGTGTCAATACTTTTAATATCTACTTCAAGAGGCTTCAGTGAAGGGGAAAAAAACGACTTTGAAAACCTTAAAAACACTACAGGAATATGAGTGACCATTTCATTCAATTCAATTAATGAATTAATTTTAAAAAGACCATATCTTCCTATTTCACCCTAGCTGGAAGTTCAAGGACTGCTCTTGGGGTTAATCCCTCTGTTGATCATCACAGGAACTCTGACCTGCTCTGTCTGTGGCATAACCCAGTATATCTTTCCTTAGTCAATCTGGTACTTCCTACTCACCATATTAATGCCAAACATAGTGTGCATACCTGACCAGCTTAACCCATTGAAGCTCAGAACTCCTGATCTCAAGAGATCCCAACCTTCCTGGCAGCTGGGATTACAGGTGTGTGCTACCAAACTCAGCTAAGTCTATTCAACAAATATTTATTAAGGACCTATTGAGTCTGTCTCCTAGTTTTACATATCTAAAAATAAACGTAGGAAGAAATGCAATAACATTTTACTGGTTGGAGACATGAGAGTATTTGAAAAATAAAAATCTGTTTGGGAAGGAAATGGGAAAGATGATGTAGGGGTGAGTGTGTGTGTGTGTGTGTGTGTGTGTATGAGCGTGTGTGTGCATGTGTATACACAGTGCACTTTCAAATTTTCTTCTGATCTAATGACCAGACTATGCCAGCACCCTATGAAGTCTCTTATGTAGAGCCAATGATTACCTAGTCACTATTCACTTCCACAGTAATTCACTCCCACAGACCCAGATCTTTCCAAGTATATTAATGAAATGCAGTGGTCAAGACAATACCGGAGCTGTGAATTATCAACTTATTCTCATCGCCATCTAGTGGTGAAAAGAAGAAAAAAGAAAAATTTTCTGTCAATCTGAAATAATCACAGTGGTCAGAATCGTCATCTAATCCTACCCCCACCTAAAAAAGAATCCTATTTGAAGACCTCAAGTAACTAGGACAGTTCTATCCCTTGAATCTACTGCTTTTGCTTTTTATGTTAGGAAAGTTTTCCTTATATCAAATTGAAACCTGCCTTTTTGTGGCTTCCATCAATTACTCTTAATTCTGCCTTCTAGGATTAAGAACAAATCACAAAATCAGAAAAGTGAAAGGAACTTCAGGGCCATCTAACCAAATGAATATTGGAAAAAATATTCCCTCCATAAAAAATTCAACAAGTGATCATTCAGGCTTTGCTTGAACACCTCCAGTAAGGGGAAATTCATTACCTCCAAAGGCAGTCTGTACTCCTTTTGGATGGTTCTGATTGCTCAGGATATTTCTACTTGCATGATGCCTAAATACACGTCTCTGCGACGTCCATCTATAGCTCCTCGTACTCCCCTCTGGGAGCCAATCAGAAGAAATCCAATCCTTTTCCACATGAGAGTCCTTCAAATACTTGAGTATAACTATCGTACTTGTCCCTGCCCACCTCTCCTCACCCCCCATCATTTTCTCTTCTTCAGGGGAACCATTTTGTTGTTCAGTCGTTTCAGTCATGTCTGACTCTTCGTGACCCCATTTGGGGTTTTACTGGCAAGTACTAGAATAAGTTGCCATTTTTTCCTCCAGCTTATTTTATAGATGAGAAACTAAGGTAAACAGGGTTAAGTGACTTGCCCAAGGTCACACAGCTAGTAAGTGCCTGAGGCTAGATTTGAACTCAGGAAAATGGGTCTTCGTAACTTCAAGCCTGGGACTCTATTCACTGTGCCACCAAGCTGTCCTATCAGGGGAACCATACTGAACAAATAACCCACAAGTGGTTTTCATAAAAAATGATGTTTTTCTTCCAACATCCTACTTAGTTGTGTAAGTTTGCCAATATATGTCCTAAAATGTGAAGCCTACAATGGCATAAATTATTTTAGATATGTTCTGACAAGGGCAAAATACAATGGGTCTATTATCTCCCTTGTTCTGAATTACATATGACACCTGTTCTGTGCTCAGTCTGCCAACTCATGCCAATCGGTTTGGGTCCCTAGAGGACAAATTCTAAGGGTAATCATGAGAGGCTAAAGTTTTCTAGTATGTTCACAAGCACTCATCTGGTATACATCCCCGAATATCAATTAACCAGTTGATATCAATTCATTTTTACAAAAGAGTATTTAATGAGAAGATATAGCAAGAATGGAAGCTTTTTTTTTTAATCCCCCAGTTTGGGGCATACTGTCTCTTCTGTGCATATTCAGTCTCTGGAGAGAGTAGGCTCAAACTTGAAGCACAAAGGTATTAAGAAAAATATATAGGGGTAAGGGGGTATCTCCTGGCCCTGAAAGTCCCTTTAATCCTTCAAAGACTCTTAACCAAGTTTATTCCTGGGTGTGACATAGCCCATGAGTGAGTGGCTTTCTTGATCAGCTGGTCTAGATATTTGTATGATGCAACTTCAGCTACTGGGTCAATTCTGCTGCTGGACCAGGTCCTCAGTTGTTTCAACTATTACTACTACTAGTTCCACTGGCCTCTACTACTAACTCAAGTTGCTAAGGGGACTTCTGGGAGCCCTTCGGATTTTTTGAGGCTCAGAAGTTTGTAGCCCAGTTTATTCTCTCATCAGATACTCATTTATCTAAGAACAGAAAAGAATAAACACAAAAGTACAAAAGAATATTTAAAATATTTACCAACATACCTTTGACCTAGATCCTCTGACTCCAAATCCTAGACTTTTTCCATCATAACTACCTTTGCCTCTAAAATAACTTCTAGACTATAATTCTGTAATTCTATAGTAACTGGTTTTCTAGTCAGGCTCAACTGGCTCACTTGTGAGGACACTGAAGTCAGTAGACACTGGGTATGGTAGTTCTTTGCAGCTCAAGAAGAAAGGAAGCTAACGCGAATTCAGTCCTGAAGGGCAAAGTTTTCTGCTACAGAGGGAGTTTTAAAGATCTCTCTTGAGAGAGGAAGGAAACACATCATGAGGAGATGTCACCACTGGCAGTTCCCCTCTTCAAACCCATGCCTCCTGGGAGACTGGAGAGATGAAAGGTAATGCTACAAAGTATAAAGTTATTTCTGTTTTGTTTTGTTTTGTTTTGTTTTTTAAATGTGAGTGCTCACTCAGATGACTGACAGCTGAGGAAAAAAGAAAAACAAATTTGAGGGAACTGGTGGTCTCTATCCTCTCCCCCATCTTACACAATCATAGAAATAGGCAATAAGCATTAACTGAATTGCTTTTGGCTACATCTTCAACACACTCCATGTACTGGTTTCGGAATATTTTCCTTATCAGATCTTTCTTCTCTTCTTCCTTCCTTTTCTTCCTTCTTGTTATAAATATACTCAAATTGTCTAGGAATAAACAATACTTGTTGGGAAGCCAGGAACATTTTTATCATATTTGACATTTATTCGGTAAGCATGAGTACAAGCCTCTAACTTTTCACCTGACCAGAAGCCTGGTCTTTGCTAAATCACAGCTCTGATTAGAACGAGTTCTAATCAGTCACCTGACTGACATTCTGCTAAAGCTGGGGGGAGGAGGGGGAGAGGGATACTTTCAACTCTGTGGAAACAAAACTGCTTCCTCTGTTTTTCACACTTCTTAATTTCTTGTTCTTTTTTTCTTTCTTCTTTCTTTCCCTCCCTTTCTCTTTCTTTCTGTCTTTCTATCTTCCTTCCTTCCTTTCTTTCCTTTCTTTTTTCCTTCCTTTCTTGCTTTCTTCCTTCCTTCTTTCCTTTCTTTCTTTTTTTCTTTCTTTTCTTTCTTTTTCTTTTCTTTCTTTCTTTCTTTCTTTCTTTCTTTCTTTCTTTCTTTCTTTCTTTCTTTCTTTCTTTCTTTCTTTCTTCCTTTCTTGCTTTCTTCCTTCCTCCTTTCCTTTCTTTCTTTCTCTTTCTTCCTTCCTTCCTTCCTTCCTTATCATATAGTCCCCATAGTCTCCATAAGTGTTCTTAGATGGAGGCCTACAGTCAGACACCATAAGGTATGTATGAATGTGTTTGTTCAAGTGAACATCTCAATGGATAGAAAAGTAGTCAATCTACCATGTCAGTTTGGGATTCTTAAAGGAGAAAGCGTTTGATATTAATTACAGTTTGTCTGTCCTTTGACTCAGACTCCCTTCCTGGTCTGACGAAAACCATGACACTCACTCTACCATTCAATCAAAATGCTCCATTGGCTCCCATTCCTCAAACAAGTTCATTAACAGAATCATCCGAATAACCATATTCAAAATGGTAGTGCTTTCTTCGGTCCTGGGCACTTCAGCTAAGTGCACATATCTAAGCATCTGCAGCTTTACTTGTCCCTTGGAGCAAGCAGCTCTTCTAACTTGTAGCCTCTTAGAGGCTGACTCCAGAGGAATCTGGCACTTACTAGAGAAATAGCCCCTTTTTTTCCTTGCCAAGATAGTATTTTATAATTGTTGAAGTCCCTAGGCTCTAATGTGGCCCACACAATAAAAAATACAATGTATGCAATTTCAGCAAATTTTTTTCATGACAACCTCATGGCAAAAATCCCACCTCTCCTCTCTTGCCTATTCATCATAACATAGCTGTATTACTGTTAATTATAACACTAATTAATCTTAACATGGCCAACCTAAGCATAGGCAAAGGAGATCACCACCCATGCAGCCAATGCCTAGGATTTATATGAACATAACTTAAATCCCTTCACAAGGCAGTCAGTATGATCCTTGCAAGAAGGCCAGTTACAATAGAATTATAGAATTCTAGAGCCAGAAGAGACTTTAGAGGCAAGTATAGTGTGATGGAAAGACTCCTGGATTTGGAATCAGAGAATCTGGGTCAGCAGTATGTCAGGAAATATTTAGCAATTAGCTCTAAAAACAAAAAAATGTGTGCACAACACACTTTTAAGCTTAATCGGCAATATTGACATTTTATCCATCACCGTCTCAAATCTAGAAAACCAACAAAACAATAAATCAAGCCCTGGATTATAGTGATTGCTGATTTCCAAGTTGTAAATGTTCACATGGAAAATTTAACAATTGGCTCTTAAGAGTCAATTAAAACAGATTCCAGCACTTCTGGGATTTGGGTTCAAATCCTGGCTCTGCTACTTGCTATCTATGTGAGCTTTCATGAGTCATTTAATCTTTCTGGGCCTCAGTTTCTTTATTTGTAAAAGGAAGAATTTCAACAAGGTGACTTTGGTCTTTTCACCCTCATGATATCTACAACTGTAATCCCAACAGATTTAACCAGGACTTTAAATAGTGAGGGGAAAAAAAGCTTTCTGTGGATAAACATTGTGTCTGAGCATGGCAGTTCAGACCAATTAAGTTTTAGATTGCTTTTCCCCCTGTGAACTCCCTGCCAAATCCCATCACAGCCACAGGTCATAAAATAACTTTATAGTCTGTCTCAGAGCTTTGGAATATTCAGATCCTAAGGAATCATGGGAAAATATCCTAGCTAGGTGGAATTGAGCCATTGGCCATAAGGAGCAGGTACCTGAATGAATTTCCATATGCTTACATATCTTTCAGAATACACCTATATAAATTTATACATATGTGTGTATATATATATATATGTATATATACACATACATCCACACACACACATACATACTCACACATATGCCTTGGCCTATTAGCGCACAGTATATTCAGCAACTCTATGTTAACAATTTAGGCAGTGAAGACCATATAAAAATATATACCTTGCTAAAGCAAACTTATGAAACCAGGTGCATTTTTCATAAGGGTAGGAATGTGTGAGACCTTTGTGGTTTGACAAGTGTTGAACAAATCCCGAATAATGATTCAGTTCAACTTATTATAACCATGGCCTCCAATGTGCTGGAGGCCAATAATTGATGAGGGCAGGAAAATCTGTCGGGGTCATGTGATCAGGTCCCTCATCAAACTTAACAAACCACCAGGAGAAGAAAAGAAAGGATTCTACATACAATTAACTCATTCTGAGGAAGATTTACATTGCTGGAAGCTAAGTACACCTTTCCTATCCCCTGGTGAATTTTTCATTTTCAGCATTCCAAGTAATTCTCGTCTTAATCTAGATTGTTCTGGTAGGAAATAGTAGCCATGCACTTCGGAATGAAATAGAATCAACAGTAGAGATGGACCAGCCCTTGGCTCCATAATTTTGACCACATCTGAACCAGCATGGTGTGGGAATTCTGTTGTGAGGAATTCTGTTAACACAGACTTGAAAGTACCCACCCCGCCCCCCCTTTAGCTTTAGCAGAATGTAAGTCAGGTGACTGGTTCTAATCAGAACTGTGATCTAGGGGGCTACTGATCAGGTAAAAGGCTAGAGGCTTGCTCGAAAGCTTAAGGAGCTGTTTGAGGGAGGTATGACATGGGCAGTTCAGGGGATTGCATCTGGCCAATGAAGAGCCAAGTGGGAGATTTGAATCAGGAGCCGATAAAAGGACTGGCATTTGTCTGAGTCCTTGTCCTTTCCTGTACTCTGTTCAGGGGATGTACCCATTTATTCAGAAAGAATAAATGTAAAGTATAATTAAAAATTTCCTGGCTTTCCAACGAGTATTGCTTATTCCTAGACTAAGTATGTTTCTAACAATGGCAAAGTAGAAACTCCAGATTCAGACAACCTGCGTTCAAATTCCACATTTGTACTCTCATTACTGTATAACCTTGGGCAAGTCGCTTAACCTTACCAGACCTGTTTCCTCAACTGTAAAATGAAGCTCTAGATCCATGATCTAATGAATCAGTCCAATTGTCTATGACTAGTTGACCACAAAATGTAGGATATTAGGGATAGGAAGTCTTAGGAGTGGTGATGGAATGGATATAAGTAGTATAAGTCATCAGAGCAGTAAAACAAGGGATCATAGCCTAATAGAGGGCACAGGGAGTAGGAGAGCAATAAATACTGGTAAGGGTATGTGACTCGCAGCTCTAATACATAGTTCTGTGACCTCAGAACCTTAATTTGTTCATATATAAAATGAGGAATGTGAAATAAGAAAGGTACTTTGTAAACCTTCCAATACTATATAAATGTGTTTTTGTTACCAATTATATAGAGAGTAAAAATTGACATTAAAGTCTGTGTGTGTTAGGCCAAATGGAGGAAATGGTCAAGGTGTAGAATTAAAGTAAGCAGGCCACAGCCAGACAACAGAGATACAAATGGGGCTGGAAGGCACAGAGAGAAACCTAGCCATATAGTATGATGCCCACTTGTTTTGCCACGTGTTGTGTTCTTCCCAATAGAATGTAGGGTCCTTGAGGCCAAAGGGTTATTTCATTGGTGTCTTTGCCACCTAGCAGTGGCTTATACCTATTAGGCACTCGATAAATGTCTCTTGAATTGAATATCAAGTCAGCAGAACGGACAATTGATTTTTTTTTCAAAAGATCTGACAATGCAGACCAGAAACCCCAGCTGAAGATCCTGGAGATGGATGGGTAGCCAAACAGTCCTTGGACTGGGAGAAGATCCATCCACCAAGAAACTGGACAATGGTGATCAAAACTAGCCCACTAAGAAATCAGGAAATTGGTACAGGGGAAGCAGCAAGCCTGCTTCTAAGGAAGAAGCTCCTTATAAGCTCCCAGTTTTGGACCAGAGTAGGGCTGAGCCAGCATGTGGGAACAAACTTGATAAGCAGAAAGAGGTAAAAGGTAGTTCCTAACACAGACCCTTTCTCAGCTTTTAGCAATCCATTTTTTTTTAAAAGAAAAAGTAAGGCATGACAAAATAAAATGAGGCCACCCATTTCTCTCAACTAACAGCCTAAGACAGAATTCCCTTTAGCCTTTGAGCCTGGGTAGGTTGCCAGGAAATTCCACTGGCAAAATTAGAACAAATTGCAGCTCTGTACCTTTGCTTTCAAAAAGTTCATTATGAACTCAAGTTCTCAAGTATTCAGTGAGCTATGATGTAAATCAAAGCCATGGAAATTTAAATAGTTGACATGCTAGTAGATATTTTTATACCAGAAACTTGTGGTTACATAGAGGTCTATAAAGGCCCTTACCTGCCTTTATAAAGGAAATGGTCTAAAACTGAGAGTGATTGGCACACATTATATATTTAAGTGGGTTGAAAACAATGAAAATTTTGTGACTTAATGTTGTTAGTAAACATAGCTATCTAGTTGTCTAAATAAATCCTGGGACATCTCTTCACATGCTCATGTACACTGATATTTTTCTCATTTTTGGTATCTTATTACTCCCTTTTCCATTCAGTAAGACAACACCCTTCCCTCCATGGCTTAGTCTCAATGCCTTAGCTGCATTTCTCACACTAACGAAATCTTGACTCAGATTGCACCAGATTTCAGGTTTGATTACACACAAGATGCATATGCCTTGACCATAATAATGACAATAATAATCATCATCATCATTTATGGAACACTTAAAATCTTGCAAAACACTTTACATGTTAACTCTACAAGGTTGTTGCTACTATTATCCCATTTTACAGGTGTGGAAAATGAGGCAAGATTAGGTAATAAGCAACTTGTCTAGGACCACACTGCCAGTGAGTTTCTGAGGCAAAAGTTGAATTCAGGACTTCTGGACAAACTCTAAGACTCATGTTCTCACCACTGTGCTACCTAATTGCCTTAAAAAAAAAAGCCAGGAGGAAGAAATCATAAAAATGACAGTGACTTGGCCTATCCCTTAGGCCAAGAATCCAGAAACATTTTGGACTTTTAAGACCATCCCTACTTCAAGTTTTAAACATCTTGTCATGGTAACTGAGGGGCTAAGTGTATAAGGTGGGAGGGTGTGATCTCTGTCTAGTGGCTGACTCAGGTTCAAGGAGAGGAGGCAGAAAAGTCCTTAGAAGACAATTTGCAATAACTTTGCTGTTTTTCCCTTTATCTTTAGGATCAATAACCTCGCTATTAACAAGTACATTTTATCTCAAGCAGTGTAGAGAGACGGGATGAATGGAGGAGACAGATGTTGGATGGCTATCATAACAAGAGTAAAGCAAGGTGGTTACAAAAATGTCACTGCAATGGCAAACCAGGAGAGACGAAACTGATGATACTCTGCTCCCCTGTGTAGGGGGAATCGTCCTTGATTCAAGCAGAGGATTTCCTTTTTGTCTTTGTATCTCTATGGTACCCTACATGGAGTAGGCACCTAAGAGATGTTTGCTAAATTCAATTTAGTCACA
Source organism: Trichosurus vulpecula (assembly GCF_011100635.1). NCBI lineage: Eukaryota > Metazoa > Chordata > Mammalia > Diprotodontia > Phalangeridae > Trichosurus > Trichosurus vulpecula. The sequence goes on from NC_050573.1 coordinate 227,937,178, forward strand.
TCTCTGGCAAGTGGTAGAGTTGGAACAAGAAATTCGAATTCCAAATGCATTGTTCTTTCCACTACACCACAGGATTGTAAAAGACTGTTTCACTTAAAATCTACCTTGTAAAATTTAAAAGTGGGTTTTAGATATGAGTTTTTGCTTCATCTGTTCACCTGAACGTATCATTTTATTGTCTTACCCTATTCCCAGAAATTAACTTAATATATAAAATCATTATGTCAAGAGCTTTAGAAAGTACAATTTTTCTAGCCCATAAGGTCACAAGTAACATAGTGCTGCAATCATTGATAAACTGGAACCTTAGGCTCCTCTGAGTTTAAAGCAAAGCTCAATAAAGTCCACGTACTGGGTCTCTGTGGTGCCTAGATAATGGAGTAGGTCTCCTGGTGCTTTTGTCACAATTTTATTAAAAAGTGTACTTTGTTGTCCCCACAAATGTGCATTCCTATTCAACTATCATAACTTGGAAAAGAAAAAGACATAATCCACGGCACAAGATGGCAATTCTTTGTAGGGCACAAAAGTGAGATCGCTTAGGGGATCTCCTGAATCTCCATTGAATTGCTCTGGCTTGGTTCTGCTTCCAATGAGCACACAGAGAGGTGCTGGCTGCTAGGACAACTCTCTACTCCTGTTCCCAGAAATACTTTGGTCAGATATGCTCACCTCCCTGATTTCACAGAGAAATCTTCAAGGCACATCAAAAAGATGTTTAGTGACTCCCCAACTAGGGCTGCAACTAGGGTTGGAAACCAATGTTTATAGTGATACACTTTTCTATCTTGTTTGTTTTTCCCTTTTAAACTGAAAAGGACGTTGGGCTCCTAGTTTTGGATCCTGGCTCCTAGATCCAAAGTTAATCTGTTAACCAGGACTTAAAGCAGCTCCTGAAAGTGTTAAATTTACCACTAAGAAGCAAACAACAAAACTGGAAAAGTTAACTAAGAGGTGGTTCTTAAATAATGACTAGGAATATTTTTACCATTGATAGAATATATTAAATTAATTGAATTAATCAAGTGAAACAGACAAGAGGAAAATAAATGGCCAAATTAAATCTTCAAGTTTTATTTTCATAATTGTCACATATGGAGTCTCTTTACAGAGAGGTGATAATCTGCATTACTATAACACTTAACACTTTATTTATACATCACAAAGTTAGGAAAAATACAAGTGAAGCACAGGTTTCACACCATAAGAATTCTGTATATGTACAAATTTAATATATTAAATATACGGCAGAGACAGACTTCATTTACAATGGAAAATTATAATGAATTTTAAGCACATCCATGCAGACCTTTTCTTTTGTATGAAAGTAGAGCTCTGAAAAACATTTTTCCTATTGCAACACCTCACTGTTTCCACTTTTAACCTGGTTTTCATGATAAAATATTTTAAAGTGTGCAAACTGCATGATAGGGCAAAAAAAACCTGATTCATTTGAAACAAATGTTTTTCAACACTTACTAGACTAAAATAGCCCTATCGAAGAAATATTCACGCATGGATGAACAAAAATGGTATGCTCTAGTTCTGAACATTGGGGAAAAGTAGAGGGGAGAGGAGAATTCTAAGAAGAGAAAAAGGAGCAACCACAAAAAATTAATCCCCTAACATTTCTTTTGAAAACTGAAACTTGATTATGTTTCTACTACCGGATACCCAACTCATTTCTGACTTTCTGTTGTATAAATGGAAAAAGGACATTAAAATGTTCAATACTATAAAAAAAAATGTGGTATGTGAGTGGTACAATATGGACTGATATATGGCCATGAATGAGTACAGCCATATTCGGTTGGGAGCAGGTAATAATTTGTCCAGAGGAAGGTCTACATATGACTCCACACTGTCAGAAGCTTGTGATTAGAACAAAGTGGTATAGCAGCCCTGGGGCAACAAATCCTTAAGATGTGAACACTTTTATCTTGCAGTACTAAATACCAAACGCAGATGACAGTCCAAAAGTAGTCCTGAGATGCTTGCTGTAATGTTGAAAATATAAAGATATGTGCGGAATGATGTAATGGGCTTGAAAAATAAAAATGATGTTAAATATAATAGTGTTTTATAACAAGCTAAGATAAGCACTTCTACACTAACACCACACACACACACACACACACACACACACACACACACACACACATGCGAGCGCGCACAGGATTTAATTTGGACTCTAAAAAGATGCTGAGGTTTCCTAAAGAATTACTTGTGTGCATCTTAAGGATACTTTCATTCATCCACTCCCAGGGAGTGGATGCTCCCAGGGAGGTCTAGCAAAACCATGCATAAACTATAATGCCTACATGAGTAGTCATAAGACTAGTTTTCAGAAGTAGCTTTTGGGATGTCTCATTACAGTTATTTCAGAGATCAGGCATAAATAAGGAAATTACTTATTATACATATATATTATATATGTGTGTGTGTGTATATATATATAATATATATATATATGTATATGTATCTATGTATATGTATGTCTAGGGAATAAATAGGAAACCATTGTGCAAAGGAAAGGTGTTTAGCATCTGCCTGCAGAATGCATGTTACTTGTGTCCAGAGCCCTTTTCCAAATAAGCAGATCATCTAAAAGGACTATGACACAAAAGGGGTGACTGTTAAACTTTTGACCATCAAGCAAGAAAGTAAAATGTGTACAAGGAACATTTGTAAAGGCCCAAAGGAAAGCCTCATAGCTGCCATTTTAGGAAATGACTAGCCACTTAAATATTTGAAGCACGGTGCTTTATAGCCATTTTTTCCAAAATGCTTCTTCCCCTTCATCTGGAATTCCTCTGTGCAGACCCTGTCCTCATCGATGGCCAGCTCTTCCAGCACTGACTAGCCCAGTAGCTGCTTCTTTGGCAGGGAGGTAGTTTGTTTAAGGGGAGCTGGATGGATATTCTTTCATTCTCAGTTCCCTCCTGAGAGAGTACAATTACAAAAGGATTTTTCATGGGTTCCTATTAACCTTAGTCAATGCTTTCTTTGAAATATATATATACATACATATATATATGTATATATATATGTATGTGTATATATATATATATATACATTCATCCAGGAAGAGCTACATAAATTTGTCAGAAAATTTACTTAGTTGTCTTCAAATTTTGCAAATGGATTTGTAGGGCCTGAAATACATATTTCAACAGGCTAAAAACAGTCCTAAGGCTCAAAATTGTCTCCTGCTCCCAAACTTATTTTCTAAAAGGACTGAACCATTTAATGTATCACACATGAGCATGAGATTTCCTTTAAAATGTGTGTGTGCAAACACACACACATACACACAGCCCCATACACACATACCCATACACGCACACAGCCTCTTACACACACATACTACACAAGAAAAACAAGCAGACCAAGTACTGACTTTCTATCAGGACAAGTGACTTTTAGTGTCAATTACTAGTTAATAAAGGAAAGAGAAAATATTTGCCAGGAAATACAAAAATCATAAATGGAAAAATGACATTCAAATGACATCCACCTGCCATTCTTAATACATAATCTTAACTCTAGAACCCAGCTCTCAAAGGAGCCTGTTATCATTTTTGTATCAACTCTTTTTCAAGAAAATTGAAGCTCAGGGCAGCTAGGTGGCACGGTGAGTAGAGCACCAGCCCTGGAGTCAGGAGGACCTAAGTTCAAATCCGGCCTCAGACACTTGACACATGTACTAGCTGTGTGACCTTGGGCAAGTCATTTAACCCCAACTGCCCTGCCTTCCCCCGTCAAAAAAAAAAAAAAGACAGGGCTCAGTGAGACAATCAGTAAGAAACTGGCCTCAAAGGAAGAAAATTGAAGCTGGTACTCTGGACAAACTTTTACCAAGGAAGGAATAAACTAGTGATTCACAGAAGGTATGGGATAATGAGGCAATTTTTTGGTACAGTAGCTCAAAATATGGAGCTTCTATATTGTTGTTCCAATTCAGGACTACAGAGAAGGGTTAAGAATTTGGGTACACTCAATATCCACAAAAGAGCACATCAGATTTTCTCCCCAACCCCTACCCTGAGAGTATGCATGTTAATAACTAGCACAGTCCTCCTGCATATTCATCCTCTTCTTCATCACCAGCAGCTGTGGCTTCTGCACCTTCACTTTTGGCCTGTGGGGTTGCTGGTGATTTCTTCTTGATTCCTCCTCCTGGGACCACCAAACTTAAGCCCAACTTGGCATACTATAAATGACAAACAGATAAGAAAAGGTAAACAACTCTAACAGAGATATGAGATGCAGGCCTAGCAACACCAATTTGTTCTGAGGACCAAGCTAGAGACTGAGCTCATTATTGTCATGGCTTCAGAGAACACTACAATAGTGAGAAACACAAGGTTTCACTGCCTGTTCTTTTCGTGCAGATTAATTAGCTGGTGCATGCTGCTAATTGTCAGAATCATCTTTTCATGGAAGAAGCATGGAACTGTAATATAGTAAAGCTTCATTAATTCATGTTTCTCTTTCTTTTTGCCTGCATTTGGTTTCCTAGTGCCTAGCACAGGCCCCGGCACACAGTAAGTACTTAATAAATGCATGTTGATTTGACTTGGAAAAATTCCAGCTCCGTAATTTAGGAACTTGGGATAACTGGGACATGTTGTCCTAAGCTTTGTCTCATAGTACCTAATTTTTTTAGCAAATTAATGTAAACAAAACGTATTTTGCTTACTTAAGAATCAAAGCCAAGAAATGTTTGTACTTGTCCATGCAAGTACAAATGTGTACCTATTTACTAAAGCATCTGCAGATATTCCTGACAGATCTAGAAGTTAAAGGCCTAGAGCTTTTTAAACATGGTTACATCTCAGACTTTTGGCCATGCAAAACCTGACCTTCCACCAAACAGGACCTCCAATGAAGAATGACTATATTAAAGGCATTGCTTATTTCTTCTGAGGTATATAAGACATACATGAACACATATGCCTTCTATGAGATCTGTCATTATTTCACAGAAGACAGGAAGCGATGCATAGTGGAAGCCCTGAGAAATTAAATATAGTCTATTTTTAAAATTCAGCCATGGTCTTACAACAAAGTTAAGGGAAATAAAAGTTTCTTAGATTATTTGCAATTACTAGAGCAACAACTGAAAATGAGTAAGACTAGCCCTTGTGCCTAGGCCCAAAAAGAAGCAAGGGGGAAGTATATCTAAGGGGAAAATGCAAACTTTTCTGCTTTCCCCTTTCCCTTTCTATTCCTTTTCATTTTAATTTTCTTCGAATTTTGGGAAGAGGAAGACCCCAGTGCATTCAGGAGAGACAGATATTTGCCTTCTCTGTGCTTTGTGGAGGGCAGTGGACAGAGGCAGAGATAGGTAGAAAGGTGAAACTAATCAAATGTAAGCAAGAACAATGTAAACTCTTCTGGTCAAATGCAATTCTTTCAGAACTTACAAGTTTTGTAAACTAGGTCCAAAGTTGATCTGATACCATGACAACAAATCAGCCCAAACTCACAAATGCCATGGGCTAAAAGAGATTAAGCAGCAAGCCTGACAGAAATTTAATACATTCTGCCTATTACCTGCTAGTAAGAGGTGCATTTGAATTTTTACAGGAGCCTGGAGTGCATTTTTCTGCAGGTGGCAGACATCTGTCATGCTCTTAACTGGGTGCTATGGGAAACCATTAATAGGAGGTAAGCAGTAGGAGGCTTGTGAATTAAATGGGATGGTATTAATAAATGTGGCTGGGATCAATGAAGTTTTGGAGAGATAGAGCAAACGTTTTCAGGCCCAAAGATTTTAGAGGAACTATGTGTAAGGCTGCTATAAAGGAATCAGCCCAAATGGCCTATACTGCATAGTGAAGTGTGACAGCTGGGAAGGTCTCTCTGGAGAGCAGCCAAATGAAAAATTAGCCCCAGAAGACTGGGGAGAAAAGACAACAACAAGCTGCTTGTTCTTCCCTGAGAGGTCTCTCTTTCAGCAGGAAAGAAGAAAAAGAAATAGAATGGCCACTTACATCATTGTCCATGTACTTAAAAAGTGGAGAATTGCAGACCTCTGAAACTTGATCTTGGTCTTGCTGGTCGTACCCTTCTAAAAGTTGTTCCAGGGCAGTGCAGTCTTCACTTCCGTTGAATCCTGGTATGCTAAAGGAAACACCACGCCCAGATTTTCAACATGGCTTGCTCTTGCAGGCCACCTGCTCTCCTCCTAAGAGCTCCCAAGAGCACCAATAGTCTTAGGTCCACCTACTATTAATCCATTCTAGTTAGAGTATGTGACTACAAGGTGGTGTTGTGTTTTTTCAGTTTGAGGATAAAGTTTTATAAAATAGCATGTGAAGTTAGTTTAGTTTTTTTCCTTCACCCTCTCACTTCCCCCCTTCCCCTGAGCTACAAATATAGTACATTTATTATATTGTCTTGCTTATCTGCATATGTATGACATTCCCAGGGATGGTCTCAATTTTCTCTTTCTCCTCTAGCTCCTAGTACAGTGCTCTGGATATAGCAGGCATTTAAAAAATGATGGATGAAAAAAACATATGAATCTTATTCTAATCCCTCCCATCCCACCAGATGTGAATACATGAATTCAATATGTGAAATATTTCCCCTACTTGAGAATTTTGTTTGGGGGAGAAAAAAAATAATAAAACAATGAATTTCAGGTCTTATCCTCCCACATGAGATTATACAGAGAAGACAGCTAAAAATAAATATTACAGGTTCCAACAGCGCTGCCTCAAAAGCTGAAACAGTAATGACATGCCTCTATTGGCTATGGGAAATCACTATAAAGCACCTTGAAAGAAACTTTTCACTGACCACCTAAGGTGTGTTAAGAGAAAAAAAAGTCAAGATGTCAAGACAATCAATGAAAACGTCTTACCTATAGCTCTCTCTGACACATCTTTCTGCAGCTACATAGTCATTTCTGTGTAGATGAACTAAGACTTGGGCAATTGTTTTCTAAAACAGAAGAGATGACAGATTACCTTTCAAATGTATATGAACGTAATAAAGGCCAGTTTCCTAGTAGGGTAAAAACATCTGGGATTTTACTTGAAACGTTTTAGTTTCTCTTTATCCCTCTCCCTCTCCCCCTACCCTCACTCTCTGTATTCTAAGTCTTAAGAGTGCCTTCTCCAGGGTACTAGAGAAATGACATTTCTAAGCTTTTTTTTTTTCATTATACTAGGTATCTGTCTCCGACATTTTTTTTCCTTTTCTCTTTTTTAAATTACAACCCCATCACCAAACCTTCCTGCTCTGGGCAAAAGAAACAATAAGAAGGTAGAGAGAGTACTGTTTACACATGTAAGCACATGAATGAAAATTTTATACAATCATGTTGTTATGGGTCAACCAAAATGAGGTTAAGTTCTGACTGGGACACACACTGGCTTTTGTATGCCCCTTGGCAAGGCTCATCCAGTCTCTTAGTCCTCTTAGCAGCTCTCTAAAACTTTAAGTGCAATCATCTTTTTTATGATACTATGTTATGGAAATACTTCTTTTATTCCATAAATTAAAAATAAGATTTTTAATAAAAGACAACTCTGAGAGAGGAAATTTCCCCACCCAGAAGTTTCTCATAGCAGTGAAATCATAGATTCAGTACCTATCCTATACGTCTAGGTTTCGGAGACTCAGTAATAATACCTACTGAAATAATACTTTCATTTACTAAAGTGTTTTGTTTTGTCCACAGATAATAGTCAAATAGCGAGGCAGCCAAATTTAGTGACTAGGATGCTAAACTCAGGAGGATGTGGGTCCAAATCCTGCTTCTGATACTTACTAGTTGTATGACCCTAGGCAAATCAATTAACCTCTATGTATCTCAAGCAACACCCTAGGATTTATCTACTAAGTTATAAACAGACTGTAATCTGCCTTGGTGGAAGGATCTACTGTATCTGGTGTTCCGTATATCAACCAAGTAACAAATTCTTTATGTAGTCACATAATAGTTAAATACCCAATAAATACTTTCCTCTCTTTTAGGGAACTATAGCATCATGAGAAATTAGCCAAAACATAGACAAAATAAATTGCACATAATACCTTATAACACGTTGGATAATTTTCAATTTCCTTATAGATATTCTTTTCCTTCTGAATGGAAAGTGCAGCCTCATCAAATCTGAATGAAGAAAACAGTGAGAAATCCACATCTGGCTTTACAGGTCAGGGAGGGGGAGGAGAGACATAAATCGGCAATATATTTTGTTTCAGGTTTGGGGAGCAAAGAGGAAGACTGGTTCCATTAGCTCTAAAAATTCATTTTTACAAATACCTAGACTCTTCCTTAATGCACGGTAAAGGGCTAGCAGTAAATAAGAACACTTAAGATCACTTGTCTCTCCCCTATATAATCCATTTACCACACTGCTGCCAAAGTAATCTTTCTAATGTACAGGTCTGACCATGCCCTTAAGCTTCTCAAAAACATTTAGTGGCTCTTCACTGTTTACCAAACAAAAAACTACTTAGACTGGCATTGTAGTCCTCTACAATCTGTCTCCTCCCTAATATTACAGCATTATTTCATGAAACTCTTCTTTATGCACTCTACACTTCATTACTTACTGTTCTCCGGATCTATGACCACCATGCCTTTACAAGAACTATCCCCCATTCCTGGAAAAGCTTCCTCCTGCTGTCTTCATCTCTACCTACTGACATCCTTCCCTTCCTTCAAGATCCAGTGCATTATTTACCTAAGTTTCTATCCATGGTTATCCATCCAATTATTTATGAATTATTTTTATACACACAAACACACACATATACATGTATATGCATATACATACATACATATATGTGTGTGTGTGTGTGTGTGTGTGTGTGTGTGTGTATAGTATTCTTTACCCATTTGATTTTTCCCATGTGGCTACTTAGGTTAAAGATTTTTGAGTGATTCCAGGTTTCACTTACAAGGCCCTACAAGGTTAGAGCTTGGTATGATCAGCACAAGAAGTGTGAACATGCATACATATATACACACATATGTGTATGTATATGTATGTTTGTCTAAATATACAGTTTTTATGATCTCAATATGAAACTCATATTTCAGGAAAATGACAGCGACTGATTAGGAGGTGGCTGTTAGGAAGAAGAATCATCAAGGAAAATGTATAATGCCACCAGTTTCACTCTCAAAGAATATATGTGCTGCTTTCGGTTAGGGTTTCTTTGGTCACATCTCTCTGTGATGTAATCCCATGACTGTTCAAGACTGTACTATTTTTCTTGACCAAAGTAAAACCAAACCATGATGCCCATTGCAATGAAACAGCTTCTTTATTAGTTTAGAGATAGATCATAACCTTTCATTTCCATCTATAGGTCACTGCTTTCTATTCTTTCTTTTAAATTGCTGTCAAAATTTGTATTCTCTTAATTTGGTTCAACCAGCTATTTCTGAAGTGCTATGCCCCTCTCTTCTATTTCTGTACATCCCACCTGATTTTCAACATTTTCAATACCTTGTCTCTTGGCCATACTGATTGCTGGTACTATTAGTAATTGTTGTCTATCCGATATGGTCACAATGATGAGTTGATCTCTTCCACTGGTTGGAATGAAGTATAGATTATAAATGAGCTGAATTCCATCAGGAACTCCTGGAATGACTTGTTAGCCTCTAGAGCTAAGAACTTATTCCACTGCAAAACCATACTACTGACTCTGTCACCACCACCTCCCCACTGGCCACTACTGCTGTTTCTGAGGAACTAGACAATGGAGCAGTTTCACTTTCGAAGACCATCTTATGGACTTTTCAGTATTCATCATTAGATAACAAGGTCAGTACTTAAAGGAAGACTCATTTAAGATTAAAAGGCCTTATGTTAAATGAGGGGAAAATTCTAAACAACTAGAGCTGTCCAAAAATAAGCTTGAAGTTGCCTCAGAAGGATAGTAAGGTTCTAGTTGCCAGAGGTGTTCAAATGAACTAATGGATGATTTTGCATTTAGGGTCCCTCAAATGGGTAGGAGTTGAAATGAATGACTTTTGTGGCCACTCCAGCTTTATGGTTCTATAACTGGGAAGAGGATAACATAATTGTTTTTATACCTTTCTTTGAAATAATACATTGTTTCTTTAAATTTTTCTTAATTCTAGCTTTTTTAGCCAAAGATAATAAAATCTCAGATTCAGTGATGTCGCTAAAATAGGTTTTTGCAAGTAGTTTCAAAAGATCAACCAACCCAAACTTTCATCTTCAACAGTTAATTCCTAACAGATGTCATTAAATGCTCAGTATGACGTTCTAGTCACAAGGGATTCTTGAGTTTACATCTTTTCTTTAAGTGTTCTGCTGACTTAGGGAGAAGAGATGGGACTACCGAACCGGAAGAAAGAGAAGAGAATGGTTTGTAACTGCCTCAGAAGTAACTGGCTGCTAGATTTCTCCCTCCCATATTTTGTCCATTGTGGATAAGGTCTTATTGGGAACAGGGTTGGCTAGGGTTAGAGTGAAAGATGAAGGCCTGCTCCTTTTCCAAACTTTTCCTTCTAAGAAACTGCCACCTCTTGGGACCTAAGACTGGACTAAACAAACATCTCTTCTACAAAGCCCAGAGTTGAGTTGGGTGGTGGCACAAGAACACCTCCCCACCCCACTAGAAGAAACTGTGGTTTGTCAGAAAGAACTGATTGGGTCTCCTTGGGCCATCAATGTCACACAGCAAGTGAAAGAAAGGGTAAGATAAGAACCAAGTCTTCTGATTTGCAAGCTAGTATTCCGTCTATCATATCCAATTGTGTTGAGTGATTAAAAGACCATTCAGAAAAAAAGGAGTCAGGACTGGCACTCACTTGAAAGAGTAACAGACCTTTTTTAGCTCTCCAAAGTTTGGAGAGCATGCCCTCCAGATCACAGTACTAAAAAATAAGGTACCTGAAAAAATACTCAAAAGGCACTCTCTAAATTTATATAGATGTTAAATAGTCCTTTAGCTAAAAAAAAAAAGTTTAGGAATTAGCATATTAGATGTTAATTTAAAAAAAAAAGAGCTATGTCATTCTATTAGTAGCCAGGCAAAGGTACATTAAGGATTTAACTATAAAATCCAAACTTGAAAAACACCCAAGCCAGAATTTCTCTTAACCCCATAAACATGTTCAAAAGTAAAGTTTGAGAATCCCAGGTTCACACTTAAGATTTAGCTGTATCTTTCAGAGACTAGACAGTCATGCTGTCAAAGCCAGGTCACTGTTTGAACAAATTCTTAATTTTTATAAGTTTTGGATGGCATGAAAGAGATTAAAATGAGAGAAAGGCAGGTTTCCTCTGGCTACTAATGACTTTCTCCTGTGCTACTACTCACAGAGGAGGCTCCAGAGCTCTAAAGAGGTGAGATGGGATGAAGATTGGTGGGGGTGACAGGCAGTGATGAAGGGTGGCTGATGAGATAGCCAGTGTGTAGGGTGATGCATGCCTGGGGCTGGCCTAGAATCACAAAAGGCTCTTTCCATTCAGGGCAACAAAAGCCCCAAGTTGGGAGTTTCAGATCTGAAAAGGTTAAGTCTTCCAGAGCCTGGAGGGTGTGAGGGTGTGGCTACAGATGGATGGTGAGAAGACGGTCAGGATGTAAAGTGGTTATCACTAAGAAAATGTTTATTGAATATATAATTGTATAGTGAACATCATGCCAAAATGAGATAAAGGCAAGTTTCCTCTGGCTACTGATGAGCCCTACCTCCTCCCTAGGCAACTTTTCAAGAAGGATGAATCTATTCAAGACCTCAAAAAAGGAGGTGGTGTAAATTAATTTTAGGCAGGCATGATGCTCACCACACTGTTATGTGCTGAATAAACATTTTCTTAGTGATAATCACTACATCTAGGCCAACTCTAGCCATGCTTCACTACTGCCTCCATCCCAATCCCACTGCCTTTTTATAGCTGCAGAGTCAAAATCAAATCCATAAACAATACTACACCATCACTATAGGAAAGAATGTGTCTATTTACTCTCCTGTGGCTCCATTCACCATCACTGTGACTTTCCAAACCAAAAGAATCCTACCCAGATACTGCTCTCTGGCATCCCACTGTGCCCCCTATTGAAATGTAAGTTACTTGTAAGCAGGGACTAGCTCCCTCATGTATTTGTATCTCTAGCACTTTGCACAGAGCAAGTATGTAATAAATGCTTTTTCATTCATTCATTTCTTCAGGAAGTTTGATAAAGGATAAGTATTCTTCAAAAGTATAAGATTTTCAAGGAAACCTAGAGGTTGCTACCTTAACACCATGCTTGATGTCACTAAGCTTCCAGAGGAAGAACTACTTTTTCTTTTCCTAAATCTTATACTCAAGAGGGAGAAAGGTGGAGGGAAGTGTGTGTGGGAGGGGGTGGAGGGGGGAAGCGGGGAGAGAAGTGGGGAATGGTGCTGATGGCTGGCCCAGTAAACATCAGAGCAGGAATCATGGACATGGTAGCAAGCTAAGAAACAAACCACACAGACCTTTAATATCAACTGGTTTCTTGTGACTTATCGATCAGTAAGGGTTGTTCTAAGAGCCTAAGGGTAAAATATTAATTCAGAAGAGAAGACTACCACTTAAGTAATCACTAAAGGAAGTTGGTCCAGAAGTTACCTTACATAAAAAGTTCATTCTACATACTGAACTACTATTCTGAATAATGACATACACAGCAGGAAGAAAAGCACAACTGTCATATGAATAAAATAAACTCTTCACTTAAATCTGCTACACTGATGCATAAATGCTACCAGTTTAAGAGGCAATAAAACCTTGAAAGGAGGATCCTTTAATAACAGAAAATACGTAAGCATCACATAAATGAAAGATATGTGCAATTTAAAATTCTATGCTTTACTCTCCGAGTCTGCTACTTAACTTGTACCCAAAAGTCAGGTTCTAGTATAACTCTGGTATATGCTCCAGACAGACACTCATGTTACATAAAAGGTCCCAATTATCCCTTCTGTATCCAGGGTCTTTATATTAACACTATAACAGTGCAAATGAATTATCTGCTTTTTATAAAAAACATGATATATTTTGAAATATGTATGTGTTTAGGTTAGTTCTTAGAAAATTCTATGGAAAGGAACATACCTCTGAGTCACAGAATGGCACATTCTTTTTAAAGACGTGCCTCAGAAGTTGCTCTGCAAAACCATTTCTCTCAACTACTTGTTTTTGATCTCTTGATCAAAAAACCATTCTTAGGTCTGTTTCTGTATCAGTTCAAACATAGCACAGAACTATGCCCTACTAAATTATTAGAAAATGGCCAATTTCATTATGTGTGTGCGTGTATGTGTATGTGTGTGTGTGTGTGTGTGTATATATATATATATATATATACACACACACACAGAGACACCTACATGTGTGTATACATATATATATATATTTTTTATTTATTTGCATATCTACAGTCTTTTGAGGAATGTCTCCCTGGCTTCCTTCAAATCTCAGCTAAAGTCCTACCTTCTGCAAGAAGTCTTTCTAAATCCTTCTTAATCTTAGTATCTTCCCTCTGAGATGATCTTCAATTTTTCTTCTCTATATCTCACTTGCACATACTTGTTTGCATGTTACCTCTCATTACCTCACATTAGACTGTGAGTTATTCAAGAGAAGGAACTGTCTATTGCCCATCTTTATATCCCCAGAGCTTAGCACAGTGCCTAGTATATAGTAGGCATTTAATAAATGCTTGAAGACAGAACGCTTGATTTATATTAAAACTATTTAAAATTAGATTTTAGCCATTGAGATTTTACAAAATACACAAGTTGTGTATTGAAAGCCAATCCATCCTTTTCCTCAGTGATTAAAGGTGTTTCACATGAGAGTGAAGGAAAAAAAAAGGGAGGAGGAAAGGGAGAGAAACGCAAAAAAAATTCAGCTTTCCTGTTTCCAGATATTTATATTTTATTTCCAGATATTTATATCTTATTTCATTATCCCCAACTGACAATATTGTTTTCTTGACTTTATAAGATCATATCCATTTTTCTTGGTCCAATATTTTAAAGAATCTTGTCACTAATATCTCTACAATTCTCAACTCTCAGTAGAGGCAACACAAAAGTCACCCAGAAGATAGATCAAGAAATAATTACTTCAGAAGGCAGAAACATTTGACAATTCACTAAAACACTGGCAAATAACTGACATTTTTAGGGCTAACAGAATATAGATGATAGTGTTCTGTATGGTGGTTTTGTCTATGAAAATTAATTTGTAATTTGCGCCTAGCAAATAGCATGTTATTCCTCACATTATTTAATACCTGAAAACGTGGCTTACGGAAAAGAAAAAGAAATAGAATATGATATTCGAAAACATACCTACGTCCTCGTACTAAAAGTCGAGAGGCTTTTCCTAGTAATTCAACTGCTTGTCGTAGGCGTTCTTCATTCTTAGGGAATACAAGAAAAGGACATGTTGCCAATTTGGATGAGTAAGTCAATTCAACAAGCTTTTATTAAGCACTTACTATGTGCAAGGAACTGTACTACATACTGGGAATATAAAGAAAAAAAAAAAGAAAAAGAAAGTCCTATTCACATTTCTCTCATGAAACCAACCTACCAAAGAAAGTACATTTTCTAAGTAGCATTATCCCATCCTCCAAACTCATTTCACTGACCTTGGACAACAGAAGAGAATGGAATTAGAATGTGAATGTGGAAGAGCTTTCACAAGGTTATTCAAAAGAATTTGTTGGACTGTGTCAGGGCTGTCCAACCTTAGGTTCCTATTGAAACAACAGACAATGTATTTTGATTTGCCATTTTAGTGAGAGCTCTGCAGTAGCTCAGCTTCCTTTATTAAAGCATTTAGGTAAATTTCTATGCTTGTGGGCAGGCACATAAATCTCACGGCAGGCCACATTTTGGACAGCTCTGGCCTATGTTAAGGAGATATTTTCTTTCAGTAAAAAAAGGAGTATTTATTTCTCCTTTCCTATGTTTGTCATTGAAGGCAGAAAAGGAGAATGACATACAATAAACTCCCATGTATCTAGCCAAATAACTAAAAACGTTCACATTAGCAGAATTTTATTGTACAATGTCAGTGGTAGGAAGATAGTGTAACCAGAATGGACTTTGTTTTCCTTGAATGACTCAGCTTACCTCATTGAGCTTCCCTGGACACTGGGGATTGCTCTACTGGGGCAGGAAGCCCAGCGACCATGCCAGGAATCAGAGAACTTCCTGTGTGATGAGTCATGGGGCTGGCTGAGGGGAGGTGTGTTAACCTGGTCTACGCTAGGGGGAGGGGCCAAGTCAAGAACCAATCGGCCCTGGTCGTTCAGGCGGCGCTTGATGATGTCAAAAACTCTATAAGAGGAGAGAGGACAGCTTGAAGATCCTCTCTTCCTTTTCCGGTTGGAGCCAGAGACGCCTACAGCTGAAGCTGAGCTGCTGGTAGCAGAGCTGACTGGAGTGCTGAGCAAGGACTGGAGGCCAGTGGGTAATCTTCTTACCGTAGACGGGAAGCATGTATACGATTTTGCCTTATACCATCTCACTTCTCTGTGACCTCCTGGTTACCCTTGTGAGGCAGACTTATTGGGCCTGGAAGCTTTTGATGAAAATATCAAAATGGGGATGCTGGTTTGTGGGCTTGTTACTGTGGCGTGTAAATACATGCTTTAGTTCTCCTGCCTTCTGCCTAGAGAATTCCTTATATCCTGCGGTTCTGGAACTTTTAGGCACATATGAGATTCTCTTTGAAATCATAAATTCTGCCTTCCTAATATAGATGGATGCTGTCTTATTGTTCTTGGTGGCCAACCCCTTCCTCCTTAAAACAACAACTAGCCTAGTGCTTTGTACAAAAGGAGATAATAAATACTTGAACTGAAAGTGAACTTTTAGTTTGAAGAGTATTTTATTATGTTCTCATTATTTGAACTAGCAATTTTAGCATGGCATAAACATGACAAACATCAGTTACCAAAATACTAAGTTGACAAAAACAAGAGTTCCTCAAAGTTGGGAAATGAGTGGAAATTGTTAGTGAATGATGGACCCAACACACAACACACAGCTCTGAAAACTGCAATGAATAGCCTTTACTATCCAAATCCATACTAAATTGCAGTAGGGGTTTTTTGCCCCATGTGTCCATTTTTTAATAAATTTCAAGGCCATGTTCAATAGACAAGAAAAGTGAAAACTTACCTCAAATACATTAGCTGTCTGTTGATATAACTGTACAGCCTTTTCAGGGTTCACATTTTCTATAAGTCTAAAATGAACAAGACAAGTGTTATTCTTTAAATTAGGAATGGGAAGCACCTTCTTCCAGGAATGTAATTGAAATGAGAAAAAATTATGCCTTCCCCTCACTTATTTCCAGCAACAGATTTTAGGGACTTACTTTCCTGCCCGTTCCAAGGCCATGGCTGCTGTGTCAGGCGTCCCATTCTCCAGATACATCATACTGGCCTTCTCAATCAAATGAACAGCTTCAGGTAATTTCTGCATCTCCTTTAGTCAAGAGATACACTATGGGTCAGGGAAGGAACTTACAGTTTACTGACTTAACACCTAAAACACAGGAAAGCCAATTTTAACAAATTTCTTTCATATGATTTTCACAATAGTATCTAGGTTTCTGTGTATGCACACATACACACAATATACAGGATTAGATGAATTCTCATAAGTACATACACTACCTATGTTGCATCTAATCAAATCAAAATATATTAATTTCTATACACATACATGGATAGTATAGAAACATGATTTGTAGGACTTCGCATGTATAATCCACATGAAATTGCTGGCCTTCTCAAGGAGGGGGAGGAGAGAGAGGGAGGGAGAGAATTTAAAAAAAAAATAAATGCTGAAAGAAATTTTCACATATAATTGAGAAAAAAATAAGAAAAAAAAACAATTTCCATGCACATATAATTCACAATTTTGTAACATGTCACATTTAGCCTTTCTTTTTTTTATTTCTATCTCCATCAACTCCGGTATAAATTCCTCATGGACTTTGGTACTGGCCTGTATTGCTGCTAGAGCTTCCCATCTCTTCTGTCTCTAAGTTCATCCCCTCAAACATATGGCTGCCCAATTATTATTCCTCACACACAGATATGATCCTAACATTTCTCCACTCAAAACCCCTTATATTGGTGTTAAATAAAGATTAAGCATGATTTATAAATATTTTCCTTTCATTTTCTGAGCATCAGAAGCCCTACCATAATCTTGGCATTTCCTTTCAAACTCACATACCGCCAACTTCTCAGCTGTGCCATTCAGAACTTTCCTATGAGCTGGCAGAAAGGTTTCAATTATGAAGCACAAAGTAAAAATGTTAATATTTCAATCTGGCCCCTTTCTAAACCACATGATCCCTTTGAGGCAAATAAGATACAGTCCTTAAGATTTAAAAAATGGTAAAACCAGAAGTGGATACAAGAGCTCTGGGGCCCATGGCATACCTCTGTCTACAAGTTAGCCACAGGTCTCACAATGCATTGCCATAAAGGTTTACATGAAAAATGGGTGGAAAGTTTAGCCAACAGATTTTATTCAGGACCATGAAGCCCAGGACTCATAATGTTGCCTGGAATTGTACTTGTTTATTAAATTCAAATATATACCAAAATGATTTTCCTAAATCTGTCTGCCAATCCATGTAAATTTACTTTTTTATTCATTCTAAACTCTGCCTTCAAACATTCAAATTAAACTGTTTAGCGTGTATATCTTAATGGTAAGTTTTGGTGAAGACTCCACTCCATTAGCTCTTTCAATATAGACCTAGCTAGGGAAACAAGATAACTAATTTAGATTATGGAGATGAAGGTGACCCAGCATCAAGACCTTGTAATGTAATGCCAGGAGTCACAGCCCAATCTGGACCTGGTTAGGTATGCAACAGGGCAGGGAAGACATCTTTTAAGTTCTCTTGCATTTAGTTCTACAGGGATCCAAGGAAAAGGGGGAAACTTGGGTTTCAACACTAGCTCTTGAGGAGCTGTTGTTACTGATAAACCAGTCTGAATCACCGAAATTCAATTCTAGGTCAAGTCTCAGCCCCCTAAAACAAAGTTTTGCAATAAATGTTTTGAGATGTTTTGGCTACAATTGAAGTGAATAAGCAATCTCATTATAAAAATATTTGTATCAACATACACAAAAAATGAAAAGCCAAATTTCCTCCTTTAATTACTATTCAGCTTAAACATTTAAAACTAAAATGAATCAGAAGTTTTATATTAAAACTTTCAAAATGTAGCTTATATGGTATTGTAATACCCTGAATGCCAGTTATCACAAGACATAAATCAATGACTACTTTCCCCCTAACCTGAAAGAATATTAACCCTTTCCATGATTTTCAAAGCTAATGTGAGTAAAAGTAGTATTAACTGCCTTAATGAAAATGACACAATTCAAAGACACTAGACTTAAAGTAGCCCTTTTTCTGAACAAAAAATGTTTGCCCCTCCATTAAAATGTAAAAAGCAAACAAAAATAAAACCTCTCTATTCTCTCAACACAAAATTAAATAACACAATCTGTTCAGATAATCAAGTATATTCACTTTTGTCCTCTAAAGTTGGGAAAACACCAAAATTACAATGGGTCTGCTAATATCACTCATATACTGATAAACATTTTCAGGATTAAACAGCATAACTTATAAAATTTAACATTTAAAATGTAATTTCTGGGAACTTTCCAGAAAACTCAGCAAGGAGCAGAGGGTAGCAACTGCCACTAGACACTATACAATTCACTGAGATGATGGGGTCCCTCCCTGGGAGGCAAGATGGAAGAGTTGTATCAACTTCTTATGAATAAGAATCCTTTCTCACAGTGTAAATAAAACTATTCTGTGTTCAAAATGGAAGGGAAGAAGCAGGGCTGTCCAAAATGCGGCCGGCCTACAAGCATAGAAGTTTACATAAATGCTTTAGTAAAAGAAGCCCAGCAACTGCAGAACTCTCACTAAAATGGCAAATCAAAATACATTGTCTATTGTTTCAATGACAACCTAAGGTTGGACAGCCCTGGAAGGAAGGAAGGAAAGAAGGAAGGAAGGAGATGTCATTACAATGGGGAAGCTTATGAGGGTGATGAGCAACATCCCAGAGGTGGGGATAAGTGTCAAACCTCTTAATGGAGGTCAGTGAATACTGTTCATTGTAATGCTGGCTTTTGTATGTAATGGTGAATGAATGGACTACAATCATCTTAACACATTCAGTATTTGTTATTGTTTTTGTTGTAACCTTCAACTGTAGCTGTGTTTTAAAAAGATAATAAAATTAGTAATATAAAATGATGAAAAATGTAATTTCTTAAGACATCAATTATTAATGCCCTAAAGTAAAATGGATAATTTGAGTACATGAAATTTTGCACAAACAAAACTAATGCAGCCAAAATGAGAAGGAAAACAGGAAACTGGGGGAAAATTTTTACAGCAAGTTTCTCTGATAAAGGCCTCATTTCTCAAATATATAGGGAACTAAACCAAATTTATAAAAATAAGAGCCATTTCCCCAATTGATAAATGGTCAAAGGATATGAACAGGCAGTTTTCAGATGAAATAATAATCAAAGCTATAGTCACATGAGAAATTATCTAAATCACTACTGATGAGAGAAATGAAAACTAAAACAACTCGGAGATACCACCTCATAGCTGTGAGATTGGCTAATATGACATAAAAGAAAAATGACAAATGCTTGAAGGGATGTAGAAAACCTGGGACACTAATACACTGTTGGTGGAGCTGTGAACTAATCCAACCTTTATGGAAAGCAATTTGGAACTATGCCCAAAGAACTACAAAACTGTGCACACCCTTTGACCCAGAAATACTACTACTACTAGGTCTATAACCCAAAGAGATTGAAGAAAAGGGAAAAGGATTTATATGTACAAAAACATTTATAGCAGCTTTTTTTTTTTTGTGGTTGCAAAGAATTGGAATTCAGAGGGATGCCCATCAATTGGGGAATGGTTGCACAAGTTATGGTACATGATTGTAATGGAATAGTATTGTGCTTCAAGAAATGACAAGTCGGATGGTTTCAGAAAAACCTGGGAAGACATATACAACCTCATGCAAAGTGAAATGAGTAGAACCAGGAGAACATTTACACAGTAACATCAATATTATAATGATTAAGTGTAAAAGACTTAGGTGTTCTGATTAAGACAATGATCCAAGACAATTCCAAAGGATCCATTATGAAAAATGCTTATCCACATCCAGAGACAGAACTGATAAACTCTAAATGCAGATTGAAGCATACTTTACTTTTCTTGTTTTAATTTTTGTCTGTGTTCTTTTACAACATGGATAATATGGAAATATGTTTTGCATGACTTCACATGTATAATCAATATCAAATTCTTCTCAAGAAGGGGGATGGAGGGAAAGAATTTAGAACTTAAATTTTTAAAAAATGAATGTTAAAAACCTTTTTACATGTAATTGGGAAATATTTAACAAAATAAAAAAATATATATTTTTAAAATCATTAATGCCCTACCTCCATTCACAATCTAATCAGCACTATTTAAGAAATAGTTTTTCTAACATGCTTAGCATTTCTTGGTTTGTGACTTTTCAACCTGAACATAACTTTAATATTTAACACTTTGGAATAATATAACAAATCATACTACCTACATCACAGCTATGCCATACTGACCTTCAACATCATGCCAGCTTGTTCATAAGCCCTGCAAAAAAAGAAAAAATACAAATTTCCTTCATAAGGGATCTTAATTAAATGAAGAGAAAGGAGGGAAAAGTTCTGGGTTTTACCACTCAGTAAAAGTAACTGTCTCATTTAATAACAGTAAAGCAGCTGGGTACAATCATACTTCTTTGCTTTATTATGCTTATGTTGCCATTTTTTTATATTGTACTTTTGGTGCAAGATAAAGTAGATGGATGAGCTAAAAAAGCTTTTTTAAAAGACTTGATTATAAGATCAATCTTCCTAATCTTCCACAGATGAATAACTTTCAAAATTACCATAAGTGGAAGGGAAAAAAAAGAAATCATATTTAGTTCTTCTCCTTTTAATCTGCAGAATAAAACGGCCTGAAAATTTTTATATGGTTGATAGGAAAAGATAATAATGATAATGTACTACAACTTAAGTAGGCCTCCAAATTATAAATTAATGTTCTTGTAAGTAGAAACAAGAACAAACAAGCATTTAAAATCAAGATAAAGTTGCTTCCGTAAACTGGGAAAAAGCTCTAAGATTTTAGGTAGGTGGGAATAAAGAACTTACTTGGCTGCATGAAAAAGGCTGGAGATGTGAAGGAGTCAGAGTTAAAGATAAAAACAAAAGAAATGAACAAGTGTCTAGACATTTACCAGTTAATAGGAACAAAGTTAAGTGAAATATGACATATATCAGTTCCTCTCTCCTAAAATTATGGTGCATACATGGGAACACATACATGACTGTAACAGATATTTCCTAAGAACTATAAATTTCAGAACAATGCTAAAGAAACAGCACAGTGTTTTTTAAATTTCCAATATGCATTGATTTAATAAGCCCAATCAAAATTAAAAATTATTATAGCTATCTTTTAATGGAGGTAGAATGAGAAGTCTTTTTAAACAGTAAGTTTTAAATATTTCAGGGCAATTTTTTCACTTCAACCTGTTTATTAGCCTCAATACCAAAAAAGGAAAATCAAACTAGATCAGAATATGTCTTTAAAAGTTATTTAGCAGTTTTATTGGGTCAATTTATTTGCTATTTTATTCCTCTGTGCCATTTCAGTAGAATGTAGCCTCCTTGAAGGCAGAGTTGTCTCACTTTTGCATGTGTATTCAAAATGCATGGTACTAGCATATAACACATAGTAAAGTACTTAAAAATCCTTAATTACTTGATACATATCTCCGTCAGCCCATAATGTAGGAGGAGGGAGATGAGAATTTAACACTATGACTAAACCCAGCAACACAAAAATAAATATCTAAAGACATTCTTCTCTCAAATAATTTCTGTGAATAAAAACACACCTCCACTTCTGAGAAACTGTTCAGAATAAACAATTTGAAAGAGCATAAAAATGTTGAGGCTTTCATTTGTTTAGCAATTAATACTACGCTTTCCTTCATCACAGGTGACAAATTCATAACTAAGGAAAATAATTAGCATCAACCAAGGTATATTTTTAACCAGTGATTGATTCAATTCCTTAAAAAGACATTTTAAGTGACGCTGAAAAGATACGCCCTATTATTCTCATGTGCAGCAGCTTCTCTTAGACAGGCTTCTTTGGCTCGATCAAACTGTTTAGCATTTTTAAAAGCAACAGCTGAAATAAAGCAAAAAGAAAAAAAATCTTGTTTCTATTTCTATCACTTGAGAAAAAAAACAAAATGAATCATTACATTAGGGAAACATTATTGGAAAGTTTTGTTTCCAAAAACCTTATACATAGCTCTGAAAAAAGGAATAAAAAGAATACTTCAATGAATTTGTTATCTTTGAAGATAACTGATTCAGAGCCCAAAGGGACCTCACAGGCCATCTAGTTCACCTCCCTCATTTTATAGATAAGGAAACTGAGGCTCAGAAAGGTAAAGTCTGCCTACTGACTTCTTTGGCTTCCTTTGAGGTCCAATAAAAATTTCACCTTTTACTAGAAGCCTTTCCCAACCCCACTCAATTATTAAGCCGTCTTCATCCTTGCTTTGTATATATCTATTTGCATGTTGTCTCTCCCAAAAGATTGTTAAGTTCCTTGAGAGCATGGAGAGTCTTTCGTCTCTTTTTGTATTGCTTTGTAAGGCACAGGGCCTGGCCCACAGCAGGTGCTTAACAAATGTTTGTAAATTGACTGATTAAAGTTACTTGTCTAAGGCCAAATGGGCAGCAATTATCAGAAGGAGGATTTAAACGGTCTCTAAAGCAGGTCCTCTTTCCCTTCCCCTGACATCTGTCAATCACTAATATAATCCCTCCAATAATGAAATTCACAACCTGTCTAGGCCTAACCATCTGATGATTCTTTCATCCATGTCTTCCCCTAAATTCACCACAGGGTGGTCCATTCAGTGAGCTATTTTTTTAAAAGAATACATCATCAGATAGTTGTATGGCCAGAAAAAATGATGTATCAAAAGCAAAGAACAACCAATAGACAGTCCATATATGCTCTAACATTTTGTTTTAACTGAACTTCCCCACTCCCCACTTTTATCTCCCCCAGCTTGTAACCAAGATGAACAGGATGAACAAGTTCTTTGTAGCTACATACATGCTATTAAGCAATGCTGATTTTCCATGTATTTTAATCTATGGTCCTACTAGTTGAGAGTACTGAGATTGGAAGCATCTGCCCTTGAAGAGTGGATAAAGTACACCAGAGCAGCCTCTGATCACATTTACCACCTACTTCACCAAATGGAGATTCATTTCAGTTAAAAAGCCCCTCTTACGCTCTAACTATACTCAGACTCTGCTGAGATCAATCACAGATGACTGGAAGTATTTTAATACTTTTGGGGGGGAGCGGGGAGATATGACATGGAAGTACAATAAAAAGGAGAAGACAGAATTGCCTTACCTTTCTGAGACCTATGATTTTATTGGGGGTGGGAGTGGGTGACAGAGGTTTGAGGAAAAAAAGAAAGGGAGGAAAAGACATCAAACAGTCCTACTCATGACAAGACTCTCCTTCCCTTGACTTCTTATCCTCTTCCCCTCAATTATAGGTATACAAATATTTCTTTAATGTATATGGTGCCTCATCTTTTCCCCATTCTCCTCTTCCTGCTTCTCCAACTCTAATCTTAGTACCAGTTCTAAACCCAGGAAGTGCTATACCTTCAACAAGTGACTAAATGGGGAACTGTCTACCTCCAGTATACTCTCAGCTCCCCACTACTGCTGGGTGTCATCACTGCTTAGAATTAGCAAGCCTCAGCAGAGTAAAAAGAGATGGCTTTTGCCTGCCGTATACTTGCATTGAGCTGCGGTAAAGGTGCTTAACAACTAACAATAATAGCATTACAAGGTAGCTAATTCAGAAGCAGATATTTTAACCTTAAAAAGTCAACTTATGTACCACAATGTATGGTGTAATAAAGGCAAACTAAACTATGGGTCAAAAACTGTAGCAAAGCATACAAATCTATTGCCTCCCTGAATTGAACCCAAATTTTAACCACAAATTAACTATAAGTCACACATCAAACCAAAGATTAATTTTGTATTTTAATTGTATTTTTGTATTCTCCCCCGAACTATTAACCCCCTCAAAAAAACAAACAAGCAAACCAAAAAGCCCTACTGAACTAAGAAAAGTACAATGTCCACAGCTGGAATACTTATGTCCATTCTGGGTGCCATAGGAAAGATCTTGATAATCTAGAAGCCTGTCCTGAGGAGGGTGACCCAGATGGTGAGAGGACTTGAAACCAAAAGCTGGTATGTGGAAGAGAAATTAAACTTATTCTGCTTGGCCTCAAATGGCAGAAGTAGGACCACTGGGTAGAAGCTACAGAGAAGCTGATTTGGAATAAATATAACCAAGGAATTCCTAACAATTACAGCTATCTGGAAATAGAATGGATTGACTTAGGATATAGCTCTCATCAATGCAGGTCTTAAAGTATTGGATGACCATATGTTGGGCATGCTGTGAGAGGGTATAGGATGGGCAAATTTACCTTTGAAGTCTCTTCTAGAACTATGATTTTATGATTCTAAAGTATCCATGTGGCTTAATATCAAACTGAAAAAGTCTAACTTGCATAAATATACCATTAGATCTGTTTCCAGAAAACATGTACATTATCTTATAAGAGAATTAAAAAAATAATCAAGCTATATTCCATTTTGCCATGAAAAGGTCAATAAATTAATATTATGGCAAAAGTTACACAATATGTAACCCATTAAATCACCATGATTACCATGAAGCTGGGAGTAGCAAGAGAATAATAACATATATTAAAACTACTAAAATCTATTTCTGAGTGTCACTACACTCACTATTCGGATGAAAGGAAGCAGTGGATCACACACAGCTCAACAATGAAGGAGGCCATCAGTCTTTAAGTGGAAGAAATACCAAAGGCATATGGCAGCTTTGCTGTTAAAACTAGAAAGAGATCTATGTCATGGTAGATGGAAGCAAATGATTATTTTAAGATATAGCACTGGACCTAAAAGTCTAAGGTCATTCCTACCTGCTTTCCCATATTCAGTTGCCGCACTGTCATAATCTGGCTTCCATTTTAAAAAACCAGTTTTCAGGCTAAAAGAAAAAAGAAGACAACTTTAATACAGCTAATCATCTACATTTATAAGTCGGATGAATCATGATGCATTAGTAAGTATTATTGACAAGGAGAACCTTAAGAAGCTGAACTATAGCAGAGATAAAACAAAAGGGCTTTCTAACCCAACATTAATGACAATTAATTTAAATGATTCATTTCCTCCTTTATTAAAGGATCCCAATTATAAAACGACAGCACTGGACAAGGTCTGAATTGCCAAGTACCCTACTAGATGATCATTTAAGTTTCTTAAAAAAAAATAGAAAACTTTTCTTCAGTATGTTTCCATTTTCTAAATGTTATCCTTTGTGCATTAAATGGAATGAATTTCCATTCAATTGATTGAATTCTGTGATCATATCACAATATCAATCTCAAAGGCAACAGAGGGACAAAGTTTGTCCAATAAAATAGAAACCTAGAGCTGGAGAATCTGTAACAGCTTATATATAGCAGGTTCAACTTGCTACCAGGCATATACTAAATCATTTTTTGACACTATGTACCTGGGCCAAAAGTCATCAATTTATTTTCTTTTAGCCAAGTATTTCATTTAATATTTTTATATATGACCTTACCTGGTCTAGAACCATGGCATTAAGCATTTTTTATCAAGTTTGCCCAACAAAGAACTGGAAATTGAGGTGATGCCCATCATTTGGGGAATGGCTAAACAAGTTGTGGCAAATGGTTGCGATGGAATACTACTGTGACATTAGAAATGATGGGGGTGATAGTTTCAGAAAACCCTGGGAAGACTTATATGAACCAATGCAAAGTGAAATGAGCAGAACCAGGAGAACATTGTGCATAATAAGAGAAATATTGTAATGAAAATCAACTATGAAAGGCATAGATACTCTGATCAAGAAAATGATTCAAGATAAAAAAAAAGAAAAAGAAAAAGTTTGCCCCAGATCCTGTTGTTCAATAAAAAATAAATTATGGTATATCTAGATACTAAACCAGCTACGTGGTGCGGTGGATAGTGTGCCAGGCCTGGAGTCAGGAAGATCTGAGTTCAAATGTGACCTCAGATACTTAGTGATATGTGAGCCTGAGCAAGTCACTTAATGCTGTTTGCCTAAATTTCCTCATCTGTAAGATGAGTTGGAGAAGGAAATGGCAAAGCACTCCAGTATCTTTACCAAGAAAACCACAAAAGAGGTCATGAAGAAGAGGACATGACTGAAAAATGAATAAACAAATAAAAAGATATTAAACTCCAAATATTAGGAAATGTGTCAAAATACTAAAATATCTTATATCTCCTCCCATAACATTTCTGTATAAACATAATTGTAAATGTTCCTACATTAAATAAGGCATAATCAATTGTTCCTGACAATCTCAGGAAGAAGTCTGAGACTTCAAAAAGCAAGCATCCCTGAAGATAACTGGGCAAGGTTAAGAGGCAAGAAAAGTCCCTCTTTCCTTTTAAGGACCATAAATCTATACTCTGAAACATGAAATTCAATTCAATTTAACAAGCATTTATTATGAGATGAGATCAACCTTATGCTTTAAAACAACATAAAATAATATTCCTTAAAATGATTTAACAACCTACCAAACATGCTCACTCATAGTGAATTTTAAACTATATAACCTTTCAAATAATACTTAGTATTACAAGTTCAAATTCCATATCACTCTTCTATATATCACTTGCTGACTATGTTACAGTGGGAATTCCTTTTGTGTAATGAGTTGGACTAATACAAGACTGCTGGGATACTTTCTTATTCTCAAATTCTATGATTCTCTGATATAGCAAAAATTATTATTAGCTCATACTGAATATAGACAAAGCAGTACTTTCTTACATCCAGTTATGGAAATGTTGAACTCTGTCAACTTATCATAAAAATAATCTCAAATGTTAAAATCCCTGCTTCCAAGATATAAACTCTACATTGCCTTAATTCAGCCATAATAGCCATAATACCACCAATGTTTGTGCGTGTTCTCTTAGCTATGTTAAATATGATTTTTCCTTAATAATGATGGCAATAGTCTGGTCCAACTCAGTAGAACAAAGGATAACTGTGTGATCACTGTATTTTTTGTTTGTTTTATGCAAATAAAAAATTCTTTTAAAAAGTAACTGACATTATGGTATGAAGAGAGAAAAGTTTGTAAAGGCACTCTACAGATTTGAAAGACATACATATGGAAGATACTTTGCCCACATAATATAACAACTTAGAAAAATAATGAGATTCATGTTTCAACTGTGAAATCAGTTAAGATTACAATAAAAGAGCTAAGATATAATCATATTGGAACTCAAATGTATATATTGCTTTAAGGCTTGCAAAGCCCTTTGCTCCAAACAATTTGAGAGGGTGAGGCAGATATTTTCAAGTATTAAAACTACTATTTTAAAGATGAGGAAACTGAGTTTCAGAAAAGTTAAGTGACTTGCCCAAAGTAACATGATTAATAAGTCAAAGGCAGAATTCAAATCCAGGTTCCTTTATGTTGATTCCAAATCCAGCACCATTACAGTATTGTATATAGTGGGAAAATATTAGATTGAGAAACAGCAGAGAAAGACTTGGATTTGAATAGAAGATAGATAGACAGACAAAAGGTAGAAGTCATATCAACCAACTTGGACAGTTCTATGCTTCTACAAACATACAGCATTTTCACAACTCCATGTGGTTGCTTAAGCTAACCCCTATGCTTGGAATGCCCTGCTCTGACCAGTTAGCCTATGTACCTGTCTAGCCTTTAAATACCAACTTAAAAGAGGACATAATACCTGAAAGTCTTCTTCTCTGATCCTCTGATTCTCATAGCACTCTGTTTTGTAACATTTTAATGTATTTATTAAATTCAATTAAGCAAACATTAACTGCCTGATATATGTGAAGCATTGTGCTAGGCTCTTGTAATTTAGTGTAATATGCAATCTGTGTTCATATAATATCCCTCTCCTTGACCACAAATTCCAGGAAAGCAGGCTAATGCCTTAT
Organism: Trichosurus vulpecula; assembly: GCF_011100635.1. Classification (NCBI taxonomy): domain Eukaryota; kingdom Metazoa; phylum Chordata; class Mammalia; order Diprotodontia; family Phalangeridae; genus Trichosurus; species Trichosurus vulpecula. Next base: position 227,965,467 of record NC_050573.1, read on the forward strand.
AATAACAATACCAACAGCTGAAACTGATATAGCACTTTAAGGTCTGTGAAGTACTTTACATATATTATCTCATCTAAGTCTCATCACAACCCAGTTAGGTAAATATCATAGGTACCATTATCCCCATTTTACAGATGAGGAAACTGAACCTCAAAGAAGTGCCTCACCCAGAGTCATAAAGAACAATAAATGTTGACAATGAGACCCAAATCTAGGTCTTTCTGATTCAACGCCCAGCGATTTCTCTTCTAGGCATGTCTCTCTAAACTCTGTATTCCCATCATCACCTAGCATGATGATTCAGGCCCAAATCAGATTAAAATATAACAGATTATGTTAATATGAGTTTTCTAATCTTTATAGGCAGTTCCTAGCCCCAGTTTTTCTTTAAGTCTGATGCCAGTGATCTAAGCAACTTCTTGTGGAGGCAGAGAACTGAAAACAAGCTGGGTGCCCACTGACTGAGGAATCGCTGAACAAATGGAGTATATACAGGTAATTGATTATTATTGTGAAGTAAGAAATTACGAATATGAAGAATTCAAGAAAACAGTAGATTTATAAGAGATGATGCAAAGTGAGATCTCTATCATAAATAAGAAAGTATAACATTTTTCTCATGACTTGGTGTAAGGCCAATCTATAAGTGAAAGATCTTTGCCACCCATTGACTAGGCCTCAGGTGGAGCCAACAAGGGAAGGCCCGATTAGAGGCAGGCCCACACCCTTTCACTAACTAGATGTGAGACCCCAGGCCCTACACTTTTTTGCTAAGTAGGCTCTGAGCCCTCAGGGTCCTGAACAGGGAATAAAAGCTCTGAGATTGGCATTTTTCCTTTTGGGGGCACACTCATTGAAAGAGCGTCAAGACTCTGGGCAGCCACTGTTAAGGAGTCCCCGCCTCCCACTTTGAAAATCCAAATGTTGGTGCTTCTCTCTCTGGTAACTGTTGGTGTATTGCCTGGACAGAGAGCTAGAAGCCTGTCTGCTGATCTGTGTTTATTTGGTCTGTTTATATAATGTATGCTTATAATTTCTGTTTGTATTCTCTCTGAAGTTCAGGGTGCTGGCTTTTCCCCCTGAACTAAGTGAATGATATATGTATGTTTAATTAAAGTGAGATTGTTAACCCCTTTAAGTTGCTTTCCTTAGAAAAGCAGATCAAAGAACCTGTGCTAGCAGCCCTCCTGTGTGCTGGTGTTATTGGCCTTACGCAGCCACAGCAGCTGCTAGCAACACCATTGTTACACTTGGCTTATTAGAATACTTCACATTCTCAAGGAGAATAAATATATGGAAGAGTACATGTAGAAAAACATTAAATGGAAAGGCCAAAGATTTTTTAAAAGGAAGTGATAAAATAGCTTGGTAGAAAATATGCATAACTAACTATAAAATTAAAATCAACAAAAATAAAGATATAGGATTACATAATTTTAGAGATTACCTAGCCCTAACCCCCTCATTTTGCTGGAATAGATTACTTCACTTTTCTGGACCTCACTTTCCACCTCTGCAAAATGTGGGATTTGGACTGGATGATCTCTACAATTCTTTCCAACTGTTTACCCTGAAAATCTGAGAGAAAACAAGGAAACCAACAGAACATTAGGCTACTAAATTTTCTAAGTTTTTGACTTTAGTGATTAAATTTTCCTAACCAAAATAGGGACACAAGGTCTAACAAAGAATATTTCTTTTACAAATCCTTATTAAAACAATTTCAACTATACGGTTAAGCAAAAAGTATAGTAGTCACTAAATTTTAGGAGTATAAAGTAGTATATAGTGGTATATTCTGATTTGAGATCAAGTATACTGTCCTTCTGCCTTGTAAAATATGAGATATTTGGTTAACACAGTTATAGATATCTGGAAACTAAGAAACATTATAAAAAATTCAGAAGTAGAGGAATCTTGAAAGATCAATTTAGTCAAACACACTTAATATTTAGTTGTTAGTCTCAATGTTAAATTATTTGTTCTATGTATAAACACTGAGAAATTAAAACTAAACTATGTTCGAGGAGCTGTCCTAGGTGCTGGACAATACAAGAATGAACAAGACAAAGTCCCTGATCTGAAACAGCAGAAAGTCTATTGGAGAAGTGTTTGTATACATGTATGCATGCACTCATAAACTATCACATTAGATAAAATACAAAAGTATAATATAAGAAGTACAAAATACCACTGAAGCACAGAGGAGGGTAAGGGACTAGGGAAGGCATTATTTGAAGGATAAGTTACTTGGGTCAACAATCATTTGTCACACACTGTCGACTACTGTACTAAGTACTGGATATAAAAACAAATAAAGGCAAAAGTAGTCCCTGTTCTCAAGGAGCTCACATTCTAATGGACACAACCTGTAAATAACTAGGTACCTACAAAATATTAGACAGAAGAAAATAAGAAAAAGTTCATTCTACATAAAGGGAACAATGTGGGCAAATGAACTAAGAAAAAAAAGGTGTTTCTTGTACAAAGATATCAATGAGGTAAAGATGCGGCTCCTCACACAGAACCAGAGAGTGAAGCTTATCCAAGAGGCCCCAAATGGGCTTATTGCTGGGCAAGAAGAAAAAGAACAAAACTTTCGATATCCACTGGCCAGAAGAGGAAGAATTCATCAAAGATTGAGGACAGAAAAATACCTACCAAGTTCTAAGTTCCCTATTCTTTACCTTTGGGTAAAGAATTAGGGAAATACAGACTCAGAGCCAGGACTAAAGATAAAGAAGGTAATTTTCCCCTGTGATTCAAACCTGTTCAAGTCTCAAAAAGGAGGAGGAGAAGAGAAGGAGAGGAAGGAAGGAAGGAAGGCAGGGAGGGAGGAACCTAGAGAGACAGAGAGAGAGAAAGAAGGATGGAGAGATAAGAGAGAAGAGATAATTTATAAAATAAGAATCTAAAGGTAGAATAGGATGGTATAAAGGATACAAGGGAAGATGGCATAGTGGAAAAGTCACTGGATTTAGTATCAGAAGATGGGTTAAAGTCCTGATTCTACCACTTAATATTTTCATAAGTTTGGGTAAGTTACTTATTTCTCTGAGTCTCTAGTTCTTCATCTATGAAACAAGGCAACTGGACTAGATAGTAGTTTAAAAGTCAGTGAATATTTTGGTTAGCCTCAGAAAGAACAAGGAACTTCTGATACAGGATCAAATAGAATGTGGATGAAGATATCTTAGAGAAAGAGAAATATTAGAGTACAGGGGAGAGAAGTTGAAGAAATTAATTTTAGATAGCTTTGATCTTCTAAATAAACATAGAATCAAGATCATCTGCAAATAGTGAGAAAGAAAGCCATGTGGACTTGAAAAAAATTTAGTCTGAACAGTAATTGTGGAGAATGACTTAGCAAGTCAAAAAAGGATGAATCAAATGCTGAGAAATAATAATGGCCCACCCAAAAGAGAAGAGACAGAATGAAATGGTAATAAAGTCAGACAGCATAACTTCATGACCTTCTTCAGCAATATTTAGCACACTTAGGAACAGGAGAGAAAGCATATGGTATGATTCACTCATATGGGACAAATCATGAACGGACTGACAGAATAGGAAAGCATTGGGAGAACAAGAAAGGGTTGAAAACCTTGAGCTCTTGATGAGGGCAGGGACCATATTTACAGTAAACAAGAGTGGAACATATGGAAAAAAATTGATAGGTCCCAGAAGGGAATTTTAAAATTCAGAATCTTGGAAACAGAATAATTAAATGTAATGGTGAAATTCTAAGTGTGGCCATACATTTGTGTGTGTTTGAAGCGAAGATGAATGTTCACTGGTCTTCTCAAGGATTATGAGGTCATCGAAGGAGACACTGAAGTCAAGATGACAAACAGCAGAGGGGTAGGGTGGTGAGCTGAAGGAATAAAAAGAGGAGAGAATATCCTAAAGGTCAGTAGATACAATGACAAAGAGAGAGAAAGGATAGCATAAATGGATAATGTGGACTTCAAAAAATAAGAGGTTGTTGAAAGATGGTAGAAAAATAATCTGGAAGTAACAGTAAAAATAAGGAAAATGCTAGGCTAAACATTCTACCTCACCCTGAAAGTTGGGGGTGGGAGTGAAAAAAGTGTCAGGGAAAATCTTATCATAAACATTACTGAGTTTGAAATAAAAAGATCCTTCCCTGACAAGCTATTACTCCTTTAAACTTACTTAGGAGTTTCTTAGATCACTGGAAAATGGAAACACGTACCCCTAACTGCTACTGGAAGGTAAAACCATATTTACTGATTAGATGGCATATATAATCTGGCAGTCCAATAGAAAATTTGAGTTGTTTGCATACCATACTACCATTTTCTTCATAAGGCAGTGGCACTTAACTACCCAAGTATATCAAGCCCATACAAAATTAAGTTAGTATGATCCCTACCGTCTAAAAACTTACAGTCATGAAGACAATAAAATATACACTATCTAAACTCCAAACATATCAAGTATTTACATATATTCAAGCAACCGTGAAATTATTTTTCTCTGGTGAAGAGACTGAATGGTGGCAGATGTCCAGAGAAGAATCAGAAAATACTACCACAGCTTCGGATAGAAAAAAGTTTTTAGTGGAGGAAACAGATGGAATAGGTATGATTTCTGGAGCTTTTGAAAGAACGGGTGCGCTGTGTGGTCTTCACAAAACATCGCATAATGGTTCTGCCCGTGTGTTGGGGGTCCTTTATAACTCGGGTCAGTAAGACTTCTTTTGCTTCAAATGACAATTGTCAATACCATCACAGGAGAGGCAGATGGATAATCTATCGGATAATCTACAGGAATTTGGGCACGAGGTTAAATGAGAACGTTAAATAGAGGTTAGGTCTCGGTCTCACTCAATTACAGCTTACTCTATTACAGAAATCTGAAATCAAACATTAAATGAAAGAGTATGTCAGTACATACTAATTATGATTATTGTTACATGACAGAAGAAACGAGAGATTAGACAACAGCCCCCCGATGGAATTTACTGTCTACAAGTTAGTACCCAGCTTAGAACAAGAACAGAAGCACACAACCCACTCCCATTTCCCAGAAGGGAGCAGTGTTACTGCAGTATTACTAATAACTTCCGCAGCCACTTCCGGAAATCCCGGGTATGGACGGAACAAACTACAACTCCCAGGGTGCACTGCGATCCCCTCCTCCGACGCCCAGTATTTCACTCAGCCAGGGCTCCAGGGACTGTCAGGGGCCTCGGGCACCTCGGCCGGGCTCCCCTAGGGCTCGGAGGAATGGCAAGTCCAGGGCGAGTCCTTGGTTCAAGGAAAACGGCAACCCAAGCCCCAGCACCGGGTCAGGCTCACTCACTATTTCTCTGCTTTGGCGATATGCTCCAGCCCTTCGTTGATCTTCTGCGCTGCCATCTCCGCAGTCTCGGCTCGCATACTGCGGAGGGGACTCCCTCTTCCTGCCGCTGCAAAGGACTCCAGCTTGAAGCCGGGGACGGGGAGATTTGAAAGAAAAAAAGAAAGACCGAGTGGCCTAACCAGCAATCTGGCTACGGTGGGGTGGAGGGTTCAAACCCGGCGATGATGGCGGCGAGAGCGGAGTCTAGTAGGGTCGCACTGTGAGGTGGCCGGCGCAGGCGCAGTACGCCTAACTTCTCTACCGGTTCTGCTGGCGGCTGCGCAGTGCTTCCAGCTCGAGGGAAGGTGGAGCTTGGGTCTGTCCTATCCACTCTCGCAGAGAAACGCCAGGGCTTTTCGAGTCTGACGGGAGTTTTTTAAGACTATGAAGTCCCCGCGGGGCTCTCACGGCAAACACACTTGGGTGAAAAAAAGTGAAATAAGCCTTTGTTCCCCTGAAAATTGATGATATCTTTTCATTACTCATTCGAGATGCCCCCAAAGTTTTAGGCAATAAGCTTTCCTACCTTAAAAATGCTTTTGGTGCTCAAGGCAAATCTCTAAGATTAAATTGCAGAAAAGATGTCCATCTGCACTGTTCCTTAAGCCATAGTCTTGAGAACAAGGAACTGACCCACACCCAAAGTGAACAAACAAGTCCTGTTATAGGTATATCCCTCAAGGCCCCTGCCCCCAAACAGTAAAATAATAAGGCAACATGAATGCAGCCAGGCCTCCAAGGGCCCCTCGAGGCCTATTCCTGTCAGCTTAAAAAGGATAAGGTTATGCGAAGACAGACATTTGCTAACATCCCTGTTCCTTGACTCTTGTGCCCAAACCTTGTGCGACAACCCACACAGTTAAGAAAAATATCTAACCACTGAACCTCTGCTTCTGTACCCTTTTGCTTGCTCAACCATTAATAGTTCGGTATAAAAGTCTGCCCCTGAGCTCTACTCAGGGCCGCTCTGATTTGGGTTGCTTGTGCCCCGGACAGCGGCCGGCTAATAAATTCTCCAATTAAAACTTATACTCTGTGACATGTCTTGCTCGCTGAGCGGTTTGGTATAACAGTATAGAGAACTTCAGAATGAGGAAACTCCTTCTACCAGTGCAGGTGGACATCTTTTCTGCAATTTAATCTTAGAGATTTGCCTTGAGCACTGAAAGCATAGGACATTTGCCCAAGGTCACACAGTCAGTATACATTAGACAGAGTTTAGAAGTATTCCTGACTTAGGGGCATTCCACTATGACCCACTGACTCTTCTACAAAATTTTATGAGAGTGTTAGTTCATTAGCAACTCTGGTGACCAGAAAAAAAAAAAGGCTTCGTGTAGTGGTTTTGACCTGGTACAGGCTCTGGAAACCCCCTTGACCTCTCCCTGAATCTTCCAACTTCATCAAGTCTCTGGTGCCCACCTGGGGCTATAATCCTCTCAAATGGCCTTTCACTGTGGACACCAAATCTCCCAATTCTCTCTTACCCCCAAACTAGCCCAGCCCTTCATTGTCTGTTACCTCCAGATCACCTTCTGGCTACTTCTCACCTTTGATCCTATCTAAACTCCATTCCCTTAGTCCAGGTGTTGGACCTCCAGTTGCCCCAGCCTACTGGCCACTCCCATCAAGATCCTCCCTAGATCCCTCCTCCAGTCACCCTGCACTACTTGGCCATTCCTAGATCCTTCCCACAGTCTTTCTGTATGTAAGATGATCTTGTTTCCATAATAGTGCTTAGATTCAGTCTGGCCCATTTGCATTAGTGATGCAAATGATCAGATTCCTTTAAGAATCTAACCAATATGGTGGATTTTTAGAATCACTCTCTAGTGATGTTTTAATAAACCTTGTCTTTGACTGAAAGAAAGCTTGAGTCAAATTCATTCAGGCATGACCTGCATGTTGCTATTTTGGGGTCCCAGCACCCCTAAACCTCAACAGTTTGAACTAAGTTTCAAAGTGAAAATAAAATGAGGAAGGTTTACATTCCAGTTATGGAGGGCAACTAGTGACACAGAGAAAGGAGAGACATTGTTGGTACAGAGCAGTTAGTAGACCAATATGACTAGATCATGGTGTTCTTGGATGGGAATAATGTGTAAGGAGATAGGAAATGTAGGAAAGGGCAAAATTGTGAAGAGATTCAAATACCAAACATAATTGTCTTACATTTGATACCAGAAGTAATAGGGAGCCATTGGAGTTTAATGAATATGGTAGCAGTGGCACATATGATCAAACTTTAAGAAAACCATTTTGGCAGCTAGTTATAGGCTGGAGCTGATTCAAGTTGTAAATGGAATGAAATGGTTATAGACCAGTTAGCAAAAGGAGACTGATTTAGCCATAACATGGAAAGGATACCTAGCAAGTCTACTGCATTGGTTCAGATAGACATACCCCACTTATGGTGACTAGCATGATGTGGGGGCATTGATTCGTTCAAGAAGTAGCTTATGCACTAGGCTGCCAGGAAACCACTCAGTCCACTTGTGAGAGATGGCCCACAATGAAGTTTCCTCACTATTATCTCCCTGCTACACTCATCTCTTTGTTCAGCTTTGTTTCCTGAGTAATTCATTAAAGGAAGCCATACTAGCCCTCTTCTGACTGGGCGCCTCCAAATTTGGTAAAAGGAACTGCCAAATGAGGTTTTGTAAAAACACAGTCCTCTGATAGGGTACGTATTAGTTATGAATGTTTATGGTAATGAAGGATTGAAATTGCTTTGAGTGCATTAGACATTAGTAAGAAGATTGTGAGCTTCCCTCACCAGCCTATGGTGAGGTAGGACAGGAGTTGGAGGTGGGGTTAGGATTAGGACAAAGGAAGCCTTCGAGATTCCGCATCTTGCACTCCCTGGCTGATGCTGTTTGAGGGATGAGGACTGCGCCCTTTCTCATGAGAAAGAATAAAAACCTTTTCTGATCTCTGACTCAGACTCCGAACTTTTGATTCTGGTGGTCTTCGTCCCACGCACACTCTCCTAATCAAGTCTCAGGGACAGGTTCCTTGACTTGGGGGAAAAAACTATTCTACCTACATGGCAGACATTCCTTCCACCACACAGTGGAAGATGGATTCAAATAGGAAGAGACTTGAGGTAGGGAGACTACTTAAAAGGCTGTTGCAATGGTCCGGGCAAAAGGAAATGAGGGACTGAATTAGGGTGAAGACTGAGTGAAGAAGGAATGAATAGGAGAGATATTAAAAAGTCAGTCAATAAGCATTTATTAAATGCCTCCTATGTGAAAGCACAGGATGTACAAGTTTGGAGTATCCACCCCAAATGTTCACAGGGACTATTTGTGCCTGACCTGTGGTAGAGCATTCTGAGCTCCTATTGGCCTGATCAGCCACAATCCGACACTTCGAATCTTGACTCAAGCATAGTGAGGTCATTTTGGTCCTTTTCAAGAAGGAGAACCAAACAAAAAGAGACAAAAAACAGTCCCTGCCCTCCAGGAGTTCACAGTTTAATGGGGAATTCAACAAGCAAACAGATACATTCAGCATCAACAGGAAATAAAGAGGAAGGGGAAGGCACTGGGATTAAGAGGCCTGAGGACAAGCTTTACAGGATTTGTTAATTTGTTAGATATGTGGTATGAATTAAGACAAAAATTGGTGAAAGGGTATTAGACCTTATGAGTCAGAAGAGCCTCCAGACGTCCAGCAATTGGAGTCTATATGTAAGTCTGCCAGAAGCCTGGTGTCTGAAACAACCTATTTGACCCAGTCCTGCAGCACAGACATCATATCCTGCAAGCAAGGAATCACTTGTCTATCAGCTGTGCCACACCAGGTAGTATAATTGATAGAGGGAATGGGAATATTTGTTAGGCCCAGTCTCTCCAGGGCCCCATACAGTAAGTTTTTATGTTTTGGTTCTGTATCTTCTCAGTCACTTTCCTTTTGTAAAACTAATTTATGTCAATTCATATCAGTGGGCTGTTGATATTGAGAGAGCATACCAGATAGGGAATTGGGGGTCAAAGTACTAAGAAATCCCCACAACCCCTCAGGGGTTATCCTTAGAGCCATGGAACTGAATGAAGAGGAGCTAGTCATTCTCTGGGGATCCAACCTGTTGTTCTAACCATTCATTGGCAGAATGAACCTCAGAGCCATTGTGCTACATTATGTCTATCAAGGTGATAGGGACTGGAGCCCTTGACCGGAAGATCAGTTAAAGGAAATCACAATGTTAAAGCCCTGGGGGTTGGGGGTAGGGATGATACTTCAAATTATCAGATCATAGATTAGAGTGAGAAGGAATCTTAGAGATCATCTAATCCAACTCCCTCACTTTACAAAGGAGGAAACTGAGGGCCAAAGAGTTTAAGTGGCCTGCCCAATTTCATACAGGTAGTAAGTGATAGAACTAGGATTTGAACCCTAGTTCTGATGGGGTGATGGCACCTGGACCCCTAAAAGGAAAAAACCATGTCTTTGAAAGCAACCCAGTCCCTGAATTTTCCCACACATTTCAACAGCCCAGATCACAGATGTCTTGCTCAAGGCATCTGGCCCAGACCACCTAGATACTTAATAGTCCTTTCAAGTGGTTCTTGACTCACTCCAGACCACTTAACTCCTTTTACTGTTGTACCTGGACCGCCCCAGGCTATTTACTACTCCTTAAATCCCATCCACATCTTTTCATTGTTCTTTTTTTAAGTAAAAGTATCACTTTTACCCCTGTGAAGTTACAGATTCACTAAGAATCTAGCCCTTTCTATTGGCATTATGCCACCCTATACCCCTGACATTTCAAGGTTCCCAGCAACCCTAGACTGGATAATTACCATATCACTAACTTACTCATGATAGCTTTGCCTGCCTGCCCACTTCCCTGCAGCTCTTCATTGGGTTAAGTGGCAATACCATTAGCACCACAGTGCTCTAAATAAGCCACGCGAGTAGGCTTTCTGAAATATACTGACAATGCACGTGCACTGAGAATTCTAGGCTCACAATGCTTGAGAGATAAATGTGTATCCGTGCGCCACCGGTGAGTACATTGCTGCTCTACTTAACTTTTAAGCAGCATGACCAAACAGAATTATACCATGTGACCATTACACTATGAAAGGTTTTTTTTTTTTTAAATGCAATTTATTTATTTAACATATTTGGTTTTCAGCATTGATTATCACAACATTTTGAATTACAAATTTTCTCCCCATTTCTACCCTCCCCCCCACTCCAAGATGGCTTATATTCTGGTTGCCCTGTTCCCCAGTCAGCCCTCCCCTCTATCACCCCCCTCCCCTCTCATCCCCTCTTCCCTTCCTTTCTTGTAGGGCAAGATAAATTTCTACGCCCCATTGCCTGTGTATCTTATTTTTTAGTTGCATACAAAAACTTTTTTTGTTTTTGAACATCTGATTTTAAAACTTTGAGTTCCAAATTCTCTTCCCTCTTCCCTTCCCACCCACCCTCCCTAAGAAGTTGAGCAATTCAACCTAGGCCACACATGTATTATTATGTATAACCCTTCCACAATACTCATGTTGTGAAAGGCTAACTACATTTTGCTCCTTCCCAACCCATCCCGCTTTATTGAATTTTCTCCCTTGACCCTGTCCCCTTTCCAAAGTGTTTGTTTTGATTACCTCCAACCCCATCTGCCCTCCCCTCCATCATCCCCCCACCTTTTATTTTTTTTTTTATCTTCCTCCCTCTTCTTTCCTGTGGGGTAAGATACCCAACTGAGTATGTATGGTATTCCCCCTCAGGCCAAATCTGATGAGAGCAAGGTTCACTCATTCCCCCCTCACCTGCCCTCTCCCCTCCTCCCATAGAACTGCTTCCTCTTGCCACCTTTATGGGAGATAATCCACCCCATTCTATCTCTCCCTATCTCCCTCTCTCAGTATGTTACTCTCTCATCCCTTAATTTCTTTTTATTTCTTTTAGATATCTTCCCTTCATCTTCAACTCACCCTGTGTCTGCTCTCTCTCTTTTACATATATATATATATACATACATACATATATAAACACATATATATATATACACATACATACACATACACATAGATATATACCTACATACACATTCACTTATATATACATAAACATATATATATATATACATACATATATACATATATATGCATATTCCCTTCAACTACCCTAATACTGAGGTCTCATGAATCATACTCATCATCTTTCCATGTAGGAATGTAAACAAAACAGTTCAACTTTAGTAAGTCCCTTGCAATTTCCGTTTCTTGATTACCTTTTCATGCTTCTCTTGATTCTTGTGTTTGAAAGTCAAATTTTCTATTCAGTTCTGGTCTTTTCACTGAGAAAGCTTGAAAGTCCTCTATTTTATTGAAAATCCATATTTTGCCTTGGAACATGATACTCAGTTTTGCTGGGTAGGTGATTCTAGGTTTTAATCCTAGCTCCATTGACCTCCAGAATATCGCATTCCAAGCCCTTCGATCTCTTAATGTAGAAGCTGCCAGATCTTGGGTTATTCTGATTGGGTTTCCACAATACTCAAATTGTTTCTTTCTGGCTGCTTGCAGTATTTTCTCCTTGATCTGGGAGCTCTGGAATTTGGCAACAATATTCCTAGGAGATTTCTTTTTGGGATCTATTTGAGGAGGCGATCGATGGATTCTTTCAATTTCTATTTTGCCCTGTGGCTCTAGAATATCAGGGCAGTTCTCCTTGATAATTTCTTGAAAGATGGTATCTAGGCTCTTTTTTTGATCATGGCTTTCAGGTAGTCCAATAATTTTTAAATTATCTCTCCTGGATCTATTTTCCAGGTCAGTGGTTTTTCCAAGGAGATATTTCACATTGTCTTCCATTTTTTCATTCCTCTGGTTCTGTTTTATAATATCCTGATTTCTCATAAAGTCACTAGCTTCTACTTGCTCCAATCTAATTTTTAAAGTAGTATTTTCTTCAGTGGTCTTTTGGACCTCCTTTTCCATTTGGCTAATTCTGCCTTTCAAGGCATTCTTCTCCTCGTTGGCTTTTTGGAGCTCTTTTGCCATTTGAGTTAGTCTGTTTTTTAAGGTGTTGTTTTCTTCAGTGTATTTTTCAGTATTTTTTTGGGTCTCCTTTAGCAAGTCATTGACTTGTTTTTCATGGTTTTCTTGCATCCTTCTCATTTCTCTTCCCAATTTTTCCTCTACTTCTCTAACTTGCTTTTCCAAATCCTTTTTGAGTTCTTCTATGGCCTGGGGCCAGTTCATGTTTTTCTTGGAGGCTTTTGTTGTAGGCTCTATGACTTTGTTGTCTTCTTTAGGCTGTATGTTTTGGTCTTCTTTGTCAGCAAAGAAAGAATGCAAAGTCTGAGACTGAATCTGGGCGCGTTTTCGCTGCCTGGCCATATTCCCAGCCAACTTACTTGACCCTTGAGTTTTTCAGTGGGGTATGACTGCTTGTAGAATAACAAGTTCTATGTTCTACGTTTGTGGGGGAGGTGCCAGCTCTGTCAGAGCTGCACTCCTCCTTCCCCAAGGACCCCCAGTCCAGACTGGGCTTAGATCTTCAGCAGGCTGTTGCACTCCTGCTCTGATCCGCCACTTAATTCCTCCCACCAGGTGGGCCTGGAGCCGGAAGTAACAACAGCTGTAGCTGCCCCACCTCCGCTGCCCCCGGGGCTGGAAGCCGAACTGCGAACTCCTTCCACTCCTGCAGCTTTTCCCACTAACCTTCTCCGCAGTCTTTGGTGTTTGTGGGTCGAGGGGTCTGGTAACTGCCGCAGCTCACATACTCAGGGCACTAGGGCCCCCTCCGCCCGGCTTCTGGTCTGGATCGTCCACGCCGCTCAGGCTGGGCTCTGCTCCACTCCGTTCCCAGCTCCCAGCTCCGTGTGGAATAGACCTCACACAGAGACCATCCAGGCTGTCCTGGGCTGGAGCCCTGCTTCCCTCTGCTGTTCTGTGGGTTCTGCCATTCTAGAATTGGTTCAGAGCCATTTTTATAGGTTTTTGGAGGGACTCGGGTAGGGAGCTCACTCTAGTCCGTGCTTACCAGCCGCCATCTTCCACTATGAAAGGTTTTAAACCAATTTTTGAACTGAAAGAACAGGGTGTGACAATTATGTAGTAAAATACGGTAGTTCCATATATCAGTTTTTTCTCTGGAGGTGGAGAGCATCTTCCTTCATAGGTACTTTGTAATTGATTTGAATATTCATATAACTCAGAATAGCTCAGTCATTCCTATTTACTCTTCAAACAATATTGCTGTTACTCTATACAATATTCTCCTGGTTCTGCTCATTTCACTCTTCATTACTTCATGAAAATCTTTCCATGTTTTTCTAAGATCATTGAGCTCATCATTTCTTACAGTACAGTAGTATTCTATCACAATCATATACCACAGCTATTCCCCAATTGATGGGCATCTCCTCGATTTCTACTTCTTTGTCACCACAAATAGAGCAGTTATAAATATTTTAATACATATAATTTCATTTCCTTTTTCTTCGATCACTTTGGAAAACAGACCTGCTGGCTCTTTGCCAAGTTAAAGGGTTGTTGTTCAGTCACCTCAAGTCATGTCTGACTTTTCATGACCCCATTTGAGGTTTACTTGGAAGAGATATTGGAGCAATTTGCCACTCCCTTTTCCAATTCATTTTACAAATGAGGAAACTGAGGCAAACAGAGTTAAGTAACTTGCCCAGGTTCACACTGCTAGTAAGTGTCAAGGCCAGATTTGATCTCAGAAGGTGAGTCTTTCTGATTCCAAGCCCAATGATCTATCCACTGTGCCATCTAGCTTCCCCTGAGTCAAAAGGTATACGTAGTTTTATAACTCTTTGGGCATAAGTCCAAATTGCTCTCCAAAATGGTTGGATATACCAACAGTGTATTAGAGTCCCAATTTTTCCACAATCCCTCCAATGTTTGTCATTTTTCCCTTCTACCATTTTAGCCAATCTAACAGATGAGAGATGGTATTTCAAAGTTGTTTTAATGTGCATTTGTCTAATCAATAATGATTTAGTGCATTTTTTATGTGAACATATATAGTTTTGATTTCTTCCTCCTGCCTGTTTATATCCTGTGATCATATCCTTTAATCAGTTGGGGAATGACTCATAGTCTTATAAATTTCACAAAGTTCTCTGTATATTTGAGATATAAGACCGTTATCCAAAAAACTGCCTATAAAATATTTCCCCCAAGTTTATGCTTTCTTTCTAATCTTGACCACAATGGTTTTATTTGTATGAAAAATTTTTTAGTTTAATGTAACCAAAATTATCCATTTTACATCTCACAATGTTTTCTATCACTTGTTTATTCATAAATTCTTCTCCTATCCATTAATCTGATAGATAATATTTTCCGTGTTCTTCTACTTTGCTTCTGATATCTCCCCTTATGTCTAGGTCATGTATCTATTTTGACCTTATTATCCCAACAATTTTTACCAAACAGTGAATTCTTATCCTGAAAGCTTAAATCTTTACATTTATCAAACACAAGGTCACTATAATCATTTATTACTATGTATTGTGTATCTATTTTATTCTATTCTACTGATCTACCATTTTATTTCTTAGCCAGTTTCAGATAGTTTTGATAACTACCACCCTATGATACAGTTTGTGGGCAGCTAGGTGACGCAGTGGATAAGCATATTTAGAGATTCTATTTCTTCTGTTGACCTGGGCAGTTTATATTTTTATAAGTATTCTTCTATTTCACTTAAACTGTTAAGTTTATTGGTGTGTAATGGGGCAATAACTCCTAATAATTCTTTTAATTTCACCCTTTTCATTTTTGATATTAGGGATTTGGTTTTCTTGTCTCTTTTTAAAATCATATTAGGGAATAGTTTAACTGTTTTTATTAGTTTTTCATAAAACAAACCCCTAGTTTTATTTATTAATTCAGTGGTTTTCTTACATTTAATTGTATTGGTTTTCCCTTTAATTTTCAGGATTTTCAATTTGATGTTTAACTGGGGGTTTTAAATTTGTTCTTTTTCTAGTTTTTTTTTTAATGGCTACCCAATTCATTTATCTGTTCTTTCTCTATTTTGTTCATGTAAGCATTTAGAAATATAATTTTTCCTCTGATTGCTGCCTTTGCTGCATCTCATATGTTTTGATACATTGTCTCATTATCACTTTTTAGTAAAATTGTTTATATGACTTGTTCTTTTTTATATTTTATTATTTATTTAATATTTTTAGTTTTCAGCATTGATTTCCACAAGAGTTGAAACTACAAATTTTCTCCCCATTTCTACCCTCCCCCCAACTCCAAGATGGCATATATTCTGATTGCCTCATTCCCCAGTCAGCCCTCCCTTCTTTCACCCCATTCCCCCCCATCTCCTTTCCCCTTACTTTCCTATAAGACAAGATAGATTTCTGTGCCCCATTGCCTGTATATCTTATTTCCCAGTTGCATGCAAAAACTTATTTTTTTGAACATCTTTTTTTAAAACTTTGAATTCTAGTTCTCTCCCCTCTTCCCTCCCCACCCACCCTCCTTAAGAAGGCAAGCAATTCAACATAGGCCACATGTGTATCATTATGCAAAACCCTTCCACAATACTCATGTTGTGAAAGACTAACTATATTTTGCTCCCTCCTATCCAGTCCCACTTTATTCAATTTTCTCCCTTGACCCTGTCCCTTTTCTAAAGTGTTTACTTTTGATTACCTCCTCCCCTATCTGCCCTCCCTTCTGTCATTCCCCCCCTTTTTATACCCTTCCTCCTTATTTCCTGTGGAGTAAGATACCCAACTGAGTGTGTATGTTATTCCCTCCTCAAGTTAAATCCAATAAGAGCAAGATTCACTCTCTATGACTTGTTCTTTAACCCACTCATTCTTTAAAATTAGATTGCTTAGTTTCCAATTAATTTTTAATCTGTGTTTCCATGGTCCTTTATTAAATGTAATTTTATTACATTCTGATCTGAAAAGGCTGCATTTAACATTTTTTTATTTTCAAATAAAATAAGTATTTATTAAACTTCAGAGTTTACTTAAGATATGGTTCCTGCCTTCAAAAAACTTGGTCTGGTAGACTTGGATAGCATTCCCCTTCTTATTTCTATTTTAGGTGGCTTTCTATTTGGACTCCATAGAAAGGAGGAGCTTTCAATTCCCATCTTTAATTGCTATCCGTGGGACCTTAGGCAAATCCCTAAGCCTCAGGTTCTTTTTTTTCCCATTTTTAAACATTTTTATTTAAAGTTTTGAGTTCCAAATTCTATTGCTCCTTCCCTCCCCTCTCCTTGAGATATGGTAAGCAATCAGATATAGGTTACACATGTGCAATTATGTAAAACATTTCCATATTAGTCATTTTATACAAGAAGACTCAAATAAAAGAGAAATAAAAGATTGCTTATTTTATTTGTGTGAAAAGTGTTTTATGGTTGTATTCATATAGTTTCTGGGTTTGTCTTGGCAGATAGACTCCCAAATATTTTATATTGTCTACAGTTATTTTAAATGTAATTTCTCTTTCTATCTCTTGCTGCTGGACTTCGTTAGCAATCTTTAGAAATGCTGATGATTAATGTGGGTTTATTTTTGCATCTTGTAACTTTGCTAAAGTAGTTAATAATTTCAAGTAGTTTTTTTTTTTGTTGATTCTCTTGGATTTTCTAAATATACCATTATGTCATCTGCAAGGAGTGATAGTTTTTGATTCTTCATTTCCTATTCTAATTCCTTTAATTTATATTTCTTCTTTTATTGCTATAGGTAATATTTCTAGTATAATATTAAATAATAGAGGTGATAGTGCGCATCCTTGCTTCACCCCTGATTGTATTGGGAAGGCTTATAACTTATCCCTATTACAGATAATGCTTGCTAATAGCTTTAGATAACTATTTCTTGTCATTTTAAGGTAAGTTCCATTTATTCCTATGCTCTGTAGTGTTTTTAATAGGAATGGTTGCTGTGTTTTGTCAAAGGTCTTTTCTGCATCTATTGAGAAAATCATATGATTTCTATTAGTTTTATTATTGATATAGTCAATTATGCTGATAGTTTTCCTAATATTGAACCAGCCCTGTATTCCTGGTATAAACCCTACCTGGTTATAGTGTGTGATCCTTGTGACATATTGCTGTAATTTCTTTTACTAGTTAGATTTATCTAGTTATGAGAACGGAAGGTTGATACTCCCAAGTATTATAATTTTGCTATCTATTTCCACCTATAATTCATTTACATTTTCCTTTAAAAATTTGAAAGCTATAGCATTTGGTGCATATGTTTAATATCGATATTACTCCATTATCTATGATACCTTTTAGCATGTAGTTTCCCTTCTTACCTCTTTTAATGAAATCTGTTTTGTCTTTAACTTTGTCTGAGATCATAATTGCTATGTCTGCTTTTTTACATTAGCTGAAGCATAATAAATTCTACCTCAGCCATTTATTTTTACTCTACATATGTATCTCATTTTAAGTGTTTCTTGTAAACAACATATTGGGTTCTGGGTTTTGATCCATTTTGCTATCCATTTCCCTTTTATGGGTGAGTTCATCCCATTCACATTCAAAGTTATAATTACTAGTTGTGCATTTCCCTCCGTCCTATTTTTCCTCACTTTTATTTTTCTCTCTCTCTTCTTACCCTATTCTTAGAAGTCTAATTTACCACTGCCTCCCTAATCTGTACATCCTTCTAAAAGTTTCTCCCTTATCCTATCCTCTTACTCTCCTATTTTTCTGTAAGTTAAGAAGACTTTTATACTCTACTGGCTATTTCCCCCTTTAGCCCAGATCCAATGAGAATAAAGTTCCTGCACTACCCACCCTCCACCCTATACTCCCCTCCACTGTAATAGTTCTTCCATTCATTCCTTTTTTGTATGAGATAATCTGCTCCATTTTACCTCTCCCTATACAATTTTATTTTTTAGAATTATGCCATTGTAATCAACTCAAGCCCAAGCCTTCTGTCTATCTAGACTCTTTCAAACTACCCTAGTAATGATAATATTCTTAAGAGTTACAAATATCATTTTCCCATATAAGAATTAAATGGGTTTTTCGTTTTGTTTTTTCAGTTCAATAGTTTTGTCGAAAGGTCATTTTCTTAGTACCAGAGCATAATGGTACTTTGTTATGTTACTTCAGCCAACTTAAGTTTGCATTGATGAATTAGAAAGGAAATTCTTCAATGAATCAGGTGTTTTGGAATAACTGAAGAGTGCATCTGCTAAATGCTTTACAAAATGAAGCATAAGACATATGAGACATACTGTGGTTCTTTGGTTTGTCTTTAAGGGGAAGTTTAGTTTAGTTTAGTTTAGTTTAGTTTAGTTTTGTTTTGTTTCACACAACATGATGTCAAAGGGTAATTTGAACTAGTTATAGCTATTGTGGAAGTTAAGTTATATATTGCACTGATAAACTATATGCTTTCCCACCCTAGATATCAATTTAGATTCATTAACCTACAACTAGCTTTAAGGGCTCTAACTACCATGTAATTAGTCAATTAAATTGCTGCTTACTTGAATCTGGATAGATAACTCATTTTAGTCCAAGTCGAATTGTTACAGGAGCATTATGCCAACAGCATACCCCATATGTATTGCTTTTAAATATAAAGCTCTATACTAATTGTCCAGTTTCATACCAGCAGTATTTAAGAGCTCTAGAGTGTTAGCATTAGCACATATTGCTTTAGAAAGGCACAGCTGATGTTTCAGATCGCCAGACTATAAAGATGCTTGTACAAAAGAAATGAATTTTTTTATGTCGATAGATATTGAGACAAAAATCATCCTGTATAAAATTTTGTATTCCTTATCACTTGGTCCCTAGGATAATGTTGAAGATCACTTAAATACAACATGTCTGTCTACAATATTTATAGAATTTTGTAATCAAATTTAAATGAAAAATATGCCAAACAGAAATAAATCTTTAGAATTATTTGATTATCTAGTAGTATAAGGCATTAACAAAGTTTATACTGCCTCATATTATATTAAAGTACATCATACCATTTTTCTGACATGAATCTCTCGCGATGTGAACTTGCATCACAATTCAAATAACATCAATTAAAGTCAATCACACTTTGCCATCAGTACTACCTATAATTAGTATACCAATCCAGATACTATTAGATTGAATCAATATTAGCTATTGATTCACAGTATAGTCTCCCACCTTTATTCACATTTGAGTTTTAGTTTTTACAAACACACTTCAAAGCGGATCATAATTTAACCCTGAACACATTTCCAACTGCAATACATATAATCAATTTCCAACTATAGCCTGCTTCCCCCTCAAGTCTGAAAACATCAATGCTAACATAGTTGCTATGTTTCTGGCTTCACAGCTTAAATCCATTTTAATATTGGACTCCACAGTTATGATGGGAAATAAGACTTCAAACTAGTTGAATTTCTTCACCATAAGAATCCTATTAAGACTCAGTTTCAGGGATTGCTGGAAGATGAGTGATTTTGTAATAACTATGCTTCAACTCACATGCAGTATGCCCAGACACAATCCACTTCAACTTCTGAACATTTGGTTTAGAACACTTGTTTGATGAGTATTCAGTTAGGCACTTTGCTACAAGTTCCTGCCAGAAGGTCAGATCTCTGCAATTTATCTTGGAATGTTTCTGAAGACATTCTACTCCTTCTGTCAATTCTATAAATTTCGGTGCTTGAATCTCCAGTGCAATTACAGACAATGCCAATACAGAAGGCTTTGCTTTAGAAAACATAATCCTACAGTGACATGCCTTTAGCTGAGCTTTCAGTCTTTCAAAACTTAGATTCTTTCTCCTTTCAAACGGTTAGTTTTCTTGGATGAGTGAATAATAGTGCTGTAGAAACTGAAGGGCAGTAGTAGCTTTGACTTTCCAACATATCTTCTCTAATAAAATCTTTTCCTTTCTCATCAGGTCAGAAACTGTGAATTTATATTGGCTTATTTGGATCAGATCAGTGGCTAATGGGACATTTCTCTCTTTCCTCTGTCAATTTCACAGCCAGATAGAAGCAACTTAATTCCACACATCCAAGATGTTTGGGCTGCACCATTATTTTGAATAGAAATCTGTCCAGTAAATTTACAGCTAGAGGAAAAGTCTCTGTGTCAAAACCAAAGAACTGAGTTTGGCTAAAAAGGTCTTTCACTTCAAAGTCCCTCAGTCTTACAGTCATCAGAAAGCCATTATCATGAGCAGATTCAATTAGTCTCAAGCCACAGACCTTTGGCTGACATCTGGACTCCTATTCCAACAGAACATTCAGCTGGTGCAACAGTTTCTGAGCTTCAGTTGTTACCACTGCCTCTATTGTCTTGTGTTCCTCACCTCGACACATTTCCTTGGTAGTAAGCCTCCCTCCCCTCCCCTCCCCCCCCACCCTGGGGCCTGTCCTCTCTTTACCCTGAAAAATTAGTCCAACCGTCCTGGACAACACAGAAATTATATGGGGGAGAGGAGAGGGGACCTGGGGACAGGGGAAGATAATGGAGGGGGTTTCTGGAGCAGCAGCTCCAGCAAGCTGAGAATGGTTCCAGTTCCAAGCTCTGAAGTGCTTAGAGGAAGTAAATGGTGTAACCTTACTAAATCCCTTATAATTAGTTTTTCATGTTGATCTTTCTCCTGATTCTTAAGAGTCAAATTTTCTGTTCAGTTATGGTCTTTTCCTCAAGAATACCTGAAAGTCCTGTAGTTCATTAAATATCCATTTTCCCCCTTGAAGGATTATACTAGCCTTTACTAGGTAAATTATTTTTGGTTGCAAACCTAGCTCCTTTGTTCTTCAGAATTTTATATTCTACTCTTTTTGTTCTTTTAACATAGAAGCTGCTATGTAGCTCCATAATATTTAAATTGTTTCTTTCTAGTTGCTTGTAATATTTGCTCCTTAACCTGGGAGCTTTGAAATTTAGCTATAACGTTCCTGTGAGTTTTCATTTTGTGATCTCTTTCAGGCAGTGATTGGTGCATTTTTTTTCAATTTCTATTTTAACCTCTAGTTCTAGAACTTCAGGGAAATTTTCTTTAATAATTTCTTGAAGTATTTTTTATCATAACTTTTTTTATCATAACTTTTAGGTAGTCTGACAATTCTTATATTATTTCTCCTCCATTTGTTCTCCAGGTCAGTTGGTTTTTTTTTTTTGTTTTGTTTTTTTAATGAGATGGTTCACATTCTCTTCAATTTTTTCATTCTTTTGATATTGTTTCATTTCTTGATGTATTATGAAGTCATTAGCTTCCTCTTGCCCAGTTCTAATTTTTAAGGAGGTATTTTCTTTGGTAAGTTTTTGGATTTCTTTTTCCAATTGGTTGACTTTATTTTCATAATTTTTTTGACTTTCTTGAATTATTCTTAATTTATTTTCTCCATTTTTCCTCAACTTCTCTTATTTGGTTTTTAAATTCCTTTTAAAGCTCCTCCAAGAACTTTTGGGGCTTCCGACCATTTTACATTTTTTTTTTGAAATTTTGCAAGTAGTTGTTTTGTTTTCTTCTGAGTTTGAACCCTGATCTTTTCTATAACCATAGTACCTATCAATCATTAAGTTTTTTTCTCTATTTTTTCACTCATTATTAACAGCCTATTTCTTGGCTGTTAACTTTATGTTTGGGTTGGGCTCTGCTCTTAGGGTGTGGGGGAATAATGTGTCAGGCTTCAGGTATTTTGTGCTGTTGTTTTCTCAGCTCAGTCAGGGAGTTTTTTACCTTTTGGTTCTTCCAACGTTCTATAATCTAAGGCCAAGTGTGATCACTGCTCCTCCAACTCATACCTTGGTTTATAAGTGACCTCAGGCATTATTCTCCACCTCTGACCCCTAGCGCCCCTGCTATGACAAACACTCTTGCTCCCTGTGGTCTCTCCTGTACACAAATCAGTTTACCCCTTTGCCCTGTAACTGAAACCAGGGATTTCCCTCTCCCACAAGTGATCACAATCAGCAGGGCCCCAACCCTCTACTACTACACTCACCAGCATGTGCTCTCTCCTCCTTGCAGCAGCCACAACCTGGGACTACATTCAGTCAACATGCCAGGGGACTGTGTCCAAAACTAGCAAAGGGTCCCTACAATCTTCCCCTAATCAGCCACCTGACCCCCATATTATCCCTAGGGAAAGTTCTTCAAACTAAGGCTACCACAACACTGTTCCTCTACCACTTGCTGTTTATTGTCTTGGTAGTTTATGCCCAGAGGTATATGCACTTCCATCAGGCCAGACCACTATCCCAGCAGGCCAGATCTTTCTTAATGTCCTACAAAATTGTCATTGACTGGATGACTGCTTTACCCTGACTTTTAATTATAAAATTCACTTTGAGGTATAATTTTAAGTTATTTGTGGGGGAATTTGGGAGAACCAGGTAATTTCTTGTTCTTATTCTTATATCTTCCCACAATTCCTTCCCTTGTGATTTATTTTCAAAGTCACTGGAGCAAAAGGGAGAAATGGTCTCACCAATATCTACTCCACCTCTCAGTGGCTCATTAAAGACACTAGCAGAAGATTCAAAGTCGAAAGTCATCTTTCTTTCAACTTGTATAGTTGCTACCTTTCCCCTGTGCCCCCATTTTCTTGATTACCTTGTTATATCATATTCTCCTTAAATTTGATTGGGATCTTATAAGTCCTATTGTTGCCATCATGCTCTTGGATGTCCAAATCTCACTTTTGACTCCAAGAAGCTGTAGCATGGGCAGTACCCACATTCCAGTAAAACCATCACAGAATATGGGCTATACTAGGTCGAGGCTAGCCAATAGGCCTCAAACCCATTGGTGTGAAAACTCTCTGGCAGAATGGGTGGAGGAGAACAATTTGTCCTAATGGCCATAAAGATGGCTGAAGCAGGTGCTGTAGAGTACTTAGATCTTGGTCAGACATCGAAGATGCCAAAGTCATCCACTGTATCCTAGGCTGTTGTCACTTTTATCTTGCCATTGGACTTTGATGGAAGAAAGAATGACACTGATAACTTTATGAACTCTGCCTCACTTGATTCCAATTCACATGTAAATCCTTTTTGAAAAAGAAGGATGAACAACAAAGATAAGGGGATTTCCTACTCCTATGTCATACCTTCACTATCCATGGAATATCTTTTTAGGGGTGGGTACCATGAATCAGTTGATTGATTTATTATCTAGTGGAGAAAATAGAGCAATATGGAGTAATAATTGGTTGGATACCAGATTAAAGGAGTAGTTGTTAATGGCTTGATGTCAGCATAGCATGATGTCTCCAATAGATTTTCTAAGAGATCTGTGCTTGACCTTGTGTGGTTTAACATTTTTATCAATAACTATTATTGGGCATAGATTGGAGGCTCACGAGATTTGCAGAAGACACCAGTCTGGGAGGGACAGCTAACACATCAGGTGACAGTCAGGATCCAAAAGAATTTTTATAGGCTGGAACATTGAGTTATATCTAATAAGATGAAATTCAATTGGGATAAATATAAAATCTTACACTTTGGCATAAAAAAAAATCAGTGTCACAGCTACAAGATGGGGGAGGTGTGGCTAGACAGAATTGTTCTATACAGGACTTAGTAACTCAATATTCATTAGTGCTGTGATGGGAAAGCCAAAAAAGCTAATGTTATCTTGAGTTGTATTAGCAGATCCATAACTTCCTGGAATAGAGAACTGATGGTCCAATTGTACATTAATAAAATTAAAAATAAATGATGATTATGATGATGATGTGGGTGATAATGATGATGATGATGATGATGATGATGATGATGATAATGACAGCTAACATTTATATAGTGCTTGTTATGGCCTGGCAGTGTTGTTGCTCATCCTTTGTTCTCAAAGAGGATCAACGACATCATGAGGGTGGTATCTTGATGGAAGTGAGGTAGAACTATGCAATGTCTTCAGCCTCATTTTCTCTTCCTGAGTCATCAAAGTAGCAAAACAAAGTAGCAAAGACAACTGGTGATAGCCCAGGATGCGGTGAGTGACCCTGACCTTTCTAAATTAAGGTCCTTCCCAGCTCCTGGCAGTGTAATAGAATACCCTTGAATGACAGGGTACCAATGGTATTAAAGAGGACACTTCACCAACAGAAAAGATAAAACATCGAGAAGCAAGGTGTCCGTGGAAACTATAATGTTACCCTTTTTCTAAGAAGTTGCAACTTCTCCCAAGCTATTTGGCTTGTGATTTATTCCTCCAGTCTTGGAAATTACCACATTCTGTCTTATTCCTTACTACTCTGCCCACTCTTGGCTCCATTTGTATTAATCTCTCTTTAACTTTTTTCTTCATTTTCACAGGAGTTACAGAACGCCATGTAGAAACACAACATTTAACTGATTCTATGCCCAGTTCATTAATTCAATTTACTTTGAAATTAACTTTTAGCCATCTTATCCCTCAACAATTGACTGATAGAAACAATTTGGGGATCCTTTAAGGACACTCATAAATTGTTGCCAATATAAACAATAATCCACTTGGCAAGTGATTCTATTGGTCTCCAAGTGAGTTGAAAAACTAGTTTCTCCTCTGTCTGGGGTCCCTAGGAGGAAAAAACATAGTGGTACTGGGGGAAAAGCCCTAAACCTGGATTCTAATCTAATCCTACCTCTCCTGGTCTCATTTGTAAAAAGATATTTTTCTGTCTCTGGAAATGGCAATAGAGCCTTCACCATACCCTACCTTGAATGCAATAAAACAATGGTACACCTCTTGTTGTTTTTCAAGTAAGTGAAGAACCATTGAACATTTTGCTATAATTCTGAACATTTTACTATAATCTTTTGTCCATTGTGTCACTGAGTTACAGAATTTGTGAGTTACTTAGATAGCTATGTATTAATGTAAGGGCATCGTAGTTGAGGAATAAAGACTGTCTAAAATGTAACACATATAGTAAAATTTATATATATATATATATATATGCACATATATATATATGCACATATATATATATGCACATATACATATATATATGTTTTTTTAAATTCTTCTACTGCAATATCAGCTAAAACGTTTTCCAAAAGTAATTTAGACCTCTAAGTGTAAAATTTTGCTTTTATTGTAAGCATGTAGTACACAAATCCCACCACAAGAGGGGGCCATGTACATATACATTTGCCAAGCAAAAGCCTTCCAGTCACTACTCAGATTGTAACTGTTTTTTCCTAAACAGGAATTATATTATTCCCCAGACTGTGGCACAGTTTTGCATTCATTGCAAAACTTTCCATGCAAAAGTTCTGCTTCTCATTTTCCTTTTTCTATATGTAAAATCAGGCTTGCTAAGTGCTACAGGGGCAAATTGGAAAGGCCTGATTAAAACCCACCAATCAAATATATTCCCCCAAAAAACCCTCTGAATTATTCATAGAAAACCTATCTCCATTGTTTTCAGAAAGATTTGCAGGGGTTTTTTTTTGAGATAAATGATATATTTTATATTAAGGAGATGATTGTCTCTAAAGGAAGATTGTAGAATATTCATCCCTAGGGGCAGCTAAGTGACACAATGGATAGAATGCCAGCCCTAGAGTCAGGAGGACCAGAGTTTGAATATGACCTCAGACAATATTTAGCTGGGTGACCTTGGGCAAGTCACTTAACCCTGTTTGTCTCACTTTCCTCATCTGTAAAATAAGCTAGAGAAGGAAATGACAAATTGCTTCAGTATCTTTGCCAAGAAAGCCCCAAATGGGGTTACAAAGACTCAGACACAGCTGAGTCAACTAAGCAACAACAGGGATCTCAAAGGAGAGAGTTGGGAGTAATGGGAAGAATGCAGGGTCAAGAGTTAGAGGACCTAGGTTCCAATTCAGCCCCTGACAGGTCTACCTAGACCCTTAGTCTTGTCTCCTCTCTGGGCTTCAATTTCTTCACTCCATAAAATATTTTGATACCTTACTTCCAAGATCTCTTCTGGCTCTATATCTATCATACTAATAGACCAGACCTTCAGTGTCTAGAATCTTGTTTTTCCTAAAGTCTGGAAATGTATCTTTCCAAAGGTGATGACAAACTGTAAAAGTCTATTCTGATCTTCTAAATGCTCAATAAAAATAAAAATTACTTAAAACTATTCATAAAGAAAGAAAAGGAAAAATTAACCAGAGCACAATGTGGGGATACACAAACGAGAGGTTTTAGAACCTTCTTCGGAATTGGAGTGGCTACCCTAGGGCCTTTCTGTGTTTCCTGGTGTTGCTCATGTGTACAGTACAATGAGCTGGTGGTAGTCAGAAAGAAGCAGAAACAAAGCAGACACTCATTGATTGAGGAATGGCTAAGTAAATTGTGGTCCATGAATGCAATGACACATCACTATGGCATAGGAAACAACAGATATAAAGAATTAAGAGAATTGTGGAAAAACTCATATACCACATACTCAGAAAGAAGTAAGCAGAAAAAGAAAAACAATACAGAGAAAAGTATAATTCTGTTGTTGTTGAATCATTTTTTTCAGTTGTGTCTTACCCTCTGTGACCCCATTTGGGGTTTTCTTGGCAAAGATACTGGAATGGCTTGCCATTTGCTTCTCCAGCTCATTTTACAGATGGAAGCTGAGGCAAACAGGGTTAAGTGACTTGCCCAGGGTCACACACCTCATAAGCATCTGAGGCCAGAGGAAGATTAAGCTTTCTGATTCCAGGCCCAGAGCTCTGTGCACTGTGGAGCCACCTAGCTACCCTCAACAGTATAAAGAGAAAGTAATAAATGAAACTGAACACTGAAATTCCAATGACCAAGCAGGACCCTGAGAAGAATTGAGAAAATGCTCCTCCCTCTCCTTTTTTTTTTTGCAAAGGTAGAAAACTATGTGTATGGAACATTGTATATACTGTCAGACACAAGTGATGAGATCGTTGGTTTTGCTGATTTTCCCCACTGTTAAAATGAATGCTTTGTCAGGTATGGAGTGAGGATATATTTGGAAAAGAAGATGATTTAAAAACAAGAGACACCAATAAAAATATTTTTAAAAAAGAAATAAGCACATGATTACTATCAGCAGATACTGAACTACAATAGAGTGTCTGGTTCGGTCCCAAAGAGGGCCCCTCAACAACAGCTCATCTGGGTAACCACAAACAACAGCTCCCAGGTTATTCTCCCCTCTCTAGCTGCCTTCCCAGATCTCACCACTAGGAGGAGCTCTGGGCCCAGTCTCTAAAGGGAAAAGAAAAGAGGCCCCAGTAGGAACATGGGACATATTTGATGCTGGACTTTCCTGCTTAGTTTATGAAAAGATTCCTCTGTCTTTGAAGGAGAAAAACTACCCTCCACAAACAAACAAATATAGGGATAAAAAGAGATTGTTTTAGCTAGGCAAACAAGAAAATAAACAAGTTTATGAGATGGATCATCCACTTTTTCTATAAAACTTTTCAGGAAGGGCTCTTTTCTTCTTTAAAAAAAAACAAAATACTAAAATAGCAAGAAATGTTTTAATTTGCAAATGCTTCTCAAGAGGAAATCTAATAATAACAAGGGGTTCCCATTGGATTTCAATTCATTTCAGAATGTAAATATTTTTCCATCCTCTGGGGGGGTAGAAGCTGCACTGGGCCAGGTAGGTTTCATTTTAGGTAGCAATTTTAACTCTCTCTCTCTCCCTCCCTCTCTCTCTCTCTCTCTCTCTCTCTCTCTCTCTCAATCTCTCCTTCACCTAGAACAACCTCACAAACTAAGAAGAGTCAGAGCCTACCACTGCCTATTCAGGTTATTGATACAAGGATCAGCAAGGGAGAAGAAAAGAGTGATTTTGTTTTATGTCTTTTTCTAAACTAAATCAAGGGAGTGCCATTTATTCTTTAGCTGTCATCTGTTTGCCCCTTGGTATGAATTTTAAGAGAGCACAGTAGCACTCCAGTCAAGTCTGCTGTAGAGAGACATGACTTTCTCAAGATTCTAAGCCAATTTTTATGCCATTTAAAGCATTGTGAAGGCAGGCATTGTTTTACTAAAATTTGTGTATTCCCCAGCACCTAGTACAGGGTCTTGTATGAAACTGAACATATCTGAATCATTGCCAGATGAATTATTTTGGAGGCCACTGAGCCTTGGAATCAGTCTTAAATGAATCATTATTTCTATAAACAAATATAACTCAGGAAATCCTGGCCTTGCTGAGTGCTATCTTCAAATATAAAAATAAGTTCATATATTACTATTGGAGAGAATTGTGCTGTGTCTTCACATATAGGAATGCCAGTGACTACTCAAGTGTTAGTGGTTTAATGCTTGAGTTTCTTTTTCTATCCACAAACTCCCTTATCACTAGTTCTCACCACAATACTTAACAGGTTTATTGTGAGATTCAAATGAAATGATACATATGACATGCTCTGTAAACTTCATAGCAATATATTTGCAGGTGGGGGTGGACCCTAACCCCAATTAATCATGGAAGGTCTACAGAAGACTGTGACAGGTTTAGGCAGTGAGACCCCATTGTAGCAAAGAGAAACAGTGGTTATGGATTCAATCCTGGAGGTCAAACAGAAAACTACATCTAGGGGAAACTTCGTAAAGATTCTCCAAAGAGAAAAAAAGGACTTTCAGTAATCAGGAGCTATAAGTATACACTTTGGCAATATGTGTTCTCTACACATGTATCTTACTGTCTATGCACATTATGTTCATGACCATTTTCACCATGGACTCTGTGTATATTTGTTGAAGAGTGTGCCCCAGACTTTTGTGACAACTGTCCTTGCAATAGCTATGTAAATACCCTTTCTAAAATCTAATTGGGTCTGGTAATCAATGTGAAACACACCATTAGGGGCTTGTGGGCAAAGCTACTAGAAACACCAAAGTACTTCTAGAACTCTAAGGGAGAGTAGTAGTCATAGCTTTCCGGGTACTCAGTCTGATAAATCAAGTGGAAGCTGTGGAAGTAGTACTGGAGGGCATACTACATATTAATGCCAGTGATGATGATGATGTTTGAGACATCTCTTAACACTGCTGATCTAAATCCATTGGCTGAAGACTAAAAATTGAGATAACAGAGAACTGAGATAATCCAAGGATGAGGCTGGCTTATTCTAAGGACAAGAAATAGTCAGGAGTAGAAATGTAAAGATAGTTGCTATTTTATACAGGCTAGGGTGATTTCCATTTAAGGAAGCAAAAATCCTGTCTTCAGGATTAGCTTGATCCAAAGGGCTAGGGATCTAAAACATGAAGTCCAGTCTATCTGGTGTCAGGGCTCTAGAGGTGTCCCCTGCAGGGACGTTTTTTTAATCTAGCTTTGCACATTGCCATAGTGAATGAAGAATTGGACAGGAATAGCAATTTGACAAGTCTCTGTAAAGACCAGGCTGAGAGGAAATGAAGAAGTAACCACATTACAATTATAGTTCTGATCTGAATTATTATATTAGCCCCATTTTGCAAATGGAGAAAGTAATTTGCCCACATTCATATAGCTAGTAAATGTCGGAAGTGAGATTTAAACTAAGGTATTTCTGACTCAAAGTCCATCACTCTATCCACTATGCTGTGCTTCCACACTAGAGAGGAAGCTCCTTGAGAATTAATACGTCTCATATCTCTCTGTATCTTTCATAGCACCTACCACGGTGCCCTGTTTGTTGTAGGAACACAATGGTTTGGATCATTGTCTTGATCAGAGCAGTTAAGTCTTTCACAGTTGATCATTGTTACAATATTGCTATTACTGTGTACAACGTTTACTTTGCATCAGTTCATATAAGTCTTCCCAGGTTTTTCTGAAATCATCCTGCTTGTCATTTTTATACCACAATAGGATTCTGTCGCAATCATATGCCACAAGTCATTCAGCCATTCCCCAATTCATGGGCATCCCCTCAATTTCCAATTCTTTGTCACCACAAAAAGAGCTGCTATAAATATTTTTGTACAAATAGGTCCTTTTCCCTTTTCTTTCCCTTTGATTTCTTTGGGATAGAGACCTAGTAGTGGCATTGCTGGGTCAAAGGTTATATAAAGTTTTATAGCCCTTTAGGTGTGGCTCCAAATTATTTTCCAGAATGGTTGGACTAATTCATCCACTAATATTATTGAACTGGAATTTCTCATGCTCTCCCAGGCAGAAGAGGAGAGTAGATAGAAAAGCCAAAGTGAGATTTCCAGGTAACAATTCTAAAAAAGAGACAAAAATTCTGCTTTATCTAATCATAATGGCTCCAAAGAAGAAAAAGGAATAGAACACATCTATGACCTTGTTACAGCTTTCAGGAATGATTAGCTGAAGATGGTACCAGAAATTTTATTTTCTTCTATTTACTTTCCAGAATCTCTGGTTAAGGTCCCTTCCAGCTCTGTGTATGGTTCTGTAACTCCATAAAAAGTTCTGGAAATGTAATGATTTTCAAAAAAATTACAAATTTTACAATGGTTAGCTCTGGATGTCACAGTTTAGGAAAGATATTGGTAAGCTGGAGAAGGTCCAGGGGAGGATAACCAGTCTGGTGAAAGGCCTGGAGTCTCTGCCAAATGAGGGTCTATTAAAAAAGCCTATCCACTTTTAAGCCAGGAGAAAAGAAGACTCAAGGGAGACATAATAACTTTCTGTCATGTGGAGAAGCAATTAGACTTGTTCTTTTGGTGGCAGAAGGTGGAATAAGAGCAATGAATGGAAGCTGTAAAGAGGCAAATTTAATTTGAATATTGGGGGAAAACTTTCTAATAATTAGTGCCTTCCCAAAGTGAAACTGGTTGCTTTGGGAGGTGTTGGGCTCCTCCTCATTGGAAGTCTTTATCTAGAGGCTGGATAAGCGCATGTCCAATATATTAAAATGAAGATTCTTGTTTATGTTTGGTTTGAACTGAATGCCCTGCTGAAGTTTCTTCCAATTCCAAATTCTGTGATTCTGTGAGTCGATGTATATGAGTTGATACCTATGAGTCGATATCTATATACAAACAGAAACTAATAATTAACATCTATCTTGGTTCTCTATTTTCTGGGGAAAAAATGATTAAAATCAAGACCCAAGGCAAAACCTAGCCATAAGAATATTGCTGTAAACCTCTTGTTGTTGGGAGGAAGATTGCGTCAGGCATAAGAAAACATGGGGATTTTGCATGATTACAGCTAACTCTCATTCACATTTACATCTTTATTACTGCAACAGCCACAAATGACAGCATTTGCATGTTTGGCTCAGCTCTAGCTTTGATTTTTATTTAATAAGCACAAATATTCTCCTTTCAACTTTATCTCTCATTCCAAAAGAATTTCTAGAAGCATTAGGAAAACAGCTCTGTTGATCTGTCTACCCAGTTGTGAGTTGGCACAAGCCTCTGAAGTATTCAAGGTGCCCCTGGGTGTTTTATTCTGTTTAGTCTTAAATTATGAAGGAAATGAGGAGCTGTGCTAAGAATATCATAGACGAGACTTGTGTTCCAGAACATATTCATAGAATGTTCTTTGTAGAATGAAATTTACTCTTCTGGTAACTTTGTTTTCTTTATTATTGAAGCTATTTGTATTTGGAAATAAAAGGCTTTCTCTCTTCTTTTCCTGAGTTTATGTTTGCTGCTTGTATATATGTTCCTGAGTTCTAATGTTTATGAAATCATCCAACGGCCTCTTATAGCTTCTGTGGCAAAAAAGTGATCTAGTAAGAAACGATAAAAGGTGAAATTTCTTTTAATACACTACATGCTTTTGTTTTGAGCTTTTTATAGTTATAATTTTTTTTAAAATATCAATTTACCCAAAGCTGTAGTAGCCAGCATAGATCATCTGTAGGTTTTTAGTGATAGTACATTCGTAAATTAGAAATATCCATGGGTAAATAACTGGAATCTAATCTGAATTCAATTATAAATACTGTATTTTTCCAGAATGAAAAACAAGCCTCACTTAATACAAAAAATATTTCTTAGCTTTCATGCTCATATAAAATGCTAGCATTTCAAACTCTTGTTTAAAAGTCCCTCCCACAGCTTTTCTTCATTAACTCTAGGCCATAAAATCTATTTGTTGTTAGGAGACATATCAGGTAATTAAAATCTTTGATTTTAGGAGAAAGTGTTCCTAATATGGTTCTCTTGCAACTAATTCATAAACAAGAAAACCTATTTAGAAATGTGTGTGTGTGTGTGTGTGTGTGTGTGTGTGTGTGTGTGTGTGTGTGTGTATAGGAGAAAAAGTGGACATGAGAGCCTATAAATTTTAAAAAACTAACTTGAATGCATTATGGAAGGAGGACCTCTATCAATGTCTTACTGAAATGCCTTTTGTCATGCTATAGAAGTTACCTTGAGTCGTCCAAGGATTTGCGTGTCTAACACAAGCTGTGAACCATGGAGTGGTCTAACAAGTTCTCATCATAATTCCTACCATTTATCATGACCACAATGTTTGCCCACTGATCACTATCCATCATTAGACTATATGGGATCAGCTATATTAATATCCTATGAAGGCAGAAGGCAAATTGGAATATGTGTATATCATCAGAAGGCCAACCTTGCTAAGTTCAGAGAAACTCATCACTAAGTTGTTTACAGGGCCATGAATTTTTCAGTCACAACAATTCTTGAATATCACCTTCTAAGTTTCTGTTTCTAACCTTCTATGAAAGATGTTAATATGCCCCTGTGGAGGGAATATAACCCTTCTGAAGAAATCAAGGATCCTTGAAGTGTTCAAATATGGAAGCTTGCACGTTGTGAGCAACCCAAATTTCATTTGTTTTCTCCAGTTTTGTTTCATTCGTCCAATAATGAATATAATCTTTCCTTTTATTTAGAAAATGTATCATGAACTGATATAAATATCAGGACAAATATACAAAACACAACATCATGCTAGAAAGCATGATTTTTTCCTTTTTAAAATAGATTTTTATTAAATTTTTTTTTTTATTTTCACATCAACTGCATTTTTCTCCTGTATTTGTGTCCCTCCCCCTCTCATTTATAACAAAGATTGTGTGTGTGTGTGTGTGTGTGTGTGTGTGTGTATTTAGAGCTAGTCTCAAAGCCCCAGACTGCTGGGTTCAAGTCCTCCCTCTGACATATATTGGCTGTGTGACCCTGAACAAGAAACTTAACCTCTTGGTT
Organism: Trichosurus vulpecula; assembly: GCF_011100635.1. NCBI lineage: Eukaryota > Metazoa > Chordata > Mammalia > Diprotodontia > Phalangeridae > Trichosurus > Trichosurus vulpecula. Next base: position 227,998,885 of record NC_050573.1, read on the forward strand.
GTCTAGGTAGCTCACTAAGACTTAAGTTTCGGAGAAGGTGTTGACCTATATTGGTAGAGGGAGTTTCCTCCTCTGGGAGTTCTTTATGCCAATAAAACCACAGGTCTAGTCTCTCCCTATCCCCTATGTGATCTAAGAAGAAAAAGGCAAAATAAGGATTCAGTAGTAGTTTCCACACAAATAAAGTCTATATAATATAATGTAAATAAAGAATTGAAAAGAAAATTTACAATTGTCACTCTATTTACGTGACAAGCCAGGATATTAAATAGCAATGCAAAGTTTTGCGGAAAAGCAATATGGTCATAAGACCAAAGCCATAGAGTTTCAGTTTATCTATCCTAAGGCATAGGATTTAATACTTAACTCAAACATTCAAGTGAGTTGTATAGGACTGAGCATAGCCAACTTGGCCCCAGATAGTAGAGAAGGGTGCTGGATCATGCCTACCTCCAATGTTCCCTCATCCCCATGATGAAGCTTCATGCTCTGTTAACAACATCTGTGGAGGACAGGATAATGTTCTTCAGCACTGCTCCCTTAGTAAAGAGAGTGCTCTTCAGCAACAAGACATCTCTCACACAGAGATTTTTCTCTTCACTCTTGTTCTTAAACTTCAAAGGTTCTCTTGTTCATAAACTTCAAAATTTCTCTGGTCTTTTCATCAGGAATGCTTAGAAGTCCTCTATTTCATCAAAAGTCCCTTCTCCTCTTCCCCTATTATTATGTAATACTATCATTATAGTATTATATAATAATATTATTAATATTATAATTAATAACAATAAATAATTAATATTATATATTAATAATATAATAATACCATTATTATAGTATTATATTCAGTTTTGCTAGGTAAGTTATTGTCAGTAAGCCTATATCTTTTACCTTCTGGAATATCATAATGTTCTCCACTTCTTTATAGTAGTGACTGCTAAATCATGTGTGATCCTGACTGGCTCCTTGGTATTTGAATTAATTCTTTCTGGCTTCTTGTAGTATTTTTTTTGGAAACTCTGGGTTTTGGCTATGATGGTCCTGAGAGTTTATTTTGGGGTTTCTTTCACTAGGTGACCAGTAGTTTCTTTCTTTTCGCCTGCTGGTCTGGAATGCATGAATACCATATACTTCAATTGTCAGAAAACTTTACTTCCAGCCTGTTTTCCTGCTCTGATGCAAAACAATTTCATGGGTATAATTGTGCTGTCAGCTTAGCTTGGTATATTTGGTGTCTCAGTTTCCTTGGCTCTTTCATGGCTTAACTTTGCCTGTGTCAAAATGTAGGAAATAGCTGGACTCTTGTATAGCTGTATCTTGAAGGTAGATGATGATCACTGGGCAATCAATTTGGCTGTGGCAATTGGTAGGAATCATTAAAGACCTATGCTAGACCATGGGGCACTATGCCTACCACATGGATGCATGTTTTTAGACAGCTCTCTCAAAAATGTAATACGATAGGTTCAACAAGAGAGTACACACTAGAGCAGGGGTCCTAATCCTTTTTTGTGTGTGTCAAGGACCCCTTCTAAATATAACATTTTAAATGTACAAAAGAAAATACCGGATGTTAAAGGAAACTAATTTTATCAAAATACAGTTATCAAAGTAAATTTTCAAAAATTCATGGTCCCCATATTAAGAACTAGAGTAATAACTTACTAGATAATCTTGAAAGATCATGCACTTTTCAATGCTTCTGACACATAAATGATTATTTACCATACTGGGTCAATAGGTCAAGGCTCCATGTTTGTCTGGATATGGGAGCTCTCTGTTACAACTCAGATTATAAACCCTCTATGAGTTGTTAGATAAAATTTAGGAAGTTGCCTAGGGATCAGATAGGTTATGATTGCTCAGGATCACATAGCTTATAAAGGTCAGAGGGGCATTGATCTTAGAGCTTCCTGAGAGCAAGTACAGCACTTTATCTGCTATGCCATGCTTCCTTATCACAACGGGTAAATAAAAATGAAAAAGACTTTGGCATTGAGGGGAAAAAAAACCATGAAAAATGGAAAAAGTTAACAAAGTGTTTCCTGGGAGAAAGAATGCTCTATTTGGAATCAGAGGACCTGAGGTTGAGACCTGGCTCTGACACTAGATGTCGTGATCACAGGCAAATCATTTAACCTTTCTGAGATTCAGTTTCTTCACATATAAAATGGGCATGCTGTTTTTGTAGTGAGGTAATCATCGGAGCCTTTAAATGATCTGATGTACTGTACCACTTCTCCAAGAAATGAATATGCACTCTTGCACTCTGCTGAATGACAGAGGGAACTCCTGATTTGGTCCTGAATGTAAGCTACGCTGATGTCTGGTGACTGAGCACTGTTAATAGCAGTTGGGAGCCAGGGTTGCTATATGTGGTGTGGTGGTGATGGTGGGTGAGAATAGATTCCTGTTGGAGGGTCAGTTCCTCTTACAGACCTAGAGTCTGTAAGTTCTATTCTCTTTCAAATCTTTCTGCTTAGGGGTCTCATTCTAGCACTTTCTCTGGCTTGAGCTCCTGTATTGGAGTGCACAAGAGACAAGCACATTTCCACTACCTACCTCATAGGATTGATTGTCCCGAGGAAGTCACTATGCAAACATTAGTGTCACATTTTGAATTTTATCTGACCTAGTGAGCTTCATTTTGAACACCAAATATATGCTTACTGACTTGAACTAAAATATATATCCATGTAAAATAAAATGAACCTATTGACCTGATATTAAATGTCACTTGAAAATAAAATATACATATTGTTAATTTTTTTCCTATTTCTGTTCTCTCTACCTTTAAAGGAAACACACATTATTGAGAAATCTTAAATGCAGTCAAATGCAAGTTCTGTTTTTTCACCTGATTAAAAACAATAACTCATTGTGACACTTTCTTGAGGGGTGTTAGTGCTTTATTTGACAGCCTTTATTTTAGACAGTCTTTTAACAGTTATTCAAATTTCTCCAGCAATGTAATCTGGAACATAGAGTGGAAGGGAAGAAGTGCTTTGTATATTTACAAAACATAAATGCTGAATAAAAAATAAAAATAAAAAGACCCCGACATTGGAAAAGCACTAGAAATGGGAAAAAATTCTGAGTTTAAAATATATTGCTTCATGAAAAAGACAACACATCTCTATGTAAATGATAGACATCTACAAGGAACATTATTGCTTTGAAATTGATTACAGTACATGTATTGTGTATTCCCTTTATTGCTAGGAAGAACTTACATTTTAAAAGCTTAAGGAAAAATAACTTCTATGACAAACAGTCCCACCTTTTGCTAAGGCACCTTTTTATTCTTGGTATGTTATGATAATAGGAATAGTAGGACAAGGCAATCTTCTCATTACAATCTTTTCCCCAGATTCTTCTATTTACCCTAAGTAACCCTATTTCAATGCCATTATGTTGCCAAACTATGGTGTATTGTACATTCTCTTCCCCTTAATGTTGCTTTTACCCAGGTAACAGGTAATAAGGAGGCAATCTCCAGGCTGTTTTCAGTGTTCTCTCTCATAATTAAGCCATCAAAAAGCATTTATTCATCACCTCCTATGTGCCAGCCACTGTGCTAGGCACTGGGAATACAAAGACAAAGAGAAACAGTATGCTTGCCCCCAAGGAGTTTATACTCTACCAAAAATTGCAAGTATTGGGGCAGCTAGGTGGTGCAGTGAGAAGAGCACTGGCCTTGGAGTCAGGAGGACCTGCGTTCAAATTCGGCCTCAGACACTTGACACGTGTACTAGCTGTGTGACCTTGGGCAAGTCACTTAACCACAATTGCCCTGCCAAAAAGCAAAAAAAAAAAAATTAAAAAAATTGCAAGTATGATCTGATAGTTGAGAATATTAGTATGAAGCTTATTAGCCACTTTCTTTTATAAAGAACCTGATGCAGAATACCATTTTCCAATATTTCACAAATAACTCACATTGTGAAACATCTTTTCTCTTCAAACAACTCTAAATTTTCTAGAGCATCTTCTGTAAAATTGATTCTTTTTCCACTTTATTTCCAAAGTGAATATTGATTAATCAACAAGCATATATTAAGCACTTATATAGATCAGGCACTAAGCCCTAGGGATACAAAAAAAAGATGAAAAACAAAAACCAAAAAAATAAAAACCCAAACAAGCAAAAAATAATTCTTGCCCTCAAAGAGCTCACATTCTAGTAGAAGAGACAACCTATACGCAAACAAGATGCTCTGTAGTGTGTCACAGGAAGTAAGAACCTATAATGTTTTATATAGGAGATAGGAAAGTGTCCTGTACATGATCCTTCCTCATAGTGGCTCTAAATGTAGGTTATTCCACCTCATTTATTGTAATATCGAGCTAGCCTTTGGAAGTATTTCTCCTACTAGATCATTTACTTTCTACAACCTGTGGAGGACTAGGCTTTGTTTAAAGGAGTCCCATTCCTAAAATTCCTGAGACTTCACTCCTCTGGAGGTTTGCCTCAGTTTGCAATATTGAGGCCTGCTGTTCATAGCAGAATGAAAGGTAATTTGATAGATGCTCTACTGACGTCTAATAACACGTGTGGAAAATCTTCCTTCTGGAAACCATTTATCTGAGTTCATTTCTGTCAGAGGAGATAAATACGTTTTTGGTCTGCTTTAAAACCCTATGTCTTATCCGAGTAATTGCCCTATTGCCTCCATGATGTTCAGAATCTAGAGTTTGATCTCCCTTGGATTGCTATGTGTTCTTGTTAGGAATGTTGGAAGGATTGTGTCTTAGTTGATGTAGAAGTTGGAGACCGAAATTAAGCTGAATTTCTCCCCATGGTAGAATAGTACTGTTCACATAAGAATCTGGAGAATAGGACTGTGTTAGAGGATGTAGAAAAGAGGGGTGTGAGTAAGGTGGTAAGCTTTATTGCTATAGTTTACTCATTCTATGAGCAAAGGTTATTGTGACCCAAGTCAGTTTCCCAAGTGAGACAGACCAAGCTGTAGCACCATATGGTTTTGAAGAGTCCAAATAGGCTCTACAGAGAGCAGAGATAAGGGGCATGCAATCTCCTTAATATTGAGGAAACAAATGTTTATGAATCTCCTTATGAAACTAGAAATGAACAGGAGGCATCTGGACATTTTTTATTTCATGCGTCTATGACCACTACATTTAGCTTAAACAGAGCTATTTGGGACCTTTAGGAAATCAGGTATAGCAAAAATGTTAGCAAAATCTATGGAGGGCCTGGGAAGCCCCACCACAACCCAAGTGAAAAATATTTTCTTTTGAGTAAATTGTCCTGACGTGGCAATTCTGATGCCATTTATTGGTTTCTGGGTTACAGTTGGCACATGTCAGTATTTTGTTTTATTTCTGTGGGGAATGGGTGCACTCTTGTTAGGTAAACCAGAATTTTCAGCCAGTGTGCAAACCATTCTTAGAATGTCTTTGAACATATTAATTACGTGGAGAATGGCTCTTTTAATGTGTATATGTAATTATTGCTTGCTATTGTATCAATTTGGACCAATGTGGTCTTTGACTCTTGTGGGCTTTTAGGAACCCTATGGTTACTATCTCAGTAGATTCAGTTTGAAGTTCATATTTTATAAATATCACTTACCTACTCTCTGAGCAACTTTCTGAGACCATTGTTGGACTGAATTATCCTTTCTGAGCCTATCATCAAGAAAAAGAAAACTGTTCCTAATTCAGGTCACTTATGGCACTAGAAACCATGTGAGAACCCATGGCTGAAACTGGCTCAAAGGAAAGGCCTGCCCCGCCCCTCAACACACACACACACACACACACACACACACACACACCTGAGGTATTATACATGCTGAGGTTACTAGAAGAGCGTTTCTGGCATGGGAGAACACATGATGGCCAGAGCCACACCTCTTTCTCCCATATCCTTGGGGCAAAATATCCCCTTCCTTATCTTCTAGTGGGCTTGGCTAGTACCTTATTTCCTGCTTTGGAATTGAGGGAAACATGAGAGAGTCTTAAAAGTTTGGGGCAGAAAATCAGCACAACTTTTCTAAGAATGGTCATCTTAAAGCCATTTAAGGTTGAAATTCTTGAGTACTCTTCAGTGTGAACTCTTCTGAATATTATAGCCATATGATTCCAAGCATGGTGGGATACTCAACAGCACATGTGGGTAATCTGGTGCAGGACATTTACCCTTAGGAAACTCTATTCATAAATGAAGGTATCAAGACCTACTTACTTACATTTACTTTTTCAGTTCCATAAAGCCTTGATTAAAATCATCTATACATGAGGTGAGGATATTATTGATGAAGGCATGAAAAGGTAACAGAAAATTCCCTACATCTTTATATCTCTGTATTCTCATAGCTAAATGGTATGGCAAAAGCTCCTACTGTGTCTTGACTTTTTTTTTAATGGACCTGGTAGGACAAAATTCAACCTTGAAGATCCTCTGCAGACAAATGAGTCATCTTCTGCATATATTGTAAAAAGATGTGACTAAGGAGGTCACTTTTTTCAACAATTCTATATTAAGGTACTCATAATACAGCAAGATACCAGCATACTTAAGGTGTTTGACTCTAGCATGGAAGCATCCAGCATTCAAGCAAAAGTGTTTCCTATTAACAAAGGTTTTCTTTAAATGTTCTTATTCATAGATGCCATTGTAGTAATTGCATTGGGCCCCATATCCTATAAACTTCTTCAGTGAAATCCATAGAAATTCAAAAGGGATTCTTCTACTACTAAAAGGACAAAGGGAACAAAAAGGAGCAATGCCAAGAATCTGAACAGAGAACCCACCGAGTTAATCCACCAAAATGTACTTCTTGGACAGTGCCTGTAAATACTTATTTAATGCTTGTTGATCGAAATATTGGATAGATATTGCCAATGGAAAATGAACTGCATCCTGAGCTGAGTGGGAGCTGAATGGCTTATATTGCATTTGAGAAATTCCTAGATACTTTCAATGATCTCAAGTATTTTGCAGCCAAAAAAAAAATACTTTAATCACATTATTCTCCTGGTGATGCTATAAGGTTATGACTCATAAAACATTGTGACCTTAACACATTCAAAATTACAGGTAACCCAAAAGGCAACAGAAAGACATACACTGAGTATAAATAGCATATCACCCATGATAGTCTGTGCCCCATTCATGGAATAAAATACATGTCATCTGGCCTTGCATGTCTTGGATGGAAATAGACCGGTTATATATCAGGACTAAAAAACAATGGACAACTTATATTATACTGGTACCCACAAAATATTAAAAATACTAGAGGAAAGCCTCCAATGTGTCAGGTGTATTCTCTGCATATAATTTACAGAAAGACATGGACAAGAATTGTACAAAATAAGAAATAAAAAGGGCTAAATGACCCCACACCAATAGGATTTTAGATCTAAGTAAGTTTGTAAAAAAAATACAGCAAGTCCAAACCTATATATATATATGTATATATACATATGTATGTATATATACATATATATATATATATATTGCAATTAACAGCTAAGAAACCCATCATTGTACCCAAACTACATAAATGTGTTATCTTGGTTGTCATTTCTAATAAATTACATTATTACTAAAGTGACAGGACCTGTATCCACATGAATTCTATTTTGGTCTCATTAGCAAGACATGTATGTTTGTATGTATTAATTTTTGTATAGAGATACATGTATATATATGTATACATACATATACACACAGATATCTCTTGACATACTTGCAACTTGAAAAATAAATTACATAAATATACACACGTTTTTCTAAAAACTGGAAGTATTTAATATGGAAACAATTTTCCAGACCTATAGGTTAGAGTCTCTAATTTCAATAGCTATTAGCCTGTCACTTTCATGGTTAAATTTCTGATATAGCCTAGGATAGTAAATATTATGTGCTTCACATGACTTGTTATGGCTTATGATGATGTAATGGTTACTCCACTTGTTAGATGGCTCCCTAGATAAAAGAAATTTTACAGGAGTATTAATGCTTTTCCTATTCTTTTCACTATGTAGAAAATTTGGCAAATCAGGTTAGTATTTTTATGCTGAATATATGATCCTGGTAATCTCCATAATTATAAATATAATCTAAATACATTTAATAGTACACACCCACATGATCCTTAAAAATTTTAATCACAGAAAATACTACTGGCATTTAATTTTAATATTAAATAGAATAATGTCTTAACTCTGACTGATTTTTTGCCTTCTACAAGACCTCTCTTAACTCTAAATCTTCAGTCATTGCCTATTTGTTTCATTTCTTTTTCATTAGTTTCTATTCTTAAGAATACTTGGTGTTTACACAGACCCTTTTCCAAGAATCCAGAGCACATTACAGACATTATACCCTTCCAGTGTCTCAGTGGAACAGAAATGGGGGCAGAAATGTCCTATTTTGCACAAAGTTAGACTGAAGAATGAAGACACTGGCTTATTCCATGGTGCATAACTAAGTCAACTGCTGATTAGGAGGGTTAGTCTGATTATCTGACTTCCAGTTAAGTCCATATGGTAGTAAAACTTAATACAAAACCCAAGATACATATGGCATGAAAGGAATGCTACAAATCCCACAGGATACTGATTTTTATATTTTCTCTGAATACCAGGCCCTTTCCCAGCAAACATTTCTTCAAAAAAATGAATTCTTGATGATGAGATATGGCAAATCTAGGTACTTCTGCTTACCTGTAACAAAATGTCATACAAGTCAGGGTGGAAGTTTTAAGGAAAGGAAATGGCCCATTAGGAAAAGGACCATATTATTATCAGCATTCATGTGGCACTTTGCAGGACTTGTACATACCAGATACATTACTCTCTACCCTCTGATTTACAATGGCATTGCTTTCTACATACTGATTCAAGCAAGTTACCTACTTACACAGGGCACAAAAGCAACGACAAACCTAACGTCACAAAATCACAGTAACGGGATGGACTAAATTGACCTCTAGGGTTCCTTTTGACTCTTCTCAACCATGAACAGAGAACAGTGCCACATATGCTCCACTAAGTGTATTTTTTAAAAGTAAAAAAAAAAAATGTGTAAAAATAGCTTAAATTACTTTGAAAATTTTAATTACAGATATTTTCCATTCAGTACTTCTGAAGGAAGGCTCTGAATTCTCTCTTCTTCTGTATAAAACTTGTAAAGATCATTTAGATAAATCCTCGTGTCTTTGAATATATACATATCTACACCAAAGCATTTTCTTTAAGTAAAAAGATGCCATCCTCCCAGCACTAACCCAATACTGCATAGGGCTATTCAAGATGGTTAGATTTTGAAGAAGAGGCAGTTTCAGAGATGGGAAAGGAAGTGACAAGAGGAAAATGGCAGTGAAAATTGTAGCCGGATCTTTTTTTCAACTGAAGTTCAACACGGCCAAACAATAATTTTTTTTTTTAAATCCCAGCCCCCAAAGAATCTGCTACCCACAAACCGTCTGCAGTCCTAAAGTGCAATTACTGTTGTGCAGTCACTCAGGCCAGGGAACAGACTGGATGAAGTTCAAAGCAGAAACTTCAAACAAGTGCTATTCATGATTCTGGGGCTGGGAGTGGGGTTTGAGGGGGGAGGGGAGAAGTAAAAGAACAACAGTTCTTAGGCATTTGAGTGCATCAGGGGAATAAACGTCCTTTCTTTGGGAAGGAAAATCCACAAATCCCAAGGAATCCTAGTTTGGAAAATAAAAATATATATTTTTTAAAGCAGGAAGAGATCTAGCTGAAGGTATTCCAATGTGGAATAGTCCAAAGGCATGCAATCAGAGTCAGGAGTACAGTACAGAAATTCTTTTCAGGTGCCCCATTCCCATAGTGGCCTATTGTATTGTCCTCTGTTAAATCTTCTGATCTGGGTGCTGAAGATGCACACTGAACTAAGGGCATTTGGTAAGATGTGGCTCTCTTTTCTGGCCGGTCAGGACTGGATCCATCACTGGGTCTCTGGCCATTGTAGAGTAAGTACCGACCCCGTGCATCTTGCTCCATTTTGAAGATCTCATATTCAGTGTGAGGTAGTTTAATTCCCAAGGCAACACAACCATTGGTGTGAGTCACATCCTGCTGGATTCCAACCTGCCATGAGCCCTCAGCTCCACATTCATTCCCATTGAACACATTTAAGAGAGAGGCTGTGGCTGCATCCATGGGGGTGACCTTCATGTGATTCACTATGGAGGAAGAGGATAAAAAGAAAAAGTCATTGTTTCCAGAGAAGCAAGCATATGATAGTGAAGTTCTCTAGAGGAGATACTAGCAATATTATATACCAATGAGATTCTTCTTCTTTTTTTAAAGGGATAGTGGAGAAGAAAGGCTCCTTCCCCTCCTCTCCCCCCATATGACCAGAGCCTTCCTATTTGGCACAAGCTGAACCTTTTTCTTTGAATGGCAGTCACACCAAATGAATTACAGGTGTCACTGGGTAAACTTACTTCATTTGGCCAATAAGCTGGGCCTTGGAATACTGTCAACTGCAGGCATCCACTATTAATTATGATTTTCATGACCTTATAAAGCAATGGCTTATGAAATGTTTCTACATTATCACATCATGTGAGTTAATATTATCACATTGAAAAACAGCCTACTAAAGAGTATTGATAGACACTGGAATTTTTTTAATGGAATAGGATGTTTTGAGGTCTTTAATAGATTTAGCATCAACCACTTCTCCATGCCCTGTAAATTAATCCAGGCCCACAAGGCTAGGGTCTGAAAGAAATTAGGTTGTGGCAATAAGACAAAATATAGATAAAGATTTAGAAGAGAAAAATTCCAGCTCTTTTCACATAGAACCTCAAAGCTGGAAGGAATGAAGGAGTCATAGGAAAGCTATAGGGATTTTAGTTGACAGAAAGCTCACCATGAAGGTCAGCATTGTTCTGTGGTAAGCAAAGAGCTAATGCCATCTTAGCTTACATTAGTAGTAGGCCAGTGTCATAGATAATCCTTTTATTAAGGGGATTTGTTCTGTGAAATTTGGATTCGGTCAAAGGACTGCACTTGATGAACTAGAGGGCCACAGGTTCCCCACCCCTGGTCTAGAACAAGGCAGGAGAGAGAGTCCTGCTGTACTCTGCCCTTGTCAGACCATATAAAATACTGTGTGCAGTTTGGGGTACCACACTTGAGGAAAGAAAGAAAGCTGGGTCATGTCCAAGGAAGAGCTGGTAAGGGACTTGGAAACCATGCCATATGAGGATCTCCGGAAGAAGCTGAGGACCTTTACGCTAGAGAAGAGAAAGCTCATCAAGGAAGTTGATAGCTATCTTTCAAGTATTTGAAGAGCTTTCAAGAGGAACAGGGATTAGAATTATTTTGGTTAGCCCTAGAAGGCAAAGCTAGGAACAACAGATTTCAGAAATTGTGGAAGGGAAGACTCTGGCTTGATGGAAGGGGTATGTTCCTAAAATTACTATCCGAAAGTTGAATGGCCTCACTGCTGAGGTTGCCCATTTCCCAATCATGGGAAGTCTTTAAATAGTCTGGATGACCATTTGTCAAGATATTATACCTGAACAGGTAAACCCTCTACAAGATGAAATAAATGAAATTTAAGATCCTTTCTTGCTCTTAGATTCTCTGCTTCTATAACACGAGTTCTGCATATGGCACCCCAGATGCTCTCAGATTTATTTGGGTAAATGAAACTCAGATAAAATGTCTTTGCTATATTTTACATTATAATAATTTGATTATGCAATCTTCATTGGAAGTGGTCCACATCTTGTCATCCTTCCCATATCAGTATTGCTATGCATAGGAAAGCTCCTTGGATTTGGTGTCAGAGAACCTGGGTTCAAATTTTAGCTCTCCTACCTTCCCATAGTGTAACTATGGGAAAGTCACTTAACCTCTCTGGGTTAAGTTAACCTCTCTTGAGATTCCTTAACCATAAAATTTAAGCATTGGACCAGACAACATGAAATCCTTTCTACCTCTAGATCTGTCATTTTATGTTCCCTTGACCGCCTTGGGCAGGTCTGTGTACCCATCATCTCAGGAATGTGTTCACATGTTTCTTAAAACATCTAAGAGGAGACTCTATGACTCCTCTTGAAAACATATCCCGATGTCTCATAATCCTGACAAAAACGATTGTAAGCTCCCTCATTACATGAATCACCTCCTCTGTTTCATTAGTTCTCTCTTCACTGGCACTCTGTGCCCCAAGTCAATCCTGTATTTCATACGATTCTCAACTAGGGTCCATGGACCCCTATAGATGGATATCAGGAGGTCTGTGAACTTGGATGGGAAAAAAATTACATCTTTATTTTCACTAACCTCTAAGTAAAATTTAATATTTCCTCCCAATATAAATTTTTTAAAACCTATATTATTTTGAGAAGGGATCCATAAATTTCATCAAATTGCCAAAGAGATGCACAACACAAAAGAAGTTAACAACTCCTGATCTAATACAATGTTCTATACCAAGATAAAAACAAAAACAAAAAAATTTCTAAGTAGGTGAGGGCCCCTTTTCTGTACAATTTATTCATTCTATGACACCTTTCCCTCATAGCCTCAGGCAATAAGTGCCTTTCTGCTTTTCCCCTATGAAACATGCTCTTAAGAAAGATCAGCTACTAGTCATTTACACTTTTTTTTGAGAATTTAAGTAAATGTATTACCTCTCCCAATGGTATTTGCATTCTATACTAGGGTTTTAGATCTTGTAAAAAGAATACCAGGAGTCAGGATTCCTAAACTCATGAAATCATGCAACAGCATACAAAGCTGTCATTGCTCTGTAAGGAGTGGGTATCTGCTAACCTTGGCATGACAGGCTCTGCCAAAAGAAAATTTTCCCTCCTAATCTCTTGCCTCAATCCCTCCTATGATGGTACACCTGTCCAGAGCACAAATGGTCAAGCCTTGCTCATCATCACTCAATCCCTAAAGAAATTTTGATTCATGATAGCAGTCTTACCTTTGAACACAAACTCTGTGCCTCCCATGACCCTGGCAGAGTGTACACCACGGCTGTAGCGACCCTGTGCATAAATAGTGAAGGTGGGATGCTTGCAGATGGGATCAGAATAGTGGTAATAATGCCCTTCCCAGGTATTATTGTTGTCATGAAATATGAAGTGGCGAGTGAGGAAGAGAACTTCTGGGCGTACTTCACATCTTTGGCTCACCCACTCCCCGTGTAGGCCAATTGTCAGGTCAGCTTTGGGGGGCAATATCGGAGGATGGTGTTCATCTGAACGGTAGATGATCCGGCATGCGATGCAGGCATGGTCATGATTCTGAAACCAGAGAAGAAACCCAGGTCAAGACCCTTCTCATGAAAGGATAGCTATCATTCAACCAGCAAGCCTACCATTGCTATTTATTGTGTTAGGCAGTAAGAATACAAAGGGAAATAAAACATTTCCTGCCTTCAGGACCTTAAATTCCATCAGGGAAGACTATGTACATATGTATGTGTGTGTGTGTCTGTGACTGTATACATACATATATATATATATATATATATATGTATGTGTGTGTGTGTAAATATATACATATATATTTATATGTATGTATACACACACACACACACACACACACACACATATGGTGTCCCTAAAGTCTGGACACATAGGAAATCTCATTAACATCTCATTAACCATTTCACTGAAGACTCTGTGTTGTTCAGTCACTTCTTTTTCTGGGGTATGCTAAAGGAGAAGGTGTACTCAATGAAAATCACAGATGCAGCATACTTGATTGAACGCATAAAGAGTGAATGTACTAAAATTGATGGCAATGTGGAGTCGTTGCATCAAGTTCATGTGAATCTTGCAAAGCACATCAACCTTTGCATCACAAATGATGGAAATCATATTGAAGATGTTATTTGTTAATATTCCAATTAAATAAAATGTAGCTGAAAATTTCATTCATTTCATTTCTTGAAAATACACATTTTTACCTATGTGTCCAGACTTTAGGAACACCCTGTATATCTACATATATACGTAGACACACACACGTAGCAGTAAATAGATATGGATGTATTTTTGTCTGTTGGTTTATACATGCACACACATATACAAGTTAATATGCTAGCAGCTGAGGGGCATTAGAAAAGGTTTTAGGTAGAGTAGTTGGCACTGGAGCAGAGTTTTGAAGGAAACTAGGAATTCTAACTGGTGGTGAAAGTACCTCCTAGAAATAGATGACAGCCTGTGTGAAGACAGGGAGTCAGAAGACAGAGAGTTATATATGAGAAAGCCAACTTTGACTGGACCATAAAGTGTGAGAAGGGGATTGATGGATGCGGCCGGAAAGATGGGGCCAGGGCTTTAAACACCCCAAAGAGAATCTTTATTTGCCCTTAGAGGTAATATGGAGTTCCTGGAGTTTATTGAGTAGGGGATATGACATGGCCTGTGATTTAGGAAAATCATTTTGGTAACCGTGGACAAGATAAGCTGGAGCGGGGAGACCTATGGTAGGGAAACCAGTTAGGATACTGTTGTGGTCCAGGTGAGAGGAGATAAAGGTGTTTGGTTGTATGAATAGAGATAAGGGGACAGATATGAGAGATATTGTAGAGGGAGAAGCAACAAGATTTGGTGACTGCTTGGAACGTGTGAGGTGAGGAAGAGTGAAGAGTTGAGGTTGGCACTGAAGTTGCAAACCACAGCAAACCATGGGCATCTCATTAAACCAAGTCACAACCATCCAATGGCTTCCCAATTCAGCCACATCTATTACTATACTACAGAGAAGCAACTAGAGCATTTATTAAGTGCTTTCTGTGTGCCAGGCACTGTGCTAAGTGCCATAGATACAAACAAAAGTAAAAACATGGTCCCTGACTTAAGAAGCTCACTTTCTAATCACAAAGACAATATGCAAAGAATGACATATATATAGTTTAAATGAGAGGTAATCTCCAAGGGAATGCACTGGGTGAGACTGGAAACGGCCTCCTGCAGATGATATATCCTGTATGAAATATCTCTTTTAATGCTATCTTCGACTACCCTGAATGGTTGAACTATAGAACCTAATAAAATTTCCTGCCTGGAAACCTGATGGACACATATTGAATAGAGACCTCCTCCCCACCCAGATGCAAAATTGATTTCTAAAATAAAAACAAATGTCATAATAGAAGCACACAAAGAAAAGGCCAAAATGTGAACTGTTTGCCTTATAAATAAGTGCTTATTTAAGGAGGGAAGAAAAATGCCTGAAAGAAGGAAAAGGCTGAAGGCTAAATTGAAGATGTCAGTGTATACATATCACCCATTTGTTTTTATCAGCCTGGCAGATTGGAAGTTTTATAGGCTCTCAATTCATATTCTGCTTTTATCTCTTTAGGCAATTGAATTAATAGAAGAAAGCAGCAGAAGATATGTTTTCAATAGGATCTTCTTCTCCTGTGTCTGGTTTATAGTATCACCACCATACTCCACTGGGCAAGTGCTTTCTATGTTTATCTGCAAAGCCTCATGAACTGGAATGTACATACACAACATGCAGAAATGGGTGTCTGCTATCCTGCCTGGGGGAGTGATAGACATGGTCTAGATAAACTCACTTGGACTTGGTTTCCAGCTCCAGCTGTCTTCCACTAACTATTGATGTGACACCAGACCAGTTGATGTCTTTACTTCAGCACCATTTCCCTCACCTGTATATAGGCCTAATAATGTCTTTACCACCTCAATAAAGTAATAGGATTCTTTGGCAGATCAAATAATAAACCACTCGCTGAGGATGAAAGCATGATAAAAATGCAAGTGTTGAAATTATAAGAGAGACAGACAAATGGGAGAAAGAGAAGGAGAGGGAGGGGAGAAAGGGGAATGAAAGAGAGGGGGAGAGGAGAGAAAAGTAGGGAGGGGGGGGAGACGAGAGAGAGAGATAGAGACAAAGACAGGGACAGAGAGAGAGAGAGAGGGGAGAGAGAGAGACAGAGACAGAGAGAGACAGAGAGGGAGAGAGTTAGTTGGATGGAGACCCTAGCTCAGTGACCTCTAAACTAAACCTCTTTGGCAGGTGAGGCACAGATCATTCCATAGGTATTGATTCAGCACAGTCAATCCTTCCCTCCCAAGGATACTCTTTGAATGTCAGTGTAATAGTCTCTGCCAGGGAAGCATTTGTTTAGATAGCTAGGTGGTGTATTAGGGAGAGAGTCAGATTTGGAGTAAAGAAGACCTTAGTTCAAAGCCTGATTCAGAGACCTTGGGCAAGTCATTTAACTTCTCTCAGACTCAGTTTCCTTATCCGTAAAATGAGGATAAATAATAACACTCTCCACACAGAACTGTTGTGAGAATCAAATGAGACCATGTATGTAAAGAGCTTTGCAGACTTTAAAGTACTATATAAATGCTAGCTATTATTATTAACTATTATTTCCCTGGGCTCCTAATTCTTCTCATATCAAGAAGTAGACCTATAAAGGCCTTCCTGTAGTTGACTCCATTTGATTTCATAGAATGAAAGAGGGAAGAAAAAGGGAAGAAGGAGTTGAGATTTTCAGTTGCCACCTCCTTACCCTCCCCCCTCAAAAAGGAAATCTCTGCTCAGTCATTTATTTGCTACTTCTGCTAAATAAGTATGGGAGTGCAATTTATGAAAGAGAATGTTCCCTTGGCTAACATAATTCACGACTCATAAATAACGAGATCGAATGGACTGCACCAGAGTGAGATGAAAGCAGAGGCCTCTGCTGTTAACCCAGAGGTCTGGTTTGTATTTGCTGGCCTACTCTTTGCCTGGGAACTCTGGTCTGATGAAGGCAGGAGTGTCCTGTGGTTTGTGTGCTGCTGTCCATAAGTGACAATGATTAAATCGGGAGAGTAAAACACCTGTACACAGCGTATTAGAGCTATCTTTAATCAGAGTATATAACTATATCACCACCAGGGTAAGTCTTGAACATGGCGGGAATTCTCTTTAACCCTTGAGTTGGCAATTGGAGTTGGGGTTTCTCTTGCCTGCCAGCCCCTAGGCCAGGAGATTTTTCTGTCATGCATACTGAATGATAACTAGCAAAGGACTAACAAATTGTCCTATTGCATATACGGGACAAGATTTTCCCTTGCTGCAAATGCCTGTTGATAAAAGTATACTTTTCTGGTTGTGCTGTGTAAATCAGTAGGCTCCGAAAGGAGTCACTCAACTTGTGTCTGACTATTGACAACTCCTGTATTCAAGGGAGAACCTTCCTCCTTCCCAGGATATGCTGTCACTTCTGCCTTTGAACCACTATACTATACTCTCAGAGTGGGTAATGATCTCTCTGAGGCAACATGTTGGGTCAACACAAGAGGCACCAATCACATAGTACTTTGAAAACTCCCAATGGACAGAGCTGTGTGTTCCTTTATGGAATTATAAAAAATTATAGAATTTTAGACATATAAGGAGCTTGAATAGCAATGAAGGAAGGATTTCAACAGGCAGAGATGAAGGTAGAGCCCAGTCTAGTCATAGAAGAATGAGCAAGTACAAAGAGGTAGGGAAGCATGCGATGTATCAGAGGCATGGAAAGCTGTCTGCAGGGTAGAATGCAAAGTTGTGCCAGAGAAAGCTGAAAAATCATGATAGAGCTAGATTATGGAAAGCCTTAAATGCTAAGATATCTGGGCTTTTATTCAATAGGCAATGGGGAGACACTGAAGGTTTTTGAGTAATGGAATCCAGAACTACACATTAGAAAAAGATAAAGCTGTCATTAAGTAAAGACAACAAATGCTCTTAAAAACAGTTAACTTATTCATCATACTTCCTCTGCACCCT
The DNA here is from genome assembly GCF_011100635.1 of Trichosurus vulpecula. Lineage (NCBI taxonomy): Eukaryota > Metazoa > Chordata > Mammalia > Diprotodontia > Phalangeridae > Trichosurus > Trichosurus vulpecula. Next base: position 228,016,663 of record NC_050573.1, read on the forward strand.
TTTCCCCAGTTATTATCAATCATAAAGCCAATTAGTAGTTCATGTAGCAAAGCAAATACTTTACTAATAGTGCTTAGGGTAAATAGTTTTGTTTCTTTTTTACTCCAATTTCCATTATCCTTGTCTTGGATCAAAGAACTTCGGGCTTGGCTCCAACAGAAGTAGGAAATGTTAACTACATAGTATATTAGCCCTAGGATTTCCTTTCTCTCATATGCTTTTGTGCGTATATGCAGCTTTTTCAGATGACTAAGTGGTAAAGGAAAATTATAACTTTTTTTAATAAGAAGAATGAATCTCATTAAATATCATTTTCACGATTACTTTTTCCTTATTTTCTTTCCTGACATATAGGTTATATTTTCTTCTGACATATAGTGTTCATTTGAGATTTTGTCCTTTCCCAAGACCAAGGATTTGGCTTCTCTGTCCCTAGGATTTGGCACTGATTATATAAAGTTTGAGTTTCTATGTGCAGATAAGTTGAAGGCTTTTAAAGTAGAGGGACCAGAAAAAAACTCCTTGTTGCTGTTTTTTATACTAACCACACCTCAATACATCAAGGATGGGTGATTTCATCTCTTCCTCAACAAAAATCCCAACCTCATTAATCCCTAACAGATGGCCTTCATGAGTCGCTGTGGCCAAAAAAGATCATCACCTGCTGGTCAGCCTTCTGGTGATGACCTCTCTAAGCATGGCTGGGCTGATTTTCAGATGACAAACACAGTCCATTGTAAATGCAATACTTTAAGCCTTTCTGGCTTGGTAGGACTGGACAGTATCCATCAAGAATAATACCAATAACTGACATTTATAGAGTGCTTTCATCATTGTAGTCATTTGCATAGTATATTATCTCATCTGAACTTTGCCATAATCTTGTTAGGTCAGTCCTGCCAGTGCTATCATCTTTGTTTTACAGATGAAGAAGCCAAGGCTCTATAAGGGTGTGACTTCTCCAGGCTTAGGAGATTAGAAAGCATGGGGGTGGCAGGAGGAGCAGGCTTTAAGTTCAAGTCTTCCTGACTCCAGGTCCAGCACTCCGTTCCATGAAACAGTAATAAGCTTTTCTCAAGCACTTACTAATGTTTCCCAAAGTCACAGAAGTACTTAGCATCACCTTGATGACATGATAAGAAAAATGACTTTGAGGTACAAAAACCATAGAAATTTTAAATTTTAAAAAATCCCGACATAAACTGTTAAGGAAAAAACACACTGTCTTCTAAAAATAAAAAGAAACCATAAACCTTGTAAATGAGTAATGTTCTGGAGAGAAGGCACTTTTCATCTGTTATAATTTCTACTTTCTCTATAACTCCACAAAGTCACTAAGTAGCAATGAAACTTGGGTTTGTATGACATTTCTTTCCAAGGTTTAAGCATGTTAGGGACATTATCCTGTAACTTCCCAGGAGAGTTTATAGAAACATTTTACAAATGAATTCCTCAAGCACTGAAAAATGCAAAACAACTTTGCTCAGATAAATCGGCAAAGGCAAAGATAAAAAGAAGCAGGAAAAGATGACTATGAGCCCTATGAGAACAAAATATCTCCCTGTCAAAGTCTCTAAGCCATTTGAAAGTATCATCCCTGGGTGACAGGGATTCCATAGACTTCTTCCATTTTCTGATTAGTACTTATTTCTGGGTAGTCAATGATACTCATTAAAGATTCCCACCTGGCTCAGCCTCTTGCCCAGAATGGAACAAATAACCATTCGTGGAGTTCCACTAGGTAAATATACGTGTGTATGTATATGTGTGTGTACATAAATATGCATGTATGTATGCATGCACATATGTGTGGATACACACATACATATATAGTTTATATTAGGAATGTCAAAGGAAATGTCTCTCAAGCTATATAGTTCAATTCAATTCAGTACAACAAACGTTAATTAAGCACCTACGATTGACCGGGCACTGTCAGGTGCTGGGGATACAAAGACAGGACTAAAATAGTCCCTGACCTCAAAAAGCTTGCATTCTACTTGGGAGCCTAGTGGGGCAGCAGGGCCAAGCTCAAAGAGTTCTATAGTCAGAGGAGTTCCCCTCTAAGGAGCTCTTTTGATATACTGTGTGTGACCTTGGGCAAGTGATTGAACCACCATGGGCCTCACCTTGTAGAAATGAAGTTGGACCTGATGGCCTTTGAAATTTCCAGCACTAGCAATAATCCCATGTTTATCACAAGTAAGTGCGGTACACAGTTTAAAAATTTCCCAGGAAAGAATAGAAAAAAGCCAACAAACTGGGTTTTTTTCTCTCTAGGGGCCTTCTCCCCATCACCATGGATAGAGGACTTAATGTATATCCCAGTAAACAACTGGAGTTAGTTATCTCTTTATGTTTATGTTAGATCAATTCTTTTATGAAGGCAAACTAGGCCATCTTTCACCTCCATTCTTGCCTAGCCTTTAACTACTGAATGGGCATTGTGTCAGAAAAACTGGGACCTGGGAAACACCTTAGCTTAAAAAGGCCAAGGTCTCCCACTGCATCGTGGGCCATCATCAGTCATCCTGACCTATGTCTTACCACTAGATTCTGATGACTCTGGAGGAGAGAGTGAGGCTGGTGACTTTGCACAGCCCTGCCTCACTTAAATCCAATTCACTTGCAAGTCAAGACACTTCCCTCCTGAACTCATTGGTCCTCATTGAGAATGAGGAGTGAACAACAACAGCAGCAACAAGAAGCCTCGCTAGATGTTTCACTGGTGCACAGTTTTACACCAGGAAACTCCCCCTCGTATCTCTTCCTGTCTGGATTCAGCCTTTGCTAAAAAGGGAGAACAAGCCTGTCTCTCTCCCTCAATTTAAATTCTTTACTTCAAGGTAAGCCATGTGGTAGAAGCTGATGCTCTGGATCCTTCTCTCTGTTCCAGGGCAGTGGCCCAACTAATTTTCTTCTCAAACACTAAAAGAATCAAGTCACCTTCCAATATGCAACTTGTTTATGTAGCTTTTAAACCCAGAGTTTCTGTGAAAATGAAGTTCTATTTTGCATGCAAGTGATTTTGCCCTTCCATGAAATGGTTTGAGAAACTATGATGGTTATTTTTCAATAAATCATCCAGAAGCAAAAATTTTTTTAAAAAATGATTTAGAACCAAGAGAAAATAGCCCTATGTTAGCATCTTACATAGGGAAGCTCAATCAATTAGTCAACAACCATTTATTAAATGAGAGCTTACTATATGTCAGGCATTGCATTAAGGAGTGGGGGTGTAAAGACTGGGGAAAACAATCCATCCCTTCAAGGAGTTTACATTCTGATGGAGAAGACAACTTGTAAACAATTTGGTATGTGCTAGAGGAGAGGGAGGTGATTCGAGAGGGTAAAATATTATCACTTGCGGGTGAGAGATCTGGGAAAGAAAATTTTTTTAGCTGAGTCTTAAAGGAGGCCAAGGAAACTGAGAGGGGGAGGTGAAGGGACAGAACATTCCAGGTGTGAGAGACAGTGAACAAAATGATGTGAGGATGGGGGAAAGGAATAAACATTAATATAGTATCTACTATGTACTGATCCTCACAATAATCATGATAGGTAGGTATCATTATTACCTCCCTTTTACAGTTGAAGAAATTGAGGTAAACTGAGATTAAATGACTTGCCTGGGGTCACACAGCTAGTAAGTGCCTGATTTGAAATCAGGTCTTCCTGACTTCAGATGCAGCACCAGCCTCTAGAATGGGAGATAGAGTGTTGTGTTTTAGGCCTGTGAGTAGGCCAGGATTACTTGAACATAGAATCTGTAGAGGGAAGGAATGTGTAATAAGACTGGAAAGATAGGAAGCGTCCAGGTTGTGAAGAGCCTGAGACGCCAGAGAACTTTATATTTGATCCTAGAGGAAACAGATTCAATGGAGCTCATTTAGCAGGAAGGGGTGACACAGATCTCGGTTGGTTGCTGTCCTTTCTCAGAGGACCAAAATGACATCATGATGTTGGAATCAAGGTACAGTGTTTGTGTCTGTGTGGCTGATCAGACCAATACAAGCTCAGAAGGCTCTACCACAGGTCAGGCACAAATAGTCCACGTGAAAATTTGGTGTGGAGCTGTCTCCAAATTTGTGTATCTCACATTTCTTTGGAGCTACCAAAATTCTGCTTCTCTAACTTTACACTTAAAAAAAAGTCAACTTGTCAAATGAATGGAGGATGCAATGAAGTAGGGAGAGACCTGAGGCAAGGAAACCAATTAGAAGGCTATTATTGTATTAGCCCAGAAGAGGGGTGATGAGGTCCTCGACCAGGGTTGTGGCTAAAGGAGTAGAAAGAAACACATGAGAGATTTTTTAAAGGTAGAAGTAAGATTTGGCAACAATAGGCTATGGGGGGTGGGGTGAGTGAGAGAGAGGAGTTGAAGATGAAACTAAGATATCAAGCCTAGGTGAGAATGGTAGTACCCTCAACCATAACAGGGAAATCTGGAAGGCATAAGGGGTTGAGAAACATAATGTTCTCTGTTTTGGACATGTTAAATTTGAGATACCTACAGGACATGCAAGTTAAGGTCTCTAAAAGGCAACTGGCGATGCCTGACAGTAGCTCCAGAGAGAGGCTAGGGCTGGATGTATAGATCTGGGAATCATCTGCATAGAAATGAAGATTGAACCCGTGGGAGCTGATGAGATTACCATGGGAGATAATATCAAGTAAAAAAGAGAAGGAAGTCCAGTACAGAGCAGTTAGTGGGCATGCCCTGGATGAAGAATAAGCAATCTGGGTTGACAGGGAGTGGTAGGACAGACAGAAGAAGAGGAAGAGAGCAGTATTCAATGCAATCATGAATAGAATAGCCCCAGCTTACAACAGATTCTAGATCCTCTCAGAAGTCACTGTTTCCACGAAACAACAGAGCATAAAGTTGTTGGTTTGTTCTTTTTCTTGGTTTGTTTTTTTTTTTTGAAAAGAAATATAAATGAAAACAGGCAATGGTTTTTGAGGCAGTTGGGGAAAAAAAGAGGTGTGTGTATGGTGGGGAGAGTTGGGAAAAGAATATTAAAGAAAAAGTACAATTGCTTCCCATGGAAAGAGCTCAGACCACAAGGAGGACGCCAGATGGAATGCACTTGTTCCTCAGGGCACACAAGGATTTATGGAACTTCACTAGAACAATGCACGGCAACCCACAAGTCTGTTAAGATTGGCCATGGCGACAGACAGGGCCCTGTAGGGGGCTAGACCTAAAAGGATGGAGAGAAGAGACAAAGAATAATGGAATGCTGATTCTATGGATTTTATATTGGAATACTGGACAGTCAGGCAGAGCCAGAGTTTGTCAACTGAAGGCTCTTTTTCCACCCCAAAGGAAAGAAGTAAAAATTGTTTGGATCATTACAGCAATGATCCAATTTAGATAGATTATTGGTTTCCTAAGGATATAGATGAAAAGATGTGTATGAATTAGAAGCTGGTTCTCAACTTTTCTTTTCTGTTTTAAGGTCCATCACCAGTGATTTTTTTAAGTGAGAACGACTAACTTTTCTTTCAGGTGGTGCTTGTTTTTCAATTTTCCCCTTTCTAAATAGACCAGCAGCTCTCAGACTTTGGAGTTGTAAAACCTCTTTATACTGAACATCTCCCAAAGAGCTCGTGTTTATGTGAATTATATCTATCAATATTTACTTATTAGAAATTTAAACATTTTAGTATTATTATGAAAATAGTTTTGACCTAAAAATGTCTATGTGATCCTCAGAGGTCCCTAGACTACACTTTGAGAACTGATCAAATAAACAACATATCAGGAATTAGTAAGTTGGGGGTCCATGAACATTTTAAAAAACATTGATAACTCTACGTCAGTATATTTGGTTTCCTTTGTCATCCTATGCAATGTATTTTATGCATTTAAAAATGCTCTTCTGAGAAGGAGTCTGTAAACTTTACCAGACTGCCAAAGGTGTCTATGAACAAACAAGGTTATGCTCAATACACTTTGTGTTTGGGGAAAAGTAGCATCTGGAAAGCTTGCCAGAAGAAAAACAAGTAAAAAAACAAATAAGCCTTAAAAGAAAAGATATGGAAATGAAACTGCCTTATTTGTTTATTAATCTATTAACATATTTGGCTCTCTGTCATCCTCTGTTTCCACAGCTGTCCATTTTAACAGCTAACCTAGAAAAATCTTAAATCCTGTGGATCCCATAGTTCAAGCCATGTCTCTGTTTGTATCCCCTACAGAGTCTAACAATGCTAGACACAGACTCATAATACTAGCTGATTGATTCTCTTTTCACCTCAGTTTTCATCATTATCCACACTCTTTTCTTGCCACTTGGGAGATGAAATATTTGATTAAAAGTGGTGTTTTAGGCTACAATCTGACAAGTTCTTTATTGTGGCTATTTTATTGTGTGGGGTTTTTTTTATGGTTACCAACTGTTCATTTATAGTTTAGATAAAACTATGACCTCTCAGAGCACCAGCTGTACTTGCATCTTTGCTGTTGATTTCTTATTTCTTATTTCCTTAAGTTTAAAACACACACACACACACACACACACACACACACACACACCCCTCATTTGGAATTTTCTTGACAAAGATAATAGAGTGGTTTGCCATTTCCTTCTCCAGCTCCTTTTACAGATGAGGAAACAGAGGCAAACAGGGTTAAGAGACTTTCCCAGGGTCTGAGGCCAGATTTAAACTCAGATCTTCCTGACTCTGGGCCTGGTTCTCTATTCACCTGCCACCCACCTGCTCCCTTAGGTCTCCCTCACACCTCCACCCCTGGCACAAAGCCACAAGTATCACTGAACTATAATCATGAATTCATAGATTTAGTGGCAGAAGGGGCCTTAGAGGTCATCTGGCCTAATTATTTTACAGATGAAGAACCTAAGGTCTTTCACCTACCTTGTAGGGTTATTGTGAGGATCAAATGTGATGCCAATAAAAAATGCTTAGCACAGTGCCTGGTCATAGTGGGCACTATATAAATGCTTATTCCTTTCCCTTCCCCTTCCCTAAAAGGGTAATTAACTTAACCAAACACAAGTAGTAAGCCACACAGCCACGGTTTGAACCCAATTCTTCTGATTTCAAATCCACCACAATTTGCCCTGCCAAGATAACTTGGCTCCAAACGATGAGGATAATTAGGGTCAGAGAGAAAAGCACATTTTAATCTAGTAAATCAATGATAATTTTAAAGGCTAAAGTAAATTCAGATTACCAACCACTAAAGAAAGTTATGAGATAATTTCAACCACTCCCCCAGTTCACAGCTCTGTAGGGTCAAACCTAATCAAGTCCTAGCCACCTTTGGAGGCTCAGCTAAATTCCTCTTTGGAGCCTTCCAGACCATCCCCCACCCCAACCTGCACTAATCTTTCCCTGCCTCCTCCAGAGGTAGCTGAAGGCTCAGTGGATAGAGTGCTGGGCCCGGCATCAGGATAGATCTGAGTTTCAAATATAGCTTCCGAAATTTACTGGCTGTGCTGACCCTGGGCAAGTCATTAAAGCTCAGTTTCCTCGACTATAAAGGAGGATGATAACAGTACCTACTCGTGTTGTGAGAGTTTTTGTGAAGATCAAATGAAATATTATTTGTAAAAGTGTTTAGCACAGTGGCTGTGCTATATAAATGCTTACTCCCTTCCTTAATTCCTACTACAGCATTTGTCCATATGATTCATTTTGGGATTTAATTCTTTGTTGCATTGAAGTCTTACTTAACTATTTCACATTTGTATTTCTTTCCCCAGGATGTTTGTCATTTCCTAGAGGGCAGGTACCTTACTATACATTTTCTCCCTTAGAGACTACTTTAGTTCTGAGCTCATATTCAGTGCTGAATAAATAGAATTTCAATTGAATTTCAATGTTAAATTGTTAAATTGAATTTCAATGAATTCTCTAGTGGTGGGGGCCAGCCCTCTTTAAAAAAAAAAGGATACTGCATTTAAGATTAAATGAGTTTCCACTTGATTTCAGCTTTAGTTTGAAGTAAAAGGAAGCAATTGTCTTTTGCATCCCAGTCTATCACCTCAAGCTTGTTTCCTCACCAACTCAAACAGAATGAAAGGAAACATTGATTCTAGAGTCCTCTACTTCTTTCCAGAAAAGTATTTCACCTTACCACTCCACTATCACCCATACCGACTGATACTCATTCAATGATGCTTTGGGTTTCCAAAGTTTCTTCATAACAACCTTATTAGCATATATTGCAAGTATTATCTCCATTTCACAATTCATTAAACTGAAGTCTTTATAAAGATTAAGTAGCTTGCACATGGAGAGACAGCTATAAGGTGCCAGAATTTGCAGGTGTTTGCTAATTCCAGATCAGTGATCTTTCTACTGTCCCACACTGCCTCTGAGCAATACACGCACATTTGAGAGAGCCGGCCAACTCTCACTGGCCATTAAAATGCCAGCCTTGAGTTTTCCCATAGTGGCAATGGTTAGTGGTAAATATGAGAGACCTTTAAAGGTCTCCTTGCTCCCATTAGCTCATCATAGAACCTTAAACACCTCAGGTGCAATGAAGTAGCCTTGTAGGTCTCTCTTTTGCACAGTGAGATCAGTAAAATGTTTGTATTGGAAAAGTGGGTATTTGTTGTTATGTGAAACTTGGAGTCAGTGATAGTGATTTGCAACTTCCTGAAAGAAATCTAACCTGCTTTCCTTGCTCTGGGCCTAACTCCTTATCTATTTTTATTGTCTTTCCCAAATATGTGCACTGTTGGTTGGATGAGCTCAATAGGCATTTTGAAATCTGGGCAGTAGGTAGGCATTCTTCATTCCTTTAGTCTTTTCTGGACGGATGAACAGGTCAAACTCTTTTGAGTGATTTCAGATATCTCTCAGAATGTTGTACATAGTCCTGGGACTTGATGCAATTAACACAAAGACATCTGCAAACAGGATGATCTGGAGGACCTCACCATCCATGGGAAATCTTTCCTCAACCTGGAATCTACACTGGCTATCATCCATCAGAGTGACACATACTTTTGGTGAGCATGCCCTCCCTTTTTTATGCCTTGCCTGATATTTATTATCAGAGGTTACCAAGTGGGGTTATTTCTATTGCTTTATTTTCCAAAGAATCTTGAACAACCTTGATACACAAATGGGGGAGACCATGCCAAAAAAAACAAAATGCTGTGAGGTGGTATTTGGTTCTATCAACTCTTCTGTTTGGGTTTTTTCAAAATCAACAAGAAATAAACATAAGGGCATCTTAAAATATCTACATCCTTCAGTCAACTGTGAGATAGCAAATGTAGTCCATTGCTAAATGTTATTTGGGAAAGCTTGCTTGTTCCCTGTTAATATCCTCATGGAGAATACCATCATCCTCAGACATTTCCTCTTTTTCTATCTGGCTGCACTCATTTTGGACTTGTTGGACTTTTCCACTATGCCACCTCCCCTCATGTTGTTCAGTTTTCTTTTGTGCCACCTTTCCCCATTAGATTCTAAGCTCCTTGAGGGTAGAGCTATCTTTTTTTGTATTTGTATCCCCTGCCCTTAGTACAGTGCCTAGAACATAGTAGGTGCTTAATAAATGTTTATTGACTATTAAATTTATGTATAGATGACTCAGATAAAGATTTTGTATAGATGTGAGAAGGCATATAGGTCAGCAGCTGTTGATATAATTTCTTTTCAGCAGGAGATCTGTGGTCATATGTAAGTAACATGAATGTAACAGCTGGCCCTTCTCTCCCACAGTATCCCTTTATACCTGCCAGTTCTCCTTTCTGTATAATGGTAAAGGAAGGTGAAGAACTAATAACTTGAAAGGATGAGTGCATTAAAAACACGCAAAATGAGTAAATGTCCCCTTGCAAAGCATCTAATTTTGTAGGGAGAAAATGAGAGAATTCAGCTTCAAAGGAGCCAGTTATCTGTTAGATGATCTGACTTTAGTGTAGCATATCAGTTCAAATATTTTACACTTTTTCTGTGGAGTCCTGGGAAAACTTTATTATAGTACCCTAGGGACTGCATTAACAATATCTTCTCAGTTAAATAACATTTTTGCTCAAGGCAAAATAGGACTGATTTGATCATTAATTCTTAAAATTCTTATGGGGAGGGAGTGACGTATAAGGAGCCTTTTTAAAAATTACCAAGCACCACATATCTGGCTTTTCTAGAAGGTCAAGCACCCACTAGATTCCCAGGAGGCTACTTGGCTTATACATTCCAATGATCACAAATAGATTCCTAACCAAATTAATTTCTCATATTTTTATTTTATAAAATATCAGGACCCTGATAACAACAGTATCGTCTAGTGTCAAGATGTCCTGAGTTTTAGAAACTGATAAAACATACTTATATCAAGTATCGAATATGTTTCATAAACTTGCTTTATTTCTATTAGTAAATGTTCTATGTGAATATTTCCAAGAAATCAATCTCTCTCATTTTTCTCTTGTAATTAGAAAATGACATGATAAACTGAGATCTAAACTTCCATCTAGAGATTCAATTAGAACAGAAATACACAACAGTGCAGAAAACATGAGAAATAGTATAAGGGTTGATTGACTGTGATCTTCATATTTTCCACCCTATAGATGGGTATAATCTCAAAAATAAAGTTCTACTTCTCTTGTTCCCCAGAAGGGAAGAGAGTGATAGGGACAAGAGGCAGATCTTTACTGTTATATAAATGTGGGGAAATGATTTTTTAAAAAAATCTCATTTATAGTGCTCTGCACATAGCAGGTTTTTAATAAATGTTTGAAGAAATTAATATTTATAGATATCATTTCCACAGAAGTATACTTGATTCTGCAAATTCATTAAATAAGAAATTTCACATTTGTTTTTCAACTTGAGATACTAGAGACATCAGAGGTGTCTTTAGCCAATAATAAAGTGTTTTCATGGCTTTATAAAACCAAAACAAAAAAGTCTGTTCATACCAGCATGTCTGCAACACATTATATCTCACCCCAAATAAACTAATGTCCATAAAAACAAATCATGTGTACACTCCCAAAGCAGAGCCCCTTGTCATCTGATGACCCCAACACCCAGCTCAATATTTCCATAGAGCATGCAATCTTCACTGGGTTATAGGAAAAATTTCACAATAAGTGGGAAACAACTTACTTTAAAAGCCAACCAGGGATGCCAAAATGGCATCTGACTTTGTCTTCACCCACTGCCCCTTCAGCTACTTAGCTCTCCAATTCTCTTTGGCAGCTTGCCTCTTCCAGCTCCCCAGCTCCCCAAAGTTTTCTCCTCTGCCTTCCACTGGTAGAAGAAAGTGGGGCCTAGAACTCTCTCACAAGTCTTTGGCCCTATTCCATGGCCAATCCAGTGGCACACACCCAGTGATTCCTGGGAACTATGCCAACCACATATTCAACTCCACTATCTTCCTCCACTACCCCCTTGCCACTACCATCAAGGCAACCATATTCCCCTGTAGCCGAGTTAATAGATTCAGATGCCAATAGCTAACTGGATAATTATCTATGGTTATTTCCATATTTTTCAGCACACTGTTCCCTACTCCTCTGCTTCAAACAAACCTGCAAAAGCATCTGATAATAACTCATTTGCTATACAAGTTATGAGAAAGTACAGGTAGAGGAAGTTCCCTTGTCTAGGAATTTTTTATACCAATGAAATCACAAGGCAAATGTTTATGCCCTATACTCTTAATATCATATATGATTTGAGAGATAGGAAGCCTAATCTCCCTAGAGATTTTTTGTTTTGTTTTGGTGGTTTTTTTTTTGCCATCAGGCTTTTTTGAGATATGCTCTACTACAAAACCATATGGTGATAATATAGTAACAATAATAACCATAATTATTATAGAGAGCCTGAGTCCGTTGACCAGTATAGATTATGCATGAAATGGTGAAAATTATAAAACATTATTTAAGGTTGCAAAAATTTAGAATCTACCTAAATTCTAGATTCAAATACCTAAAAAGACAAAAATCAGTTAGTCAGACTTACATACCAGAAGCCCAATATCCTTTATAAACTGAGAGATGACAAATCAAGTTGCACACAATGGTCTAGAGATATCATATTGATCCATAAACATTTAAGAAGTTGTCAATAGATGTCACCATGTAGAATGCCCAATTTCTAAACTATGTGGAATGTTTTTCAAAATATATAGACCATAGGGAAAGAAATTTCATGGAAAAAGGATGAGGTATGTAAAACATACATATGTAAAATTGGTGTTATCTTTTCAGAGGCCACTAGGTGGTGTGATGGATGGAGCGCTGGGTCTGGAGTCAGAAAGACCTGAGTTCTAATCCAGCTTCAGATGCTTACTGGCTGTGTGACCCTAGGCAAGTCACTTAACCCATCTGTCTTAGTTTCCTCAACTATAAAATGAGGATAATAACAGCACCTACTTCCTAGGGTTGCTATGAGGACTAAATGATAAATATTGATAGTGCCTGGTATATAGTAAGCACTGTATAAATGTTTGCTAATGTTGTTGTTTTCTGCTACTGGAGATATTCCAAAGATCCTTTGAGTGAGACTACAGGAGAAAAGCTTACATCCTAAAACTATTGTAAATTTTTAGTTTTTTTAAAAAGTAATTTTATTCATTTGGGCAATAGCCTACAGGACATTAAATTAAAAAGAATAATAGTAGAATGGTGATTTGTCCTTATACTCTTTCTGAACTCTATCAAATATATGAAAAGAATGTGATAATAATAATAAACTTACATTTAAATAGTGTTCTAAGGTTTACAAATTCTATACTACTTAATTGATCAATAAACATTTATTAAGCACTTGTTTTTGTATTTAAGCATTGTGGATAAAGGGATATGAAAAGATGCAAAAGACAGTCCCTGCCTGCCCCCAAGGAGCTTACAATCTAAGGGGAGAGGTAAAATGCAAACAAATAAATACAAAGTAAGCTTTCTTAACAGGTTAAATAGGAAATAATTAACAGATACCATGGAACAATAAGGCTGGAAGTCAGATTATAAAGGATTAAGAAGAAATAGAGAGGAGAGAAAGTGGAGGCACTACTGTAGATGGACTTTTTCAGCTATTTAGCTACAAGGAGCAGAAGAGATACAGGATGATAGTTAGCAGGGATGAAAAAATTAAGTGAGGGTTTTTTGTTTTGTTTTTGAGGATGGGGAGACATGGACGGGTTTGTAAGGAGTAGGAAATGAGTCAACAGACAGGAAACAGTTGAAAATCATTGATTGAAAATAAGTGAAAGAATAGGGATGATAGAGAGGGCAATCTGTTGGAGAAGATGAGGTGGAATGGAATTGCTTAAATAAGTAGCATTTAACTTCAGTAAGGAGTACTTTATCACTTTATTGCACTTTATCAGTGTGAAACAAAGATGAGGAAGAGGGGAGAAGGTGGAGCAAATGGTCTCCATTCTTTTCTGTAAAACATGAGGCAAGGTTCTCAGCTGAAAAGGTAGAAGGAGAGGAGCCATGGGAGATTTAAGGAGGGAGGCAAATGTTTGGAAGAGCCACTGCAGAGAGTGATACAGTGAGTTGATGAGGAAGGTATAATAGGACTGCCTAGCAGCAGTGAGGGCCCAGTTGAGATTACATAAAATAAAATTGTAGTAGACGCAATCAGAAAGGTTGCATGATTTTCTCCAGATGTTCAGTAGCACATGTATAGGAATGAAGGTGATAAATTGTGGGAGTGATCCAAGGTTGAAGGTTGGCTGGGCATAATCAGTGATACAAGGGAGCTCAAAAGAAGACAATATAGTTAAATCAGGTCACCAAGACAGGGAGAAGAAGAGAGAGTAGCTAGTGTGGGGAACATGGCCTGGGAGAAAAATGATTCTCAAATCTACTTATTCAGCAATAACTTCTCTGGTGACCTCTGGTCTTTCATCTCTATCTTTCAGACATCTCAAACTAGACATCTAATAGACATTTTAAATGCAACATGCCCAAAATTGAATCACCTTTTCCGCCAACCCTCACTCCCCTCTTCTAACTTCCCTGTTAGCATAGAAGGCAATATCATCCTCCCATTCCCCCCAGCTCACAACGAAGGCTTCATCTTCAACTACTCACTATCTCTCACCTCTTCCCACACCCCAATATACAGTCTGTTGCTAAGGTCTGCTGATTTCACCTTTGCAAACTTTTTCAAATAGCCCCCCTTCTCTCATCTGATACTGCCACTACCCCAGTATACGCCCATATCATCTCACGCCTGGACTATTGCAATAGTCTGCTCATGGCACTGCCTGCCTCAAATGTTGCCTCATTCCAGACCATCCTCCATTCAGCCTCCAAAGTGATTTTCCTAAAGCACTGGTCTGACCATGTCACCCCCATACACCCCCATTCTAGTGGTTCTCTATCCCCTCAAGGATCAAATACAAAATCCTCTGGTATTCAAAGCCCTTTGTAGCCTACCCATCTCCTCACTTTTCCAGGCTGCTCACACCTTACATCCTTCCCCCTGTATACTTTTCCATTCAGTGACACTGGCTTCCTTTACCATTCCATGAACAAGACATTTTATTTCTTGGCTCTGGACATTTTTTCTGGCTGTCCCCCATGCCTGGAATGCTCTCTCTCCTCATCTCTGCCTCCTGACCTCCTTCCTTCAAGTCTCAGATAAAAACCTACCTTCAACAGAAAGCCTTTCCCACCTCTCTTAATTCTATCACTTTCCCTCTGCTAATTATTTCCTCTTTATCCTGTATGTGACTTGTCTGTACATATTTCTTTTCTTGTTGTCTCCCCCATTAGATTATGAGCTCCTTAAGAGCAGGGGTTATCTTTTGCATCCCCCAAAACTTAAAACAGTACCTGCCCCATGATAGGTGTTTAATAAATGCTTATTGAAAAACCCAAAGGCAAGGGTCTTTACATTGTCATGCTGCTCCTCATTCCAACTCATGGAAGCAGCTACAATTAAAAAAAACTTCAGTATCTCTTTCCCTTTAAGCAACAGTCAAAGTTTTCTCAAAAAAGGTGCAACTTTTATTTCTCCCTACCATTCCTGACTTCAGAATACTTCACCATGATTTGATAAATGATTGAATAAAATGTTAAGGGTTCATAGCTGGAGGGAAAGCTGTTTGGTTTTCGAACAAACCCTTTGATTTACCATCCCGTGGCTAAGTCACTGCAGGAGTCTAGAGAAAGCTCAATTCTATTTGTTCAAAAGTCTGGTCTTGTGGCTTTGGCATTCTAACTTAACCACTAATCATTTGTTTTTAATTAATATTCAATTTTATATCTGAAATAATGAACTTAGTTATTCCATCCACTGATAAGGTTCTGAAAAATATATGCACAGAGTGGAGCGATCCCCGTTATAGCAGGCCCTAATTTTAAACTGAACTCAGACAAGGTATCTTCTTAGAAATATATTTTAGGCAGGCTCAATTTTTTTTAAGGAAGAAAAGCCAACCTCATAATAAGGGATTCTACCCAGCTCACCTGATTCTTCCCAAAGGTAATTTACTTGCCAAAGTTTTCGGAATCTTACAGAGAAGTTGTAGAAAGCTTAGAATAACAAGTTGATTTAATGTTTCTATTTATACATGGTGTCCAGTTTCCAGAAGAGTCTGAGACTAGTGGTTTCAAACTCAATTTAGCATTTAAACTCATTTTCAGCTAGGTCTCTATGGGACCAGCAATTAGGAGAGGCAAAGAGTTCAAAGAAGAAGGGTTATAACCTTTCAATGGCATGTTTGTGCGGTCTTTTAAAATGCAGCTTCTCCAGTCTTTCTTCCTGTATTCAGCAAACACCGCAACCCACAACCAGGTTAACAACCTGCTGGTATGGCAGCCTGAAGCGGGCATAGAAAAACTGTGGTTTTTCATTTGGCTGCATCTGGAAAGACACCAATTTCTAAGTCCATTTATTCCTAGTTGTCCTAGGGAAGGGATCTAAAAACATCCTGATGACTTTGCTGCAGATTTTGGGCCAAGAGGTACAAGGGGAACAAGAGAAGAATGGGCCCTTTGAATTGCCCAAGATGCCAGGACACCCTCGGAGCCTGGAATTGGAGGCTTTCTGCCTTTGTGGTGACTTCCATTTTATACTGTTCTGCACTGATGTCTCTTAGGAAGTAAGTGAGATTGGGAGGATCTGGCCCAGGGTTAAGACAACCAGTTTCCTATATTTTGGGGGAATCTGAATCCTCATTTCAGATTTTAATGCAGACAGAGGTTCAAACCTGTTCAACGCTCCCTAGAATTGCCTTGCCAGATTAGGGAAGGGGAAAAAATTGAAGGGAAAATCTTTGTAGTCAAGGTTCAGAAAAATACCTCTGTTTTCCATGAGCAACTGTCATTTTTTAGCTTTTCACAGACTCATAGGACAAGCAGGGACCTATGGAGGTCATGCAATTCATTTCCTTGCTTTTGGAAGGGAAGTACTGAACCAGTCCAGATCAATCTCTCCCTTTTAAAAACAGATCGCCAAAGAAGGTAATCATACAGTCTCCCTTAATTCCCTCCCCAATGTTTAAGGACCCTCACTAACAGGAAATTTTCCATGGCTGATTGGGTAGGGGTGGGGGACATACAACAACACACCAAAATTATCTATTTTGCTAATGCCAATTAAATTAGAGGTGCTTGAGATTTCCTTACATTCAGTGTGTGTACTCCCAGAGGGAGTTAGTTGAGGTGAGCTTGGCGGTGCCATGGGTTGGATTGGTCACCCTGTTTTTCAGCCAACCCTCATATTTTAATCAGAAGGATCTGAAAAAAAATCTTCCTAACCCTCAGATGTTTTCAAAGAGCTCTGTATGTCTCTGTTCTCACTACAGATGGGCTCTGTTCTGAGGATGGACACTGACCAAGATGAAAATCCCTCTTATGAGTTCAAAGGAGATGATAGGAAAGTAGGGGAGGGACGAGGGGGCGGGGGAGAATGGGCAGAAGCCAGAAGCCTTATTAAACACTTAAAAAAACCTTTGATTTTTAGTCTCCCTGGTCCCATCTGAGAAGCCACATCACTGGGGTTTTAAGAGGGGAACAGAAAGTGAGGCAAACATAAGTTTAAAAGAAAAGAATGCCATGGTGAATGAATTCCTTGCATCCCAGAATTTGAGAACTGGAAAGAACCTCAGAAATCAGTAGGAGGCTAAAAAAATTATGTGGTGTGTCTAAAGTTACAGAAGCCAAAGTCAGACTGGAATCCAGATCTTCTGACCAATGCTCACTCTACTATGTCATGTCTCAATTGGAGGCATTCTATGTAGATTATCTGAATGCTCTGATTTACATTCTTCAGTCCTGTGATCTCTGTGTCATCACCCTCAACTCCTCCTCCTTCACACTAGCTCCATATAACCAATTTCTGGTCAAGTGTTGTTATTTCTATTTCCACAACATTTTTAGTATATGTCTCTTTCTCCCTACTCACACAACTGTCTCCTGGGTACAGTTTCTCATCACATGACAGCTGGACTACCGGTTGTTTTCTTTGTCTCAAGTCTCTCCCCATTCCAACATATCCTTTAATCAGCTGTCAAAGTGATCTTCCTAAAGCTCAGATATGACAATGTAACCCAACTTCCTTGCTCAATAAACTCCAATGGCTCCCTATTACCTCCAGGACCAAATATAACATCCTATTAAAGCCCTTCAAACCTGGTCCCTTCCTCCTTTCCAGACTTCTTACATTTTTACTCCCTTCCACACACTATATAATCCAATGATACTGACTTTCATGCTGTCCCTAGCATGAAACACTCCATTTCAAGATTCTTTGCCTTTTTACTGGTTATCCTCTCACCCTAGAATGTTCTTCTTTCTTATTTCTACCTTCTGGTTTCTCTTTCAAAATTCATCTCAAAACCCACCTTCTGTAAGGGGCCTCTCCAGGTACCTCTCCCCCCATCCCCCAATGATGTTTTCCTTCTAAGATAGCCATTTATTTACAGTGTATGTATCTCACATGTACACAGTTGTTTGCATGATTTCTCTTCCATTAGAAGAGGAGCTCTTTGAGGGCATGAACTGTGCTTTTGCCTTTCTTTGTAACCGTAGGACTTAACACAATACCCGGCATACAGTAAGTGCCTAATAAGTGCTTGTTGATTGGCCTACAATTTGGTTATTTTTCCAGCCAATTTGGAGGAGTTAAAATTAAACTGAGTCAATTTCCCTGTGTATTAGTGATTATGTGAAGATGTATGATTTAGGCATGAAAGGGAATGTGCTCTAACAATGCAGATCATAAGTCCACCTAGTCCAATCCCCTCCCTCATTTTATAGACAAGGAACTGAGACCCAGAGGTGTGAAGGGATTTACATGTAGTAAGCAGCCGAGCTGGGAGTTGAAACCAGGCCCTCTGCCTCCGAGTCTAGCAGCATACTTTGTCTCATACCACTCGACCCTCAGATCACAACCTGTTCTAGGGAGTTGCCCACGGCATGTAGAGCCTTACAGATGTTGCGAAGTATGGGATGCAATATTTGAATCCACTTCTTCCTGACTCAACTCCAGCACTCTACTACTCCATGTTGATTTTGTATTTGTAAGCATTCGCATTAAATATTTGGAAGATGAAGAGCAGGGAAGGGTAAGGGTGAGGTTGACCTTGTTTGGGCAAATATGAACTTTCTACATTTCCCAAACCCTTTTTATCCTACTTCTCATTATCATAAGTGGCAATATGGCATAGTGGATTAAGATCTAAGTCCAAATCCTTCTTCTGCCATATACTGGCTATGTGACCCCTGGCAATTCACTTAGCCTCTCACTGCTCTAGGCAATTCTCTAAGACTAAAAGTTATCAGTTGCAGAGATGATGCCAACATGCATTGGTAGAAAGAGTTCTCTTATCTGGCAATTTGCTATGCCAGTGACATCAAAGGTTCATTTTCTAACCTCTCAGTACCTTATATATTTTGAGAGATGGCTTCACTTATGCAGATCAAACCCAATAGCCAGAAGGAAGTTTTTACTGCTGTTGTTTTTCCTACTACTATCTCAAACTAGGGCCTAAAAGGTATATGTTACCCAATCAGAAGACTGAATTTTGACAATCAAGACTCCTAAATGAAATTTTGGACTGATTAACAACTGTTCAGATTCCATGAGTCTCCTTGAAAAATTTCATTGAAGACTTGTCCATCATTCTTGGGAGCAGGTTTTTCTTCTTTCTCATCTTTTTTTTTTCTTTTCCAAGGAATCAACCTACTAAAAGGGGCAACCTTAGGAATTCCTACTTTACCAGTTTAAAGAACA
The DNA here is from genome assembly GCF_011100635.1 of Trichosurus vulpecula. Classification (NCBI taxonomy): domain Eukaryota; kingdom Metazoa; phylum Chordata; class Mammalia; order Diprotodontia; family Phalangeridae; genus Trichosurus; species Trichosurus vulpecula. The sequence goes on from NC_050573.1 coordinate 228,035,860, forward strand.
TCTTGGGGGTCCAGAGACTTTACGTGGAGAAGCTCTTTCTTATTACAACCATAAGGACCAAGAATTAAAGACTTCCCTTTTCCTCATACTCAGTTCACCTTTTTTTCTTTTCAGATAGTTTGAAACAGATGAGGCAGAACATAATGGCTCTGGCTCATGTTCCCCCTTGGAACAAATGGCCCTCGACATCACTCTGGCAAGCTGCCAACTCAGAGTGATCTCCAAGTGACTCTGCATCTCAGTGCTCATCAGATGTGTTTTAATTACATATACTAAGACATTGCCATGACAAGATTGATTTGGAGGAAATATCCCTGGCCAAGTAAGCTTTCTCAGAAGATTTTATATGATTATAATAAAAGGAGTGTTTTTGTTATGTGAACTCATGATAAGATAGATTCAAATAACCATCTCCAGTACTGAGTACTCTTTGAGAAAGGAAATATTCTGTGCTATCTCATCCGGTTGCGATTTGCCTCAGAGTATGAGAAAAAATCCTTCTGATTCACACACACACATTCACATGCACCCTCAAGTAGACAGCAAATGGATCAATCCAATTAGGGAACCAAAGAAACTAGCAAGTCCAAAGTGCTTGGGTAAAGAACTCTAGAAATGTCAACAGTCTAGATAAGTTGATGCTTACTAGGGGAACCTTCTTAACCCTGGCTGCATTCCATTTGTAGCTATTCCACTCTTAGCTACCTATAAGTGGCTAGGGCTCAAGACATAGCTGCTGTACTTCCCAGTCTTTCAATTTCCCATACTTCCATTGGCTGTAGCCAGACCTACGAAATTCCTCTCTTAAACTGTCTGCACTATGTAGCTATACAATCACTGCTCCGCAACTGGGTGAGGATGACAACACATTAAAGCTTGTGCACAGCCCCGTGGGAGAGGGTCCTGGGTACCTTTAGCTAGACAGTCCCTCTGTATGTGTGTATGATATTGGACACACTGCATGTGCTTGACTTTTTGAGTTGTGCTCTGAGGAACAAATATGACGTGCATTAAGCTCTTGGAGAGAGGGAGAAGTGCTTTGTAAATGTATGATATTACTGTTATTGCTACTGAACTATCATATTAGAGTCATCACTTACCTGGTCTTACTCCTTCTTCGTGTCTACTAATTGTGCTCTTTCTTACTTCCCCAATCTTTTCTCCAGTCTACCTTTAGGGTCACTACTACCATATGTGGTCTTGTTTTTCACAAGCCCTCTGGGAGATAGCTTGAAGAAGTGGAAAAAGTACAGGGCTTACAACCGGCAGACCCAAGCTTCTAGCAAGTCCTAGTTCTGCCACTTACTAGCTATGGAACCATGGGTAAGTCCTTGAACCTATTTGACACTCACTTTCTGCATCTGTAAAATGGCAACAACAATCTTCATATTACCTAGCTCATAAAGCTGTTTTAGAAAACAGTATTGTAAAGCTCTATGCAGGATCGTATGTCCAAGACTGGAAGGGACCTCAGAGCCTCACTAGTCCAAGGCTCTCATTTTATAGATAAGAAAACTCAACTTCAAGAACTTGTGACTTACCCAAGGTCACACAAGGGCATAAGCAAGTTATTTTCATTGCTAGAGAAAGTTTGCTGGTACCATGGAAAAAATACCATGGATAAAGTGCTGGGCCTGGAGATAAAAATCTAGTCTCAGAAATTTAGTAGCTATATAATGCATTTAACTTGTTTGTCTCAGTTTCCCCATTTGCAAAACGGGAATAACCGACCCAAGGTTGTTGTGAGATAATATTGGCAAAGTGCTTTGCAAACCATGAAGCATTATATAAATGCTAGCTAATCTTATTATCATTATCATTACTGACACTACGATTTTCTTCATCTGTCACTCCTACTTTTGTTTTTTCCTCTCTTCTTTTCTCCTATCCCTATCCCTGCTTTTCATATTTCAGCAGCCCAGTACCCCAATAACAACCAGCCTATTTTTAAACTACTGTCATCATTAATTTCTCAAAGGCATCACTTCTTCAGCTGCTGGGCTGCCATACCCTAATCTCTATTGTGATTTCACACTTCGGCACAAAAAGGCTGCTGAAATCTTGCTGCTCATCTTAAATATAAAATGGGAGATCTCTGGTGGTCCTGGGACAATACAAGGAAACAGATACCTTGGCATTTTGTAGTGGTGGCTGGTAACTGGATGGCCGGTAGAACATCCTTTGGCTGGAGTCAGTGTGAATGTCACCCAGGAACAGTTCTTCCACAAGGTGATCCAGGTTGTGGTGGAGGTACTGTTTTTCTACCCGGATCAATTGAAGCTCATGCATAGCAAAATTCACAGCTCTGGTACATTCACGACCATTTTCTTCTCGCCATAAGTCATAGGTGGCATCCTGCACCCAGGGGTTATCTGAGGGGATGAAACCAGGGCATGTGCGATTTACCAGCTGACTAAGTCTTTCAGCAACAGCTTCACTATGACAGATGATCTGGACATTGTGTAGCTGGTAGTCTGCTTCAGTCCCTCCTCGGATGATCCAGGAAGCTTGGCGAAGCCGTATCTTACCCCTGATGACTAGAGTGTAGGTAGGGTTGGTGCAACGGTTACCACCATAATAAAACTGGTAGGCCTTGAAGGTATTATTGTGGTAGAATCGATAAGATCTCGTGATGAATTCTGGACCAGATCTCACTTCACATCTGGAGAAGAAAATGAAGAGGATTTTTTAAAAAATAAAAAAGTACATGAGAAATGGAGTCCACTACAGCTTTCTGAAATGAAAAATACCATAGGAGCGTATAATTTAGAGCTAGAAGAGATGTTAAAAATCATCCAGCCCAATTCCCTCATTTTACTGTTCACAAAAGGAAGCCCTGGAGCAGTTCAATAATTCATCTAAGGTCATAAAGATAGTAACAAATGCAGTATTCAAATTCATGTTCTTGGATTCCAGATCCAGGCTCTTTCCACTCTCTAGACAGGCATTCCTTCAAGTTACAAATAAGTCAGAGTGGTAGAATCATTACCTTCAGGCATAATCTCTATCTTTCCTACAATTCTCATTCTTTGTGCATAAAAGGTAGGTCTCCGGATCAGAAAAGAAGTTTCATTCTTCAATTAGTCAAGAAAAAAATATTATTCACATTTTAATTTTAGAAATATAGAAACATTTCCTACTGCTACGAAAGAGAAAGGTTCAAACGATACTTTGCATGAACCTACTTCCATACACTGAGCCAGTTTTTGGCCATAAGCCATCACTCATGGGTCAACCCCTCCTCTTCCCATAAGCCTTCACTTTAAAAAAACTATATAGCATTTCCTGGGGGGAGAATATAAAAACATAAAATGTAAAAAGCATCACTTTCACAGTGTGCAATCTGTGAACTGACAAGCTATTCCTCTTCAGATAGCTTTAAAATAATGAGACTTGCTGCTATAATTCTGAGTGCTCTTTTCTATCAGTGTCAATATTTGGTGTATGAGGGGGAGGCAGGATGGAAATTTTGATACTCGCCTTGGAGTCTTGGTAGGAGCAAACTTTGTTTTTCTCTAAAGCACATTTTCTTTCAATTTCAACTTAAAGTTATGAAATCCTAAAGCTAGGAAAGACTGAAGGAGTCATTGAGTCCATCTACACTATAGTATCATACTAAACCAAGTGAATTTAATTCATCTAACACTTATTATATGCCTACTATGTCTAAGGCCTTGTGGTAGTAGCCTGCTAAGAATACAAAGATGAAAGAAGACACAGTTGCCTGCCCTGGAGGGGCCTACAATAAAAATAGTTACAATAAACTATGCACACAAATAGCCATGAGATAGCTAGATGGTTCAGCATCCAGAACATTAGACATAAGATCCAGGAATAACAGAACTTCGAATCTTGCTGCAGTCACTTATTATCTATGTGACTGTGGGCAAGTCACTTAATCTCTCTCACCCTCAGTTTCCTCATCTATAAAACAGTGATATAAAAGCACTTACCTCACAGGATTATTATGAGTATCAAATGAGATAATGTATGTTAAATATTTTGCAAACCTTTAAGTACTATGTAAATACTAGTATTTACATTAGAAATATTTTTATATTATACTATATTACAAGTATTTACAAAGGAAGGAAATTTACTATATTATGAGTATTTACAAAAGAAGAGAATTTACTATAATACTAGTATTTACAAAGGAAGATATGATGAAGACAAAGAAAAAGCATAAAAAAGTTCATTGTGAAGTCTGTGAAGAGACAAATTTGTTTCTATTTGTTTAGAAGTTGGGAAGGATTCCATTCATTTGAATAATCATTTATTATCAGAGATATTTCATGGAAGAAGTGATACCAGAGTTAGGCCATGGAAAAAAGAAGAGATTTCAACACTTCTAGACAGTCAGACCAAATCATAGCAAGATGAGAATGGGAGGATGGAGGTAGGGAAAAGAAAAGATTAGCTGCATGGGTATATAGTGAATTCCACATTTTTTCCTTTTCATTTGTTCACTCTTTTGACCAAATTGGTTGTTCCTTTCTTCATTTTTATCCTATGTGCTTCCTTTCTTTTTAGATGTTAGATTATAAGCTCTTCCAGAGCAGAGACTCTCTTTTGCCTCTTTTTGTATCCCCAGTGCTTAACACAGTGCCTAGCACACAGTAGGTGCTTAATAAATGTTTACTGATTGATAGCATTACAGAGTTACAGCTAGAAGGAGCCCTAGAGACTATTCAGTCTAACAGTTTCATTTTAGAGATAAAGAAACTGTAGCCCAGAGAGTTGAAATAACTTGACCAAGGCCACATGTAGAAAACAGAAGTCAGGGTTTGAATCCAGGTCCTCTGACTCCAAAGCCACTTGGTTAAAAATATTTATTTTTCTTATTTACAGAGGGGCTACATGTTCTTAATTTACTTGCCTTCTCTCATTCCTCTTGGGGCTGTTATTCTTATTTTTTCTCCTTTCAACTACCCCTTTCTTGGCTCACTATTTTGTGTCTCATTTTATCACCCAGCTACCCATCTTTACTTCTTTCCTCTTCATAGAAGGTCCCCTTTATTCCTCTCCTTAAATGTCTCTCAAAACATTCCTTGGCACCCTGCTCTCCTACTTTGGCAAGTATCTCATTTTCCCCCTCAATTTAAAGCTAATGACAATAGTTTAGAATATTCAAATCCTGCTTTTTATATATGAGACACAAGGGATACATTGGTAGGTCAACTTTATTTCATGTTGATGTGAAAGCATCACAGGTAGTAGGTAGTAGATAGTGGGAAGTTCCATCTCCAGTCAGTTTAAACTTGGTTTTCATTCTAGCAAGCAAAAGGGTATAATGGTAATGTAAATTTGAAGATCTTTCCCACCCATTAATAGGCCCATGTGACCTGCTTATGTCACAGGAAGCCTAAGTCACATGTGGTAGGAGCAGCCTGCTGAATGAGAAGAACAGGAAATGCTCAGAGCAGTTAGAGCTGAGAGAGAGAGCAGACGCAGGTGTACTAGCTGTGCTGTGAGTGTGTTTGTGGGAAGGCACCATCAAGGGGGCAGAAGGCTAATGGGATGGCAAGGCTCCATGCTGTGATATGGTGTTTTAAGTTCCTGGCTGTTATGATAAAGTGGGCTTACTGGTTTTGGGAGCTGGTTGCTGCTTGGATGGGTTGGACTTATTGGTTATGGGATTTGGTCCTCTGGTACCTGAATAAATGTTTTACTTCTACCTTCTATATGGAGAGTCTCATATTTTGGCAATACAGAACTACATAGACATATTCATGATTATCATCAATGTTGTATTTATCGCCTTGCTAATACAAAGGGGGATGCCAATTAATGTTAGTTAAAAATAAGAACCTAATTGTAACCAAGAACCCTCAATTACAGGATCCCCTTATTTTGGCAAGGATACAATGGACAAATCACCTCTTTGCTTCTTAGGGTGCCATGAAACATATGACAACAGGAATATATAATTTGGCCCTTTACTATTCCAAGAAATTATTTCATTATCAATATGTTTTACTTAACTGCTATATAACACTGCTAAAATTTTTATTAATTCACATGTTTGAAACTATACTTGACAGTAGATAAAGGGCAAATTTTCTTTGAATATACTTTCCAAAAGAATAGTCCAGTGCTTTTGGTCTGTCATTCATAACAATTATGTTCTGACTAATAATGGCATTAATACATTGTTTTTAAAAGCTACCAGTACTATCATCTCCACTGCAAAAGAAAAATGTCTTCCCTGATATTCCGACTAGGAATAAAATTACTTATTATATTGTTAGGTTTTGTGCCCAATTCCAGAACGAGGCTATGAAGCATGTTTCCATAAGCAATCTATCCTTTGCTTTTTATTCCCACTGATAGCTAGGCCTCATCACCTTATACATGGACTATTAAATCACGTCTCAACCTGTACATCATTGTCAGGTTAATCTTTCGAAAATCTCATTTTATGAACTCATTACCTTGCTCAAATATCTTCAGTGACTCTAATGTTTATAGGATAAAATTCACATAACAGGTCCTTAATAAATGTTTACTGAATGGCTGACAAAATCTTTATGCTTGCATTCAAACTCCTTTACAATCTTACCTCAGCTGTCTTTCCAAACTTTTATCTCCCATTATTTCCATAAATAAAATTTCAACTAAACTGCTTTGCCCTGAAATATTCCTTATGCTTTCTTGCCTTTATGATTTTGCTCACATTATCTATCTAAAATTAGCTTCCCCTCTCTTCACCATTTAAAATCCATCTGAAGTATTTCTTACTTCATCCTCTAAATTCGTAGCACTTATTGTCTATATCAGCATTTCTCAAAGTGCGGTCCAGGGACTCTTGGGGATCTTTGAGACCTTTTTGTGGGGTCTGCTAGAACAAAACTATTTTTAATAATAATAGTAAGAAGTTTTAATTTATATAATTATGGTAAATATAGATCAATATAACTCACTCAAGGAAAAGCCCTTTGGGGCCCCTCGATAAATTTCAGGGGGCCTTGAGACCAAAAAGTTTGAGAACTGTTGGCCTATATTACATGCATGGAAATAAGTTATGGATTGCCTTATGCTATCTTTTATACTGTCACCTTGTGTTATTTAACTGTACCCCTTTCAACTAAATTAGGCAAGGGACTATCTTTTACTTCGTTGAACCCCCTTTAGAGCCTGGAACATAGAGAACACTCATTAAGTATTTTCTGATTGACCATGTAAGCATAAAATGTGTTGTTTTACCTAGCAGGCACAAGATGTGTAAATGGAAGAACGTTGGACAAAAATATTTGCTGCTGAGACATTCTCTTACTAAACAAAATCTTCTGTAACATGGAGGTGATCCTTATTGTTTTCTGTGGAGCTACAACCTTGGAGTCTAATTGCACATCCAAACCATTTCTTCCATTTTTAGAAGTTTTGATGAATTAGTTGGGGTACATTATGCTCATTATTCTTTTTTGTTTTTTTTGGGGGGGGACAGGGCAATTGGGGTTAAGTGACTTGCCCAAGGTCACACAGCTAGTACATGTGTCAAGTATCTGAGGCCGCATTTGAACTCAGGTCCTCCTGACTCCAGGGCTGGTGCTCTACTCACTGTGCTACCTAGCTGCCCGCTATGCTCATTATTCTTAAGAGGCAGTATGGCATAGTGGATGGAAGGCTTTTACTGGAGTCAGAAGACCTAGGTTCAAATATTGCACTGGAGACAAAGTCACTTAACTCCTCAGTGCCCCTGGCCAATTCTCTAAAACTATGAGTTACAGACTACTTATGGACTTATATTGGTGGAGTTTCCACACTGGAAATTTGATATGCCAGTGAAATCACAGTTTTGGATCAACCCCTTTTCCCCCCAAAAAGACACCCACCAAAATTTTTTGTACACCTCATAATCATCCTGAATATTGTTGAAATGTCTATAAAGGAATTGGTCATAGAAGAGAAGAGTTTTTTGAACAGATGGGTTTTTTTAACAGATGAAAGCAGAAAGAGGCATTTGTAATTAGTGTGATCTCAGAAACTTCTTCAGGAAAAAAATAGTTACAACTTGTTAGTGCTTTAAGCAACTGGTTAAGACAGTAAGTTACAACAGATCTGCCTTTCTGCTTTAGTGGTGGGAATTTCCATACCAGGGGTTTCCTACTCTGATAGAATCAAAAGATCAGAAAAAAATAAAACAAAAAAACATTTGATTCAAGAGAAATTACTATTAAACTAAAAAACGTGGCATCAAGCAACTTCGATCACCTCTATTAAAAATAAACTATGGCATTGGGTATACCCAAAAGCTTAATACTTTTTCTGTTTGATAATGAAGAGCCTTTCAAGGCTTTCTTAGTGAAAAACACAAGTCTGAACCACCAACGAGCTTTTAAAATGTTTACAACTTTAAACAACAAATAATTTACCAAAAGAATATTTTAAGGGAAGGATAATTTATTTCTTCATTGATAATCAAAATTCTTGAAGAATATGTCTAGAATTGACACTAGAAAACATCTAACTTCCCCTAAACAGTCACTCACTTTCCACATCTAAACAAAATTACAACTTTAACACATCTAAAACAATTGGATCATGTGAAGAAGCCAGTTTAAAACTATACTTTAAACATGTTGTATTTTATTCAATTTTATTCTAAACACTGTGAAAGAAAAAATGGCAAAGCCTCTTTGGGACACTTGAAAGAATCTGAAAGCCAACAATCTAGTTAATAAGAATCTTGAGTCATTCTATATAGAGTAACATAGATGAATAGTAAGCTTCAAAGAAAAAGAAGTCAGTGCCATGGAATCAAGGCTGTCAGAGTAACCTTTTTGTGATTGGACAAAAGACAGCCACAGAAATGCTGAGATAATATAGACTGATATTTCTCTTTTTTGTTGTTATTGTTCTGACAGAGGAGAAAGAAAAGAAAATAAAGAGCTGTCCTAGGAAATTGAAACTGTATAAAACGGCAACTACCTCTTAACTACAGAAAGGCTGGTTAGTTAAATTACTAAGGAAACTCATATGACTAAAAGACTTTCAGTTGATGTCAAAAGCCATAATGAGGTACAAAGAATAAAGGCATCATTCATGTGGCTGAGATCTGTGGTCATAGCTCTAAGTGTCCAAAAAGTGAAAGAAAAGTCAAAAGTTACTACTCCCAGTAACCTTAGAAAGGATCTCTCCCAGTTGTTCAAGCCTCCTCCCTCAATTACCTCAGATTTACCTTTTATACATTTTCCATTTATTTAGATATATACATGTGCTACAACAATTATTTGATCTTGCCTTTGTACCACCAGTTAACATAGAAGATGTTTAGTAAATACTTGTTGGTTAAGTACAAGAGAGAAAGACATATTAGGAAGTGATAACCTGTTGTATAGTGAAAAAGTGGTACTGAATGCTTCATCTCTTTCAAAAGTATTCAATTTTATATTCTGAGTTGTTTGCTTATTAAAGATTATATTATATTCATTTAACAATTAGTTTGTATTTATACCGCTATCGCAATATAAACATGTTTTTACAGAAAAAGCCTGGAAGGTTGAATCACATGTAGATTTCACTTTCCACCTGTGGCATAAGCCAAACCATTTGGATGGACATCATGTCTGACATGGTGGCAGTTGCCTATGGTGCCTAGGAAGAAATCATCCTACTTAGATCTAGTCTTGGTGACTCAGAACTGTTGAACGGCAACAAATGCCACAGGCCTCAGACCCTTAGACTCACAGACTTCTAGGTTACTTTTGATAATCTAGTGCTCAATTAAGAATGGATCTCATATGTATGGCAGAGAAAAAGAAATCAAGAAATGTGTTCTTCACTAGTAGAGGTAATTCTAGTACCTTTCTCTTTCCTGTTAAAGCCTTGAAGTCATATATTGCATTAGTTGAATATGACTACGGTATTTAGACCATAAGGAGCTAACTATGTTTCAGGAGTTGGTGAAATACAGATACTTAATTTCACTTGCTAATGACTTTTTTTATATAAACAAGCAGTACGATACAGTTCAGTAAACAAGGTTCCATTCACTAACTCTATGTGGTCAACTGTGTTACAGTATAATCTCTCCCTGAGCATAAGGTTTCAACAGTACTTACCTCTGTTTCTTAACCGAAGAAAGTTTTGGGTTTTTTTAATTGCATGCCTTCTAGGATAAAATTCAGATAACAAGGGAGTAGTTTTCATTGAATATTATAGGCAGTTTCTATGTTTCTGTGACACCAAACAATAGGTAAGAAAGAATGTTGTTCATTTCCCCAGAGCTCTGTGAGATTTCCCCATCGCCACGTCTGGACATCTTACCCTGTGGAGACCCAATGGCCCTCAATTGTGGGTGGCATCTGCACAGTGATCCGTGCTCCATTATGCAGGTGCTTGAGCATGTGATGACACTGAGATTCCTTGAAAGCTCTCCAAGCGCTCTTCTCTAAAGATCGAGGATGGGTTCTGCTCTCTGGGTGAAGGAGGGCAGAACCTTCTCCCAGCCCTAGGAAAGAAAGACAAGTGAAAAGAGTTAGCCAATGGGCCTCCAGAGCTCCGGAAGCATCTACACAAATCAGGTTGAAACAGTCTGTACAGAGAAAACAGCATGGATTGACAAAGCATTTTGTTCATAATATTTGGCCTCATTAGTAGGAATTTTTTCCTAGTAGAGAGACATTTTCCTCTGTCGGTTTTACTGCTAATGCCTCTTAATGGCTCTCAAAGGGGTGATTTCAACAAAGTTGTTTCCTGTATCCAACAGGGTGCAAGCCCTTCTTTGGTCCCCCTTCCAAAATCTCTGGGACACCTGGCCTTCTCCTTAGCCACTCCAGAGGTTGCCTGGCTGTTGAGCCAATATTATACTTCCTCCTGTTCTGTAAAAAATTAAAAAAGCCAATTTTATCAAACGATAAATATTAACAAGTGACTAGTATGTTAAGCTGTATGCACTGCAGGGGATATAAAAGTATAAGACATCTCAAAGAACTTACAATCTATTTGGGAAAGGACAATCTATAAATAGCCATCTATAAGAGGAGTGAACATGAGCTCTCCCCTATTACACACACATGAAAACAAAAGCTTAAGAAAATACAATAACAAACTGCTCATTTTATAGTACAAATAACTAAGGAATTAGAAAAGGGGAAGATCGACTGAGGGTGAAGTCATCAGGGAAGGGAGATGGGAGTCAAACTGAGTCTTAGGGATATAGTCCATATGATATAGATGGGTAGTGGGCATCACAGGGGAAGGGGGGTGTTTGGGAGTGGAAGACAGTCAGGAGATTGATTCTATATGTAGATATAGTGAATTAGAGTAAGATGTAGAGACCACTATAGCAAGAAGGAAAGAAGGAAACAAGTATTTATTAAGAACCTATTACACATCACAGTACTGCGCTAAGCGTTTTACAAATATTATCTCACTTGATCTTTACAACACCCTTGGGAGTGAGTGCTATTATTATCCCCATTTTATAATTGAAGAAGCCCAGACAGACAGAGGTTAAGTGACTAGCCCAGAGTCACACAGCTAGTATGTATCTGAGAAACGGCTTGAACTTAGCCGTTCCTGACTCCAGGCACAAAGGTACCAGCAGGGTGAGGGTAAAGGCATAGCAGCTTTGGCAGGGAATATAGGATCTGGGTAGGGCAGAGATCTGTTGCTATAAAGGGTCAATAGCACCTCAGAAGATGGCAAATCAAGTTGAGGCAACAAGCATTTATTAAACACCTACTATGTGCTAGGCACATAGTGTGCTGGGCACTGGGGAAACAAACAAAGGCAAAAAATAGTCCCTGTCTCAAGGAGCTCACCATCTATTAAGGGAGATAACATGAAAATAACCATGTATTAACAAAATTCAGACAGAATAAATAGGCGGTAATCTCAGAGGAAAGGCGCTGAGGTTAAGGAAGCCCAGGAACGGTTTCCTGGAGCAGGTAAGACTTTGGCTGAGTCTTAAAAGAAGCCAGGGAAAGCACTAATAATAAGTCAAGCTCCTACGGCAGTGAGGTGGGACAGTATCATCCCCTTGTAAGTATGAGTTGTCTGTAAGCGAAGTTTTCCTACCTTAGGAAAAACTAAGAGTTACTTTAGCATCAGGAATTATTACCGATGATGAAGGAAATATAAAAGGCATAGGTTTCAGAGGGAGAATGTCTTAGGATCCTCACTCTGTTACTTACTACTTGTAGGATCTTGGGCAAATCACTTAATCTCTCCGGATCTTGGTTTTCCTCGTCTACCAAATGAGAAGTTTGCACAATGTGACTTCTAAGGCCGCTTGCGTGTCTAGGCCTATGATCCTAATAGAGATCCTCCTAGAACTCTCAATATCCTTATCGTTTAATACTCAGACAAGTAACAACAATTTAGCAATTTAATGTTTAAGATCTTAGAATGTAAAGGAGGAAGGGATGTTGGAGATCATTTAGTCTAACCCTCTTATTTTACAGATGGGAAAACTAATGGCCTGAGAGTGCTCCATAATAAAACAAAATTAGGTGTTTATTTCAAAGTTCTAAAATGTTGAAAGTAATTCCAATTATATTCCTCACAGCAAGTTACTTTACCAAAGTAAAAGAATAGGTATCTAAAAAGTTTAGGAGTCAAGACAAGAATTATGAGATGAATATGAAACCAATTGAAGGTGTCAGTGTTACATGTTACAATGCCACATAATAGGAGTTTCAGATGAAAATAAAACAGAGCTCCCTGTATTTACACTTGATTATTACAAGTTCAATATCTTAACCTGAAAAACTACTTCAATCTAGTCACGCTTACAATCATTTACATAATGTGCTTCGTTTAACACTGCATTACCATTTAGAACTAATGTAGTTCTCCAGATAAGTGGTTTGCTGTGTATCACAATTATTTTGGGGGACTAGCTAGGTGGCATTGTGGATAGAGTTCAAGGCCTGAAGTTAGGAAGACTCATCTTCATGAGTTCAAATCCAGCCTCATACACTTACTAGCTATGTGACCCTGAGTAAATCACTTAACCCTGTTTGCCTCAGTTTCCTCATCTGTAAAAGAACTGGAGAAGGAAATGGCAAACCACTAGTATCTTTGCCAAGAAAACCCCAAAGAGGTTCGTGAAGAGTCAGAAATAACTGAAAACAATTGAACAACAGCATTTAACAAAATCTAAGAAAGGAAAAAAGGGTAGGCTAAAGAAAATAATAGTATTTTAGTACTAGATAAATAGTACTAAATACTAAATAAATTTAGTACTAAAGTACTAAATAAATAGTACTTTAAAGTTCACAAAGCCTTTTAGATATTTCATTTGATGCTCCTAACAACCCTGTGAGATAGGTATTATTATTATTCCCATTTTACAGATGAGAAAACTGAGGTTGAGAGGTTAAGTCACTTGCCTAGGGTCACAGAGCTAAGGGTCTGAGAAAGAATTTGTACTTAGTTTTTCCTGACACCAACTACAGCACTCTCTCCACTGTGCCACTAGTTGTTTGGGTCAGAGGAAACTTGCCCATGGCTAGCTCTAAGACCGGAGAGGTAACTTGCCCAAGACCACACAATGAGGAAGTAAGAATCAGGACTCAAGTTCATGTCCTCTGAGTCAAAATCCAGGTCTTCTTCTTCTACTCTTCTGTGAAGTACCGTATGTGTCTGAGGTCAAATTTGAACCCAGCCTTCCTGACTCCAGGTCCAATGATCTATCTTCCCTATCACCTAGCTGCCTCTTATGCTGGGTATGGGGCATCTGAAAAGCAGGAAGGTTCTAAAATGCCTAGAAATTATCCTGCTAATCACTGGTCCTGAAGATGGTTGAGAAAGAGATGTTCAGGGATGCTGGGTAATTTACCTCAATAAGGAAAGGAGGAGAGAGGAAGGGCCAGAAGGGTAGAGAGGAACAGAAGCTGTTTACATGGAGCATTAGGGCCTAGCACACTCCTTTTCCACGCTGCTCATCCATGTTAAGGCGGGTAGTGGTAGCAGGGAGCAAAGAGATGAAAATACATGAGAATAGGATAGAAGAAAATACATAAAATCAAGAAGTTTTTGTACAAACAAATCTGATGGCAGCTAAAATTAGAAGGGAAACAGTTAACTGGGGGGAAAGACTTTGAAGCAAATTTCTCAGATATTATATGATTCATTCTATAATTTTTCCCCAGGAATTCTTTGACAAGTGAGTCACATATAAATAGAAAGAAAAAAGAAACAGGAAGGAAGACAGGGAGAGAGAGAGAGAGACAGAAAGAGACAGAGAGAGACACAGAGACAGAGACACAGCGACAGAGACAGACACAGACAGACAGAGACAGAGACAGGAGAGAGAGAGAAGAGCTATGTCCTCACCTCTTCCTTTTCAGCGACTCCAATGTAGACAAAAACCCAGCCAACATAACAATAACAACAAAGTTGAGTAACCTAAATTTAGTAGTCAGGACAAAATAACGTCGAATCAACACTATGCAGTTGTTGTTGTGGAGTCATTTATGACTCTTAGTAACCTGGTGGACCACAGCATGCCAAACATGGAGTTTTCTTGGCAAAAATAATGGAGGGGTTTGCCAGTTCCTTCTCCAGTGGATTAAGGTAAACAGAGGTTAAGTGACTTGCTCATGGTCACACACCTATAAGTGTCTGAGGCTGGCTTTGAATTCAGACCTTCCTGACTCCGGGCCCAGTGCTCTCTCCACTGAACAATGTACCTGCTACAACAATAAATTTAAAGGAAGTGGGTTTTTTTGAAGTCTTTTCATTTGAAAAATCCACATCTTTAGGAAATAAGGGAACCAAAGCAATAGTTCAAATGAAAGAAACAATATTTGTTGTATGGCAGATGAAGTGCCCTTCCCTGATTGCCTTTTTAGTGTTTGGCCATCAGCACTCATCTTCAAACATTCACTTGGTCGTTATGCTATGAAAAACATGAAAAGCAGTTATAGGATGTGCTAGACTTCTTGCAAATGGCAGGGAACTGAAAATTCATTTAAAAGTATTAACCTAGGCAACATCACAAGGAAGCCAAGCATAACAACATGGCGTCCTTGGACCCTGAAAGCTTGCTCTGAGGAATCAGGTAATGAGGTGTTTACACATAACAGCA
Source organism: Trichosurus vulpecula (assembly GCF_011100635.1). Taxonomy (NCBI): domain Eukaryota; kingdom Metazoa; phylum Chordata; class Mammalia; order Diprotodontia; family Phalangeridae; genus Trichosurus; species Trichosurus vulpecula. Next base: position 228,050,900 of record NC_050573.1, read on the forward strand.
GTGATGGATTTCATCTAATTCTAAGGCCTCTGGATTCCACTTGAGGAAAGATTTCCAACAAACAAGACGTTTAAGTAAAAATAGGTCTTTGATGAACAAACTAGACAATTCCATCCTACAAATACTCTGTCTCGCTTTCTCCCCATCTCTGTATTTAGCTCTTTTGGTCCTTGAATGATAGAAGCATCTGGTGGTTCAATGGAGAGCATTCTGGGGCTAAGGGTAGGAAGACCTGAGTTCAAATATGGCCTTAGACACTTACTAGCTGAGAGACCCTGGGAAAATAACTTACCCTCTGTTTGCTTCAATTTCCTCAACTGTAGAATGCGGATAATAACATCAGGGTTCAGGGTTGTTGTAAGAAATGAAATATTTATATGTGCCTGGCACAGAGTGGGTAATTAATAAATGCTTATTCCTTCCCCCTACCTTGATAGACATAGCTTTATACCAAGAGTTTAGATCCTCTACCTTCATATATTCAAAAGGGTATCTGATAGCAATAAAGTTACTCTGTGTGTTCATATTTACATATACATTTATCAAATTTTTAAAAATAGCTACCTGGAATGCTCAGAGGATGGGATGTTGTGGTTAACTGAAATTTTTTGTTAACTAAGAATTAACCAAAAACTCTATTCTGTTTCGTTGTTGAAAAGCCTGCCTCTTTAGAGGGAACATCTTTCTTTGATGACTCAGGAATCCAGCAGCGCCTCAGGCCCATCACTCTGCATATTAATTCTCCTTGTACAGAACTTCATGTGCAGAAAGCACAAGAGATCGGGCTGCCTGTGCCAACTTCAGGACATACCCAAGCTTGAGTTTTGGTTTTTGCTTTTTTGTTTGTTTGAATCTAGTATGTTTGTCTTCTTCCTGTTTCCTATATTATGATAATAAAGAATGTGGGAGGAAACCACCACATGCACAGGCCAAATAAGGAGCTCAGTTAGATATGTTACTGTAAATGATTGATTCACGTTTACCCTAGATCAGGATTGGGGAACCTGTGACCTTGAGGCCACATGTGACCCTCTAGGTCCTCAAGTGCAGCCTTTTGCTGAGTCTAAGATTTACAGAACAAATCCTTTTATTAAGGGGATTTGTTTTGTGAAGTTTGGATTTAGTCAAAGGGCTGCACTTGAGGACCTAGAGGGCCACATGTGGCCTCAAGGCCACAGGTTCCCCACCCTTGTTCTAGATGATTCTTGACAAAAGAAAGTCACTAAGTAATAGCTAGAAAAAAAAGGGATTGTAAGATATCGCATAACTTTGGGCAACTGATTCTTCATATTCCTGTGCCTCGTCCCATTTATAAAGTAAGATAATCAATAGTAGCCCACTTTACAGGTGTGGCAAGGAATAATTAATAAAACATATTGGTGAAATGTTTTGTAAATATCAAGCACTGTGCAAACACTAAACAATAATTACAACACTGTAATAGAATGGAATTTGGTCCAAGGAGGGTGCATCTTGGATCTCACCCAGGTACCCAAACAATCTTGTTATAAAACTAGTCTCATGCACAATTAAGTCCCAGGAAATGGATCCTGGGGAGAATCATAGTGAAACTCTGATATAAGAGTAATAGGCTTACTCCTATGGGGAGTGCGCATGGGTGTAGACTGCATATAAGCTGTGAAAAGCAAATGAAGTCTTTAGGGCAGGAGGGTACCTGCCACTTAGCAAATTACCACTTTCAAGGCAGTAAATGATACTTTTACATTCTGATACGTTTGTTTCACTTTACAGGAGCAAGTGATTTACTCCTGAGGATTAGATTATTCTTGCCAACATCCTTAAATCCTGCCAAAATGATCTTAATTAGGATCACAACAATCAACTTTCTATTCTTGGAGCAGAAGTTCTCAGTAATAACAGTTTTAAAGACAGGGTTCCACATTAAAAGAAAAGAAGAAGAGAGCTCACCTTGTTGGGACATAAGACTAGGCACCAAATGAACACTGGGTTTTGAATTATTTGGGCTGTCTACACTGCCTAAATTCACCAGATGATGGCTGTGGAGAGCTGATCCTAGCATACTTACTCCAGAAATGATACACATGCAACCCCTCTCTTTGATCTACACCAACAATAGTAAACACTCTTCCCTACTTGTGATGCTCTCATCCATGACATGAGTAAACTGACACCCGAAAGATTATGCTCAATTATTTTCTGGGGGTAGAAGGAGGAGGTTTTGTGGGACAGAGGACAGGTACCTCTGAAAGGCTATGTTGATACAAGAAGTGGAGAAAGGCCTAATCAGTCTGATTAGTTTGATTAATATGGACATCCATTCTTGATCGTTCTACCCTCTAATCTCAAATTTTTTTTTGACCAGCAGTTTTTAGTGTCTGAATTATCCAAGTAATTTTCATTTTCTATTCTATTTTACCTGTGTAGGCACAGGCTAGGAGACTGAAAGCAAAAAAGGTGTTTTTCTAAAAGACAACTGACAAGATAAAAGAAGGAAAAAGGCTAATAAAAAACCTGTGGATATGAACTATAATTTTAACATATTATCCTTTGTGGAAACTCCAATGTAAATAATATATGTTAAGAATGTGATTCTATTCCTACTATAACCATGCTATATTTCAAGTTCAAACTTGTCTGAAACATGAAAACTTTGTAGCAGGTAAAAAATGCAACTGATTAGCTTAAATACAGGTAATTATTTATCCATGCAATTGCTCTGCACAATTAAATAAACAGGCATTGCCATAAACTACTGTTTGATGTGGTAATTGTTAGATAAACACTAGGAGGCTTTCTCATTTTTACTGTAATAGACAATAGTGACTCTGATAATACTAGTTAACTATGTTTACTTGTGATTATTTTTAATTTCCATCACTACAGCGACAATGTTTTTTTTTTCTCTTTTTCTCTATTTCCTCCCACTCCTTTTGTGAGGATGGGGTAGAGTGGAATACCCATTTCTTGTGAAGTCACCATTGAAGGCTTTCATTTTTCTCTTTTGCTAGGAAAGGTATCATAAAGAAATTATGCTAATCCCATGCTACTTTGATTTTGGCTAAACATCAGGTGTTCTCCTGGGTCACTACTTTCTAACACACAAGTCTCAATCTGGTGATCAGGATATAAGTAAAGTTTCCAAAGCCTCTCCTGGTAAATCTTTAGACTGGTTCTCATGGACACTAATCCTCCTCTTTCCCCTCCAGAAAAGGGCTTGTTGTGGTTTGCTAGGATTTCCAGCAGGGGGAAGGGAGGAGCAATAGTCCCCCACTTTCTCTTTTCTACACAGGGATTCTTACTGTCAGCAATCTCTACCTCCAGGAATTTTACTGTTTCCCCAGGCCCCTCCCACCATGGTGACTGCAAAGTTTCAGGGAATTAAAAAATGGATCCTGCTCACAAACCCAGTGAGGATCCCTGAGCTAAAGGCTTAATCATTTTGAACCATCACCTATATGGGATCCCTGGGAGACACACCATGTGGCTTTTCACTACCCCTTAACTGACAAGAGAACTAAGCAGGTAAGCAACCTATAGAGTCCAAATTTAGGTTCAAAGCCTTCAAAGCCTTTCCCTCACTCAAATGTTGATTTTTTTGCTTTAGTCACCTGGATATTTCTTCTCTTTCCATATCCCTGATCTATAGAGAGGCAAAGATATGTACATATATTGGGGAGGTATAAAAATCATGAATATACTTTTGAATGATTCTTATCTTGTAGCTGTTTGTTGATCTTTTCAATTGGCTGTGTCAACTGCCAAGTTGATCAAACTTCTGCTTTCTGCTCAAAACCAGAATGTAATTGTGAACCACACTTGCCACCTGTGCTTTGCTCTTCATTCATCTTGCAGAGAAGAAAGAGAAGACATTTCTGGTTATCTTGTTCATTCTGCTGGCTGAGAGGGTTAAAGGAAGGCCCTTACACCTAGATATGTTCATGAAATTTGTGCTTTTTAAAAAAAATCATTTTATCCTTAATATTTAAGGTTCTTACACCATTTTTTCCTACTGTTCTGAAAAAGATCAGAGAATGGAGAGAGAACATTTTCCTAGCTCTTTGAAATTCTTTCAGCAAATTATATTTTCTGGCAATTACATAGGATCTGGAGTGGCAAGGGATGTTCAGAGATCATCTAGGCTATTGCTTTTATTTTAAAGATGTGGAAACTAAGGCTCAGAGAACTTAATTGACTTGTCTAAGATCACATAATTCATTATTAGCAAGGCCAGGATTCAAACCCAGGTCCTCAAATTCCAAATAAGTCCTTTTGCCATCACTATCTAACCTATCTCAATATTCTTGAAGCTTTTCTCAGACTCAAGTCATCATAATACAAAGAGTTAAAAGTTTTTTTCACAATTACCTTGAATGAAACTAAAGGAGCTTCATTTCCCAGAAAGTCAATCAATTCTACTAAGAGCAACATCAAACTCCATTTTCAAAAAAAGATTCTCACAATATCAGCAACAAATCTTAGAATCAGACATTTCCATTATAGACACATCAATTATGTTAGAATTATTCATATTAATCTTTATTCCTGGAGCTGATGATTTTAGAAGGTAACAGCAGAAATTTTTACATATTTTTATGCTAGCTGATAATAGAGTGAAAATGGCAATTTCTACCAAAATACTTTCTTTGACATTCACTATCTTGAACTTTTGACTATGAATTGACAGACCTAAACTGTAGTCCTGATTCTATCACTTCACAATCTTAGAGAAATCATTTGACTTCTCTGTCTCAGTTTCCCCATCTGAAAATAAGACAATTGAACCAGATAGTCTATGGAGTTCCTGCCAGTTCTAATATTCTATGAATCAACTTGAATTAGCTAATGCAATCATATCCATAAATGGAATGGAAGAAGGACAAATCTGACAGATACACTGTCATTTGGAGTTGGGTCTTAAATTTGCAGTTTAAAAAACTTTCAGAAAAATTATCAATGAGCTCTAATCTCTTCATTGCATATCTTACTGCCCTGTAGGTAAGAGAGGTTTTGAGACAATAGTATTAATCTTTTCCCCTAAAACATGAAAAAAATTAGAGTCATAAGGTAACCTATGACTATCAGTGGCTTAGTCGAGGATAATCAAAGGTCAACTTATGACTCTAATTTTTTTTATTAACTTTTCATTAAAACTAAGACCACACATCCAAATACAATGGTCTTTGGGACCCCCTTACTTATTTTTCAATATCTTCAAACTCTCACAACTGAAATTATAGGACAGATAGAAACCATCCTTAGAAACACTGTAAGAAAACCTCACATTTGGAGAGAAAGGATTGGAATTCAGGTAAAGAACAGGTTGCCCAAGCTTCCCAAATGCATTTCTTCACAAAACATCTAAGAGCAAATTTGTTAAAAATGCATGCACCATTACATAACTGGAGGCAATATAGTGCAGATTTTGTGACAATTGAAAAATAGTTACTGTGAATGAGAAGGTAAAGTGTGACCATCAGTAACGGATATGGTATAATGGATAAAGGAGTATGGTATAACGAATACAAGACTTAGAGTCAGGAAGACTTGTGTTCAAATCCCACCTCAGCCCCAAACTAGCCATGTGTCTGGGCAACTCTCTACGCCCCAGTTTCCAGGTGTCTCTATGCCCAAGTATAAAATAAGAGTAATAAGATAGTATCTACTTCAGTGTTATTATGGGACTCAAATGAGATAATGTACTATATATAAACATTTGAACACCTTTAAGTGATATATAAATGAGTTGTTATTATAAAACCAATTGTAAGAAAAAAATCAGGATTATTCATTGCTTAAAATATTTTAGGTAGTTTTCATCATATCTACAACCAAAATTAGTAAAAACCTTTAGCACTTTAAAATGATATAAGGACATTTAGAAGTCACACTGTATCACCAAACACCAACTAGTACAATGCATCAAGAAAAAAAGAATTTTCTAAAATCCCTGATACCAAAGTGAGGCAGGTATATGCTATACATATGCAAACCAAGCAGATATTTGCCTTCCTTGAAGGGTAGAGATTGGTACCTGTTTTTTTATGAAAATACTTTAACCAAATAAAAATAAGAAATTCTGTGCTCCATTTTCCACTGTATCTTAGTTATTATCCAGTTCTTTCTGAAAATACACAGCCTTATAATCAATTATGATCATTTTTCTCATTTCAGACATGAAGCCATGCAAATTCCTGGTACCTGCTTCTTCCAGCTCTTCTTGATATATGTACAGTATGATTTTATCAATTATAATTGTTCTAAAGTTCTATCCACAGTGGATTCCTTTTGGAATGGGATGACATATTGTGAATCTCCTTTGTCACTTAACTATAACTTCTCAGTCCTTATTTTTTTTATCCCACTTCTCTTAAAAATAGGAATGACTCCAAGTACTACTTCCTCTCTGAAAACATGTCTTCTAGTTGCCTTCTGCAAGAAAAATATTGGATTTATAATCAGAAGACCAGGGTTTGAATCTTATCTCTGCTACTGTGTGATCTTGGCAAGCCATTTGATTACTTTGGGCCTCTATTTCCTCATCCGTAACATAAAGGGATATGACTAGTTTAGTTCTTAATCTTTTTGTGTCATGGACTCCCTTTGGCAGATTGGTGAGATTTATGGGCCTCTTATTTAAATGCATAAAATAAATGAAAGAGGCTTACGAAGGAAAGCCTCTTGAAATAGTGATAAAATACTTTTTGAAAAAATTCACAGACCCCCCCCCCCCCAGGTTAAGAACCCTTGGACTCTGTGATCTTTTCTAGCCCCCAAATCCTTTGAGTCTCTCCCACTCAGTATCAGGCTCATCCTTCTCTATGATTGATTCTCTTAACATCTTCTGACCCAAAGAAACTTGATATGGGACTACAAATGTTACCATAAGTCTTCAGATTGAAATTTGGGAAACATAACCAGTCTGAGGTGTTACCTGAGTTCCTATGGTCACTCACCTGGCTCAGAAATTTCAGGCTACTATTCTGACCTAGCCATGGATTGATTACATGGGGTAACTCTAAGAATCTCTTAAAGATTGTGGTAGGGAAATGATGATATGCCTGAACTGGACTAGGCAGCAACTTTAAGGATTCTGTCATTCATTACTTTTCTGATTCAAGGGGTAATGATGTTTAAAAAAATTGAATGCCTAACTGCAGCTAACTTTTCATGTTCTTTTGTTTTAAGCCCATTAGAACACATTTTTTTCCTTCACAAGATATAAGTATAGATGAAAAAAATGGACAATTTCCCCTGTTTCATCTCTCTCTCTCTTTTGGTGGCAGCTGCTGTTTTGATCTGTTCATTGGCTCTGATTTGTTTCATGTTTCAGCCAAAGATTAAAACTGCTCTGTAATTCTAAGCAGATGGGCCTGGGAGTCCAACCCTATAATTATACCTTCTCTCTTTTGCCCTCTAACTGCAAGACTCCCATTCTGACTTTTAAACTCCCAAATCACTGGGTCTGAAAGTACACCTTGGCCATAAGGAGGATCTGGCTTAAGTAGTCAGGATGACTATGGCATAGGTAGCTGGGCAGCCTGCAGGATGATTATAAAGAAAGCATCAACCCATTCAGTTAATGCACTTATCTGTGATTCCAAGAAGAATTCAAACTGATTCTAAGATGAGCTACATCTTATCCAGACCCAGGTCCCTGCTCTAAGCCTGAGAAAAATAATTTCATCTGTGATGATGATCATAACCTAGACACATACCCAGTGATCACTGGTGATGTAGCTCAGTTGCTAACAAGGAAGAGGAATGAGTATTCCTACAGATACATCTTGCAGCAAGCCATGGTGTTTCACTGCAATATTTTGCATTTATCTGAAGCAACACAAGAACTGATCCTAAAGATATTAACTTACACTTTTACAAAACACCTTTTTCACAACAGCACTGTAGGGTAGGCATTACAAATATTATCCCCATTTTATGAATGAAGCAACAGAGGCTCAGAGTTACTGGCTTCCTAAAGGTCAGACAGCTAGTAAATGGCAGAATTTGGACTCAGATGCAAGTCCTCTAATGTCAAGAGCAGTGGGCTTCCTCAGCAAGGGCACTACAACAAGCTGCTTTACCCAAATATATCATCAATAAATTTTTTTTGCTCATGCTATGCCAAGCAATCCTGCTAGAGTAGCTACTTTGTGGGCTATAATATAATACTGATCTTTCTTTTACCTGTCCAATTTTGCTCCAAGTATATTCCAAAATCTCTAAAAGGCAAGTAATATACCTGGGCTGAGGGCTAAAATCCTTTTCCAAACCTCATTTGGGTATTTGGAACATTTAACCAAATCCTATCAAACCCAAACATCAGGGAAAGAGCAACTTAAATTCAGATAAGCCCTGTGAGACCTTTCTTGGATTAGTAAATCTTTGGTAAACTATTTGTTGCTACTTTCAGATTGAATCCAAAGACTTCAAGAATGCTTATGCATGGGAATCTAAAACAACAATGGCATTCCAGAATTGAATCAGTGAGCAGCTATCATTCAGAGCTGAAATAATTTATCCAAGCAATATTCTTCCAAGAAATTTAGAGATAAACACACGTGAAACTTTTTCCATAAAAGATCATAGTTATTCTTTAGAGTCCCATAAAAACTCAGACCACATCAAGAGTCACTCTATGGACTTTGTAACATAAAAAAAATGACCACAAGGCACATAATTTAATTATAGCATCTCTGCTTATAGCTGGAAATGCTAAAGAAGGAATAAATACATTTGCCAAAATTTTATACTCTGACCCTGCAGGTAAAAAGAAAGGGGGAAAGCCAGCTAGCTTTCCTTCCCATATGGGAAAACTCAAGCAGCAAAGGGTTAAGGCATGGACGATAAAAGGAGCCCTCACACGGGTCTAGGAAAAAGAGGGAATGACAGAAACTGAACTGGAGGTTTCCCCCTGAGCCTTTCAGACCTATCATAGGATCATGGATAGATCTAAAGCTGGAAGCGCTCTCAGAGGCCATGTCTTCCCAACCTATTATTTTAGGGATGAAGAAACCGAGGTTCAGGAAGTTTAAGTGATTTGAATATGTGATCCATTCCCAAGTATTTCTATGTCCTAAGTCGACTATAGCTGTTATCATGGGTAATTATTATAAATGAGCATTATATTTACCAGCACTTCTGTTGGGGGGAGGGCGCGGAGCTCGAATAGCAGCACTCACTTACCATGTAAAAGGAGGGCCAGGAACAGGTATCTGACCAGGCTTCGGTAGGGATGGGACATTTCCAATTTTTCTTCTATTCCGCCACCACCACCTCCTCCTCTTCGACTCCGACTCCTCCTCCTCCGGGCGCCTATGAAACTGTCCTCTTCTCTTTCTGATGGTCAGTAATTATTGTCTTCCAGTGCAACTTTTGGGCTTCCTTCGAATCAAAGTGATGCTAAAGTTCTTGCTTTCTCTTGCCTCCCTCCACCCCCAGGCCGGAAGAAAAGTCCACTACTCTCTTCTCAGTGAACTTGACAAGCCAGATGAAAGTGAGCTGGAAGAGCTGAGACCAACAGCCGCGGCCCCCCTTGAGGTCCCTGGGTCAGTCAGCAGCACAGACTTTGGGGGGCTGCGTTCAAAGCTGCAGAGGAGGCAGCGGGGCGCTGGACAAAAGAGATGCGTTGGGCCCCGAGGGAAAGGGGCGAGCAGCAGAGTCGAAGTCCTCGGTGGCTTTCCCCCTGCAGTGTCCCTTCTTCTCTTCCTCCTTCTTTTCCTTTCCCAGAGACTTGGCTTTCCAGCTCTCTCCTAGGGCTTCAGAAAAAGTTCGCTCTGCCCGATCACTCGTGGGGACAGCTCACTCCATCTCCGTCTTCTGGGAAGAAGGTGGCGGCAGCAACTGTATGCCTGGGGGATGCCCGGGTGGACCTCCGGCAGTTGGGTCTGGGGGACGTAGCGGAGCGTCTGACTGGACCCGGACTTGGGTTGTCACGGGGTCCGCTCACTGGCCAGGGATGGAGGAATCGCGGCTGCGCTGCAAAGGACTGCGCACTGAGGCGCCGATTCAGAGGCGGCTGCAGTCACTTCTCTGAGTCTGCTGCCGCCGTCGGTGCCGCTGCCCGCCCGCCGGGCCCCGAACCCCGGCAGCCGCCTCTGCCTCTAGGTGCCTCGGATGGCGTCCGCGGCCGCGCTCTCCGCCTCTACCCAGCTCTGCGCTCTGAGCCCACTCGCTGCAGCCACCACCGCTGTTGCAGCTGCACCTACTCTTCATATTTCCCGTGCAGCAGCGGCGGCAGCAGCGGCAGGGGGAGGGAGGAGGGGCAGGGGGGGAGAGGAGGGGTCAGGGAAGAGGCGACTCAGCGCCACTCATCTCCCCCAGCTGCCGCCAGGGAGAGGGAGGGAGGGAGAGAGACTTGAAAGGGCGGGTTGGGCGGCCCCTCCCACTTCTCCCCTCTCCCCTCTCCTGTCTCTGGGTTGCCCAGCCTCCTGCGGAGCTTCTAAGGGCTGCCCGCCCCGCCCCCGTCCCAGTCCCCCGGAGTTGCTAGAAGTTGGTGGGCACTCCCAGCCCCGCTGTTGTAGGAAGCAAAGTTTGTCCTCCCTTCCAAACATCCCTTCCAGCTCTAAATACTATTAATCTCTCCTCCACCCAACTCCCTACTCTGTGGGACTTTGTAGGAGACTTAAGTTAAACCTAGTCTTTCTCTCCCATCCCAGCAGTGGCGGGATCCTGGTTTGTGTTCTGCGTGGGAGAAAGGTGGTTCAGGCTAGTCCCATATGACTTAACAAAACTGAAAATCATAAATCTGATCTGACCAAGGTTTTGCTTTGTGTTTGTTAAAAGGTGTGTATGTGTGTGTGTGTTGTGTGTGTGTGTGTGTGTGTGTGTGTGTGTGAGAGAGAGAGAGAGAGAGAGAGAGAAACTCGGGAGAGTGATTGCTGGAGCTCTGAGGCTTTCGAGAAGGAGCCGTGCATGTCTTAACTAAATATACCCACCACAAGTTAGTACCTCGGCTCGCCTCCTCTAGTAAGCACATGAGCCTATGTCACAGGTCCCAACCTGTGGAGGTAAAGGTGTAGGCAGCAGAAACCTGGGTTTTTTTTTTTTCCCTTCGTTTTCCTAAAGCCATAGATCTGTCATTTTTAAGCTCAGTTGGAAGGTCTGAAAAACTCGCTGTCGAACCCTCTGAAGTCCATTTGGAAATCTTTTCTGACAAACTCACCTGGCTCCTGTATCAACCCCAAATACCTCCATTTACATTGTCTAACCCAGTGCCTTCGACTTTAAGAGCCCCTCCCTATAAATATTTGCTAAATGAATGAGTGGAATTTGTATATACATTATTTGCATTCGGGGGCTATTCACTTATGATCTATTTCATAAAAGCCCCAAGGGCAGGAACAGTATTTTCTACTTGTTTCGTAATTCCCCAAAGCACCACATACAGTGTTCTGCAGGAGCAAGTAGTTTGGGTACTCTGATAGCAATTTAATTCAACTCAGTTCAATACAGTGAGAGGATGGGAATACACAAGTGAATGCTCAAGGGGAGCTCAGTAAATGTTGACAGACAAGCAGCGAAAGTGCTGTGGAAAGAGCGGTGGATTGGAAGTCAGAATACTGATGGTTCAAATAACACCTGAACTACCTACTGCTGAGGTGACTTTGGGAAGTTCCTTAACCTCTCTGGGCATCAGTTTCCTCATTGTAAAATGAAGGGGTTGGACCATTGGCCTCTTAAGGTCCCTTCCAGAGGTAAACCTATGATCCTATAACAAGTGATTGACGTAGTGATAGGCTCCTTTGCTGCAAGAGGATAGCTGTCCGATTGTCTGGAATGAAAGTCACCTCCTCACCATACAAGCATTCCCAGAATACACCCATCGCACTCAACTGGCCAAGCCCAGTTGGCAAATAAATACAACATTGGTTTGAACATCTTTTTAAAGTACCAGCTTCACCAATGTGATTTCTGCCTCTTTGAACAGTGGAATGACTCAAAGCCTTAATTTCCTTAGGCTTCAAGAACTATCTAGACTTCAGTGACAGTCCAGTAGTTTCACACAATGAAAATAGTTGAGAAAATGTTTTGGGGGAAAAGTTTAAACTCCCCTTGTTTCTTGAAGAAAATTCATTTGTCTCTTGCAGACCCATCCCATACACCTCTCCCTGTTTTCCTGGTATGCCAGTAAGATGATACTGATCGAGATTATTTGATGTATTATTGTTGTTATTATTACCATCATTATAATGTTCCTATCTATAATATGGAGTATCATAAAACTTGCCATCTGTCTTACTCAAAAGGATGTTATGAAGATTAACATGTTAATGTTTGCAAAGCTTGAAGATGAAAGGACCCCAATGTGTGCACATACTGATGGTAATCATAATAATGCCTATTAGCAACAGCATTATTCTGAGTTAGTCTTGCTCTGCTAAGTCTTTCTGGAGTTGACTTTGCTTCTGATAATTTGCTCAGGAGTGTTGCTAGGCTTTGGAGGCAGATTATAGTCTGTTCCACTTGAATATTCCTCAAGAACTAAATAGGTTTTTATTTAAAGCAAAGGACTGATTATCCTCCAAATGTGGACTACTTTGTCATTTTTAGTAAAATATGAAAATAGCCACCAAAAAGAAATACCAGGTAGTATTCCTATACCAATAAGATCAAAGGTCCAGTCCCTATCCCTATTTAGTCTTCCAAGTTTATTATATATTCTATTCTAACAAATTTATTCCTTCCTCAAGTTTTCTTATGTAATTGCCTATTTGTGTGCATGTTAAAGGACTTTCTCTCCCTTTGTTGTAAACTTTTTAAGGACAGGAACTATATCAGGGGTGGGGAACCTGTGGCCTTGAGGCCATATGTGACCCTCTAGGTCCTCAAGTGTGGCCCTTTCACTGATTGTTCTGTGAAGTTTGGATTCAGTCAAAGGGCTGCACTTGAGAACCTAGAAGGCCGCATATGGCCTTGAGGCCACAGGATCCCCACCCTTGAACTATGTTATTTTTCACTTTTCTATTCCCATCTGCTCACAACTGAGTTGAATTAAGTTGCTGTCAGAGTATTCAAACTGCTTGCTCCTGTAAGCATTCACTTCAACTGTGACATTTAGGGTTTTCTTGGCAGAGATACTGGAGTGGTCTGCCTTTCCTTCTCCAGATCATTTTACAGATGAGGGAACAGAGGCAAACAAAGTTAAGTGACTTGCCCAGGGTCACATACTAAGTGTCTGAGGATGGATTTGAAATCAGGTCTTCCTGACTCCAGACCTAGTGCTCTATCCACTGTGCCACTTAGCAGTCATAAACTAATAGTTTGCTGATAGATATTAGCTGACAGATCAACTTGTATATATAAAAGTATTTTGCAAACCTTAAAAACCATGTTGTTGTTTAGAATTCTTTGTGACCCTGTTATCCCAGGATGCCACTACTGTCCATGGGATTGTCTTGGTAATGGTACTGGAATGGTTTGCCGTTTCCTTTTCCAGTGGATTAAGGCACAGTTTAAATGACTTGCCCAAGGTCACACAGCTAGTAAGAGTCTGAAGCCAGATTTCAACTCAGGAAGGTCTTCCTGACTCCATCCACTGGGCCATCTAGGCTGCCTCCACACATGTATTATTATCAATTATATTTGAGCATGGTAGAATTATTAACCAATTCACACAACACCAGTAATAACAGACTGCTCTATGGCATGGGTAGTGTAGTGGATAAAGTGCTGGACTTGGAGTCAGGAAGACTTGAGATCAAATCCTGCCTTAGAAATTGGGTGGATGGCTGTGGAAAAATTATTTTGATTCTCTAGGCCTCTGTTTCCTTATCTGTAAAGTAGGGGGTAATAATAGTACTGACCCCACAAGGTTGTTGTTAAGATCAAATAAGTTAACTTATATAAAGCGTGACCTCATATCATTATTATTTGCATTTGTGCATAATACAATCATTAATTCACATAACATCTGCAATGAAAGTCCCTTCTCTAGGATTCAGTTTCTTTACTGGTAAAATGGGGACCTCAGTCAGACTAGTTTGCTTCTAATGTTTCTTCCAATTCTAAATTGATGCTCCTTAGAAAACATAATTTCCTTTTTAGTCATCATAAGAAGCATAAGAAGCAAACAATTGATTCCATAGGATCACCAGTTCATAAATTTAGAACTGGACATTACTTTAAAGATTATCTCATGTAACTCTTTAAATTTATAGATAAGAAATTGAAGCCCAGAGAGGTTAAATTAATTGCTAAAGATCACACAAGGAGTAAGTAGCAGAACTAGGATTTGAACCTAGGTTCTCTGCCTCTGAATCCTCTTTCTACTGAGTTTCACTTAGGAAGTAGAGAGACCTGGCAATTAGGATCCCAGTTTGAAATCTACAGGCATACAATACTGGTGGAAAACCACTTATAGACTCCTAGCTCCTAGTCCCAACAGCGAGTGGTGAGAGGCTGGAGGAATAAGAATTGTTACAATAAGCTACGTTAAAAGAAAGCCCAAGAGATTTATGAAGAATGGACCCAACTGAAGCTATTTTAAGTAAGAGCATTGTAGGACTTTGAACCGTACATCAAAAAACATGGAGCAAGACAACCAATTATATTCTCAGCCACAGAACAAAGCAAAGGACTGATCCTTAGAAAACAACTGAACTGGCTGAGTGTTGATGCTAAACCCTTAGCAAAATTAATTTAAATATCTGATTCAAATCTCCAAGGGATCCATCAGATAAAATTAGTCAGAGTGAATGGTATTCTTAGCCAGTGGCATTATTCTCGGTTGTACTTTTTATGGTACCTTAAATATAGTAGGTGTTCAATAAATGTTTGTTGAGTAGAAAGGTGGGTGGGTGGATGGATGGTTGGATGGATGGATGGATGGATGATTTGGTGAGCAATTTAAAAAGTTAATTAAGGAAAATTATGTTGATTAGAACAACTACCTTCTAAAAATAAAAAATTCAGATTTTTTTCTCTGAGAGCTACCATCTTCCAGTTTTAAGAAAGGCCTCTGCTAAGATCTTTTCCTAGTTCATTGACTGTAAACCTGGAGGAAAAGCCACTTTTAATTCCTGTGAACTTTATATGTACTTAGGCTAGTGCCCTGAACAACAAGGTGCTCAGTGTAGTAGAAAGAACATTGGTCTTGGATTCAGGAGAGAACTAAATAAATGGCTTAATCAGTTACTAACTAGATGGCCATGGACAAATAATTTCCTTTCTTTGAGCCTCAGTTATCCCATTTGTATAATGGAAAGAATAACATTTGCATTGCCCACCTTCCAAGTGTGTTGTGAGGACAGTGCTTAGTTAACCTTATATAAATGCCAATACTGCTGTTAATGATGATGATAAGAAGGGACTTTTTGGGAGGGGGGATGATAATATGTATAAAAGGAAGAACAATGGATTTGGAGTTCCCAGAAATCTGGATTTTAAACATTACTACCTGTGTGAGACCTTTAGTAAATCACTTAACATACTAAAAATCTTCAAAGATCCTCAAGCTAATAATAACTATAACATTTGATGTTTCTATTTTAGTTCCTACATAGAAATATAGTGCTGCTATTTTGCTAGTTGACTGGAAAGAATCCCAAGATTTTTAAGTCTTAAAATAATTAATAATGACTTGTGAAATTGGGGAGTTGGATCATATGACCTCTAAAGTTGCTTCTAGCTCCATTTTTTCTGTGATCTATGATTTTTTTGTAATAAATTCCTTATAATATTAAGATCTCATTGTGTATAGTTGTACAAATGTATGTATTCTGGTTAATATGTTTATCTTCATATATATATACATATATGTATGCATACACATTCAAGCAAATCCACAGGCCAATTCTGTATGTATTCGTGATAACAAAATCTCTCTGTATTTCAGCTATCCAGAACAAAAGTATGTACCAGAACATCAACAAGTCAGGCCTCTGAGTGGTCAAAATAGAGATCACAATAGCCACATCTGTTTTGTGTGAAAGAGGATCCCTCAGGCCTTCATCCACTGCTAATTCACTCATACTTTACATAAAATCTTACCATGCTTGGTGCTCTGTTTTCCAAGACCATAGATCACTCAAAGGACTGCTAGAAGCAGGCATGTTGACAGTCTTGGGAAAGTGATAGCTGACAGCCTGAGTGTGAGGAAAAGTATATTGAAAAGCTACTAAAAGGGGGAAAATGACAAAAGGACTGAAGAATCACAGTCATCTGGGAACACTGTGCACAGGACAAGCGGTTCAATATAACTTAAGGGCCCAAGAGCAGCCCAGTGTGTAAACTAATATTCCTAATGATGACCCTGAATCATCCAGGAAAAGTTACATGATGTTTGGCACAGTCTACTTGAATAGGCAAAAATGAGATGTCTCAGAAAGAGCATTGCAGTCAGAGTCAGAGGACCTAGGTTACTGCTGAACTCTCACTCCGTTATTTATTAGTTGTGTAAGGAACAAGTCACTTTACCTCTACAACTCTTCTCGTTATCTGCACAATGAAAGGGTGAGACTAAATCATCTCTGATTCCTTCCTTCTCTAACATTTGATGAGCTTATATTCAAATAGGGTTGTAGTTTGTTTTAGAAAATTTTCCATTAAAACGGTTAATCTTTTTTTAAAGTTTTTTTATCTAAAAGGGTCAGCATTCAACTCTCCCCAAAACTCACTCACTCTATAAGGGCTCCAGGTAGTTAAAGCTTTACCATAATATAATTTGTAATGTATTACAGATAGACATATTTAAAGACTAACAGTTGCCCCAGGTATTTATATCAACTTGTTTTTGCCAAAGATAGATACCCAAAGATCATCATTCTCATTTTTCAGTTGTTATATCCTCATTTTGAAAATTCTTCCTTTCAATCAGTCAGTCAATAAATATTTATAAAGCACCTATTAAGTGCCAGGCTGTATTAAGTGTAAGGGATACAAATATGAAAAAGAAAGACAGTCTCTGCCCTCAAGAATCTAAAGGGGGAAGACAACATATTAAAAGAGGGATGAAAAGCAGGGAGAGGGAGGGAAGATATCTGTCATGGAGGCATGATAGAGAAATCCAAAGAAGTCTATCTAGGTGAAAAATTAAGAGATGGCTGGCCTACACCCCCTTCTTAAATGGAAGTTTTGGGAGGATCTCTCCACTCTTCCCTCCATTCAGATAGTACAGATAAAGTGTGAATACCAAGATGTTAGAATGATGGAGAAGTCAACTTTCTACAGTTGGCTGCATAATATTTAAGTATTGATAGTTTTTCCCCAGGTTTACCATTACTAATAGAGATGTCTTATACAGCATAATGGTTTGCCTCCACTACATTTCGTTGCTTTAATAGATGCATTATTTATCAACGTGAGTAGTCCCTCCAAAGGTACATACCACAACTGAATCATGTCTCCTCATTCTGAGTGACTCTTGTCCATGCCTTCCACATACATTTGAGAGAGAATATACCAAATGTTCTGGAAGCTTCTTTAGTTCCTTTAATATCTTTTCTGTTTTGTTTTTAATTTTTTTTCAATTAATAAACATGTTTTCTCTCCTACCCGTTGCTCTCCTTCAACTGGGGGGTAGGAAGGGGGAGGATATGCATAGTCAAACAAAGCAAATTCCCAAATTGACCATATAAAAATGTAAGTTCATTGTGCTTCTTGAATCAAGCAAGATGCAATCCTGTCAGAAGTCATGCTTCATTAATAATTCTCTGGAATCACAGTTGATCTTTGCACTGAAGAGAGTTCTAAAGTCTCCAAAATGATTTGTCTGTAATATTATTATTGTATGAGTTTTTCTCCTGGTTCTATTCACTTCTCTCTGTATTATTTCATAAAGTCTTGTTAGATTTCTCTGAATTGTACCCTTTGTAATTCCTTATGGTATAATAGTATTCCATTCCATTCACATATCGTAATTTGTTCAACGATATCCCAACTGAGTGGCACTCCTTCAGGGTCTTTTAAAGCCTTGTAGATACCATTATGCTACTCAGACTGTCCATCTGTTATCCCTTCCTTTTTCTACATGATCGGTTCACCTTCTTTTCCAATAAAATATATCATTAATAATGTCTTTGACAATATTTCTCTCACATAGGTCAACTCTCTAACTAGGAATAACAATGTTTAAAATTATAATAATGTTTTAAAATGCTATTCATTAGACAATACTTCTTGGACCTCAAAACACTTTTAAAAACACAAGAAAACTGAAACATAGACTAGCTAAGGGATTTACCAACATCTCCTAGTCAGAAATAGAATTTAATTCCCAAGTACAACATTCTTTCCTTCAGATCATCACTTGGGGTATTTACCTATAACAGCAAAAATCACGATGAAAGTTTTTTTTTTTCTGAGTCAGTCTTTCTTCTAGATGACTTCATAGCACCCATGATAGGAACAATATCTAACTGTAGTTAGGCTGGGGGTTTTTTGCCCTAAAAGGCAGAAAATCTGTCCCTGAGACTTGATTAGTCCAAGATGCTCAGGACCAACTAATTTATGTTGCTTTCTGGTCACCCAGGGTATAAAAAGCCAGCCCACAAGGAGTAAGTGCCCTTCAGACTTGGCAGATGCCCCACTGACATCTGACTCACCACATCTAACACACCCTGCTGAGTAGACAGGTTTTCATATGGAGACAAGACAGGGTTGTGTCTACCTGAACCAATGCTGTAGCCTTATTTATTATTCTTTCCATTCAATGGCTAAGTAAACCTACTTTTGTGAACTGTTAGTTGACCTATAATTGTCTCATATTATTCCAATCCTGGACATGAAGCAACAGACTGGAATAAATTATGTCCTGCCTATGACTGTGGTAAACATTTGAATGCTTGGAAACACCTGAATACTTAGTTGGATTTTTAATTTTTCATTCAAATGATGACTTTTGTGTTGACACAACCTCTTGCAAAATAGTTGTGTTGCTTTTGTGCTAAATTGCAAGGGTCCTGGGAAATAGAACCTAGGTATTTAATAGTCTATGTGCTTCTAAGTAAATTCCTGAATATGTTATCTGGGAACTGATATGCAGTTCAGCCTGGCATATACACCCAATGATTTCTATCAAGATCCATGGCTTGCTTGTAGAATCAACAGAATGGGTAAATAGGTTAGGTATTACATTACCTTAAGGACATGTTAACTTGACTTGGAAAACCATTTATGTATTTCTCCCCAGCTCAACCATAAACTCCTTGAAGACAGGATATATATCCTTTCTATATTGCTGACAAGTCACATTTACAAAGTGCTACATTTAAAAAGTGCTTTTTTCACTGTGCAGTCTTTTGCTATTGGTTTCTTCATCTATAAAAACAGGGAATTGGACTGGGTCATCTTTAAGTTTCCTTCCTACTCTAATTCTGGCATTTTACTTACTAATGAGGAAACAGAGGCTCGTTGGGATAAAGTAATTTGCCTAGGGGTCACATTACCTGTAGACGTTAGAGGCTAAGATACAAACCCAAATCTTCTGAGTCCAAGACTAGTATTCTTTCTACTACCCCCACACTGCCTCACAGCACAGGGCACTTCCTACACATAGTGGGAATTCACTTATTGTTATTATGCTAAACTAAAGAAGTTCATTGGGGAAATGGAACTGAAAGCTGTCAGGTTGCATTATCACATAAATTGTCAAGGGATGAAAAAAAATCAAATCACCAAATTTCCTCAACAGCTTGTAGGAAAAGGTATCAAACGACAGTAAGCTCTAGACTAAGAGAGAAGGCTTATGCGTAAGAAAAGGGTGCACTTTTCTCCACAGTTTAGAAGCTAGAATTAGGAAGCCCTTTCATTTCATCAGTGATAACTATCAACTGTATTTCCATCTAAGGGCAAAAACCAGATCTCCACCAGTGAGATCATGAACAATAATCCACAAATACATGAATAAACAGCTCTGTAATTGTTTGAACATCTGGATTCTTTAGATGCAGAGATACAGTGAATAGAACTATAGCACCAGATAAAAGGTACCATCTCACGGTTAACCTTGGCTGAGAATGCGAAGGAAGATCAACAACATCAGGATTCATAGAAGTACTTAATTGAAGTGAGTCAACAAAAAGCAGAATGGAAAGAACTATTGTTAGGCCAAACTTGAGAGTGGTAATGTTGAGTACACCTTCATTTTCTACGTACTTACATGTGTCCAGGGTTTTCTGACTCCACTAGAATGTAGGCTTCCAGAGGAAAGGTATGATTTAATTTTTGTCTTTTTATCCCTGGTGCCTAGCATAGTGCCTAGAACATAAAGGCGCTTAATAAGTTATTCATCAATTGATGGATGGATTTGGGAAAATAGCCTCCCTGCAGGGTAGTATTGATGATAATAACATAGTTATAGAACATTTGAAGGTTTACAAAGCTACACACACACACACACACACACACACACACACACACAATTTCATTTGATCCTCACGATAGCCCTGTGATGTACCCTCATTTCATAGATGAGAAAACTATGATTTGGAAAAGTTAAATGACATGTCCCAGGTCACATAGTTAGTAAGTGATAGGAGAAAAGGGGAAAGAAGATACGGGACTGGGAGAATTATCTAGGATAGGAATGCTAGCTGGGTTAAGGTTGGCTTTCTCTCCTTGGAGACCTCTCTTTGAAGAGAGCCTGGAATTACATTGTGTCTTCTCTATGCCAGAAACCAAAAGAATCTAGGATCTATTCTCTCTTCAAAATCTTGCCAACTCTGATCCTCATGTTGGAATGGAGCACCAAGTAATCATTCTCCACCAACAAGGAGTCATGCAAATAAGTTGCTTTACTATTACTAAAGCAGAGCAGGTTCAAATAAAGCTGTAGTCCAGGGTATCTTAATTCTTATCTGAAACTCCCTTGGTATCTTTCTACCCCTCTTTTCCAAGGTGGTATTTTAAAGCAAAGCAAATCTGAGAATCACTAGGAGCTTTTCATAGCTACTTCATGGTTGGAAGTGCTGAAGTTGTAGGGGTGTTGCAACAATCTACTAGCAGCTGCTGTAAGGGTGTAAGACCCGCCAACCACTAGCACACAGAAAGCTGCCAACACAGGTTCTTTGACCTGCTTTATTAAGGAAAGTAATGTTTAGGGGTTAACAACCTCAATTTAATTGAACATACAAATATCATTCACTTAGTTCAGGGGAAAAAGCCAGCACCCTAAACTTCAGAGAAAATACAAGCAAATTACAAACATCAACAGACAGACCTTGTCTGATTCAAATCTCAATTCATAGTTACCAGGGATTAACAAAGTCTGAACATCTTACAGGCTGGAGGGGTCTTGACTACAGCTGCCCAGAGTCTGCACATCAGCACACTCCAAGAGTGAGAGCCTCAAGCAAATAGCTCTGTTCTCTCTTTTTATATACTCTTTAGCTATCATCAAACATCATCTGAGTGACCAGAACTCAGGTTCCTACTATTGGCTCTGGTCTTAGCAACTCCCCTTAGGACCCTGAGGGCTTCATGCCCACATAGGCTTAGCACCTAGTAGATAGGGGTTTGGGCCTGGGGCTTTGCACCTAGTAAGGCTCAATCAAAGACACTTAATTAATCATTTTAAAACAGTAAGAAAGTCCCAATTTAATTGATATTATAAGGGGTTATATGATTTTTCCCTCCTGGAGCCTGGAACCTTAAAGAATCTGGGAAAGAGATTGAGGCCAGTTCCAAGTCTTTGGGGTAAGAGGAAGGTTGGGGTTGCTAATGCCTTCCCAAATTTAATTCTGACTCAATATGTCATGGATCAGAGAATTATAGTAATGTGGAATTTGGGGCTGACAAGCCTTAGAGATCATCTAATCCACCCTCCCCTTCATTCTACAGAGGAAGAAACTGAGGTCTAGAGATGTTAAATGATTTGCAGAAATTCATACGCATGCTAAGTTTCAGAGCTGGTATTTGAACCTTTGTCCCACAACTCCAGGTCCAGTGCTACTTCAACCATACCACTGTCACTGCCATTTGGGAAGCAAAGCATACTGACTCAAAACCACAAGCAATGAGGCCATTTATTTTGTATCAGACACACAACCAAAAGAAAGCAGGCCCAGTACATAGCATATAAATGTGGGGGTATAAATTTGACTCTGGCCCCAATGCCACAACAAGTAAAACTACTAAGGAAGATCCTTCATTTCCTACTCTATTACTTTTTATCATTGCTCTCAGTATCAATTTCCTTCCCGGAGACCTTGAATACAAATATCCACAAAGTGTAAATCAGGAAGGTGTAAGTTCATGAAAAATGTTCACTAGCATCATGAAGGATTTCTTGTACAAATTCCAAATCCCAGAGAGATTCTCACTAGAAGCCGATATTCTTTACATGCTCCAATTTGTGGGATCACACTGGGTCAGTTGTGCCAACTACCAGAAAACTTCAGGGTCTCCTAAATAAGGTCCCCAAATACACAAATTTTAACATGAGAAAAACCAACAGAGAATGTCTGCTGACCAGATTTTGACATAAATTTGGACGGGCAGTCCATCAAGTAATTCCATTAGTACAAATATCTCAGACAAGCATTGTGAATTAGCTCAGCTCAGAACTGAATAGGAGGAGGAAAACAGACTGGATTGCACTTGGGAAATGGTGGAACATTTCAAATATCTCACTGCTGCAGAAGCCAATCTTTATTTTTTTACAGCATTATTGTCCCACTGATACCATACATGACTATGAATCGTGGCACAATTAATGTGCCCTCAAAAAAATCAAAATACCAGGAAACCCACAGGGCAACATAAATATTATATTGTTTCACATTTGTCTTTGTAGTTCCAGAACCTAGTACAGTACCTTGTAAATGAGGGGCACTTAAAAATACATTGTTGTTGAATTTGTTAAAATAAAATATTCTTGGAGAAATCCACTCTTGTGGGCTTTGCGGGCTACTTACTTAGATGGTAGCTACATCTGTGAATGCAGCCTTTCTCCAGAGGATACTGTGTGAAAAGGAGAGCAGTTCCTAACTTATTTGCTCATGTTCATGGGATACCTTTAAAGTGATCACCTACAAATACAAAGATGATGAAACATTTTCTATAAATCAAAGGCTGCTACTAAAATAAATTGGTTCACATATATAAAAATTACAATCATGAAAATGGGACTGAATTTTAAAAGAATTTTCATCAAAGGTCAGGAGAATAAAACACATAAGGAAACAATCTCAGAATATAAGAAAACTCAAAATGCTAACACTGAAAATGCCACCAGAAAAAGTCATGTCTACTGAATCTGTTCAGATCAAAGACACTAGAGTTTGGCACTAGACTTGGGAGGAGTGGGGTATGACCATGACGACAGGCCTTGGCAATTGATTGTCTATGATTGCTGAGGTATGGCTGAAGAAAGAGTCAAAGATTCTGAAGTCTGAAGTTTAGACTTGGAATGTTCCCCTTTGGGACCTCCTTCCAATATGACATCAACCCATTTATTCCTGCTCTTTCCATTGGCTATTCAACCAATTCCAAATCCACTTAATTATTACCACTAAGCACACAGATTGCCACATTGTCTATAGAGAGAGCATAGAAGACTGAATTAAATGCTTTTCTGAAATCTAAATGCACTGCGTCTCCAATTTTGCCCCGATCTAATAACTTTATCAAAAGAAGAAATGAGATCAATTAAAAATTTATACTTGTATCTCTCTCATGTATGCATATATCCATATTTGTATAAATATATGTAAACACACGTATATACCTATTTTATACATCATAGATATGTTTTCAGAAATTTTTACAGAAATTATTTTGTTGTTGTTCAGTCATTTCAGTTGTGTCCAACTTTTATGATCCCATTTGGGGTTTTCTTGGCAAGGATACTGGAATATTTTGCCATCTCCTTTTCCAGCTCATTTTAAAGATGAGGAAACTGAGGCAAACAGGATTAAGTGACTTGCTTAGGGTCATACAGCTAATAAATGTCTAAGGATGGATTTGAACTCAATTTGAAGCCTTTCTGACTCCAGGCCTGCACCACCTAGCTTCCCTATACATATTTTATACACACAGACACACATTTCATATATACAATATGTGTGTATTATACATTATATATATGTATACATGTATAGTATATTACCATATATGTGAAGTATTTTATACGTATAATTATCAGTGTAAAAATAATCTGTATAAATATATGTGTGCTTATGATCTGTATCTATGATAAGTAAAAAATGTATAGCTCATATATACATATACACACGTATATATGGATATGTATGTATGCATACATATATTACACACACAGGCACACACACACACACACACAAACACACATATAATATCTTAATTGAGAGGTAAATTTCCCCCCCCACAATTTTATCAGTCTTTTAGGTAGTGCCTCCTCTTCTTTAATTTTTTTTGTAACATAGATACATTTTTAAAAAAATAGATACTTACAAAGTTTATTTCCCCAAAACCACTTAGGCAAACCTGCAACAGCATGATTATTACAGAGTATATGTCACTTTCTTCTTCTGTTACAGAAAGGAAGGATATATGCTTTAATTTTGATAATATTTAACTAACATTGTTTGATACAAGTTTTGCTTGTATCAAATGCTTTTATTTACATTGTTGCAATCATTACACACACATATGTATATATATATATATATATACACACACACACACACACACATATATATATATATATATACATATATATATATATAAAGAGAGAGAGAGAGAGAGAGATTACCTCTACTTTTGTAACTGTATCATTTCATGCAAATCTTCCCACTTTCTCTGAATTGTCCATATTCATTATTTCTTTTTTCTTTTTTTGGAGGAGGGGAAGGCAAGGCAATTGGAGTTAAGTGACTTACCCAAGGTCACATAGCTAGTAAGTGTCAAGTGTCTGAAGCCACATTTGAACTCAAGTCCTCCTGACTCCGGGGCCAGTGCTCTATTCACTGCGCCACCTAACTGCCCCCATGTTCATTATTTCTTATGGTACATTTACTCTATTCATTTTCTTATCTAATAGAATTGTTTCTCTTTGAATTTTCAGAATTTTATTCTTGAGAGTTTCCCACCCTTCTTGGCATGCTTCTCCTGTTGACATTTTAGTCCAAGAGATCCTACCAACATTTTCTTTGAATATTTTGGAATCTACTCTTCCCCAAATTAGAGTATAGCTCAGACTATGCCTTTCTACTATTTCTCTAGCATTATTTCTAAAGTGGAATGGTCAGTTCCCTACAAAGTTCTCATCATTTCTACT
The DNA here is from genome assembly GCF_011100635.1 of Trichosurus vulpecula. Taxonomy (NCBI): domain Eukaryota; kingdom Metazoa; phylum Chordata; class Mammalia; order Diprotodontia; family Phalangeridae; genus Trichosurus; species Trichosurus vulpecula. The sequence continues at coordinate 228,076,074 of NC_050573.1, forward strand.
CAGCAACCTATTTCCTCTTGTTTTGATGTTTGCTTAATTATTTTTCAGTTGTGTCCAATTCTTTTGAGGGCATTTTTGGCAAAGATACTGGAGTGGTTTGCCATTTCCTTCTCCAGATCATTTTACAGATGAGAAAACTGAGGCAAACAAGGTTAAGAGAGTTGACTGAGGTCACACAGCTAGTATCCGAGGCTTGCTTTGAACTCAAGCCTTCCTGACTCCAGGCCCAGCACTATATCCACAGGGTCACCAAGCAGCCATTCCCAATTGTACTTCATGATTACCTCTAGAATCAGAGTTCCCTCTTATTATTCCATTTATTCAAGAACAAAACTTTCACTAGGGCAATTCACAAATTTCTTGAGTATTCTAGAGCTCTGAGTAGAGAGAAAACTGCAGCAAATGTTTGGATAGTTGCCTTCCTTATCACTAATTTTCATTCCTCTAAAATAGATTTTTCATTTACTCCCTGAATTTGTTTTCTATTTCTTCCTTCTATCTAGGCTCTCTGTAGTATATTCCCATAACAAAATCATTTTTTTTTTGCTTATTCCTGCTTTAGTCCTCACCCAAATTATTCTCTCCAATTTCTAGATTCCTGCATATGACCATATTTTCTCAGTACACAATGCTATTCCACTGCCCCTTTCCCCTCCCCATTCTGTTCCATTTGAATAAATTATAGTCTTCAAAAGTCACATTCCAATCATGAGCCCTACCTCATGAAGGTTTACCTTGCTTTTTTTATTTCTAATTTACTACATTGTAGAATCTACTTTATGTACTTGTTTTTAGACATTTGAAAGCCTTGGTTTTTGTGGACTGTCTTCTTTGATGTTTTCTTTTATGAGTTACTGGTTTCTCTACAATTTGTCTTCCACTTAGATTTACCTGCAACTCTATCTGGTATCTAGTTTGACAGACAGAAAACAGATTCTTCTTCTCCCTCTCTACATTTTAAAGCTCCCTTGGTCAGATTCACAAGACTGTAGACAAATATATTTTGACCAGTTCTCATTAAGTGTACTTTCTCACTGGTCTTTCAATAACTTCAACATTTTATATTTTTTATTTTTTTTTTAATTTTAAGCTGTGGTCTTGCAATCCAAATTCCTTTTTCCAACATGTCTTCTTAATCAGTTTTTAAATTCCTAAATCTACCTTTCTCTCCAAGAGCATCTACCTTCAATCAGCCTCCAAGACAGCTAGGTGCCACATATTTCCCAGGTGAATCCATTTTTCTCTCTATGGAATAAGCATTTATGGAGAGTTTTGGAGGAAATCAGCTACTGCTATTTTGCCTAATATGCTATTTGCTTAGCTGCCTTTGCTTTGAACTAATGGTGCACTCTGGCAGACTAGTGAAAGTAAGTACATAGGCAGGAAGGGCTGAGATTTGGTTTTTGAATGGATATGAATCCAGACCTTAAATCTGGGTCATTTTTCTGGGACCCCAATACATAAATGGGGATATTCTCCATGTTAAATTTGCTTCATACATGTATAACCATGTCATTTCCTCCCTTCCTCTGTTAGATTGTAAACTCCTTAGAAGCAGTACTAGTATTTCTATCTTGATATCTCAGTATTTAACCTAGTGCCTTACATATTATAGTTTTTTCATAGATTTTTTTGTAATTGTTGAATTTTTGGAAGCTATTTTTAATGGGCTCAATAACCAATCTGGCCAATATGTGTGTATATGTGTAAATGTATATATGTATGTATATATGTCTTAGGGCAGTTTGGGGGTGCCGTGGGCTTGGAATCAGAAAGACATCTTCATGAGAGCAAATCTGGCCTCAGACACTTACTAGCTGTGTGACCCTGGGCAAGTCACATAACCTTGTTTGCTGCAGTTTTCTCAACTATAAAATGAGCTGGAGAAGGAAATGGCAAACCACTCCAGTATCTTTGCCAAGAAAACCCCAAATGAGGTCATGAAGTATTGGACACAACTGAACAACAAATAGTCTTAGGCTAACAGGGTCATAGATCTAGAGTTGAAAAAGACCTCGTCTATATACAAATCTACTGCTGATATTTATGTTTGTATATATGTGTGTTCACACATATACACAGTATATGTCCAAGAGAGCATTTTGGAAAATGAGTAATCACAAGAGTTACAATTATAGACCATCTTGTGTGGGGTTTACTATTGGAAGATACACTACTGATTTGAAAACCATGGAGTTTCTAAAAATACTCCTAGCAGCCTTCCAAATTGTCTCTGAGGCCTTTTCAAGGGAGAGAGATACAAGTCTGCAGAAGTGCAGTGGGACATTTGGTAGCAATTTCTCACTCCTTTACCAACAAAGATTTAGCTCCATGAGAGGATGTGGTTTAAAAAAAGGTCATTCTTAACTTAATCTGAGTCTACACAGGTAAAAAATGTAGAATTAAACTACCAATCTGGATAATTCATACCAGAACCAAACTGTTCCCTAAACTATAGACTAAGGCAATTATGTAGACAAGTCAAGCTAAAAAAATGCAACAGATGGGGGAGGGTTGGGGATGGGAGTGAGGAGGGGAATACTTCAACTTCCTTCCTGTATTCTCCTATTAATACCTTGCATGTTTCTTCTAGTAGCTGTATTTTGTGTAACAAATGAGATTAGGGAGAGGAGGTTGCTTTAAAGAGGAGGTTTTAGATTGCTTTAAATCCATAAATGAAATTTACTCCCCATTCCCAACCACTGAAACAAAGGGAAGTCATCCTGGGTCCTTCCCACTCATCCATTGTCCTGCTCTAAGTGTTCCCTCTCCCTCTGCCCTTACTTTTTTGTGAAATAAATGCAGGTTTTTTTTTTTTTCTGTCCTCAGTCTCTCCCTTTCTGCATCTTTTCCTCTGCCTTTTCTTCCCCAGGCCCCTAGAAGAGCACCAGGATTTCATATTGCGTTGCCTCTTTATCAAAGCATGCTTTTTAGAAAGAAATGGAAAAATTCCTTTTCACTTAGGTACAAATGACTTTTAAGCCTTAAAATGTCATCTTCTTTTGTATTATTTGCTTAAGCAAGCTAACAAAGCCATGATGGTGAAATTTTTTAGTCATTAGTAGGTGAGGGGTATATTTTTCCCTAAACCACTGAAAATACTATCCAAACAATTGTCTATTCTATATTCACAAAGCCAGCAAGATCACACAAGGCTCCAATGTCCATACGTAGGAAACAGAGGGTCATATGGAGAGAACCATTCCTTTTCCTCCTCTGGCAAATGCATTCTGGGTATCACAGTGCACATACAGTACATGCCAAACTGCTTGGTGCCATCTATTGTGGTGTCGAGAGTGGGAAGGGAGTGGCAGAGATTTGGACTCTGTTTATTTTAGCAGAAAGTGCCAACCTTCTTCATTTACTTTATGACACTGGCTGTTTTATTTATTGTTTTTAAATGGGGGGGGGTAAATGTCTGAAAAAATAGAACCCCATTTTAACATTTAAAAATTATTGGTAATTTACATGTGGCATGGTTCCTTATTTGTTCTGTTTGTATTATGTCTTTCTGTCAGCCTTTGGTCAGCAATTGTACCTCTCCAGCAGCTTCTGGAAGGCAGGGACACAAGATCCAAGGTAGTATCAGACACTATAACAGCCTCTCCTTTCTACCTTGCTTGTTCTGTGAACTCCAAGACCTGGTCTTTGGGTATCAGCAGCCTTTAAAGAAGAAAAGGATTTCCCAACCCTCCCTTTCCAATTAACTACTCTTGGGGATGTCTTTTGTAGGAGACAGGAATTTGGCAATGATGCCTTTGAAAAGCTGGGGTTTGGTCCTTTAATTTCATCCTATTGTCATGTCTGGAATTGTGTGTGATGGAGGAGATGAAAACACCTGATGGTGACAGTTTACTAGTATTGGATTTGCCTGTAAGACTCTAGAACTATCCATCTAAAAAGTGAACCAAATATTTGTTGCATGAGTTAACTTTGTCAGAGTCAGACCTGAGGATTTTCATTTTATTGGGGGATGGGGTGTTCCTGGAATTGCAGCAGTTTTATGCCTAAACCTAAACTTGTCAATATAACCCTCAAAAGGGAAAAAAAATAGAGATTGGGGACTTTAGTACAATTAGTCTCCTGCAACTGCCTGGGATTCCCCCGCTGACCACTTACGGGAGGCAATTTTCCCAAGCTTCTTTTAATGGCATACTTGAAAGTGTATTGCCTGAGGCAGCTGAGGCTACCTTCTCTGGAGGAGTCATTTTCCCCTTGAACTCACTGTCAGCTCATCTGAAGATAGATTCTGAAAGAACTATGGCAGAAGAAGAATTGAATGTTCCTGAGCCTTGAGGAGAGAGATTGAGCTCCTCATATTCTCACAGATTAAGTGGTCCTAGGAGGTGGGAAAGCTTTAGAAAATGAAGAAGGGCAGGGTCATATCTTCATATGGAATTAAAGTTGGAAAAGACCTTAAAGATTATTTAACCTAAGCCCCTCATTTTATAAAAAGAAGGCCAAATGAGGCCATCAAAGGTCATACAGGCAACAACAGAGGGGAGATTTGAATTGAGGTCTTCTGACCCCTAATGCTGAGCCCTTTCCATTTTACCAAAGTGTTCTTCAAAGAAGAGGATTCTGGGAAGATGGCAGAGTAGATCAGAAAACTTTCAACTCTTCAAATTTTCTCCACAAAAAAAAGACAGAACATCACCTCGAAGCAGCAGAAATAAACACAGAGTAAAGCAGTTGTCCTAAGACAATTTGAGAAGACCCCATGAAAGACCCAACTTCCAGGGACAGAGGTTTGTCCCGAGGGAAGTCCAAACACTTCCAGGTTGCCTTTGTAGAATAAAATAAACAAGCCCTGGGGGCATCTGGGTTGAGAGGCAGCCTCAGCTTTAGAAACTTTTCATCTCAAAGACAGTGTGGGGCTGAAGAGGAGAAGATTGAACAACCTTCCACTGCTGAGTGACACCATGCACAGCTGTGCAGACCAAATGCTTCCTGGGCTGTGGCTTCAGGGAAAAGCAGCTAGCTAGGGGCAGGGACTCTGTTGGCTGCGGGCACTTGCTGTGGCTTCAGGGTGTACAGTAGCTAGGGGCAGGGACTCTGTTGGCTGTGGTCACTTGCTGGAGAGCAGAGTCCCTGGTTTCAGTTCCCTGGCACTTGCTGGAGAGCAGAGTCCCTGGTTTCAGTTCCCTGGCAGAGAGTACAGCTGTAGTTTGTTGCCTCTGTAGGGACAGCAGACAGCAAGATCATTTCTGGGACGGTGTGCTGAGGGCCCTAGCTGGGGCTTAGGAGTGGAGAGGAGAGCCCAAAGTTGGACCCTGAAACAGACCTCAGAAAATAACAATGAGAAGGACCTGAGGCTTGGGACATCATTCCCCATTCTTCAGGACTACAAATTGATTACACTAATGGCTTCTAAAAACAAAAATAAAATAAAGAATAAATAAATAAATAAAAATGAGTAAGCAAAGGAGAAAGAACCCAACTATACATAGTTACTATGGAGATAAAGATCTGGATTCATATCAGCGGAAGATAATGGAACTAAAAAAATGCCACTCCTTTTTCAATGAGAAATGTGAAAGGTGCTAAGCATAAAAAGAGTTCTTGGAAGAACTTAAAAAGGACTTTAAAAATGAAATAAGAGACATCAGAGGAAAAATTAGAAAAAATAAGAGCAATTCAAAAAAATCAAGAAAATTATGAAAAGTCAACTAACTGGAAAAAGAAAATCAAAAACTTAAGGAAGAAAATAATTCCTAGAAAACCAGAGTTGGGCAAGGAGAAGCTAATGACATACTAAGACACCAAGAAATCATAAAACAAAATCAAAAGAGTGAAAAAATAGAAGAGAAAGTAAAATATCTCATTAGAAAAACAACTAATCTGGAGGACAGATTGAGGAGAAATAACATAAGAATAGTCAGACTACCAAAATTACCATAAAAAAGAATTTTGAAACAATATTACAAGAAATTATCAAGGAAAATTGCCCCGAAGTTCTAGAACAAGAAGGCAAAGTAGAAACAGAAAAAAAAAATCCACTGATCACCACCTGAAAGAGATCCCAGAAAGAAAATTTACAGGACTATCATAGCCAAGTTTCTTTTTTTTTCATTTTTCCAGAAAATTATATTTTTAAACAATGTATCTGATAAATCAGAGAAATAATACCTGCTACTAAGGAAAATTTCATCTGAACAAAATTTTAGATATTTTCTTACAGAACAGGTCTATACAATGGTTAGTATTACAATATGCCTTATCACCTCTATTAGACATTTACAATGACTTTGAATATAACAGGGATTCTATAAATGGCACATAATTGTGCCCTTGAAGATATGCCATGTATGAAGAGAAAAATAGAAATTGAAAAGCAACAAGATGTTCAGTTCAGATTCTTAAAATGGATTGTAAAACTGGGCAAAAGATCTCTTGAAGTTCCATTTTCTCAATGGATCATCATTCTTTAAATGGCTAATAATGACTTCTCAAACAGCAATGAATCATTCCCTTTCCCCCAAACACAAAAAGCAACATTAACACCCATAATATAAAACCTACTTAATGCTCTGGATAGTGCACGTATATGTTACTGTACAACTGTTCAGGAAAAGTTATGTAAAAACCAAATAACACTGATTATAAACTATGGTGCCATCTAAAGAACACTGGACTGGCAGTTCATAAGACCTTAGTTCTAATCCTGGTTCTGCTACTGACTAACTCCATGGCTTTGGCCAAGATATGTCATTTCTCTGAGCCTTAAGTATCTGTAGCCAAAAAATCTTCAGCTCTACTAGTCCATGATTCCAAAAATCTTTTGAGATATAATGTGTTAAAATATATCTTCTAAAAATTCAGATTTGTATTTTTTGGACTTTCTTAAAGCCATACCTGCATACCATCTCCTTGAATATTTCATGTATGTTTGGTTTTCAATTCATATTTTTATTCACGTAAAAAATTTGAGTTTGATTTTTCACAGTGTGAACTGTGTATGACCCCTGAGACGGTTTAGATTAGATAACTGGAAGTCATTCAAAGGAATTAGGATTATTAGACCTCTGAAGACAACATTAGCTGATGACAACGGTGATAAGCTCTTCCCCACTTCTGAGAATTGAGACCAACACAGTGTTACAATCTTTTCTTTTGGAGAACTTGATGCAAAGAATAAACACCGATCTGCCGGATGGCTTACAAGATCTTTGATTTTATAATTCTGCAAGGCTAGTATATTTTCATATACTCTGTAATGACAGGTAACATTATCTTTCAAGGTATCTACTTGCCAAAATAATTAAGTGTGTGTGTGTGTGTGTGTGTGTGTGTGTGTGTGTGTGTGTGTGTGTGAAAAGAATGGAATAATCCAAACCATATATTTAAAGAATTTAAAACATTATTTTCTAAATAATATCAAAATGATTATCAATATCCAAACTTCATGACTGATATGCTATCTAAGGAGCACATTAAAATTCAAAGAATCACTGGGATAAAAGAGACAATGAGATGTGAGTAGCCTATGTCTCCTCTTAGGCAGAATTTAAACCAAAGCAAACTGTATGACATTTTCCATCCTGAAATACCTAAAATTATTCATTGACTTTTACCAGGTAGCCATGGGAAAAACAAAACAAAACCCAATTTTCTAGAATAAAATATTTAGGTAAAATATCACATTTTAAAATCAAATGTTTCTTAGCTGGTCTGGTTATATGCTTAGGCATACTTATGATCTACTTACTAACAAACAAATACAACTATTTAAAAAAGAAAATCTATGAGGACAGTTTATAATCATAAATATTTAAGCTACATGGATCTCCTTTGCTAAATATTCATCAAATAGCAGAAAAGCAAGTAATTTTTGCTGTATATAAATATATTACTCCAATAAAGTCCAACTGATGCCTTATCAGTGCAAGTGATCCTGAGTCCTGCAAGGCTATTACAGTGAGTTTGGGCAAGGCTTGCTCACACGGTATACCTGTTCTGACCATCAGACTAACCAAATTGTTAAGTAATGCCCATTACTAGATGGAAGCCACCAGAAGACAAAATTACTTTGGCCATGGCAATTTAAAAAATACTGTTTTCTATGGCACAAAGAGGGGTTTCAATGTGAACCAATAGTAGGTATATCAAAGATTTCTTTAATACTTTAAGCACTGATGTATGTACACATTATTTTCCTTATATTTTTTCTTAACTATATTCTCATATTAAGAAAAATGAATTTTTAAACAATATATATTTTTTTAAAAGGTTGAAAAAATAGGGAGAACTGACCCACTAATCTTATGTTTACTTTCCCTAACTGGCATCAAATTTAGCTGGTGCCCTTTAAGCAGTAAGATACCAAGGGTTTTAACTTTTCAAGGATGAAGGCCTAGTTACATATATCCCGTGTTGCTTTTGGCTTCCCATCTCTTCTTTGCTTCAAACCTCCATACAAGTTTCTTCTTTTTTGAGCCTCTTGTTTAGTTTTGGCATCTTTTTTAGCTTTTACAAAGTTGTGGCAAGCAACAGCTTTTGCAATTTTTACCCCCAGCTCTCAAGTAGTTAACCTATTACTGAATTCTTCTGCCTTTTCAATATCTCCTTCAGCCACAGATTTGTCGATACTCACTTTAAGACCTGACTTCAGAAGAGTTCTATTACTTATGAGGGGTTCAAACTTATCATTTATTCCAAAATACTGAGTAAGATCCTTCCACTGGGCTTCATTTGAAAACTGATGACTGTTAGACTCTTCTTTATTCTTCAATTTACCTTTTCCAGAACTTTTTTTTTACTCCCCTTGCTTGTAGAAATAGTTAAGGTTTTCAGTTCAGAATACTTTTTTGTAACTCTTGAAATTTATTCCACGCATTTCGGGGAATGCCAGATGAACACTCTTCTTCAGCATTTTTTGCATTTGTCTCTGCCTCACTTTTAGGCCTACCAGTATGTAAAACAGAGAACCCAACTTCTTCAGTCACACCATCTGTCTTTTCTTCCTTTGAACTAAGTTTTGAGATTTCCAATGTAGTCTTATCCTCAGAACACAACTCAGTATCACTTTCATTCACCCCAGGAGGTAACAGTCCACTCCACATTTTTTCCAACCTGCTTGTGCGATCTAGCAGCCGTTTTAAGACCCATAGCCAAGTTTCAAAGCTCCCAAGTTAAGGAGAAAATATTGGAAGGAACAAGAAAAAGCGATTTAAATATCTTGGAGCTACAATAAGAATTACACAAGACCTAGCAGCTACTATGCTGAAGGACCATAGGCCTTGGAATATTATATTTGGTAAAGCAAAAGAGCTGGGGTTAAAACCAAGGGTAACTTATCCAGCAAGTATAATCTTGAATGGAAAAATGAATATTTAATGAACTCAAAGACTTTCAGGATTTTGTGACAAAAGCTCCAGAACTTAAGGAAAAATTCAACATATAACATTCAAAAGAAATATAAGGTAAATATTAAAGACCAGTTATAAGAGACTCAATAAGGTCAAATTGTTTACTTCATATATGTGAAAATATTGACAGTACTCTTATGATTGTCATCACTATTTGCATAGTAGGCCTGGGTTGAGCTGAGTATGAGGGGGTGATTCTAGAAAAATAAAACTGAGAGATAAGAAGAAGTAATTATCTCATACAAATGAGGCATAAAAGGAAGAACTGATACAAAGGAAGCTAGTAGGGGAAAGGGCAGCTAGTGCTGGAACCTTATTCTCATTGGGAATTGGTTAAAGAGGGAACATTTATATCTAGAAGATTATAAAAGTCTTCTAAATTCAGAAAGAAATAAGAGGGCAAGAGGGTAGGGTAGGGGGAGAGGATAAGGGAGAGACTCTTAGAGAGGTGGGTAGGTTAAGGAATAGGAAGCCAAGGCTGCAAGTAGAAGTGAAGCAGAGGAGGAAGGATAGGGTAAATAGAGTGAGAAGGATAGTAAGGAAAAATAGGAAGGAGGAAAATACACAACAAATAATTGTAGCTTAGAACATGAATAGGATGAATTTACCCATTAATTGGAAATGGATAGCAGATTAAAAATTTTAATTCAACAATATATTGCCTTAGGGAAACATAAGAAAAATGAGAGATACACACAAAGATAAAATAAAGTGCAGGAGTAGAATTTAGTATGTAAAAAAAGCAGGGATAGTAATCATGATCTCAAGGTTAAAATTAAAACAGATTTAATCAAAAGCAAAAAATAGAGAAACTACACTATATGTTAGCAATATTATTCAGTGTTATTTTAGACCATTTAAAATACCTAGACAGTATAAAACACTTAAAGGTATGCCTGCCAAAACAGACACAGGAACTATATAAACATAAATATAAAACACTTTTTTACACAAATAAATTCAGATCTAAATAATTGAAGTAATATTTATTGTTCATGGGTAGGTAAATCCAACATAATTTTTAAAATGATAATTTTATCAACTAATCTATTTATTCAATGTCAATTAAATTGCTAAAAAATTATTTTACTGAGTTAGAAAAAATAATAACAATGTTCATTTGGAAGAATAAAATCTCAGGAACTTCAAAGCAACCAGGGTAAAAAAGATATAAAGGAAGTAGATTCAGCAGTATCAGACCTTAAACTATATTATAAAGTGAGAGCATTGTTGAAGGATAAAAAGGATATTTTCTATTAATTTAAATTAAAATTTTCTCGAATAAAACCTATATAGCCAAGAATAGAAGGAATGCAGAAAATTGGGAAAAAAACTTTCATAGACAATCTCTCAGACAGGATGTGACTGGGTTGGAATACTGCTGTAGTGTAGGAAATGAGTTGGTTGATTTAGAAAAACATGGAAAGACTTGGGCTTATGAAGGAAGATGCTATCTACCTTCAGAGAAACAGATGATAGGAGGAAATAAGCTTACATACACGTGTATGAGTATGTATGTGCATATATGTATATGTTTATAGATATCTATGTAAATGTTTGTATATATGTGTGTATATACGTATACCTATATGTATGTACCTATAATTTTAGCCTTTTTTAGAGTGGTGGGGGGAGGGAAGGGTGAAAAATAAAGTAAAATGTGCACAACAGAGAACAAAAGAAAACCAAGAAGGAAGCAAAGAAAAGCTGGGCCGCTTTGAAAACAATGTTTAGCATTTATTCTATAGGTTTTCTTGAAATGGAAATTTTGTTTTATATTGAATCCTGTCTTATGGTCTGCTGTGTACATGGCAATTTTTTTTTCTTTTCTTATTTTGTATTTGTTTAAAATTTTAAAAATTACCAAAAAAAGTGCTCATCAAAGAGCCCATGCAGTAGTTAAGAGAGAGTAGTATTCAGACTATGTGATACATGTGGTATGCATGAATTTATTTCTATGCTTCAAGAAGCCAAGATTTTATCAGCTTACAGCTTCCAGAGCTGCAGAGAACCCCTTTCTGGGACTCAGTACAGGGTCTTTATGAATTATTGTGATCAAAAGTTTCACCACCCTGCCACCACATTTCTAGTGATGACTCCAGCCTTAACCAGACCGGTCCTCTGACAACAGAGATATGATTCATCCTCCATAAAATCCTCCTTTTTGCCTTTATATCCATTCATAACCTGTCCCTGCATCCTTCCAGTCTTCTTTTTCTTCACCCTAGGCCTACATATCATCTTCTCTTCAATACAGTGACACTGGTCTCTTTGTTGTTCCTCAAACATCATATTCTCATCTCCCACTTCTGGGCATTTTCACTGGCTGCCCTCCATGCATGCAATGCTTGGCCTCATAATCTCTTTCTCTTGGCTTTTCAGGCTTCCTTCACATTCCTCCTAAAATATCACCTATGGGAAGCCTTTCCCAATCTCTCTTAATTCTAGTATCTTTCCTCTGTTTTTTATTGCCTATTTATTCTGTAGATTATTATTATTATATTATTAGTAGTATAGATTATTTGAAATATAGTTATTTGCATATTGTCTCTTCCATCGGACTGAGTTCCTCAAGGGCACAGACTCTTTTGTCTTTCTTTGAATCCCTACTTCTTAGCACAGTGCCAAACATGTAGGTAGGTAGTTTTTTAAAAAATAATATTTTTAATATTTCATATTTTATTTAATAAATATTTTAATATTTAATAATATTTTATTTTTCCCCAATTGCATGTTAAAGCAATTTAAAACATGTTTTAAAAGTTTTGAGTTTCATATTCTATCCCTCCTTCCTTCCCCTCCCCTCTCTGTTCCTTGAAATAGTAAGCAAGCTGATATAGGTTATACATGTGCAATCATATAAAACATTTCCATATTAGTCACTTTGTGCAAGAACGCTTGTACAAAAAAGAAAAAAGTGAAAAATATTATGCTTCAATCTGTATTCAGACAACATCAGTTCTTTCTTTGGAGGTGGATAACATTTTTCATCATGAGTCCTTTGGGATTGTCTTAGATCATAGTATTGCTCAGAATAGTTGTCATTCACAGTTCTTCACTGTACAATATTATTGTTACTGGGGACAATGTTCTTTCTCCTGGTTCTGTTCACTTCACTTTGCATTAGTTCATCTAAGTCTTCCCAGGTTTTTCAGAAATCATCCTGCTTATCATTTCTCATAGCACAATAATATTCCATCACAATCATATACCACAACTTCTTAAGTCATTCCCCAGTTGATGGGCATCCCCTTGATTTCCAATTCTTAGCCACCACAAAAAGAGCTGCTATAAACATTTTTGTAAAAATAGATCTTTTTTACCTTTTTTAAAAAAATCTCTTTGAGATACAGACCTCGCAGTGGTATTGATAGATTGAAGGTTATGCACCATTTTATAACCCTCTCCAAAAATTGCTCTCCAGAATGGTTGGATCAATTCAATAGATGGTTTTCTTGCTCAGCCATTTCCAACTCTTTGTGACCCCATTTGGGGTTTTCTTGGCAAAGATACTAGAATTGTTGGCCATTTCTTTCTCCAGCTTATTTGACAGATGAGGAAACTGAGGCAAACAGTTAAGTGATTTGACAAGGGTCACACAGCTAGTAAGTGTCTGAGGCCAGATTTGACCTCAGGAAGATGAGTTTTCCTGACTCCACGTCAGTTGCGCTATCCATTGCACCACCTACCTCGCTGCCCTCCAAGAATGTAGCAGATGCTTAATAAATATTCATTGACAGAGCTGGCACCCCCTTGGCTTAGTCTTTGTATATCAAGGTCACTTTCACATCATGATGAAACATTGGAAGAGAAGCTGAGTGGACAAAATTAAGCATTATGCACATGTACTACATATATTCATTCTATGAGTAAAAAGCCCAACTAGTTAGCTATAAATCCATTAACATAACACATTCTCAGAATTTACACCATCAATTCCCTTGTCTTCCCTAGGTATACTAATATAGGATCATAGGATCACAGAGTTAGAGCTGAAAGGAATCTACCCAGTCCAATTCTCTCATTTTACAATTGATGAAGCTGACTGAGGTCCAGGAAAATAGGTGATTTTGCCCCAGGTCATATAAGTAGTAAGTTTATTGGCTTTAAACCACTTTCTCTTACTCCAGGGCCAGGGTGTTTTTTCACTCAAATATTCTAGGGGAGAATTGCTAGTGGTGGGATTTTCCTCAAAGATTACAAGGAGGTGACTACAGTCAAGTTACTCATCTAGTTACTTGTCTGTGGCTCAGTGGATAAAGCAGTAGGAGTAGAGTCAGGAAGACTCATCTTCCTGAGTCCAAATGTAGCTTCAGATGCTTACTAGCTGTGAGGTGCTGGGCAAATCACTTAATCCTGCTTGCCTCAGTCTCCTCACCTGTAAAATGAGCTGAAGAAGAAAATGGTGAACCTCTCCAGTATCTTTGCCAAGAAAATGCCAAATGAGGTCATAAAGAGTTGGACATGACCACAAAACTGCACAGCAACAAATGTCATATAAGGGAAAGGGGAAATGGTGTCTCTTGTCTATTCAGTACTTTGGTGCCATGAGTGTTCATGTAATTAACATTTGGGTGGTTGGTTGTTGTCCTTTGTTCTCCAAGAGGACCAAAATGACATCACTATGCTAGAGTCAAGTTTCATTCTGTCTGACTGTGGCTGATCAGATCAATATGAGCTCGGAATGTTCTACCACAGGTTGGGCACAAATAGTCCTTGGGGATATTTGGGGTAGATTCCTTAAATTTGCACATCTTGCATTTCTTTTGAGCCATTTCGATTCTGCTTCGCTCATAGAACACAGTACCTTCTCTGATGAAGGCACACCATGCTGAGCAGTCCTGTGCCACTGTCTCCCATGCTACACAATCAATTCCAAAGTTCTTGTGAGATACCTGGAGAGAGTATCTTTGTATTGCTTCTTCTGACCACCATGTGGATGCTTGCCCTATGTGAGTTCTCCACAAAAATTCATGTAATGAATATTTACTAAACATATCTAAATATTTGTAGTGTATTTATTAATAGCTAAATATTTAGCTAAAACAGCTCTCAAAGCTCATTGTGAAAATTAATGCGAACAGAGGTCATACATGCACAGATAAGCTTGAAAGTTGTAACATGCACCTGATCCATGAGTCCAACCTCCTTGAACTTTTGAAAAGGGTTGGATAAAGAAGCTTCTTGCAGGTGAGCAGCAGAAAGTTCTCACTGCAGTTCTAAAAGGATTTTCACACCTGCTAATCAATTTGGCTTGACTATTTTAGAAAATAGGCTAAATAGGTTATTAAAAAGACAAAAACTAAAATCTATGGGAAAACAGCTCTCTGGAATGCATGTTTGTAATGATTTAATTGATGAGAAAAGCAAAGGATTTCCTGAGTTGTCCTGAGTGATGATCTGTGTGTTCATGTTTATTTAAACAAGTCACTCTTGTTTATTTGCTTCTTGTAAAGTGGAAAAGCTTTTTTTTTTAAAAAAAAATAATGTAGCATCTTCAAGCTGTTGTGTTGACTTTGTAAAAAAAAGGCAGGAGTAGTTACAGCTCAGAAGTAAAATGTGCAACTTAAGTTATTACTGAGAGTCTACAGATTCATTTGCAGTTCATATTTTTTTTTTAAATTACTGAAAGGCTCTGAGGACTGAACACGGACAAAGCAAAAGGAATCAAATTGTTGCATTTTCCCAAACAATGGTTTGCTTTGTATCTTATTACCAAAATAAAGTTCTACTCAGGGTTATGCAAACTAATAAAGTGAGTTTTGGGAAGTCCTCTTTATAGGCAGATGAATGACATATGGTAACACAGATATACCAGGGAAGGACAAAATAGCTTGCATCACATTTATAATGCCAGCTCACTTATGGTCTCCTTTGAGCATTTTAACACTAACCTATATTCAGAAACTAAAAAGATTAAAACCAGATATTGTAGAATGACACTGCCTTATGAATAAAATGTAGATGGTGTCACTAGATTGGACAACGTGGCTTTGTAACAACTAAAGTAAACCATCTGTTCCAAAGGACCATACTACAGAAGGCACTACTGAAGATTGTGGCTGAATTTGGGGAACATTTAATGGACTAGTTTTCTATTGTTCCAACTAAAAATGTTTGTAACAGCTAAAGTAAACCATCTGTTCCAAAGGACCATCCTACAGAAGGCACTACTGAGGATTGTGTCTGCATTTGGGGAACATTCAATGGGCTAGTTTTCTATTGTTCTAACTAAAATTGTTTGCTTCATCCAAACTCCACCAAGGAGGTAAAAAAGCACGGCTGTATCTAGGGCTTCAAGTGCCAATGTATAGAGGCAGATAATCAGTAGCTTATGAAAGATTTAAATAGTGTTTCAAATAAGTGTCTGGCAGTGAGACTGGGAAAGTCCTTTAATTATTTATGATTTCTTTGCTCTCTAAGGAAGTATGCCATGATGGCCACTTTTTATGCTCAGCCAGGCTCAGAGGAGACAGAAGGCAAACAGACACTTAAATTTCAATCCCTTAAATTTCAAGACCCTTAAATAGATTTTAATTCTCTCATTGAAGCTATGTCCACACAGCCGTTTTCTTCACCACCTTTTTTCAGGCAAACTTTTTTTTTGTTTCCCCTCCAGTCACTTTGCATCATGTCTTCTTGGCTCACTTGGATCCCTGCTGTGATCTGAAATTGGCTAATACAGAGAGACTATTTCCCAAGCCAGTATTTTACCTAGTAGAGACTGAGCTGCCATGAATCTCTAGCTAGCAGTTGGCTCCTTTTCTTTGACTGTAGCTGATGTTTACACATGGCTGCTGACAGGAATCAGATTGTGAGTTTTGTTTACATTCCAAAACTTTTTGCTGATCATTATGGCAGCAAACGATGGATGGTCTAAGAGAAATGAATAGGGTCTGGGTGACAATATCTATAAAAAGACCAAACGAGTTATTAAAACATGGCCACACTTCTTTGGATTGTGATGTCAATATGTTCTCCTCTCTAATATTGGCTGTCTACATCCATAGCATGTATGCATTGGCCCCCATCTATAGAGTCTTGATGAACACTCTTGAGATTCCCCTGAAACATCCTATCTCAGAGTGGGAGAGGTGTTTTGGGACCAGCAATATTTTTGTATGTGAACTTAGTCCTTCACACAAAAGCAGATCTAATTATGCCCTTGAAAATGACAGAAGGAAGAAAACCATTCCCAGTAAAACATCACTTCCTCTTTTTGGTCCTGGATCCCTTTGGCAGTCTGGTGAAGCCTATGTATCCCTTCTCAAAATGATATTTTTAAGTGCATAGAGTAAAATACACAGGATTGCAAAGGAAAAATTATAATAAAGTTATCAAAATATTAAAAAGTCTAAGTTCATGGACCCTCTGAAATCTATCTATGGACCCCTTAGTGGTCCATGGACTGCAGGTTAAGAATCCCTGCACTAGACCCCTTCCAAATGTTCTCTTCTAGCTGTGTTGAACCCAATTTGAATGAAAGATCAGTCAATGACCCTAAAATTGAGCATTTTCTTCATGTGATAGATACAGTCTTCCAATGATCTATCAAACTGAAGCTAGGCAGATTCATATTGGTGCATTCTCATGATGGAATCATTGCACTGTTCTTTTTCTCTTTCTTGTACATTACAATGCCCCCTTATATTCTGGTACTTGTTTAGTAAAGAGATTAAGCACTACTTTGTTATGATGAATATAAGACCAGGCAGGTAAATAATCCCTGAAACCTCTTTAGATTGTGGCAGTACCCAAGACTACAACTCTTCCTCTTGAAGTGTTCTGGAGGTAGAAACTGGGGTTTCTTAGTTGGATATCTCTGATCTTTTATGATCCCTGCGAGCAGACAACAGACAAGAATTGTGATTTATATGGTTGGTATCCTCAAGCTGTGGTAGATGATAAAATTTCAGAGTTGAATGATATCTCAGAGGTAAAAATAATACTGGTGCTTTTAAGGTTTTGAGCCTCAAAGTATTCTGTGAGGTAGATAACTATCATGAATGTGTAACCCCAGTCCCAAAGCCAATTAGTATGGTACTTTTTCCTCATTAGTGAAGATCCATGCCCTGTGCCAGCGTGAGGGGAAGGGTGGGGTTGGCAAGAGTAGGAGAGAAGAGAGTTCTTCAGTTCTCTTTGAGCTTGAGTCTTTTTTTGGGAGGGTGGGAGGCAGGGCAATTGGGATGAAGTGACTTGCTCAAGGTCACACAGCTAGTAAATATGTCAAGTGTTTGAGGCTGAATTTGAACTCTGGTCCTCTCGATTCCAGGGCCGGTGCTCTACTCACTGTGCCAACCCACTGCCCCTTGAACTTGAGTCTTTTCAGGACTCTTTGGGCATTGGGCACTTCTGGCTTCCAGTTTTGAGAAAGAAGATGGATGATGTCAACCTTACTTCAGGCTGCTGAAGGAAAAGACTCTGGGAAGAAGTCAACATGAAAGAAACTGGCAATCTCTTATCATGTCATAATCCCCAGCTTGCTAAGCTAGATACTTTTGGGGAATTTTCCCTTGGGTGAGATCTAGGACTTTCTTTTTTTGAGCTTAGTTCTCATTTCCAGTGGAAGAGTTCCTTCACTATGTGTTATTTGGTATATATTTTCCTATGTATATTTTATCTGATTTCTGTTTTTTTATGGACTTGGATAAATGAGTTTCTTTGCAACCTGCTATGTATGTTCATTGTGGAACTGGTGGGAAGAACACCAAGCCTTGCATATAAAATTTAGGGTCCTGCTTGCCCCCACCAATTAATGAAATAGTGATCAGAAGTTAGTGTAAACCTGAAAATCACATCCCCTAGATGAATAATATTTAAGGAAGCAGATAGATATAATTCTAGCCTGATACCACCTCACTCTGAGGAGAGCAGAGTAGCCAAACTTCTGACCTCAACCTCCTGCTTCCCCTCCTGGTAGAAATCTTATTTCCCTTGGAGAAGGGAGTAGGGAGATGAGGCTATAAATGTCTGTTCTGCCTCCCTTCAAGCCACACAATGATACACTCCAACATGGAGATGGGAACAATCCTCATTACAAATGACAAAAATTAAATACAGAATGATGAAATGACTTGCTCATGGTTGGTAATAAGTACCAGTCACAGAATTCTAACCCAGGTCTTTTCTGATTGCGCACTCAGTAGTATTCTTTCCATTATATCATTCTCATTCCAACCCATATCTGAACGAGAATTCCCTCTGCAACATTCTTAACAAGTATACCTTGAAGAACTCCAATGATGGGGGTCCTACCCAGCTTATTCTACTTTTGGAAAGATACAATAGGTAGGAAGTCAGGGTAAAATTATTTGGGGAAGGAGTCAAGAAGGATGATGAGAGATTTATGATTGAAACTAGGAGGCATCCTTCCATAGTAACCTGATTTCCTTGGTGACACCTAGAGGAAGCCTTTTTATACTAAAATATGGCACCCAAAATATGACATATTAGCTCAGATGTGGTTTGACTAGTGCAGGATAGAATGGCACTGTAATATTCCTTCTTAGACACTTCATCTCTATTAATAGAGATTGCATCAACAATTTTGGCTGGAATATCACATTGTTATCTTCACAATCATTGAATTGCAGCACAAACCATAACAGGTTTGGAAAATATCCTAACAAAAACTATACAATATTAACAAAACAACAGGCTTCTCATTCTTCCTTGCCAAGAAGCAGAAGGAGGACTGATAGATGTTCTCAAAGGACCTGATAAACAGGAGCAAGTAAACATCATTTCACCAAGTAATAGTAAAGGCTGGTAACAGGATATATTACTGAATTTGTAAGCTGTGACTGTTTTACCTCTGGATGGAGCCTATGAAACAACTAAAATCCAAGTGTAGAATAAAAAAGCTCCTTATGGGCCACATCTGCATGAACTCTTCCCAACTCACATGTTGACAAAATAGTGGTGAGCCAACGGATGAGTCATGTGAATGTGTTTATGGTAGCAATTCAGGTCCAGGTCAACACCATCAGGAATTAGAAAAGAATTATTATTAAGGAACCCAAACTTAGTGATCAATTCAATAAAAAGTTAAAAAAAGTGGAAATGCAATATCACTATAGGCTGCAGAAATTTAGCACCTAGATCAATTCAATAGCTAACTAGACATGACCTCATGGCTTGAATCGTACATCAGAAATATGTTATTTTTTCATGGATTGATAGATGAAAAATCATCTAAATGTTGACTTCAAAATATTATGGGGAATTCAACCAATAAATTTTGTTGGAACTAGGGCATTATAACAAATTTGACTTTTGCCTATGATTACCCAGATATAACAGTGATTAAAAAAACTTATGAATAAATTTTTTTATGGAATAGTTTATCTGTCAGACTTACGAAGAAGGGAAGAATTTATGAATAAAGAAGAGACAGAGAGCACTACTAAATGCAAAATGGATAATTTTGATTATGTTAAATTGAAAAGATTTTGTACAAACAAAGCCAATGCAACCAAGATTAGGAGGGAAGCAGAAAATTGGGAAAGAATTTTTACAACCAGTGTCTCTGACAAAGGCCTCATCTCTACAATATACAGAGAACTGAGTCAAATTTATAAGAATGCAAGTCATCCCTCAATTGATAAATGGTCAAAGGATATGAACAGGCAGTTTTCAGAGGAAGAAATTAAAGATATCTATAGTCATATGAAAAAATTCTCTAAATCACTATTGATTAGAGAAATGCAAATCAAAACAACTCTCAGGTACTACATCTCTCCTGTCAGATTGGCTAATATGTCAAAACAGGAAAATGATAAATACTAGAAAAGATGTGGCAAAATTGGAACAATTTTGCATTGTTGGTGGAGTTGTGAACTGATCCAACCATTCTGGAGAGCAATTTGGAACTATGCTCAAAGGGCTATAAATTTGTGCATACTCCTTGACCCAGCAATACAACTTCTAGTGCTGTATCCCAAAGAGAACATACAAGGGGGAAAGGACCCATATGTACAAAAATATTTATAGCAGCCCTGTTTGTGGTGGCAAAAAATTGGAAATCAAGGAGATGCCTATCAATTGGGGAATGGCTAAACAAATTGTGGCACATAAATGTAATGGAATACTATTGTGCTATAAGAAATGAGGAGCAGATGGACTTCATAAGAATCTGGAAAGCCTTGTACGATGTGATGATGAGTGAAGGGAGCAGAACCAAGAGAACCTTGTACACAACCACAGACACATTGCTTCTGTGATGACTAACTTTGATAAACTTGGCTCTTCTCAACAATGCAAGGTTCTAAGACAGGTCCAAAAGACTCATGATGGAAAAGGCTATCTACATTCAGAGAAAGAATTACAGAATCTGAATGCTGATTGAAGCAAACTATTTGATCTCTTTTTAAAATTTTATTTTATTGTTGGTTTTGTTACATCTTTCTCATGGTTCATTTCATTGGTTATAATTCTTCTTTGCAATTTGATTATTAGGAAAAAAAGTTTAACGTGAAGGTATATGTAGAACCTACATCAGATTACATGGAGTCACAAAGAGTCAGACACAACTGAAAAAAAATGACAGGGATTTTCTTGGCAAAGACACTAGGGTGGTTTTGCCATTTCCTTCTCCAGCTCATTTGACAGATGAGGAAACTGAGGCAAATAGGGTTAAGTGAATTGTCCAGAGTCACACAGCTAGTAAGTATCTGAAGTCAGATTTGAATTCAGGAAGATGAGTCTTTCTGACTCCAGGCCTGCCACTCTATCCATTTCAACACCTAGCTGCCCAATTATTATTATACCAACATTTCAAATAAGGTCAACTAATTTGCCCAAAGTCACAGAGTAATAAGTGCCTAAGACAGAATTCAAACTTAGATCTTTTCATTCTAAATCCAGGGCTCTATCTACTATGAAAATGCTTTGCAAACTTACTGTATTTACCATATAAATGTCACTTATTACTATTGTACCTTTATTACCTTTTTTTAATACTCCTGTTTGAAAATCCAGTTGCCACTTCTTCTGTCCGCTCATTCAGTCTTTCAGAGTGCCACAGGACTACTTTTCTTTTTGGTCACTTGAAGGAACATCATTTTTTCCCCCTACTCCCAGTTGTCTTATAGTAAATTAGTTCCATTTGCTTATTCATTCACTAAACACCTGGGTGGTGTGCTTCTCCATAGGGAATTTTTCCTCCCTTGTCTTTCTTTCTCTTATCTTTCCCTGGGCACCTGGGCTGGGTTATTCAAATTATCCTAAGGCTACTTTGCTGATGACTTCCGAAAGGGAGGGGTAGAGGAAAGACTAGGGGTAGGGCCAGCTGCTCACAGTATAAGTACCTTGGTAAAGTTTAGCTGGTCTGCCAAGATGGTGTGGTGTGGCCAATACACATGCTACAGTTACTTGGAGCCACCAGCGAGAGTCGAGTGAAAGGTGAACACCAAAGGTGGATAAGCAGCTCTGAAAAGGGCTCAGCAAGCCCTCACACCAGAGGTGCTAATCCTCCCTGACCACCCTATACATCTGGTAAAGGGTAATCAACAGGCCTCAAACCTGTTGGTGATCTAGGGGGATGTCTACCCCAGGCATATGAAGACTTCCCCCAGATGGATGAGAACAACTTGTTCCAATAACCATTATGGCAACTGCAGCAGGTATTGTGGAGCACGTAGAACTTGGTCAGACATCAAAGATGCCAAAGTCATCCACTGCATCCTGGACCACTGGCAATGGTTCTGGCTTTTGTCTTGACACTGGACTTCCATGATTCTGCAAGAGAGTGAAGCTGATGACTTTGTGCAACTCTGCCTCACTTAAATCCAATTCATGGGCAAGTCAAGACATCACCCCATGATATCATTGGTCCTCTGAAAATGAAGGATGAATAACCTTCGTAGAAGGAGAGAAACCTGTCTTGAAGTAAAGGGAGGTATTTGTAATCCCTGCTGTTTCATAAATGCTGAACCAGCCAAATGGTATGGGCCTAAAATATGGGGTATCCCCAAAGTCTTGGTGCAGTTTTAGGCTATTAAAGCTAAAATCTTCACTAAGACTTTTAGGATGCTCTATTGTTGGTCCATTCAACTTTCTACAAGGTTGTCTGTATGACTACACAACATAATGAGGGTGAAATGAATTAATGGTATGCTTTGGTCCTGATACAGTTCATCTATAATCGTATTGACCTAGGATCATAAATGTAGAGCCTGAAAGGATTTTGAAGGCCATGGGAGAATACAATTTCTTCATTTTATAGATGAGGAAAAATTGAGGCCAAGAGAGGTAATTTGTCCAAAGTCAAGCCAATAGCATGTAGCAGGGACAGAATTTGAATTCAGTTCCTCAAGCAACAGATCCAATACCATTTCTTTGCTTGCTGGCAAAATCCTTGGCACTTGGCTCACTATCAGAAACTGATATGATTTTATTATTGGAAATGATACTAGGAAGATGCATTACTATTACCATCTGTTTTCGCACTGTACTCTAAGGACCATGGGACCCTTCCATCTGACTTGAAGCTGAATCCTTCCAGATAGATAAATTAGATACATGGATACATAGATATCTTTCTATGTATGTGTATGCATATGTATGTAGACGCATATACACACATGCATATTTACATGTATGTGTGAATGTACATATATGTTTGTGTATATGTACATCCATGTATATATGTGTGCGTGTGTTTCTTCTTTTAGAATTTGAGTTCCTTGGTAGCAGGAATGATCTTATTTTTCTAGCTGTATCCCTAGCATTTAGCACAGTGCTTTGCATATTGTAAGCACTCAATAAATGCATTATTCTTTCGTGGATTCATTCTTGATCTTTTTTACCTTCTTTGGTGTTTACATGAGAGTTTTATGCTTAATTTTCTTTATTAAAAAGGGTAAATTGTTTTTTCTAATAACATATTTCATTAGAGGAATATGTCTCTTGTCTCTTCTCACTCAAAATATACTGATTAATTATCTACTGTGCACAAAGAGGAAGGCAACATTATCAGAGAGACCTAGATTTAAGGCCCACCTCTGACACAAACCAGATTTGTGATTCTGAGGTGGGAAGCTAGGCGGCATAGTGGATAGAGTGGTGGGCCTAGAGTCAGGAGGACCTGACTTCAAATCTGACCTTAAACACTTACTAGCTGTGTGATCCTAGGCAAGTCACTTAACCCTGTTTACCTCAGTTTCCTCATCTGTAAAATGAACTGGAAATGGTGAAACACTCTAACATCTTTACCAAGAAAACCCCAAATGGGGTCACAAGGAGTTGGACACAACCCAGCAACGAGAATCTGAAGTAGTCAGTCAGTGTCTCAGTGCCGCAGGTAACTCTCAAAAACAAAGTTACCTTGGCAGTGAGGTGGTTTATTGGATAGAGTGCCAGGCCTGGAGTTCAGGCAGAGTACAAAGCATTATACTAGGCCTTACAGATGAAAAAGGCCATTACAAAACACCCTTTGCCTTCAGGAGCTTTTGTTCTGACTGTGGGATGGAAACTCTAAGAAGGCAGAAATGAAAGAGGCCAAGAGGGCAGAAAAAAACACTTGAGGAATGTTTGAAGGGGAGGATGAGAGAGGAAGACTAGTCAGGAGGGTCGCTGAAGCCATTCATAAGGAAGTGGCACCCAAGCTAAAGGGAAGGTGAAATTCTGAAAGGCAAGAATCAGGAAGGAGGGCAATCAATGCTGGAAGGATGGCTTGTCCCAATGATGAGAAGCAGGAGATTGTGTGTCACATTTGGGAAAGAACTAGAAGTCTAATATGGCTTCAGTTGTTATTCATCTGTGGAGTTTGCAGAGTTTCCTTGACAAAGACACTGGAGTGGTTTGCCGTTTCCTTCTCTAGCTCATTTTTACAGATGAGGAGGAAACTGAGGCAAACAGGGTTAAGTGACTTGTCCAGGGTCATACAGCCAGTAAGTGTCTGAGGCCAGATTTGAACTCAGGAAGATGAATTGTCCTAATTCCAGGCCTGGTACTCTATCCACTGTGCCACCCAGTAATTAGTATCAGATTTTGGACCCAAATCTTGGTCTCCTGACTTTTTCGCTCAATCGTGTAATTGAAATCGTGGATATACACTTACTGGATAATCTATCAACTGTCTATTTCAAGTCACTATTTCAATTAGACATGGAACATGTTTTTAACCTTCAACTGAATTCAGCCAAAATGAAGCAATATAATAGAAAACATATAGGTTCTGAAATCAGGAGTCCTTGTTTCAAATCCCACTCCTTTACTTCTTACAACCTGTGTGAACTTACACAAGTCACTTAGGTTCTATGAATCTCATTTCTATATGTAAAATGAGAGGGTTAGGCTAGCTTACCTCTAAAGTCTTTTTTAACTCTAAGTATAGGCTTGTATGCATCTATTTACATCATAAATATTTGTTCAATAAATTAATGGTCAGTAATTTCAATGCCTAATTCTTCAACTTGCTTAAAGTTTTTATTTTTTTAAATCAACTTGCTTTGAATGACAAAAGATTTAGCTGTTACTAGGTATTAGAAGCAGCAGGTCTGATTGTGGCTTAGGCCCTAGGTAGGTATAATAATACTGTTTAAATCCAATAAGGTATTTTTAATATGTTATGCAATGTTTCTATAAAAATATTTTATAAAAATTAATGTGCACATAAATCATATTTAATATGTTTCAGGGTTCAAGACCTTCTAGTATCTGTAGTATTTTACTAAAGAAGAGTAAATGGATTACTAAAATGCTTTTTCAAAAATCCAAGTCATCTAGTGATTGAATACCAATGTTAAAAATCAGGTCAAGGGCTGAGAATATTTGTCCTGGCTTAGGGTTGATGTGTTAGCTGACTTCAAGTATTTAAAGTATTGACACCTGGAAAAGGTATTGGATTATTTCTTCTTAGACCCTGAAGACAAAGCAAGGGATGAACCTTTTGAAGAGACACATTTACTTTTGATTAAGGAAAAACTTCCTAATAATTAGAGGTATCCCAAAGTTCAATGGGGATGCCTCAGGAAATAATGGGTTCTCTTCCTCACTGGAGGTCTTTAAGCACCACTTATCATACATGTTGCAAAGGGAGTTATTTTTCAGATACAAAATGGATTTTAGGGCCTTCAAAATCTTCTCCAACTCTGAAATTCAGTGACTCTGTGATTTCATTAACAACACTCAAAGCCTATGCCATCTCCATTTTATGAGTCATGGTGACAAATACATTCAAGAAACACTCTCATTTTTGTACAAACACTTTCATGGGCTAGTTCTCATCACTCTGTCAAATCATCATTGACCAGCTTCAAAGGACCACAATGACCACAGTGATATGGAATGAAAGGAAGCTATTGCTTGAAAGCAAATGCACTTTCATTCTGCCTTTCATGAACAGCTGTCTATCATGACCTTCAAGTCAGATGTCCTCAGAAACTAACAAAGTTAGTTAGCTGTGGAGAAATAGCCATAGAATCTGTCTTTTGTGAGACAATGTTCTAGGCAACAAAACTTAAGGGGGAAAGGAAAAAGAAGATTTACTTTCCTACATGGTATATAGATAGCAATCTCAAAGAACATATTTTGGTCATAGTAATTCACTCTCCTCAGGGTTGGCAGAATAGTTATGATTTTTCACTTTTCTCCTGAATGGATGGAATACTTTCATTTGGGTGGAAAGAAAGAAATGGGTCCTATTTGTCATTGTATCCTCTGTAACACTTATTCATTGATTTGATTTGATGAACAATTTATTCATTTTATCCTATCTTCAATTCTTTATCAAGTGTTTATTATAACTTGCTATATATATACATGCATATAGTACTGTCTTTCAGAGCTTATGATAATCATCTTGGCTAAAACCACTGCATTGATTTGGTGGTCACAAAGAGCATATCCTGTATCTTCACAGGAAAGGAGAAATTAGAGCAAATTATCCAGGGAATTTGACTTTTTTTCCAAATGGTCATAATAGGATTTTTTTAGCCTAAATTTTCCAGGTGGTTGTCTCAACTCTCTAGTTTGCCTCTATGAACACAAGTTTAATGTTTTGCCTCAAATTTCATAGGTTCTTCAAAAATTCTAGGCAGAAGACAAACATACTCTCCCTAATCTCAGATTTGCCAATATTGCCTCCCCTAACTGATCCCAATTACCTTTGTTCCACATGCACTTGCTTTGGGTGATTCTTTTGAGACAAATTTTGGTTTTTAAGGGGTTCAATGTATTCAATTGGGCTATTGAAAATGGAAACATTTGATGTGGCCACAATCCCCTCTCTTGTGTATTTGGTGAAGGCCAGTCAATTGTTCAGATTTTCTTCTTAATGGTTTCTTATGGGTTTGGGGTTTTTTTGGTTCTTCTCAACTGTACCCCATTGCAAGATACAATGCAGTTCACAACATAGATTTAAAATGCTACATGTGGTTTCCTGAAAACAATTATGATTCTTCATTGCAAGGATTTTTCTTTGTTTTTATGCTATCCCACTGTCTTTTAAAATGTCAAATAAAAATTCAAGGAAAAAAGACAGTTAAATTATATCCACATGGATACTAACAAGTTACCCCAGAAGACAGAACCAGTTATTTGACCACAACACAAAATACATATTAAAAAAATCATCTTCCAGCCCCAAATGACAGTCATAGGCTTTGAAGATGAAGTTTGTTTTAAAAACAAAAGAAGAAAAATGCAAAGGAGAAAGCTTAGAAAAATGTATGTTAGCCATGTGAAATGCATTTAGGTTTTTCAAAGGGAATTGAAGGCCTTCAGTTTCAACATAAGTAAATTGCTATCATTATTAATAGCAGACATGTGCTGTTGCTAATTGAGACCACAAGTGTGGGTTCTTCCCAGATTAGATGAAACCTGGTGCAAAGTAAAAGGCTATAAGATATCTGCTCAAGGTTTATCTTTAGTCCCCTAATAGTTCTCCTAAGACCTAGGAGATATCTTTAGCATGTGCTAGTCCTAGAGATTGGGTATATGGGCTTTCATGTATAGATGAAAAAATCTTAGAGTAAGAAGAGTCACAGTAAGTCCTGAGACCCCTGGCATTCTGTGAAAATTAGGGTTATACTTGCCTAAACTTAAAAGATAATTTTCATTCATCCTTAGAAATATAGGATCCAGAGTTATAGAGTGAATCTAGTCCAATCTCCTCGTTTTACAGATGTGACCCCAGGTTCAAGACTGGAACATTTGCGTAAGACTCTCTTCACGGGTGTAGAGAAGACAGTCAATTCTTCATGCCTGCAAGAGGCAGTGGTGTTGGTGGGAGAGCTTGGGAGAGGAGATACATTTTTCTTCCTTCCTGCTTTGGAAATCAAGGACATGTTAGGGGACCAGCTTTCCCCTATATATCTGCTTTCCAGAGTCTGTTCTCTTTCAGTATAGCTCCCTAAAGAGGATCTAGAATCATATGCGTGTTCTTTCAAAGCAGGAAAAAGGTCTTTCCTCTCCTAAGCAATCCTGCCAAATCATTGTTTCTTGCAGGCACCAGTGGAGGATCATCATCTCCAATGATGAGAAGAATCTTAGGCAAAGGATCAAGGCTCATAAAGATGAGAAAATAAGACCCCATCGGAGAACCAACTTTCTCAAGGTTGCATGGCCCTTTAGTGGAGGTGATATGTGAATTCAGGTTTTCTGATTCTAATACAGTGCCCTTTCCCTTGTAATACAGCTAACTTTTAATTCCTCTCAATTTGGGTTACAGATTTCTTCTAGGCATTGCTTGATTTAACGCTGCATATAATAATGCTTAATAAGTGTTTAATTGAATTCAAATTTCAGTCCTGGAGGGTACTCTTGAGAAAGCATGGTCACTGAACGTTCTGAAGGAATTAAGGAGTCAATGAACCTTTTCGAGCTCCCTGGGCCAAGTCAACATGTGTGGTGGTATGGTAGAATTGCCCCAACTATAACTTTTGGTTGAACCATAATGAATTACAGTTTTTCTGTAGTGCAATAGTTGTGACCATGACTTCTGGGACTTGGCACATTCTGACACCATGGAGAAAGAGTATGGTTGATTAACTACACTGAAAAGTAAGGAACAATTTGTTAATGACTTAGTTCCTCTGCGTGGATGAACAACTTTTCTCCAGAGGGCAAAGGCCCAAGTTATGCTTATACTTTTAGGGATAGTGAACACAATAGTAACTTAATAGATTCTTGTTGAATGAATTCCATATCATATTGTGCTGTTGAGAGACACAGAGTTAGATAACACAACCATAATTAGGAATCCCAGAAGCTGGGTCAAATTTAGGTGGAAGAAGTGGTAGCTAGGCCAATTAATGCCTTTTGAAAGTTCCCTCAGTTTTGATTCCACAAATGCAGCCATTGAAAGAAGCCGCCATTTACCACATGGTTAACAGACCAGAGAAAGTTACTGAATGACTTATGTGTTTTCCAAAGTATCTCCAAGGCATTTCCATTACATTCTAGCAAAGTTATTGTGATTTCTCTAGAAGCAAGCTCCCTAAGCCTCTTTCATAGGTGTGGATCAATGGTACCCTGTGCATGTTCTAGTCCTCCATTATACTCCCTTTATATGGATGAGGAAATTGAAACTCAGAGAGACGAAGGGACTAATTCAAGGTCACCCAGATAATAATTAGAGGGGACAAAAATTGAACCCATGTCTTTTTCTTAACTGCAAATCCCATATTCTGCCCACAAAATAATACTGTGTTTATGTAACTAGTAAAGTGCAAAGAAGGAATCAGAAATTGGATTTCCTAACTCTCATCAAAGGAAGTACAAATAATGTAACCCAAAGAGAGAACAGTCAAATACTGTTGGATGACATCGTCTCTCCTATCTCCTGATAAGTTTTTACAACTGTCTCCAGGTGACCACTCATTTTCTACACTTAGAACCAGGCCGACCTGGAGAACAAAGACAGGTTCTTCCTATAGGTAAATGTATGCTCATGCATGCATTAGTTGCAATGAAGATGGCAGTACAGAGAAATAGGGAGGAGACAGAGTACAGTTAACTTTGTATGGTCTGATGGTATCCTTGGTAATTATTTTATCTTATTTTTTTTGAGATTGAGTCTCTCTATCTCACCCAGGCTTGAAATGTAGCCACTACTCCTAGATCCAATCTCACTGTTGATCAGTTTGGAAGCTTTGATCTGCTGACTGGTAGGTCCCAGTCCAGGGCAAGGGTGGGGGCAGTGGGAAGAAATAGGGGAAGGACCCATCGTATTAGTGCTGCATATCATTCAGAGACTGGACCAGTGTTAGCCCTATGCAGCTTAAACTCAAGCAATCCACAGCTCCTACCTCCCTAGTACCAGGGGATTACAGGCCTGCACCACCATGTCAGGCTGCAAGTAACTTTTCCAGAGGAGTGAGGATGATGGTGGTAGAAGGGAACTTTTCAGAAAACAGTGTTGCTTTTTACCCTATTTCAGTGATGGGTCATGGAATCATAGATGGCGAAATGGAAAGATGGCCTTTCGTTTCTACTCTGACTCTGTACATACCTTTTTTGTGCTCTAATTTTCACATCTTTGTATTAATGACTTGTCAATCCTTGGGTATACTCTAAAGTGACTAATATTGATTTTAAAATAAATCTCCATAGTTTGAAGTTAATCCCTGCCCCACCTACAGTGTAATGATGCCAACCCTCTTTTCCCCATGACCTTTATGAATGCTATTTGCACATGGGGAGTGTTCTGAGTCTATTTGCCTGAGGAATACCTGCAATTTTACATCATTCCTGAGTGAAAGTACATTTGGGGTGTCATTATGAGTCAGCTAACTTCTTAAGGAGGGATTAATGTAGGTCTCACCTGCAAGCTTTTGCTGTACTAAACAGAATTCACTTTGCCACCCCCCACCTCCAAATCTTTGGTTTTCAGACTCCTAGCTATTATCATAGTCAGTAGGAATCTTAGAGATTGTCTAGACCAGAGGGGATTAAACGAGTGGCCTGGGGATGCTGTTGATGATGCTCCCACATGTAGCCTGAGCCAGATTAAAAAGTAATTGAGAAATATTTAACAAAATAAACAGAAATATAATCAAATATATATTATATTACATTTTAAAACTAAGTCAGCATGTGGCCTGAAGGGATCCTCGTGTACAAATTAGTGGCCTTAGTTTCTATTTGAGTTTGACACCACTGGTCTAGACCAAGCTTCTCATTTTACAGATGAGGAAACCAAGGGCCAGGAAGACGAAATACATACAGTAACAGCAATATTGTTTTAAGAACAACTTTGAGCAACTAAATCATTTTGACTATTATAAATAACCAAATTAACTACAAAGGAACTATGAAAGAAGATGCTATCTGTGCCCAGGAAGAACTGATAAATAGAAGCATGTATAGGGTGATTTGTATGTGTGTGTGTACATACACACACACACACACACACACACACGTGCGCGCCCATATTTGTATCTAATGGTAGCCATCTCAGGGAGGATGGGGAAGGGAAAAAAGAAAGTTACATGATAACTTTACTATATATGTGAAAGGAATTGCAAGTTACATATAATGGATTTATAGCTTCATGTGCAATCATCTTTTAAAAAATTCTACTATGTTATGGAAATGCTTGTTTTATTTCATAAATTAAAAATTAAATTAAATTAAAAAAACATGAAATGACTTGCCAACAGTAATATAACTAGCAAGTGGCAAAGCTAAGAGTTTGGCCTGTGACTCCAAATTCAGTGCTCTTTGAATTACACTGGATTGTATCTTTGATAAGTACAAGGTGGAAAGGGAACTGAACAGGGGAGGCAGAGACCCAGGCTACTGTCTCTGATCTGCCACTCACTCTCTGGGAACTTCAGCTAGTTACTTAACCTCTTTTATTCTCAGTTTTTTCATCTGAAAAATGAAAGGGTTAACCCAGATGATCTCTAAAAACCTCTCTCACTCCAATATATAATGTTCTCTGAATGAACTTCCCTAATGTTGGGTCTCCAGGCCCCTATATCATATTGGTGGCAAAGATATTTGGGGGCACGGAGATTCTCCCCGAGGCACCTCAACATGCACATCACAAGCAGCTGCCTACTTGACCTAAGTTTAAATTGAACCTTGCAGGGAGGAGAGGATAAACTTTTGTCTTTCACAATGCATATGGATGAACAGAAATAATCAAAGCCAGTTGAGTCCTAGACTGACTCCAGGAGAACAGACAATTTCATACCATCCCAAAATGCAATTGGCGTTCTTATACATAGTACAATGGAGATAGAGCTCTGGATTTACAGAGAGGTTAACTGGGCTTGAGTGACATCTCTGTCACTAACTACCTATGTAACCATAGGTAGGTAATTTAACCTCTCTGGGCCTTGGCTTCCTCATCTTAAAAAAGATCGGGTTAGGCTAGATGATCCTTAAATCATCTTCCAGTTCTAATAATTTACAAATCTATTTCACCACACCCCTGATTCTTGAGGAGGAATAATTTGAGAATAGGCATCTTATTTCAAAATACTTTTTAAAGGGCATAAGGGACGACAAAAAACATTTACAGATTGTGTGGGAAGAAGAATATGACCAAATTGTGCATTTTCCAGTTGTCTGATACTGCTATAGTAGAAAGAACATTGGACCAGGAATCACAGAGGGATTATCTTTTCAACAACGTTGCCCCCAGGCCCAAGAAGGTGATAGAGGTCCATTCTCTTTCCCTTAGTTGAGTAGAGGGAATATTGCCTTCTGAAGGTTATTATGGTCTATTTGCTCTTAATGACAGAAAATCAGTTTCATCAAATGCCTCTAGGTTACATGGCTTGTTAGAATACTCATTTCCTCATTCATTCCAACCTCCTTCTTCTGTAATGACAACTTTCCCTCTGCATGCACTGCGTACCTTGTAATGGTGTATGGTGTCAAAGTATGACAGATATGTTTCCAACAATTTCTTCATACCAGGCTGTAGTGACTGCAAGGGGAAAACACTAAGGAAGATACAGCAATAGGTTAAAATGCAGTGGTATCTGGGATTCTGAGCTTGTGATTAGTGTAAAGGTTGGGGTTTGGTTTTAGGGACATTTCCCACTGAAGTGATTAAACTTTTTCCTGTATTTTTCCTGGATTGTCTGTGGGCTGGGGCAAGTAAATGATTAATTCAAGGGGATCTCCAACATTTTTGTGGAAAGACACCATCATTTCGTTTTTGTTTTAATTTCAACACTCTTGAGATCATTCAAGTGGGGAGAGTAAGGGGAGTCATGTGCTATATATGTTGGGTGGAGGGAGTAGAGGGAGGATGACGAGTTAGGTGGCAGCTACTTCCCAGCAATCAACCAGGTAAGGCTTTGTGATTGAATTCTGTTCTCATGGCTAAGCCATTGAGACAAGGTTTGCCAAATGGTGATATATTGTTATCCTAACTTTCCCCAAATAATATTTCAGAGGAAACAACCATTGAAGCTATTTTAAACTATCGTTAACTATGTCTATGAACAGAGAGAAAAGTTAGAGTTTGCTTAATTTACACAAAAACACTACTTTCACAGGACTTTCCAAGTCATCAAGGCCAAGGCTTTTTTTGTTTTTAATTATCTAGATAATTGCCTCAATTCCACATTTCACTTTGTTGGGATAATATAGCCAGTGACATGATAGTGGAAGTTCTCAAGAGAATTTAAAGCTGAGGAAAGAAGGAATCTGAAGCAGCAGCTTGGAATGATTTAAAGAAGAAAACGGTGCCAAGATATATTTTTCCAACAACAAAAAATGAAATAAATCACTAAGACTGCTATATAACAGAATGCATACTGCTGTTAGAGTGATCTGTCATCCCTGGTCCACATATGAAGACCAAACACTTCAGTTCATCTGCAGTTTCATTATTGAAGAGATATTACTACTCCCTTAGATTCTGGATAAAAAATTCCACTGGAATCTCATTCATGAGATATTTTAGGACTGGGTGACCTGAATAATATTTAATCCAGCAAATATATATGCGTATGTATATGTATATATACACACACATATATATGTGTGTGTGTGTATGCATACACATTCAATTAAACAGATCAAATATGAGTACCTACTGTAAAAGACCCACTCTGAGAAGGCCCAGCTATTTTGTGTAGAAGGAAATATTCTGGAGCTCACATGGGAGCTCACCAAATAGTTCTCCTGGTGGGATGCTAAGACAGACTGTACTTAGTGATATGCACAAAGCAGGAATTCAATAAGCAGAATGGGGGAGAAGGGGTGTAAGGTAGAGAGGGTGGGCCTCTGCCTAAGGAAACAGAAGAATTGCAGAGGCTAAAAATTGAGAGTGAGCATGAAGTGGGAATGGGGCTGTGGAGCTGGAGTTAGGTGTCTGAATATTCATATAGGACCAGAAGCTACAGACAAGTGTCTGAAAGGCAGGCTTCATATTTAAACTGAAGGCAACTTGGAAATCCTTGGAAGTTTGCCTCCTCCTCATCTGCATCCTGGGCCAGATTTTCAAAGGGCTTCCAAGTTGCACACATAATTGACAGCCCAGATGTGGCTTTTGGTTTTACCAAGCAGCTCCCTTAGAACAAAGATGGATTTTGGTTTCATTGAGTAACATTGAGGTCGTCATTACTGGTTTTGAAGAAGTGGATAATTAAGTTATATGTACTTGAAGAAGAGGGGCAGGTAGGTGGCACAGTGGATAGAGTGCCTTGCCTGAAATTAGGAAGGTGAATCTTCCTGAGTTCAAATCCAGTTTCAGACACTTACGTGGTGTGTGACCCTGGGCAAGTCACTGAATCCTGTTTACCTCATCTGGAAAATGAGCAGGTGAAAGACATGGCAAACCACTCCAGTATCTTTGCCAAGGAAACCCCAAATCAGGATCATGAAGAGTTGGACACGACTGAAAAGGACTTAATAAGAACAACAAAATTCAAGAGGACCAAATGTGCCGGAAACATTTTATAAAGGCAAAGGGGCATGTGAATGATGAAACATGCTTATTTTGGTGAGGTTTTAAAAATGCTTGTATTTTTCAAAACAGGAAATAAGGCAATTGTTGAAATTTAAAATATACACATTTGTATGCTACAAGTCCAGTCACATTATTCCAAGGAGATCCTTGGAATCCTTGAGAGAGGTATGAAATTCACAAAAGTTACCTACATCATCAAAGAAAGATTAGAAAAGGACGAAAACTAGGGCCTTCAGTAAGTTTGGGAGAGAAGTGTCTTCCACTGATCTCCTTCTATGCCAGTTTTTCCCTATCTGGGTGTCCTCTACAATTTCTTTCTGGCACCCTCTAATTCTTTACTAATGAAACCTGCTATGGCCCTGCTACCTGTTATTCTGGTGCAATGGAAAGAATACTGGTTCCAGAATCAGGAAACCTGGGTTCAAATCCCACTTTTGTTGTTTACTACATGTATGACCTTGGGGAAGCAACTTCCTTTAACCACAATTCCATCAGTTATCCCATAACCAATAGGCATTTTGTCAATCAATAAGACCTTATAAATGCTTACTCTGTGCTAGGTGCTGGGCTAAGCTGCTTTGTCTCTAGTTTTTTGCTACTACAAAAAGTGGTGCTATGCTTTGGTGTGAGTGAAGACTTTCTTTTTGTCATTTACCTCCTTGGGGTATATAATTAGCAATGGGATCCCTGGGTCAAAGAATAGGGGAATTTTAGTAATTTCCATTGCATGGTTCCCCATTGTTTTCCGAGATAAGTGGACTAATTCACAATTCTACCAACAATGTATTCATGTACCTGCCTGTCATTCACAACAGTGATTATTTTTGTCTTTTGTCACCTTTGCCAATTTGCTGAGTGTAAAGAAAAATCTCAGAGTTGTTTGGATTTGCACTTCTTGATTAGAGCATTCTTTCATATGGTCACTAAGAGTTTGCAATTGTAAAAACTGTGTTATTCTTGATCATGGGCTAATTGGGAATGGCTTTTGTTCCTATATTTTGTCCTTTTATCTTGTACTTCTGTTTGTTGCCTACATATACTGGACAATAGACCTTTATCAGCTATATTGCCTACAAAGATTTTCCTCAGTAAATCATTTCCCTTGTTTGTTGTTGTTCTTGTTAAGTCTTTTTCAGTCCTGTCCAACTTTTCATGACTCCATATGGGGTTTTCTTGGCAAAGATACTGGAATGGTTTGCCATTTCCTTCTCTCATTCATTCTACAGTTGAGGAAACTGAGGCAAACAGAGTTAAGTGACTTATCTAGGGTCACACAGCTAGTAAATGTCTGAGACTGGATTTGAACTCACTAAGATGAGTCTTCCTGACTCCAGGCTTGACACTCCATGTGCTATACCACCTAGATTGTTATCCTGTTTTGATTTTGTTTGTCCAAATGCTTTTCTATTTCATGCAGGAGAAATGGCCTGTTTTAGCTCTTGTAACCCCCTTATCTTATTTGTTTAAGAATTTGCCCTCTAGGCATAGCTCTGAGAGATTCTCTCCTAACTTTTTATTCCTGTATATGTTTATTTAATATTTTAATTTTCAACATTGATTTCCACAAGATTTTGAGTTGCAAATTTTCTCCCCATTTTACCCTCTCCCCCATTCCAAGATGGCATATATTCTGATTGCCTCATTCCCCAGTCAGCCCTCGCCTCTTTCACCCCATTCCCGCCATCCCCTTTCCCCTTACTTTCTTGTAGGGCAGGATAGATTTCTATGCCCTTGTATGTCTTGTTTCCCAGCTGCATGCAAAAAAAATATTAAGCATCTGCTTCTAAAACTTTGAGTTCCAAATTCTCTCGCCTCTTCCCTTCCCACCTACCCTCCCTAGGAAGGCAAGCAATTCAACATAGATCACACATGTAGCATTATGTAAAACACTTCCACAATGCTCATGTTGTGAAAGGCTAACTATATTTCCTTCCATCCTATCCTGTTCCCCTTTATTCAGTTTTCTCCCTTGATCCTGTCCCTTTTCAAAAGAGTTTGTTTTTGATTACCTCCTCCCCCTATGTGCCTTCTTTCTATCATCCCCCCTTTTTATATTCACTTCCCCTTACTTTCCTGTGGAGTAAGATGCCCAATTGAGTGTGTATGTTATTCCATCCTCAAGTTGAATCCCATGAGAGTAAGATTCACTCATTCCCCCTCACCTGCCCCCTCTTGCCTTCCAACAGAACTGCTTTTTCTTGCCACTTTTATGTGAGATAATTTACCCCATTCTATCTCTCCCTTTCTCCCTCTTTCAAAATGTTCCTCTCTCACCCCTTAAATTTATTTCATTTTTTAAGATATCATATCTTCATATTCAACTCATCCTGTGCCCTCTGTCTATATTCCCTTCAATTCTCCTAATACTGAGAAAAGTCTCCTGAATTACATACATCAACTTTCCATGTAGGAATGTAAACATAATAGTTCAACTTTAGTAAGTCCCTTATGAATTCTCTTTCTTGTTTACCTTTTCATGTTTCTCTTGATTCTTATATTTGAAAGTCAAATTTTCTATTCAGCTCTGGTCTTTTCATTGAGAAAGCTTGAAAGTCCTCTATTTTATTGAACATCCATGTTTTGCCTTGGAGCATTATACTCAATTTGGCTTGGTAGGTGATTCTTGGTTTTAGTCCTAGCTCCTTTGACCTCCAGAATATCATATTCCCAGCCCTTGGATCCCTTGATGTAGAAGCTGCTAAATCTTGTATTATTCTGATTGTGTTTCTACAATAATCAAATTGTTTCTTTCTGGCTGCTTGTAGTATTTTCTCCTTGACCTGGAAACTCTGGAATTTGGCAACAATATTCCTAGGAGTTTTCTTTTTGTGATCTTTTTCAAGAGGCAATCAGTGGATTCTTTCAATTTTTATTTTACCCTCTGGTTCTAGAATATCAGCGCAGTTTTCCTTGATAATTTCTTGAAAGATGATGTGTAGGCTCTTTTTTTGATCATGGCTTTCAGGTAGTCCAATAATTTTTAAATTATCTCTCCTTGATCTATTCTCCAGGTCAGTGGTTTTGCCAGTGAGATATTTGACATTGTGTTCCATTTTTTCATTCCTTTGGTTCTGTTTTATAATATCTTGGTTTCTCATAAAGTCACTAGCTTCCATTTGCTCTAATCTCATTTTTAAGGTGATATTTTCTTCAGTGGTCTTCTGGAGCTCCTTTTCCATTTGGCTAATTCTGCCTTTGAAGGCATTTTTCTCCTCATTGGCTTTTTGGAGCTCTTTTGACATTTGAGTTAGTCTGTTCTTTAAGGTACTATTTTCTTCAATATTTTGGGGGTCTCCTTTAGCAAGTCATTGACTTGTTTTTCATGGTTTTCTTGCATCACTCTCATTTCTCTTCCCAGTTTTTCCTCTACTTCTCTTGCTGTAGCTGTGGAGGCAGCCTCAGGAACTCCCTGCCATCACTGCAAGACTTCCTCTACCCCCAGAGCTGGCAGCCAGACCACTCTGAACGTGATTCCGCAGTTTCCCCCTAACCTGCTCTTTGGTGCTTGTGGGTTGAGAAGTCTGATAACTGCCACAGCTCACTGATTCATGGCCCCAAGGCCTGTTCCAGCTGGCTGTCTCCGGGTCTGGTCTGTTCTTGTGCGTGGCCCATGCTGGGCTGCCCTCCGCTCTCAGCACTGTGGGATAGACCCTTCCCAGTGACCATCCAGGCTCTTCTGGGCTGGAGACCTGTTTCTCTCTGCTATTTCATGGGTCCTGCAGTTCTAGAATTTGTTCAGAGCTATTTTTTACAGGTATTTGGAGGGATTTGGGGGGGAACTTAAGCAAGTCCCTGCTTTCCTGCCTCCATCTTGGCTCTGCCCCCACAGAATCTCTCCTAACTTTTAAAAATGGTATTATCATTAATACCACTCACTATTCATTTTGAGTTTAGTATGCTGTATGGCATAAACTTTTGGTTCTAATCGAACTTCTGCCAGATTTCTCTCTACTTTTCTCAGTAGTTGTTATAAAATAGGAAGTTTTCTCTAGGTAATCTGTTTCTGGGGTTTTTCAAACACTGGGTGACTAAGTTTAATTATTTCTGATTCTTCACTGGAAATGCTTACTATCTATTCTATTGATCTGCTTTTTCAACTTTTTAACCAGAACCAAGCAGTTTTGATGATTGCTCTTTTATAAAACAGCTTGAAGCCTGAAAGTAATATTCTCCTTTCATTCCTACTTTTTTCATTTTTTCCATGGTATTCTAGATTCTTTTTTTTTGCTTTCCAAAAAGATGTGTTATAATTTCATGTAGTTATTTAAAATATCATTTAAAGAAATTTCTTTTTGTATGTAGTTAGAATTCCAGGTCTCACCTGAGAATTCTCACTTGAAGAAATATTTGCCTGGGTTGGTCAGGGTGGGTCCAAAGCCAAAGAAACCTTTGGGAATTATAATATTTTCAGATTTTCTTATATAGCTTCTCCTTTCAATCACATCACAGATATCTCACCTATAGCCTAGAGTGAGAAGTAAAAAATGAGAAGCCAGGTGTAGGGCCATAAGCACCAACCACTGCTCACCAGTATTCTAAGTATACATCATGAGTGAAGAAGTTACTGGTTAAACATTACCAAACAAACAAATTCCTACCCCCTTCCTAATGTACAAGAACACCCCAAGAAGCATCTCAGACTACAGTTACCTCTATAGGCCACCAGAAAATGCTTTACTGTCCTCTAGGGAAAGGCTGACACTGTTACGCTTTTCTGTAGAGTCCTAGGACCCTGCTTGACACTCACATTGTCAGTCAGGATATATTTAGGTGCATGAGACTCTGCCTGACCTCTTAGCATCTTGGTTGTAAGAAGGAAACTCAATGCTCAGGGATCTTTCTCTGCCAAGGCTCAGTCAAGTCCTGGTTCTGGTTGTGTGACCTTGGGTAAGTCACTTTAACTCTTAGAGCCTGAGTTCTGCTCATCTGTAAAATAAGGGAGTTGGAAGTAAGTTATCTCCATGATCCCTTCTAGCTCCAAATCTGCGCTCCTAACTTAAATTGATTCCATGCTTCAGTTTTCTGGGCTTTCATGTCTGGTTCACCAACCTTGGCTAACTTTTCATTTGGGGCTCTTTGACTTAACAGCTGCTCACAATTTTTTATTTACCATTCATATAGGTCTTTGTAAAGTTGCCACAGATGTAGACTTAGCTCCACATGCTTGCTGAGTAAATCAGTGGCAGCATATGTCCCCCACCATGGGGCCCCAGGTTCTTTTTACCCCCCAAACCACCCACCAAGCTCATATATGTGAAAGCTGGTATTTCCTGGCCTGTTCCCTTTGAGCCACATCCATGGGGGTGGGCGGTGGGAGGGTTGTGATGGGGAGAATGCCATGTATTATTGATCTGGGTTCCTTCTCAGAATTTTTAATATTTGCCTATTGAAATCTGAATTTTACTTGGCACAAAGGACTAATTAGACATTATAGTGATATTATTTCCAATATATATTTGAGATTTAAAATTTAGCTGTGAAATTCTTGGATTGGGGGAGAGGAGCAAAGTTGCTGTTTTGGGCACTGGCTGTGTTTATCTGCTAGATATCCAAGAAACCTTTATAGTGTGAGAACTGTTAAATGTCAGTACAAAAGGCAAGGCTGAAAAAAGAAATACTTGGCTATTGTGTGATGAAAGTGTGAACATATATATTCTTTTGGAAGACAGTCTGTGTATGATGTAATATACATATATATATACACATATGCACATACACACATATACATATTCATTATTGAATTGAATATAATTGATATGATTGTTCAGATGTGGATTGTAGGTATGCAGACTGGGTTTTTATCCTGTTTCAATCATTATCTGTCTGGGTGACCTTGTACAGCTCAAACAACCCCTCTGAGTCCCAATTTTTTTCATCTGTAAAATGAAAGGGTGGGAGCAGATGATTTCTAAAATCTATTTGAAGTTTGTTATCATCTGATCCATAGTAATTAAAATATCTTCTCAGAATGTCATACTTCTTCCAAGCATAAGCACTACTGGGGGCCTCAGTGACTCAGATAATTGAGGGTTTCAGTGTGTCAGTTCAGAATGATTTGTTGTTCACTCATTTCAGTCATGTCTGACTTTTCATGACGTTTTGTCGGGTTTTCTTGGCAAAGATTCTGGAATGTTTGCCATTTCCTTCTATAGCTCATTTTACAGATGAGGAAAATGAGGCAAACAGGGTTAAGTGACTTGCCCAGGGTCACAAGCTAGTAAGTATCTGAGGCTTGATTTGAACTCGGGAAGTTGAGTCTTTCTGATTCCAGGTCTGGTGCTCTATTCACCATTCCACCTAGCTGCCCTTAGAATGCTATGCCTTAATAAAAAACATTAAAAAAAACCCTCTTTGTGGGCTCAGGAGACTTGAATCTGAATCATGGTTCTGTTCCTTACTAATTGTATTACTGTAGGAACTAAATTTATATAAGCCTTAGTTTCCTCATCTGTAATAGTGGGATAATAATGCTTTCACTATATGCATCCCCGATATATGTGTATTGTTAGAAAAGTGAACTGCACATATCATAGTATAGAAATGTAAATTGTTACTATCGTCATACTCTATTTGTAAGAGAAATAGAGGCCAGTGGGCCTTACTTAAACGTTGTATCTCTTTGAATGCTTACAGAGATTTCTGCACAGATTAAGGGTTTAATAACTGTTTCTTATTACTGCTGATACTCTGGCCTACAACTATTCAACCAAGCAGATGGCCTGCGTCTTCACCTTACTGCACACCTTCCATGTCCTGGGAATCCAGACACACCCTTAACACAAACTCAGATTTTCCCTGGAGTCTCTGTTCCAGGTGTGCACTAGGTCCCAGGACAGGAGAAAAGGGAAAGAATTCTTTCAGGAATACTGCAAGGGCTGACATATTTACAAAAGATAGAAAAAAAGGCAATTAATGAAGGATGAATACAAAAGAAT
Source organism: Trichosurus vulpecula (assembly GCF_011100635.1). Taxonomy (NCBI): domain Eukaryota; kingdom Metazoa; phylum Chordata; class Mammalia; order Diprotodontia; family Phalangeridae; genus Trichosurus; species Trichosurus vulpecula. Next base: position 228,117,257 of record NC_050573.1, read on the forward strand.
AGCCCGGTCTTAAAAGACGAGAGTGAGGATCACTAAAGTTCACGAGCTGAGGTTGATTAGAGATGCTAAGAATGACAAAAACAATTTTTAAAAGCTATGTTGGAAAAGAGAAAAGGTTCGGTAATGGATGCGACTACTGCTTCGGGTGAGTGGGATGATAACAGGCAAGAGAGAGGAGGTAACACTGCTTAATATATCTGACTTCTGTTTACTTTGCCAAGGAGAATGCCTTTTCAACTAAAAAGGACTGAAAAAAATGGCAAATAAACTTCCCTTGCAGAGTTTGTCCACAGGCCCAAATGAAAGGCATTCAAGGGTGAGGAAAGAACTGGTAGATGTGACCACTGAATAGGGCATGTGACACATGGCTGGATAAAGGCAGAGGTTGTTCTGCTTTTCAAAAATGGAAACAAACAGCACTTGGAAACTATAGGTCAAAGAGTTTGACTTTGATTTCTGACAAAATTCTAGAATGTGTTATTAGAGAGAAGGTTTGTGAACTTCTAACATAGAAACTTGTGATCGCAGAGCTAGAATGTCTTCATCAAGAACAGGTCATTACAGGCTAACTTCAATTTTTTTTCATCCCTTCCTCTTCCCTCCCCTCCTCTCCCCTCCTATCCCCTCCCCTCCCTTCTCTTCTCTCCTCGCCTCTCATGGAGTGGCCCAGAAATCTATCCTAGGCCATGCACTATTTACCATTTTTATCAATGACTTGGATAAAAGCACAGCTGGTATGTTTAGCAAATTTATATATCATACAATTCCAGGAAGGACAGCTAACACTTTGGAAGACACAGTCAGGATCCAAAGAGATCTCAAGAGGCCTGAACATTGGACTGAATCTAATATGATAGAGTTTGATGGGGATGAATGTAAGCTTTTGCACTTAGGTTAAAAGTACAACATGGGTGAGACATGGCTAATTCATCTGAAAAACTCTGAGTTTCAGTGAACTGAAAGTACAATATAATCACAATATGATATGGTTACCTCCCAAAAAAGCTAATATAACTTTAGGTTACATTGACAAAAGCAAAGCATCCAAGACTCAAGGAGGATATGGTCCTGTACTCCACTCTTGCCTGAGCCCATCTTGAGTGTTTTGTTCAGGCTGAGCAACACATTGATTAGCTGGAGTGTTAGCAAAAGAGGGCAACTAGGATGGTAAAGAGATCCTGGGATCATGCCGTATAGGGATCCGTTGAAGAAACCAAAGATGTTTTTAGCCTGAAGAAGAGAAAACTTGGAAGGCTCAGGAAATATGATGGCTACTAGTGGTTGTGAAAAAGGGATTAGACATGTTCTGCTCCACCTAAAGAGCAGAAGTAAGAGTAATTGGAGTTGCAGAAATAGATTTTCATTTCATTATGAGGAAAACCATACTAAGAGTTGGAGCTATCCCAAAGTGGAGTGAGCTGCCCTGGAACTCAGGCTTCCTTTTACTAGAAGGCCTCATGGAAAGACTGGATGACCAGTTGTCAGGGATGTTGTAGAGTAACTGATTTCTCTTCAAATATGGCTTGGTCAAGAGCTGCCAACATCTCCTCCAGCTCTGATGTTTATGAGTAATGTGATTTCCCAGTATCCAATCAACACCTCCCAGGCAGGGATTAATACTATACTCATGAAGATTTCTCATTCTCCAGAACTATTGCAGGTGGAAGTGGATCTATTGCCTGCCCTCTGAACAGTAAAGGGATCCTTCTGAAACTGCTAGATCTAGGGGGACATTTTTGAGGATATTCAGAGGCTTGATTTTGAACGTGGTTGCCCCTTTGACCTGAAGTCACACCAATGCCCAGTAAATGGACCAACTACAAAAGGATATAAATTTTTTTTTATGTTGCCACTGCAAATAAGAAGTTATGACTTTAGTAACACAACAAGTGTTTATTTATGGAGCATTTACTTAAAATATGTTACTAGCTAGATTCTTCACAAGATTTAAAAATATATTAAACAAGATCTCTGCCATGAACGAGCTTACGGTCTGGTCAAAGAGACAAGATATAGGTATATTAGCAATATAATGGCAACAACAATAACTCATATACTTTTCTCACAACAACCCTGGTAAATAGGTTCTTCGAGGGGGGCAGAGCCAAGATGGCAGCTGGAAAGCAGGGTCTTGCTTAAGCTTTCCCCCAAATCCCTCCAAACACCTGTCAAAATGGCTCTGGACAAATTCTAGAGCTGCAGAACCCACAAAATAGTGGAAGGAAACAGGTCTCCAACCCAGGAGAGCGTGGATGGCCACTGGGTAGGGTCTATCTCACAGTGCTGAGAGTGGAGGGCAGCCCAATGTGGGCCGCACCAGGACAGACCAGACCCAGAGTCAGCCAACTGGAACAGGCCTTGGGGCCATGAATCAGTGAGCTGTGGCAGTTACCAGACTTCTCAACCCACAAACACCAAAGAGCAGGTTAGAGGGAAACTGTGGAATCGAGTTCAGAGAAGTCCAATCACCAGCCCTGGGGGTGGTGGAGGTGGTACAGTGGTGGGCAGTGGCAGCAGCAGGAAACTCCTGAGGCTGCTTCCAGAGCCACAGCACCAGCTGCTTCCCAAGTCTGTGGCTCACATGGTGGCAGGAATCTAGCACCGGATCAGAGCGGGAATGCAAGGAGCGCTTTGTGGGCACAGAGGCAAGTTCTCTTGCTGTGCCCTGCTTGTATCTGTATTGCAGTCCTGGTTGTTGGTTCTTGGAGGAGGAAGAGAGCTGCAGTGACAGAGCCTGGGGTGACAGTGGAGTAGAAGTAGCTCTGAAAACAGCAGTGCTTTGACCCTAAAGCTTGGGACAAAGTACTCTCTACTCTATGAGCAGTCATATCCTGACAAAAAGCTCAAGGGTCAAGTAGCTGGCAGCAAAAACAAACTCAGACTCAGACTCAGACTCAAATTAAAACTCTAGATTCCTTTTTTGGTGATGAAGATCAAATCATACAGCCAGAAGAAGTCAACAAAGACAAAAAAGCCTACATCAAAAGCCTCCAAAAAAATGTGAATTGGGCTCAGGCCATGGAAGAGCTCAAAAAGCATTTGGAAAAGCAAGTAAGAGAAGTAGAGGAAAAATTGGGAAGAAAAATGAGAGTGATGCAAAAAAAACTATGTAAAACAAGTCAATGACTTGCTAAAGGAGAACCCCAAAATATTGAAGAAAATAACACCTGAAAGAACAGACTAACCCAAATATCAAAAGAGCTCCAAAAAGCCAATGAGGAGAAGAATGCCTTCAAAGGCAGAATTAGCCAAATGGAAAAGGAGCTCCAGAAGACCATTGAAGAAAATACCACCTTAAAAATGAAATTAGAGCAAGTGGAAGCTAGTGACTTTATGAGAAACCAAGATGTTATAAAACAGAACCAAAGGAATGAAAAAATGGAACACAATGTCAAATATCTCTCATTGGCAAAACCACTGACCTGGAGAATAGATCAAGGAGAGATAATTTAAAAATTATTGGACTACCTGGAAGCCATGATCAAAAAAAGAGCCTAGACATCATCTTTCAAGAAAGTATCAAGGAAAACTGCCCTGATATTCTAGAACCAGAGGGTAAAATAGAAATTGAAGGAATCCACCGATCACCTCTTGAAAAAGATCCCAAAAAGAAAACTCCTAAGAATATTGTTGCCAAATTCCAGAGTTTCCAGGTCAAGGAGAAATACTGCAAGCAGCCAGAAAGAAACAATTTGAATATTGTAGAAACACAATCAGAATAATACAAGATCTAGCAGCTTCTACATTAAAGGATTGAAGGGCTTTGAATATGATATTCTGGAGGTCAAGGGAGCTAGGATAAAACCAAGAATCACATACCCAGCAAAAGTGAGTATAATGCTCCAAGGCAAAATATGGATGTTCAATAAAATAGAGTACTTTCAAGCTTTCTCAATGAAAAGACCAGAGCTGAATAGAATATTTGACTTTCAAATATAAGAATCAAGAGAAACATGAAAAGGTAAACAAGAAAGAGAATTCATAAGGGACTTACTAAAGTTGAACTATTATGTTTACATTCCTACATGGAAAGTTGATGTGTGTAATTCAGGATTAGGGGAATTGAATGGAATATAGACAGAGGGCACAGGATGAGTTGAATATGAAGGGATAATATCTAAAAAAATGAAATAAATTTAAGGGGTGAGAGAAGAATATATTGAGAGAAAGAAAAAGGGAGAGATAGAATGGGGTAAATTATCTCACATAAAAGTGGCAAGAAAAAGCAGTTCTGTTGGAAGGCAAGAGGGGGCAGGTGAGGGGGAATGAGTGAATCTTACTCTCACAGGATTCAACTTGAGGAGGGAATAATATACACATCAACGGGGTATCTTAGTCCACAGGAAAGTAAGGGGAAGGGGATAAAAAAGGTGGGGATGATAGAAGGGAGGGCAGATGGGGGAGGAGGTAATCAAAAACAAACACTTTTGAAAAGGGACAGGATCAAGGGAGAAAATTGAATAAAGGGGGACAGGATAGGATGGAAGGAAGTAGCCTTTCACAACATGAGCACTGTGGAAGTTTTTTACATAATGCTACGTGTGTGATCTATGTTGAACACTTGCCTTCCTAGGGAGGGTGGGTGGGAAGGGAAGAGGGTAAAGAATTTGGAACTCAAAATTTTAAAAGCAGATGCTTAAAAAAAGGTTGTTTTTTGCATACAGCTGGGAAACAAGATATATAGGGAATGGGGCATAGAAATCTATCCGACCATACAAGAAAGTAAGGGGAAGGGGAATGGGGGGGGAATGGGGTGAAAGAGGGGAGGGCTGACTGGGGAACAAGGCAATCAGAATATATGCCATCTTGGAATGGGGGGGGAGGGTAGAAATGGGGAGAAAATTTGTAACTCAAAATCTTGTGGAAATCAATGTTGAAAACTAAAATATTAAATAAAATGATAAAATTAAAAAGAAATATAAACAAAAAGGTTCTTCAAATATTATTAATTCCATTTTGCAGATGAAGAAACCAAGACCTTGACAAGTTAAGCAAATTGCTCATGATCCCATAGTTTATCAGAGTTAGAATCTGAACTAAGATTTCCTGGCTCTAAACTGAATGTTCTTTCTACTTAAATACAAGATATCTAAAAGCAGTACAATAATTTAAGAGACATAACTCATTATAGGATCTGTACCTTGAGATAATTACACCAACAGTCTCATATTAGAATGGAAGAAACTGAGGTCCACAAAATGGACTTCTGGGTTCACACAGTAAGCAGCAAAGCTGATTCTAAAAAAATATTTTGATTTAATTTTTTTCCATCATCAGTATTTTTTCTAGTATCCTTATCTGTCCCCCTTTTCAGATCACCTTGTATAAAAAAGATATTTTTAAAGAAAAGAAAAAAGTCTGGAAAATTGGACAATATATCAAAAAAAGTCTTAAAAAGCATATGCAATGTACCACACTCATGGATCTCCTACTTTTGCAAAGGAGTGGGGGTGGCAATGTCTTTTCATATCTCTTCTTTGGGCTGTATTTATTTGGTATTTAATGCCAAACCAAGGGAATTTAAATTTGGTGCTAGAGGTAACAGGGAGTTTATTGAGTATAGGGGTGGCTTGGTCAGACTTTCTTTTCTTATATCTTTCATATTCTCAACACTAGTTTTCTCCTTGTGATAATTATGTGATGATGAAATGCGGATTACTAGAATCTTAGAAGGATCAAGATTTCTTTTTATTTAAAACATGAAAAGAAAACTGCAAACTTTGTGTGTAACAATTGCCCAATGATAGGAGAGCCAGAATTTTCAGCCATGGGGAAGATATTCAAGTTGGAACATGGAACTCATCACCTGAGCAAAATTATAGCATTCATGAAGAACCCGGCACAGGAGCAATTACCTTGTGCTCATCTCTGCAAACTAATCGCTATTAGCTCCTCATACTCTTCATGGGTAACTCCCAAGATCAAAACAGCCCATTTATAGTTAAAGTAATTGTTCAAAGCTTTTGAATGCTAACTTCAAAGAATCTGCTGTGATCCCATTTGGAAAATGGGTATATTAATATGCACCATATCACAGTTCTGTTGAAGCCAGCTTAGCTTGCAACATGCTCTTGAGATTTCCAGATGAAAGGTCTCTAGGGACCAAGAATTGCTAAAGTCATATAAGTTGTAACCAAGAAAAGCCTCAAAGGTAAGCAACAGGATCAAAAGGGAAAAAAATTCTTTGGTTTCATATTTATTACATATAATTTGACTTCACTCAAGCTAGAATCATGTTGGTAGAAGTCAGTTTGAGGGAGGCTAAGTACCTCCCCATTTAGCAAAAGTAGGAGGCTTCTGTGAAAAGAATAAGCATCCCTGATTCTTTTTGGCAAGTTGAAAAAGAAGCATTGAAGGTCAATACTAGAAGAGACTCAAGACATACAGCACAGGCTTCTCGTTTCCTATGCATGAGAAAATTGAGGTTCAAGGAAGGGGATTTGCTCAAGATCACAGCTAATAGGCGGCAGAATTAGGGTTGAAACCAGTGTTCTTTGACATCTCAGTGTAGAGTTCTAGACACTATTTCAGTCTAGTGTTCTAGGCGCTATACCAGTCTGTCTCCCAGGGTAACACCAACCTCTATTTATGTAGCCTAGCTTCGTGCTTTACAAAGCACTCTATACATTATATAATTTCAACATAATAATTCAGTGAAATAAATGGTGCCAATATTATTGTCATCCCCTTTTATTAGATAAGAAACTGAGTCTCAAGAAGGTAAAGGGACTGTCCTGGGGTCATGTGGCCATATAATAGCAGAGCTGGGAGTAGAACCTTAATTATCCTTGTTACCAATCCAATCACCTTTTCCCTTTATTCTCAAATATTTTGATCTCAGGATCCCTTTATACTCTAGAAAATTACTGAGGACCCCCTCAAGAGCTTTTGTTTATGTGGGTTATATCTAGCAATATTTTTGATATTAGAAATTAAAACAATCTAATATTATCATGAGAGGAGAGATGCCCTCAAAGGGTCTCCAGATCACACTTTGAGAAACATTGCCCTTCCCTATATGACCTGCTCCTGGGTAGTCTGTATTTAGGAGCCAAGACATAGGACGGGTTTTCCTGAATGAACCCTCTGGGGTTACTGCTGTGCTGCCCTTTTCAGACGACCAGTTTTGCAAATATTGAGGGACACCCTTGTGGCATGCAAAGACCCTTCTCCTTTTAAAAAAATCAGCAAACAATAATATTCTTCTGAGCTTCAGTCTGAGGAAAGCGAGCTTTCCTAGCCTAACCAAAAAAAAAAAAAAGATGAGGAAGTTTTCCATTTAGGAGAGGCAAATGAGATGCAGAAGTTCCTGGAGACCAGTTTGATCGAGATGCTATCCGTGACTAACTTTTGTTTATTTGGTTTCAAATGATAGCGTTCAAAGTCAGCCCAGAAAGAAAAAAAAAGCATGTGTGTCATGGGAGGAGGAGGGGCAGAATCTCTGCTAATCAGAGCTATTGGATCTAGTGGAGAGCACTAGGCTTTCTGGGTTCCCTCCCTGGGGAGCAATGTCTTGCAGGCAAAAAGAGAAGAAATTATTTGAGGAATGTTATATCAACCAAGTCTGAACACACAGGCAATGGGAAGCTGGCACAGGCTCACTCAGCTGTGATTTCAGGCCAGGGTTGAACCGGAGGAGTTTGGCAGAATTTCTCTTCATTCAAGTTGCAGAGCACAGGTCCACACTACTCATTCTCGAGTGCCTTTTCTATCTTTTAGTGCATTGGGCTCAATGGAGACACTGGGTAGTATAATGGAAAGTGACAAGCTTGGCTCACACCTGAACTCCAGACGTTGATTAGTTGTGTGACCTTGGGAGAAGCACAGGCTTTCTGAGCTTCAATTTCCCCTTCTGTAAAACAGATAAAATGCACACTAACTTGCTTTGTGGTGTTCTTGTGAGGGAAACTCTTTGTCTTAAAGCTGGGGTGTCAAACACATAGCTGGCAATCCCATTACACATGAACCAGATTAAAATGTGATTGGAAAACATTTAACAAAATAGATAAAAGTATGATATAACATAGATAATGTTAATATGAGCTCTTCTAAATCAATATATCATCTGCAGGAATCTCATTCCATCCTGTCTCCTCCAACAGATTACCCTCTCTGTTTTCCCACTTTTCACTTATTTTCAATCTCTTCCTGTTTTACTGGCTCATTCCCTACTGCCTGTAAACATGCCCATGTCTCCCTCTGCTAACTGTCATCCTATATCTGTTTTGCCTTCTGTGGCTGAATTTGAATAAGCAGTCTACACTAGGTGCCTCAATTCTCTCTCGTCTAACTCTTTTCCAAACCTATTACAGTCTAGCATCTGACCTCATCATTCCATATAGACTACTGTCTGTGAAATTACCAGTGGTCTTTTAACTGCCAAATCCAGTGGCCTTTTCTCAGTCCTCTTTCTCCTTGACCTTTTTGCAGCCTTTGATACTGCTGATCTCTGTGATATTCTCTTCTCTCTAGGTTTTCAGGACAGTACTCTCTCCTGGTTTTTCTCCTACCTATCTGACCACACAGTCTCAGTCTCCTTTGCTGGATCTTCATCCAGATCAAGCCCTCTAATGGTAGCTGTCTCATAGTTTCACAGGATTCTGTCCTGGGCCACCTTCTCTTCTCTCTCTAAACTACTTCACTTGATGAATCTAATCAGCTCCCATGGATTTAATTACTATTTCTATGCTAACAATTCTCAGATCTAACTATCTCACCCTAACCTCTCTGGTGACATCCAGTCTTCTCCAACTGCCTTTCAGACATCTCAAACTGGACGTCTAATAGCCATCTAAAGCTCAACATTTCCAAAACTAAACTCATTTTCTTTCCTCCTAAATCCTCCCGATCTCCTACCTTCCCTGTTAGCATAGAGTTCTACACCATCCTCCCATGCCTCAGGCTCTCAACCTGTGTCATCTTCAATTCCTCACTATCTCATCCCTCATGGCAAATCTGTTGCCATTGGCTACTGATTTTATGCCTCCTTCTCTCTGACACTGCTTCCATTCTGGTGTAGGCTGTTACCACCTAATGCCTAGACTATTACAATAGCCTACAATACTGGTTCTGCCTGCTTCAAGTCTTTCTCCACTCCAGTCCATCCTCCATTCAGCTACCAAAGTAAATTTCCTGAAGTAGAAGTCTAACCATATTACTCCTTGTTCCCGCCCCCCCCCAACACCCAAACCCATTCAATGAATTCCAGTGGCTCCCTACTGTCTCCAGGAACAAATACAAAATGCTCTCTTTGGCATTCAAAGCCCTTCATAACCTAGCCCCCTTCCTAGTGTTCCAGCCTTCTTACACCATACTCCCTGACACACACTCTTTGATCCAATGACACTGGCCTCCTTTGTTGTTGTTGAGTTGTTTTCAATGGTGTCTAACTCTTCATAATCCTATTTGTGGTTTCCTTGGCAATGATATTGAAGTGCTTTGCCATTTCCTTCTCCACCTCATTTCACAGATGAGGAAACTGAGGCAGAGTTAAGTGACCTGTCCAGGGTCACACACCTAGTAAGTGTCTGAGGCCAGAACTCAGGAAGATTGAGTCTTTCTAACTCCAGGCCTGGCACCCTATTCAGTGATCATCCTTACTGTCCCACAAACAAGCTCCCATCTCTCAGATCCAGACATTTTCTCTTGATCTCTCCCATGTTTAGAAAGCTGTCCCTCCTCGTCTCTACCTATTGACTTCCTTGACTTCTTTTAAGTCCTAACTAAAATCCCATCTTCTACAACAGGGCTCTCCAAAATGTGGCCCACAGTGTGACTTCATGTGGCCTGCCTGTGGGTTTTAATTTTCATGAGTGAAAAAATAAAATAATAATTTTCATGGAATGCATGTTAGATTTTTTAATTCCATCACTAATAAATAATCTCATTGATGTTAATTTTCTTTGGTGTTTTTAAGCAGTATTACAGACAGAACATATAGTATGGGATGCAGACTAAGTCAGTACGCACTACCTTTATACTGTTGTGTTGTCACTTTGTTGTTTTGTGCTTGCTTTCGTGCTTTGCGCCTTCCCTGTCGTATTGATGACACGCGTTACCCCACTTTCTATTAGTGTACTGTATTTTTTATTCTGGATACGGCCCTCCAATAATTATTTTAATGCGGCCCTAAGATAACCTAGGTTGGACAGCCCTGTTCTACAAGAAGCCTTGGCCATGCCCTCTTAATTCTAGTGCCTTCCTTCTCTCATTTACTTTCCATTTACTCTCTATATGCCTTATTTGTACATATTTACTTGTTGTCTCCCCCACTAAATAAATGATTAGCACCTAGTAGATGCTTAAAAAGTATATATTGACTGACTGATCTTTATGTAAGGCTTAGTGACCCCCATTTCTACTCAAGTTTGACACCATATTGTTATAAAATATGAGTCTGGAGAAATTCTTTGTTGTTACTTGTAATTTAGTCAGAGTAGGGTAGGGTAAGTAACACTCAGTATAGAAATTAATTCTACTCCTCTAAGGACTTCTTTTTAGGGTAAAATCTTAGAGAGTTGCCTGGGGACACTGATGGATTAGGTGACTTCCTCAGAGTCACACAGCCAGGATGTGTCAGAGATGGGATTTGAAAAGGGGTCTTCCTGACAATGAGACCATTATACCATACTTCTCTATGTGAATTATTGTTATGATACCTAGAGGGTAGAGATGGTGAGAATTCCATCTTCTGGGCATGCTTGTCAGGGAGATAATTTGGAAGAAATAAGACTCTTCTTTCTTTCCTCTATCCACATCACATCTGTTCATGCAAGTAGAGACATGATATCTCTGAGTCTGCAGAGGAATGTGTGTGTGTGTGTGTGTGTGTGTGTGTGTGTGTGCATGCGTGTGCACATGTGGTCACACAAGCACATGTGTGTGTGAAATGATATCCAACATACCACATGTAAATGGGGATGGAGAAGGTATGTGAGGGGGAAATGCTAGATGTCTCTATGTCAAGGGCGTTTGGGGGATCTATGATGCCATAGGACATTTCAATGTCTGTTTGGGGTGGGGGTACGTTGTTTTGGGTACAGACAGATGTAAACAACATCTAATTTTATCATCACAACAATCTGGGGAGGTAATAATAATAATAATTAACAATTATACAGTGCTTACTGTGTGCCAAGTACTGTGCTAAATGCTTCACAAGTATTATCTCATTTAATCCTCACAACAACCCTGGGAAGTATTGGCCCATGTTACAGATGAGGAAACTGAGGCAAAGACTTACCCATGGCCCAGGGACTTACCCAGTTAGTAAGTGTCTGAGCTCACATTTAAACTGAGGTTTTCCTGACTCCAGGTCACTCTATCCATTATATTACCTAGCTACTTCTAAGGGAGTGTTTCAATTGTATCCAGTCAATTCCCTCATTTCACAAGTAAGATATCTGAGGCACTGAGACAATGAATAATTTGCTCTAAATCAGACAGCAAATTAGTGGTAAAGTAAAGCTAGAACTGGGTCTCCTCCCCTCTGCTCTTTCCACCATCTGTAAAGCCTTGCTGGGTCATCTTCAAATGCTGATAAAAAACATCCACACCTATCATTCAAAGAAGTGTCCACTCACCTCTCCTAATTATTTCAGATTTACATCTGTGAAAATGCTTTGTAAATTATAAAACACTTCAAAAATATAAGTTTGGTGTTGGTGATGGTTGTCTTCAGGAGCCAATGGTCCTCACAGCTAACTACTCTGACTCATTTCTCCCCCTTCTTCCTTCTGCTGCTAGACCTGCCTTAACATAGTCTTTATTCTAAAGAGTAGGCAGGCGAGAAGAGTACAAGAAACTCAAGGTGCTGAATGTTGCTTCTTGGTTGTAGCTTTTGGCCTGTCTCTGTTGGTTTCCATTACCCTTGCAATTTCTGTTCCCCATTCACACAGAAGGTTGAAAGTTGACTTTGGGTAAAGATGAAAACCTTTCCTTCGGCCCAACCCCCTTCTCGGTCACCTGATTTAAATTGTTACCACTTGGTCAGTAGCTATTTACAAGGCTGATCACTTACATCTGTATATGAAAAGGAGGCTGGATGTGACTGCGGCCAATCTCTCTTAGTCCATAACATTTTTTAAAAAGAGAGAAAAGTTTTGAAGGCCCATTGATCAGTGAGAACTTTTCCCTGTCAAAAGATTAATTCTTTTAACTGCAGAAGAGGCTTTTAACTTGTCGACCCCTTCCTTTCTAAGCAACCTGGATTACAGACCCCAAAGTCTCTCTATGTGCTTATTTATGTGTATTGTCCATCCAAAATATGACCTGAGGAAGAATGCCCAATTGGTTGGCTTGGTGGCAGCCAGGGAAGCATTCAACGGGAGTCCATTAACCATGTTTCAGGAATAGTGTCCCTCAATTACTATTGCTTCCCCACTACTATACTGTCTTCTCTGCCAAAACCATACGTTAGTGGATAAGGGTACTAGGTGTGTAGTCAGAAGAACTGGAGTTGGGTCCTATTTCTGCCTCCTCACTAGTTCTATGGCTTAAAGCAAACCACTTTAAGCTTTCTGAATTTCAATTTCCTCCTCTATAAAGTGGAGATGATAATATTGCTGCCAAGTAGGTTGGAGTTGCCATCTATCACCATTGATAGACCCCTGGTCTCAGAGCCAGGATAGGCCTAGGTTCAAATCCAGCCTCTGACACATGTGACCCTGGCAAATAATATAAGCTCTTGGTATTCCAGGCAACAAGTTGCAGAGAAAGTGTTGATCTGTGTAGAGAGGTTTCCCTCGTCTGATAGATCCCTACATTAATGAAATCACAGGTCCAGCCCCTCTCCTGCCTCCCAGGGTAATCGTGAGGAAAGTGGTTGTAAATTTGAAAGTGCTATGTTATTTGTCCTTCCTTTCCAGGAGGACCAGTGACGTCAAAGAGTGATGTCTTCACTTGCCCATGAATTGGATGGAAGTGAGGCAGAGTTGAAAAGTCATCAGTCTCATTCTCTCTTCCAGCCATCAAAGTCCAGTGGCAAGATGACTGGCGATGGCCTGGGGATGCAACGGATGATCTTGGCGTCTTTAATGTCTGATCAGGCTCTAAGAGCTCCACAGTGCCTGTTTCAGCCCCTTTCATGGCTGTTGGAACAAATTGTTCTCATCCTCCCATTCTCCTGGGGAGGTCTCCACATGCTTAGGGTGGAAATTCCCTTAACTCACTGATGGGTTTGAGGCCTCTCAGTTACCTTCAACCTGATTTAGCCCATCTGCTGAGACAGTTTTCCCAGGGTGTGGCTACTGTGCATAGTACAGCTTCTTGGAGCCACAGGTGAGATTTGGGTGACAGGTAGACACGAAAGGTGGATGAGCAGTCCTAAGAAGGGCACAGCGAGCCCTTCCACCAGTGGTGCTAGTCCTCTCTGGACTATCAGAATCATTATTATTTATTCCAGTAATGAAGGGTATTTGCTGTCTAGTTTAACTCATCTTGCACTTCTGATACTTTTCTTTGTCACCCTCCACTTCCTCAACAGTAAAAACCTCACCCTTTAGTTGTTCTCAAATCAGTCATAGACATTGGATATAACTTTAAATCAGAGTTATTTTTTGGAGCATTTACATTTAAAGTCTCCTGTTAGTAGTAGAAACAAAAGGTTTGTCTGGAGTCAAAGGAATTTCAGGTATCCTCAAGTTGGGTGGAAGATGTGTTTTCTTTCCCTTAGTGTCATGCTTTTTCATTTGTCACCCTTTGACACTGGCTCTGATTTTTTTCCCCTCACATCGGAAGCCTTTTCTCTTCATTTCTGTGTAATCTCTTCCATTCTATTTAGTTACCTTTCATCCTCTCTATAAGCCCTATGAAGGAGAGGCATCCCTAACATCTTTTTACCTAGAGCGGAGAGACCAGGTCACATTTGGAGCACACGTAAATCCCCACCTTACACAAGTCAACAAGAACACCAGCTGCGATTCCTCTTAATTCTAGTGCCTCAGCTCTCTTGATTATAGCTTGTTTGTAAGTGGCTATTTATATCTTGTTTTCCCCATTAAAAGGTAAACTCCTCAGGCCCAGGTACTGTCTTTTTCTTGTGCAGTGCCTGACACATAGCAGGTGCTTAATAAATATTTGTTGACCGACTGAAGAGAAATTATTGGTGGGGATTGGGGAGGGATACTGGTGCACTGAAGACAGGTTTTTGTCAACTGTCTTCTTCCTTCCTTTCCTTCCTTCCTTCTTTCCCTCTCTCCCTCCCTCCTTCCTTCCCAATTTTACTTAATACTGGTTCTGCCTAGGACTATTACACCTAGCTCCAATTGAAGGAACAGCCCACTGGGACAGGTATAGATAAAGTGAAAAAAAAAAACCTTGTTTTCCCTTTGTTGTGTAAACATGTAGCTAGCTACCCAATAGGGGATGATCAAAGTTGACTTCCAATTAGGGGACAAGTCAATCAGTTAGTTTACCTCTCTTGCATTTAGAGATAGCTTTGAATTATAGATTGATGGAATGAAGGGAGCATCGAATCAAGTCAGGAGACATGAATTGGAGCCCCGACTTTGTCGTGTCTGTGATGTGTAACCAATGGCAAATCACCTCTTTGAAATTCCTCATCTTAAAACCGAACTTAGTAGTTTACAGCAGGTGTTGCTGTGAGGAAAATGTTTTGTAAAGTGTGAAGAATTTAAAGTGCTTTGTAAAATGTGAATGCCTGTGAGAGGCAGATTGGTTGTTCCAGTTTGAGGACAAGCCTCAGAGTGAGGTGGCCCCGTGTTAAAGTCCTCAGAACAAGGCAAACTTAACTTCTGTGTATACCCAGGCAACTCACAACACAAAAAGTTACAGAGAAAGCACCAGATCTACGTAACTGTAGGGAATTAGGACAAGGACAAAAACCAAACAATTATACAAAAGTGAGTTTTATTATTATTGCCTATCCTCAGAGTCTAAGAAGTTGGATGAGTTCAAATCTGGCCTCAGACTCTTACTAGCTGTGTGACCCTGGGCAAGTCACTTAACCCTGTTTGCCTCAGTTTCCTCATCTGCCAAATAAGCTGGAGAAGGATATGACAAACCACACCACTATCTTTTACAAGAAAACCCCAAGTGGTGTCACGAAGAGTCAGACACAACTGAACAACTAAACAACAACATGGTATAGTGGATAAGAATGCTGGACTTGTGTATGAAAGACCTGGGTTCAAATCCTCTCCGACACATATTAGCTATATGACCACAGGCAAATCATCTCACTCAGTTTCCTTTGAAACTCAGTTTGAACCTCAGTCCTCTCATCTGTAAAATGGGGATAATATAACATCTGCAGTACCTGCTTCATAGGGTTATTGTAAAACATTAAATGAGATTGTGCCTATATAGAGCACTTTGTTAACATTAAAATGCAATGCAAATTAAAGGTCTTTATTCAAGGCTCCTTCACTCATACCATATTGCTTCTCTTCAAGTACCTAATGTTTTCTTTTCCAGGAACAGTAGAATTAGCTTCAAAAATTCCAAATATACTAATCATGTTTTGGAAAAGAGTGTAACAACAATGACTGGAGGTTGGCATTAGGGACACTGAGTGACTACCTCAGGGCCTTGCAGGCCAATTGGCCTTTCAGCTCTCAAAGCCCTGAAGCCTTCCCATATGTTATTGAATCTCCCAATCATAAAGTGAACTCCTTGAAAGCAGGGACTGTTGTTGTATTCACAACCTCAGCACTCATTGTGACGATATTCACATAGCAAGTGATTAATAAATGCTTTTTCATTCATTCATTCTAAATACTCCATCATTCCTAAGGACTAGGAAAGCAGTATTTTGCATGAAAAAAATGAAATCTCTGTTATCAGGACTTTGACTCTTTAGTCTAGCCCTTTGTAGTGACAACCACACTGGCATACCCAGGATGGCTGCTAGTGCAGGTTCGTAGACCTGCTTTACTAAGGAAAGCAACTTAAAAGGGGTCAATGATCTTCTTTAGTTACATGGAAAAAATACAAAGAAAAATAAAGACTAACAGGGCTCTACTGCCTGAATCGAAGCTTTCCATCTACCACTGAATCAAGAGAGTCTTTACTTCTGAGGAGTTGGGGGGTTCTAAACATACAGACACTCAGAGTCTCAACCAGGGAATCACAATATCTTTCTCATAAGCGAGCTCCCAAAGCAAAAGCTCACCTTTCATAAAATATACTCTTTCAGCTAATAGGTTCAGAGTCAGAAGGCATCATAACCTGACTCATTGCCTAATTAGCTTATTAACAAAAGGTGTGCAGGCCTTCCTCTAAGCAAGCTTCCCCTAATGGGCTCCACATGAGGCCTTTTAATGGGTGGGGAAGATCTTATACCCCTCCATTAACATTACACCCTTTCAGATAGAAAGGAATCTTGGGTCTGGATCTCTTTGAGTTTTGAAAAATAAAATAAAGTTTTAAATTTTTAAACAAACATCACCTTTTATTCATCTCAATAACTGATTTTCTTTATAGGGTGACAGTAGACACTTCCAGCTATGGGAACTGTTTCCCAAGGATGTATCCCCTTTCCTATTTGCTTTCTTAGAAAGGAGCTTCTCCCACATGGTATATGTATATTTTTCCAAATGATTCCTGAACTATCATGAAAGAAGAATTTTTGCAAATACCTCATCCTTTCTTTTTCTGTTTTCTCATGGGAAACATGCACATGTGCATGCACACAGAGACAAATGTAGACAAAGAGAAAGAGAGAAACATAGACATAGAACCCCATAGACAGAGAAGAGACAAAGAGAGCGAGAGACAGAGAGACTGAGATAGAGAGACTGAGTCAGAGACAGAGACAGAGACAAAGAGAGACAGAGACATAGAGACAGAGAACAAGAACGCTCATCAGAAACAACTCGTCTGTGCTAGCTATGTTTGCCACACCTATACTGTCGCTTTTTCAGTAAATAATAGCTAAACAATATTTTTGAACTTTTGTCATTAAATGAATGCTTGTTTTTCTCCAAAGTGAGTGTTCCAGTCTACTCTCAAGAATGGTTCACAGCCTTCATAATAAAGCTTAAAACACAAGGAATAGCAATTGGTACTTACTACTATAAACTCTAGACACACATACTGACTGTTTGCTGTTACCAGGTCTATGGCCAGCAATTCCTCCGGACACAGCTATAAAACCAGACATCACAAACCGTCATCCCTGAGGAAGCAGACAAGGAGACAGGTGGGGATTGACAAATTGTTGTGGGCTAGTGTTCAACAAAAATTGCCAGAGTTCAGAGATGTCTTAAGTCTTCCTCCTTTCCGCTAAATGTTTAAAACTCTGATTCCTAGTTTACTTTAAAAACAATGGATCCAAGGCCTACTAGAATCCAGGCTGAAAGTGCTGAAGAGTCAAAAGAAAAGTACACAGCTGGGGTTTTTCTAAGTAAAGTCCTTGATGTCAAAACTGGATGGGGTGTTGCTCTCCGCCTCCTTTGGTGAGGTTTCCTGTAGTCAGGGGTTGTACATTGCTGACTGTGCTCTGGTCCCTGGCTGTGTTGGGATGTTATGCTGGCCTCCTCTTCCCAAGATGTTTACAAGGAATAAGCTGGAAGAATACTACAGGCAGGCTCTGAGAACATCTCTCTTCTCTCTCCTCCACAAAAACCTATTCCTTATTCTTCCTGGACATTGTGCTTCATTAATTCAAAATCCTGCAGGTTTTTTCATGTCTAGATGGTTTCTGTTTTTTGCTTTTGCTCTTGATCATTCTAGATTTGAATATCGCACAAGATGATGGACAGGAAATTGTGTGCTTAGTCTCTTAGGATTTGAGATAGCACCACCTAGTCAAATCACCAGGGTTTTGCAAATCTGAATAAATAGGAAAGTCACTGCTTAACTGAAATGTCTTGATAATCAACTTGAGTTGTCCATCATGCCAAGGAATGCACACACACTCCCTTGGCATGGAGGGAGTTGGGCTACTTTTTTTCTCCTATTGGAGAATAGAGTAATGCATTAGCCACACATGAGAACTAACTGAATAGCCTTTCTTTCTTGACAGGGGGAGGAAAGGACAGTCCAGAGTATCCACAGTGTGCATTGTAAACACACTCTGCTCCTCTTCTGTTTGGGTCCAAGCTCATTTGGGGGTGTGGTTAGGGACACATAGAATTACTGACTTAGCATGTCTAGCATCTAGAACCGTTTCTGATGCGTAGTTGTTACTTAACTCTTGCTGAATTGAACTCTCTTATTTTACAGGTAGGAAAACTATTGCCCAGGGATGTGAAGCAATTTGTATGAGGAAATGACTTACACCAATAGTAAGTAGAAGATCTGGGAAGCTAGAGATTCTTACAACATGGTTGTCCGTGGTGGCTGTACAATCTTACTCTTCATCTCAGAGGAGTTTTGGGTAGGGAGTGGTGATCTTAGATGTAGAATTAGAAGAGACTTTGGAGGCCATCTTATCCAGCTCCCCTCATCAGATGAGAAAAACTGAGGCCCAAAGAAGTTAAATGACTTGCCCAAGATCATAAAGGTAGTGAGTGGCAGAAACAGGATTTGAACCCCTGTCCTCTGGCTTAAGAACAATGGCTCTTTCCACTGTACCACGGGACAGAACAGGCACTAAAATCACTGTTATTCTCAACCTTGCTGTTGGTAAAAAGTGCCCCAATGGTTCAGGAACTCCTGTCTCATACTATCTATAGACCCAGTCCCATTGTACATGGTCTATGCTAGTTAGTTCCATTGTCAAGGTCTCCTAGTAGACTGACCCATCTTGCTCTTCCAGGATAGATAGATAAATGGGTCCATGATAGAACCATGCTGTCCCAAGGGTGTGGTGATATCTGATATCATCTATAAATGGGCCAGTAGGAAATACTTTATTTTGTACTATGTGTGTGTGTGTGTGTGTGTGTGTGTGTGTGTGTGATGGGAATGTTTATATATGTGATGAAATGAAAATGTTTATGTAAATTCATGGGATTTTAAAACTAGGAGATTCCTGTGAGCACATCTAATCTAATGTCCTTATTTTATAGATGAGGAAATTCAGAGGCCTAAGAGGTGAAGACTCAAGGTCACACAGGGACTAAGGGGCAGAGGCTATGATTTGAACTTAGATTTTTGGATACCACATCTGGTTCTCACACTTTGGTTGGCTTCCAAGAATTCACCAGGAAATGGCCCCCAAAGTAACATCAAATGCAGCCTTCCCTCCTGTCTACTCTCTACCAGTGGGTACTCTGTGATGTCAGACTTGCTCCTTCCTCGGGAGTTTATCAAATTTTTTTTTATTAATCTCGTCTTTTTTTAATCAATCTGAGTTTATCCATCTCAGGAGATTGTCAATCAATCAATCAATAAAGCTTGTCAATTGCCCATCTCTCCATTGGTAGTTCTTCTACTCTGACCTGAAAGAGTTTCAGGGTTCCAAGGCACACTGGGCACTTTTCTCCCTAATTGTAGAAGGGAGTTCATTCCTGTTAAACATTTTACAGGGCAGTGATTGCTTTAATCCCAGCCCCTGACAGGGAACACAGACTCAGACGTTGGGAAGAGAAGGGATGGACACCAAATTGTTAAAATTCAATCAGTAGAAGGGAGATACAGTTACTGCCAAGGTAATGGACATTCAGCTGGGCACACTGGGGCATAAGACTACCACTTGAGGAATAAGTGCTACATGGGCGTGAGATATGGGGAGGGGCATTGATTACTGAGAGAGAAAAACTAGCAGCAGGGGAAACCTCCTGCCAAGTGGTTATATGGCTATGGACTTTGATCACCTGTAACGGTCAGAGCCATTTCGGATTGTCAGGGTTTGTGGTCAGAAGTGTATGGACCCATCAGACTCCTGCAATTGAGCCACAGTCAGTTTGAAGAACCTTCTGCTCAAAGGACTTGGTTAATGGATGAGTTGGTTAATGACTGCCTTACAGACTGACCATCCTGTTCTGGGCAATTCTATTTTCTTGTTTGCCAAAAATTGGATAGATTATTAGATTTTTCCACTTGTCAGTGAGTTGTACCAAAATTTTGACCTTTTGAATATGTCAGCGTTCTGAAGGTCATTTGAGATATACATCAGTGTAGAGCTTGGAACTCTTTTTTTCTTTTTAAATCCCATTGCACCAAATTCTTAGCCCTCTTTGATTTCAGTAAGAATACTAATCCCATAACAGCTAGGTGGAATGCACTGGGATAGCCAGTGTATTCTTCATTGCCATCAACAATGACAAGGACTTTGTTTCAGATTCTTGGCTGTCATTCATTTGTTCTTCTTCATTTGGATTCCAAATATTTCTCAAAACAAATTGCTGACTTGATAATGAATTTGATAAGGCATAACAAATCCAAACAAAAGGTGATCCTGTTTAATATTTCCCAGACCCATAAAGGCAGTTATAACAACCAAGTAATTAGATGATCAGGAATTAGGGAACTGAAATCCCACTAACCATCATGACAAATGTGTATGTTGTAGTACTTTGATTTCTAGAATTTGTAGCTTATACCACTTAACAAAATGGTTATTGGATAAATGAGCAAGAATGTTTCTATAGTTCAATGAATGGTCACGTCAGGTTTTATTTAAGTTTCTGCACTGAAAAAAAAAAGAATGAAAGTAAAAACAGAACATTCCCAAAAAAGGTTCTCTTACAGCTCAGTTTTTCATTTTTTTTGGAGGGTGGAAGGCAAGGAAATTGGGGTTAAGTGACTTGGCCAAGATCACACAGCTAGTAAGTGTGCCAAGTGTCTGAGGATCCTCCTGATTCCAGGGCTGGTGCTCTAGTCACTGTGCCATCTAGCTTCCCCTCAGTTTTTCATTTTGATCTGAATGATAGTCTCTGGACTGGTGATAGCAAGTATTTTCAGATGTGCAGGATGAGAGCTGAAATGAACAATAAAAAGATCTGAACCTCAAAGTGACAACATTTTAATAAATATGAATATTAAGTCAAAAATTCAATCAATTTCAGTTTCCAATTTTTTTTTCTTCTTGAAACATGAATGGTTACTTTAAAATCCATTCCCCAAACTAGGAATTTCTAGTATTTTTGTATGTCATAGTTCCCTTTGGCAGTCTGGTGAAACCTACAGACTCCTTGGAATTTAAAAAAAAATTAAATAAAATGAAATACATAGGATTACAAAGGAAACCTACATTATCGAAATTAAGATACAGTGTTTTTTTCACATCCAAGTTTATGAACCACTCTACCACCACCTGATTTCTACTGGAGGACCCTGGATGAAAAACTCCTGCCCTAAATCCATTCATCTTGTGAACATAAGGAGGTCTTTATGTAAGCCACAGAATTCCAGAGGAAGCAATACTCAGCCCCCCATTTTCTACTCTCCTGATTAGTCCTTGGGATTATATATGAAAGGATGAAATGATGGACATTTATAACCTACAGAATTTCCCTTCTTCCCTAATAAATGAATAACCTTGTGTTTACTGACATCTCCTTGGTTGCTATAGCCCTGACTTTCACAAGGGGCCAGTTTTAATCAAAGTTGTGAAGTAAGAGAGAGCTGTTTTTTGTCGTCCAGCATTTAGGATCACGGGATTTGGAGTTGGAAGGGGTTTTAGAGAATCATCTAGTTTAACCCACTTCATTTTATAGATGAGGAACTGCTGCACTAGGAAAATAATATGACTTACCTAAAGTCACACAAGCGATAAGAGGCAGGATTTGAATTCAGGTCCTGTGACTCCAAATCTAGAAATCCCCCACCCCCACCCCACTATACCATCTTGCCTTCTTTTTTGGCTTTCCTTTTCCCTTTGTCATCCCCTCCCTCCACCTTCCCTTGTTTTCTGGAGTTCTCTGGCTATACCCTTCCTCCACTCAGGTAGTGAGGGGAACCTGTAGGGAGAATGCTGGATTTGGAGTCAGAAGGCCCTAAATTCAAATCTAGCCTCTGATATTTACTATCTGTGTGACACTGGACACCTCTCTCAGCCTCAGTTTCCTCATCTGTAAAATGGGGATAATTACAGTAGCAACTGCCCAAGTTGTTAGGATCAAATGAGCTAGCATGCAAAGGGTCTTATACAACATAAAGTGCTAACTATTATTAGGAAGAAAACACATTTGATCAAACAATTCACACTTATGTATTAAAAGTTTCACATTACCTACTCCTGGGGTACTTTTTAAAAGGGACAATGTTTTGGACAGAGAAATGAATTTCTAATGGAATTTCAGCTATCCATCACAGGTCAACAGAGGAGCTATTTTTAGGAAGAAGAGTCTTCCTGGTGCCTCTCAAACATAGAGAACTCTTGGCTTCCCTGCTAAGTAGGGCCTGCACTACTCGGCACCAGATGATTGTTGCTTTAGTTAGAGTGAAAGTTTATATTTTCAGAGACATGGCTTTATACTTTTAAAAAAATGATTGAAGCCATGGATTTTGAGGAGGTAGGGATTTCCCTGATTATATTTTTAAAAAAAATGAGCAAAGCTGCCTTTAGGTCCCTGGGCTGAAAGTTTCCAAGGATTATCATTATTCTTTTGACAGGTGGACTGCAGCTAACTCCTTGTTCCAAGTTTGAGGAAGGGAAACCTGTGCAGTCCATTAGAGACAGTGTTCCGGACTCGGCCTCACTTTTCATTTGTCCAGCTTGGGCTTATCCTGCTCTTTTCTCTGCCTGCCATGTAATCCCTGCAGAAAATGTGTGAGTGTGTGCGTGCGTGCGTGCATGCGTGTGTGTGTGTGTGTGTGTATGTGCATGTGTGTGTGTAGGTGGGGAGGGATTGAGAGAAGGGGAGGAGAGTGACCTCACAAATCCTCCCAACTCAATGCCAAGCTGTGTTGGAGTTGCTAGGGAGTTTTTTCAGCATTTGCGGAAATGAAGGAGCTCATGGGAGAAGCTTAGCCCCCATTTCTAGTGGGACAATGGAGCTGTGTGGCCAAGGATTACCGCAGCCAACCACAAAAGCATCTCCCCCTTTTAATCGGGAAATCAACACCATGTATCCCGTGACCCCCACCGCTTCGGGGGTGGAGACAGCCTAATAACAGAGCGGAGTAACACTTTTTCTCTTCTCACGAAAGTAAAGCCCTCTCGGTATGGAAATATCACTGGTTAGTGACTGACATTTCCCCCGACTTTTCGCTATTCAGACTACACAATAACATTCCAGCAGGATAATTCATGGGGTGAAAAATCTCATTAGGGCATTTCTAGAAGTGCTTAGAACAGATGTGCCAGTCAGATATCTGATAGAAGCACTTCCATGGAGCCAGAGGGGAGGAGGGGCTCCTGGGCTCAACTTCAGGGGGTCACAAAAGGTAGTGTGCTTCAACGGATATTTTTAAATAGTCCATATTTATAAGGCACTTGAAGATTTGTGCATAGGTTTATGGATAGAAAGAGCTTTCCTACCAACAAACCTGTGTGGTTGGTGGTGCAAAGGTAATTAGACCCATTTTATAAATGACCTAGAATGTTAGAGCATGAAGTTTTCGTTCAGCAGAAAGAGATTTGGAGTCAGAGTCCCTGGGTTAAAATCCCGGGCACTGCCACTTACTAATACCTAAATGACATTCGGCAAGGCCCTTAACCAAACTGGGTTTCCATTTTCTCATCTGTAAAATGGGGGAGTTAGGCTAGGTGATGTCTGAGGTCCCTTCCAGCTCCAGATCTCTGATTCTAGGATCTATTGGAAGAGTTGGAAGAGTTTTTAGAGATCACATAGTTCAATCTTAATTAATGAAGGAACTGAGGCTTGCAGAGTTTAAATATCTTGCCCAAGCTTACAAAGCTAGTAAGTATCCAAGCCAGGACTCAAACCCAGGTGTTCTAGTTACTAGCTTCCATTTTGTATATCCTCATTTGGGTCTCATACAGACCTGTGTTCCTGGCCATGTAGCTAGTAAGTGTGAGAGGTGGGATGTGAATGCTGGTCTTCCTGACTCTGGATTTAGCACTCATCCACACCTCCACATGTTCTCCTCCAAGCCTAGCATTCTATCCAGTGCACTCTACTGCCCATATACTTAGGTCTTTGTTCTCTGTCTGGTTGTTGTCCTTCCTTCTCGAAAAGGACCAAAACAATGTCACTATGTTAGAGTCAAGTTACAGTGTACAGACCAATACTAGCTTTGAAGGTTCTACCATAGATTGGGTACAAGTAGTCCATGTGAACATTTAGGTTGGATTCTCTAAATTTGTACATCTTGCCTTTCTTTGGAGCTACGGCAATTCTGCTTTTCTCATGGAGCACAGCACCTTCTTTGATGTGGGTACACCATGATGTACAATCCTTTGCCAGTGTCTCCCATGTCACACAATCAATTCTAAAGTAATTCAGAGAGATCTGGAGAGTGTCCTTATATTGCTTCTTCTGACTACCCTGTGCTCATTTTCCTTGCACGTTCTCATAAAATAACCTTCTAGGCAACTCAGCAGAGTTGTGCTCTCTGCAGTAGCGTTTGAATGCTTGGCAGTTTAGTTTGAGAAAGGACTTCAGGGCTGGGTACCGTATCCTGCCAGGTGATCTTCAGACTCTTCCTAAGATAATTCGAATGGAAGCAATTCAGTTTCCTGGCATGGCACTGGTATACTCTCCAGGTTTCACAGGCATACAACAATGAGGTCAGCTCTGTAGATCTGGGTTATCTCTATGGAGAATTTCTAGGGATTATGAAAAGCTACTTTTTCAGCAGCACTTAGCTTCCAGTATACAGCTGAATTGCCTCCCAGATAAACCAGCGGCAAGGTGTGACCAGTCTGGGAATGTAAATGTATCAGAGCATAAATAGGAAGGCAACTCTGCACATATCAAATGAATTCCAAAGCAAAACATGAATGAGCTTTCTATGCTCTTGCTTTTCACTGGTTAGATAATTAAGAGCTGAATGTTGTCACAGTGGGGGAGAGAGAGGCAAGGGCAACTAATTCCTTCTTCACACCTCAATGCCACTTTTGCCATGGGATTGATTACAACTTCCCTTTAGTTAGTTAAGAGCTATGTGCCTTCTCTCTTATGCTAACTAATGCAAACACTGTTTACCAGGGAAAGAGAGTGAGAAAGTGGGAGATTCTCTCTGCAAGCTATCACCAATAGCCAGGACCTCATCTCTTGCATTTCTGCATAGAAAGTACAGGGTGTTCTCATTGCTTATTTACTGTTCTCCCTTGAATAAGTCTGAAAGGTGAAGTGTTGTCCTACAGCTAATGAGTTAGGGAGGCAAAATCTGAACACAGACCTGTCCGGACTCCAAGTTAACAACTTTTCCATTCTTCTACATACCAATCACCCTTACTGGATTATCCTCATAGCTACGTAAACTCCCCACCAAGCCTGACCCACTCAGCAGGTGCTGAAGAAATGCTAGATGCGCTGATCCAAGTCTGACGGATCCTTTCTGTTCCAGGAAAGGGACCTAGTATTTGTCATAGTCTGTTTCCTCAAGACCTCAGCCCAACTCACTATTGTGATAAAAAATACAACAGAGACCAACAATGGCAACAAACCCACTATCAAGAAAGTATTGGGTATAAAGATCAGAAAGAGGATTGGGGAATAAATGGAGACTATCTTATAGTTGTATAAACATGGATCACTAGCACAGATAATAATGTCTATATTTTAAGCAAGGCTGGATTTCCCCTTTAGAGCATAAACTCCTTGAGAGTAGGGGTTGTTCCATTCATTGTCTTTACATCCCCCAGGGCCTGGTATGTCTGGTCATAGTAGATGCTTAATAAATGTTTGATTAATTGAAAGGGGAATGGGAATAAGCACCTGCTATGTGCCAGGCACTCTGCTAAGAGCATTCTATAAATGGTTTCTCATTTGATCCTCCCAACACCCTGTTCAAATAGGTATTATTATCTCCATCTTATGTATGAGAAAAGTGAGACTCAGAGAAAGCTAAGTGACTTGCCCATACTCATACAGATAATAAATGTCAAAGCTTCGATTACACTGCAGATTTCTCTTCACACCAAGTCTAATGTTTTTTCCATGTGTAGTAGTGATTTAGATTTGAAAATCTTTCCCAACCATTAATAGGCCTTCTTACATCACAGGAAGCCTAAGTCATGTGCGGTAGGAGGAGCTTCCTGAGAGGAAAAGGAAATTATGTCACAGGAAATGCTCAGAGAAAGAGAGAGCAGTTATGGCTGCTAATGGCCACCCTTGTGATTGTTAGAACTGAACAGGCTGACTTAGCTGTACTGTGAGTTTGTTTTGGGAAAGATCCCAGCAGAGGGTTGGAGAGGCTTTGGGATGGAGAGGCTCCATGTTGTGATATTATGTATGGAATGTTTAACTGCTCTGATAGATACGATAAATGGCCTGTGGGATATGGTTCTCTGGTGTCTGAATAAATGGTTTAATTCTTTTACCTTCTATGTGGAGAGTCTCATATACTTTGCAATACAGAACTACATAGGCATTTTTACAATTATCATCTACATTGCTAATATTGCCTTATTGAGGGGGAGGAGCCAAGATGGTGGCTGGAAAGCAGGGGACTTGCTTAGGGCTCTCCCCCAGAACCCTCCAAACACCCATAAAAATTGCTCTGAACAAATTCTAGAACTACAGAAACCACAGAATAGCAGAGGGAAGCAGGGCTCCAGCCAAGGACAGCCTGGATGGTCGCTGGGTAAGGCCTATGGCACAGAGCTGGGAGTGGAGAGGAGCAGAGCCCAGTGTGGGCTGCGCCCAGACTAACCAGACCAGCAGCTGGACAGAACAGGCCCTAGTGCCCTGAGTCAGTGAGCTGTGGCAGTAACCAGACTTCTCAACCCACAAACACCAAAGACAACAGAGAAGGTTGGTGGGAAAAAACTGTGGGGACAGAGTGAAAGGAGTTCATGGTTCAACCACCACCCTGGGGGCAGCAGAGGTGGTGCAGCTACAGAACTACAGGTGCAGTTGCTTCCAGCCCCAGGCCCACATGGTGGGAGGAAATAAGTGGCAGATCAGAGCAGGATTACAGATCCTGCTCAGATCTGAGTCGAGATCCAGATGGGCAGTTCTTGGGGAAGGAGGAGCGCTGGCAGAGCTGCTGTGTAGAAATAGCTCGGAAAACAACAGCCCCTCAAGCTTGGGACAAAGTACTCTATACTCTACAAGAAGTCATACCCTGACAAAAAATTCAAGGGTCAAGTAAGTTGGCTGGGAACGTGGCCAGGCAGTGAAAACAGACTCAGATTCAGACTTAGACTTTGAAATCTTTCTTTGGTGACAAAGAAGAGCAAAACATATAGCCAGAAGAAGTCAACAAAATCAAAGAGCCTACATCCAAAGCCTCCAAGAAAAATATGAATTGGTCTCAGGCCATGGAAGAGCTCAAAAAGGATTTGGAGAAGCAAGTTAGAGAAGTAGAGGAAAAATTGGGAAGAGAAATGAGAAGGATGCAAAAAAACCATGAAAAACAAGTCAATGACTTGCTAAAGGAGACCCCAAAAATACTGAAGAAAATAACACCTTAAAAATAGACTAACTCAAATGGCAAAAGAGCTCCAAAAAGCCAATGAGGAGAAGAATGCCTTGAAAGGCAGAATTAGCCAAATGGAAAAGGAGGTCCAAAAGACCAGTGAAGAAA
The DNA here is from genome assembly GCF_011100635.1 of Trichosurus vulpecula. Classification (NCBI taxonomy): domain Eukaryota; kingdom Metazoa; phylum Chordata; class Mammalia; order Diprotodontia; family Phalangeridae; genus Trichosurus; species Trichosurus vulpecula. Next base: position 228,144,767 of record NC_050573.1, read on the forward strand.
ATACTACCTTAAAAATTAGATTGGAGCAAGTGGAAGCTAGTGACTTTATAAGAAATCAAGATATTATAAAACAGAACCAAAGGAATGAAAAAATGGAAGACAATGTGAAATATCTCATTGGAAAAACCACTGACCTAGAAAATGGATCCAGGAGAGATAATTTAAAAATTATTGGACTACCTGAAAGCCATGATCAAAAAAAGAGCCTAGATATCATCTTTCAAGAAATTATCAAGGAGAACTGCCCTGATATTCTAGAACCAGAGGGTAAAATAGAAATTGAAAGAATCCACCGATTGTCTCTTGAAAAAGATCCCAAAAAGAAAACTCCTAGGAATATTGTCACCAAATTCCAGTGTTTCCAGGTCAAGGAGAAAATGACGCAAGCATCCAGAAAGGAACAATTTGAGTATTGTGGAAACACAATCAGGATAACACAAGACCTAGCAGCCTCTACATTTAGGGATTGAAGGGCTTGGAATATGCTATTCCAGAGGTCAGTGGAGCTAGGATTAAAACCAAGAATAGCCTACCCAGCAAAACTGAGTATAATGCTCCATGGCAAAATATGGATTTTCAACAAAATAGAGGACTTTCAAGCTTTCTCAGTGAAAAGACCAGAGCTGAATAGAAAATCTGACTTTCAAACACAAGAATCAAGAGAAGCATGAAACAAGAAAGAGAAATCATAAGGGACTTACTAAAATTGAACTGTTATGTTTACATTCCTACATGGAAAGATGATGTGTATAATTCATGAGACCTCATTATTAGGGTAGCTTAAGGGAATATATGTGTATATATATATATATATATATATATATATATATATATATATATATATATGTATATGTATATGTATATATAGACAGAGGGCACAGGGTGAGTTGATTATGAAGGGATGATACCTAAAAAAATAAAATCAAATTAAGGGATGAGAGAGGAAAATATTGAGAGAGGGAGAAAGGGAGAGATAGAATGGGGTAAATTATCTCACATAAAAGTGGCAAGAAAAAGCAGTTCTGTTGGAAGAGAAGAGGGGACAGGTGAGGGGAATGAATGAATCTTGCTCTCATCAGATTTGACCTGAGGAGGGAATAACACACACACAATCAATTGGGTAACTTCCCCCACAGGAAAGAAGGAGGAAGGAGATAAAAAGGGGGGACAACAGAAGGGAGGGCAGATAGGCGGAGGAGGTAATCAAAAGCAAACACTTTTGAAAAAGGACAGGGTCAAGGGAGAAAATTGAGTAAAGGGGGATAGGATAGGAAGGAGCAAAATATAGTTAGTCTTTCACAACATGAGTATTGTGGAAGGGTTTTACATAATGATACACATGTGGCCTATGTTGAATTGCTTGCCTTCTTAGGGAGGGTGGTTGAGAAGGGAAGAGACAAGAAAAGTTGGAACTCAAAGTTTTAAAAGCAGATGTTCAAAAAAAAGTTTTTGCATGAACTAGGAAATAAGATATACAGGCAATGGGGCATAGAAATCTATCTTGCCCTACAAGACAGTAAGGGAAAAGTGGATGGGAGGGAAGTGGGATAATAGAGGGGAGGGCTGACTGGGGAACAGGGCAATCAGAATATATGCCATCTTGGAGTGGGGGGGGGTAGAAATGGGGAGAAAATTTGTAATTCAAACTCTTGTGAAAATCAATGCTGAAAACTAAAAATATTAAACAAAAAAAGAGAAAAAAATATTGTCTTGTTGTTACACCATGATACCTTGTGCTAGATATAATGATACTCTCAAAAAACCTTTAATGGATGCCAGAGATAATAGTTACTTATTTATAGTATAGTATGGTATGGTAGGTATGGCATAGTATAGTATAAACTATAGTATAGTAGAGACATAAGAGAATTACAAAGCAGTTGAGTGGCCAATGCCATAATGAACATAGAATAAAATGAGAAGGCTCAGAGAAATCAGATAGACTTATAGAAAATCATAGGTCTATTCTGTGAAAAGGTAAAGAAATTAGGATTATAATTTTTCATCTAGGAGTTCCCTTTATTGGAGGTGTCATACAGCTCCAGCTCCTTTCCTATATATCTATCAGTGTCTTGGTCTTTTAAGGACAGAAAGCTGAGTTATCAGTTATTCCTTTCATCCTAATGTCTTATGCTCACTCAGTATTCCACATGACACTCATCTCTGGGCTGAAGAGACAGATGGTGCCCATACTCTTGCTTTTCCAGATAATTACATTGGGATTCTCAACAATTCTCAAGGCTCCAGACCTTCCAGACCCTCCCAGTTGAAACTGATGAGTTCCCTGGGTAGATGCATCTGTGAGAAGTTGGCCTACAGTATTGAAATAAAGAATAGGGATTAATTTGATTTTTTTTAAAGGCACTCACTCAGAAAAAAATTGGCTCTGATGCCAGAGTCAGCTTTCAATGAACTCTTCATCTATAGATGATTTTCCAACTGGGTTGCACATGACAATTGCTTGACTTGCCTCTGGTTATGCAGTGAATCAACAGTTTGGCTTGAATTAAAACCATTACCCCTTTGCTTCAAAGTCCTTTGTACTACCCAGTCAAACACACCTCTTCCCAAGCCTTGTAATTTTTTCCAAGGGCACTGGAAAGAGAGCTCTTGGATGGTGGCAAGGAAAGCAAAGACCTGGCCATTCTGTCTATGCTGCTTCTTAAATGAAAACGTGTGTTACACTTGAAAATGGCTTTGAAAAGCATCTTTCATTAGAGCAGAAAGTAGCACCAATAGCCAGTTTCCACTTTGGTGAATTCAGTTAAATTCAATAGGTATTTACGGTATAGCATCTCACACAGACTTTTGCAATAGTTCAGCTATCATTCTACCTTATCTATACTGACTCCCCAGCTAATTCCCCACAGGGTCTGATCCAAATCCCTTTTTCCCATTACCTCAATTCACCCCAACCACATCTCTGCCATCCACACTTTTTCCAGGAATTGACCTAATCTGTAATTTAATGAGAAGGTTGAACTGACTTGAACTCATTTAAAATGTTCCTACCACCCTCTGTCCCTCAAAAATTTCATAATCATTATCAGCTTTCCTCTTTCAGCTCACAAAAGAAGAGCTGTCCCTAATCCCGACTATCTTTAAACTTGTGACTTTTATCCCAATCCTTCCTCCATCATTTAGAATGTTGCTATAATCAGGCAGTCATTCGATAAATATTTATTTATTTTTTTAAAAAAAACTCTCATAAAGGACCCATATGTACAAGGATATTTATAGCAGCTCTTTTTGTGGTAGCCAAGAATTGGAAATCAAAGGGATGCCCATCAATTGGGGAATGGCTGAACAAGCTGTGGTATATGAAGGTGATGGAATACTATTGTGCCATAAGAAATGGGGATGATGCAGACTTCGTAACAACCTGGAAAAACCTACACGACATAATGCTGAGTGAGCGGAGCAGAGCCAGGAGGACGTTGTGCACAGCCACAGATATATGGATTCCTTGAGGACCAACCCTGACATACTGCGCTCTTCTCAGCAACCTAAGGTGCAAGGACAACTCCAGGGGACTCACGATGGAGAATGCTATCTTCATCCAGAGAAAGAACTGTGAAATTTGAATACAGATCGAGGTGCACCACATGCTCGCCTTTTTTTGCTTCTCTTTTGTTTTTGTTTTTGGGTTGTTTTTTTTTTTTGGTTCTGTTTCTTCTTTCTCATGATTCATTCCATTGGTCAAAATTCTTCTCCACAACTTGACTAGTGCATAAATTAATTCAATGCGACAGTTATATGAGATTCCATGCCATCTTGGGGAGGGAGGGGAGAAAATCTGGAACTCAAAACTATGTAGAACCATGTGTGGTAAACTAAAAATAAATAAATTAATTTAAAAAACTCTCAATTTCATTTTCAATTAATTAATTAATTTTCAGTTTACAACATTCAGTTCCACAAGCTATTGAGTTCCAAATTTTCTCCCCCAGTCTCTCCTCCCCCACCTCAAGATGGCATGCAATCCGATATAGGCTCTACATATACATTCACATTAAACATTCAATAAATATTTATTAAGTGCCTACTATGTGCAAGGCACTATGCTAAGTACTGGCTATGCTAATATTAAAAAGAGAGTCTCTGCCCTCAAGGAATTTATAATCTAATGGGAGAAGACGACACATACACAAATCATAAAGGGGAGGAGGAGGAAAGGGACCTGGTGCTGGGTGCAGAATGGAAAAGTTCAAAACAGTATAATCAGGTAGGAAATGAAGTGATGGCTAGCCTTGGGTTCCTTCCTTAAATGGAGATTTTAAGAGGAGCTCTCTGCTCAGTCTTCCAATCAGAGGGGCTCCCAGGGGCAGAGGGTATTGATGAAACAGGAGCAGCAGGGTTGATGTGATATTGCAGGACAGTGACCTTGGTGGGAGAAAGATGGAGTGCAAAGGCATGCACCCTTCTTTTAATAACAACTTTCCTCTTCATAACTCACATGGCATTTTTTTAAAAAATCTTCATAACTCACATAGCATTTAAAAAAATCTCTCCAATGCACTTATCATGTAATACTGTATATTATAGTTGTCTCTGTTGTGCTCTTATCTCTCGGCTAGACTGCAAACTTTGCACAAACTATGACTTATGTATCTAAGCCAGCACCTGGCACTGTGCTCTTCATAGCTGATATTTAATAAATGTTTCATGAATTAATCTATAGCTCAAAATAGAAATCAGAGCTGTTGCTGTTGATTTGGGAGTTATTTGTGCAGTAGTAGTAGCAGGAAGCATGGGAATGAATGAAATTATAGGGGGAAAACGAATGGAGAGAGACAAGAAAAGAAAATCAAAAACAAAATCTTGGGAAATGCCCACTTAAAATGTTAGGAATACAATCTGGAGATAGTTTAGACAAAGAAAGATCCATTGTGGGAAGAGATTAAAAAGAGTGGTATTTTTGGATCCAAATGAGGATTAGGATAGAAAAATGGTGGTAATGTTTGGTAATTAGAAGGTCAGGAGCAGGGGTGTAAAGGACAGCTAGGTGGCATGGTAGATAGTGGGCCAAGCCTAGAATCAGGAAGACTCATCTTCATGAGTTTATCTAGACAAGGTCCCATGGTTCTCTCTTTTCATCTTCCTGCATTCACATCACACTTACTAGCTTCAATGAAACTCTTAGGTGCTGTCTAAAATGAGTAAAATAAACTAAGTTCTGGCTGGTTGGGGATAACTGTCAAAAAGGCCATCTTCCCAACATCCAAGAAAAAGACATCTTTGTTGGTGCTCAGCCCTCTTTGGGGGTAAGGCTGACTTTTGCAGCGTGATTAAGAGTGCTTAACAGGCCCAGAAGGAGAGAGCATGTATGAGGGAATAAAAGATCCCCTAGATTCTGATCTGAGAAGAGAACCCAGAATGCCTTGCCAGGGTCAAGCCAAAGAGTTCACCAGGGTAAAGAAGTATCAAGGACTAGGCAGGAATCATGAAAAGATCAGAGTAGGACTGTTCCAGGCTATGGAAAAATAAGCATGGAGAATTTCAGGTAGCCAATGGAAGGGGTGGCATGAGATGAGTCTGTCTCATGCAAAATCTCTGGCTAAGATTATGTCTTTTTACGAAAATGCCAAGCTAGCTACAACCTTTTCTGGTTTATTATTATCAGCAGTAGGTCTAGTGAATTTTCGCTGGGGAATGATTGCTCTTACCTCCCCCCATATGAACCCAGATTTATCCATTCTGAGCCTCATAGAAACACTGCCAGCCCAATGCAAGTGTGAAAAGCCCCATTTGAAACTTTACCACTATCCTTTTCAAGAAGCTGTCTTTTACAGGAAGCCTTCCCCAACCCCTCTTAGTTCTAGTGTCTTCCCTCTGTTAATTATTTCCTATTTTTCTGTATATAGCTTGCTTTGTATATATTTGTTTTCGTATTTAACATGACCTATTAGATTATAAGCTCCTTGAGGGCAGGGAATGTCTTTTGCCTCTCTTTGTATCCCTAGTGCTTAGCACAGTGCCTGCCACATGGCAGGCATTAATAATGTTTATTGAATGATTGATTGATTATGGAGTCAATAGACTCTCTGACTCTTGGGCCTAAGAGGCCTTGGCCATAGGGTTTTGACAAACAATAGATTTAAGCCCAGACATTTCAAGTTAGTAGCCCACATTTTTATGAATATGAAGAACTATTCTTTCCCTGTCCCACTCTGTAATTTCTACTTCAACCAGGTGCTTCTGTTTGCCTTTACCAGTGGGCCCAAGGATGGGCAACAGTTCTTCTCCTAACAGAAAACAGAAACAGAAAAACCGCTTCTAGTCTGAGACCAAATGTTTACTCAGGATAAGTCTTTTTTGCTGTTGCTTTTGTTCTAAACCTGATGGCCAGGCTCTAGAATTATTTCTTTGTGTACTGATCTCAGATAGTCCACTGTCCTGTACTTTATATCTACCCATGGCTTCCAGATCATCTCTTTGGATTCTGGACCTGTTTTCTTCCCTGACCTATGAAGCCAGTGTCTGAGCCTTTTAATATCCTCTGGCTACACAGTAGGATACAGAACCTAGTGCTACATGCTTGGGACTGTTGGTGTTTGTGACTTTCACTTGATTGCTGGGCTCTGATCTCTTCTTGTTTGATGCTTGGGTACTTCCTCAGTCCAGACTATTCCTTTGGTTCCTTATCTGGCTTTGGGGCCTGTCCTGGGGTCTGTCCTAAGTTTTTTCGAGATCTATTTTAAGACACTCTTGACCTGTGACTGCTGGGTCCAACAACCTTTAGAACAGGAGAACAGGGAAGAGATCAGAATATGGTATCCTGGAGAAAATGATTGCTGCTGACCTTGTAACACCGTAATCATTCCTCCAAACCCCTTTGCATGTGCTGTGTCTCCAGCCCTCCAGCAGCTTGCAGTGTAACCCCTTGTTGCACAAGACCCTCCCCACAAACATGTAACGCAAGGAGAACCAGAATAAGCACTTGGCAAAAGTAGAGCCCCTCTGCTTTATGACGGAGTCTGGCCTCACCCTCTTTCTTGTCCTCTCCCTGTCCATATAGTCAGTTCTGAAGCTTAAGCGTCACTTTAGTCTCTCCCCCCACAAAACAGGCTCAGAGTGAGGAGAGAGGCAGCTTTGTGGTACAGTGGATAGAGCACTGGGTTCGAATGTGGTTTCAGACACTAGCTGGGTAAATCATCTAATGGACACTTCATTTAACCTCTGTTTGCCTCAGTTTTCTTATCTATAAAATGGAGATAATCTCAGCACAGATCTCTCAGGGTTATTGTGGAGATAAGATGAGATAACATTTGTAAAGTGTTTGGCAAACCTTAGAGAACCATATAAATGCTAGTTGTTGTCATTGTCGTCATCATCAGAAGTAGGTGCCCTCGTTAAGGTTATTGGTGATGATTGCTGCCTTGCTTCCCCACCTCATCCCCCACAGTTGACTGTCCTTCCTAATCATGGTAACACTCTCCTCTCCTCTTTGTCCAATGCTAAGAATGTTAGCCTCTCACTCTACATCTGTATCCTTTGGTCTCTGTGGAGGGCAAGCTACCTTTCAAAGGGATAGTAAAACACTGCAACATTGCCCTTTCATGTTTTGATCCTTCAGAACTAAGTCCTCCAGAGGAACATTTCCATCCAAAGGACACTATGTACCATGCTCCAGAGTTCAGGAAAAGGTAATGCACACAGATAAACATGACCTGCTGGAGTTTATGTCTTTGTAAAATTTGCCTCGGAATCTCAGGGGACTAAACACTAGCATTAATCACCCTGGGATTGCTTGTGAAATCCTTTCATTTTCAGCTGAAGCACAATTGTACAAAAAGGAAGGGAAAAGAGTAAATTTACTTTGGCTGCAGGCTCTTGGGCTGACTTCACTGATGGATTGCACTCTGTAAGTGTGGTGATGCAATGAATGGGGAAGCATATATTTATAAAGGTACATGCATGTCCCACCTCTCCATTCCCACTTTCAGCAGCCTGATTCAGGTCCTCTTTACTTCTGCTTTAGACCATTGCAGTAGCTTCCAAACTGGCTTGCCTGCCTCTAATCTTTCTTCATTTTAATTCTCATGTACAATATTGCCAGACTTATTCCCCTAGTCCATAGCTTTGCTCATTTCACTCCATAGCTCCAAAGCTTCCAGAGGCTCCTTATTGTTGAGTCATTTTTCAGTCATGTGTGACAATTCAGGATCCCTTTTGGGGTTTTGTTGGCAAAGATACTGGAGTGGCTTGCCATTTCTTTCTCCGGCTCACTTTACAAATAAGGAAACTGAGGCAACAGGGTTAAGTGTCTTGCCCAGGGTCACACAGCTAGTAAGTATTTCAGGCCAAATTTGGACTCATGAAGAGGAGTTTTCCTGATTCCAGGCCAGGCATTCTATCTAATTAACTGCCCCAGTGATTCCTTATTGCCTACCAAATAAAGTTCAAACTTCTTAGCCTGGCAGTCAAGGCATTCAATGATCTGTTTCCAACCTATTTTTCCAGTTTTACTCATTAGTCCTTTTCCTGTACCCTATGTTCTATCCAAAGTGAGCCAATAATCATTCTCTAAACAGCTCCTGCCTTTATTAATAGTGGTCATCTTTACTTGGAGATCAGGTCTGGAGCTGAGCCCCTTCCATGGTCCATTTACCCTAAATCTTTTTGTGTGATAAGAGATAAATACAACTAGAGGCTTCTGATTGGTCTCTTTGTGACCCAGAGAGGAGGGAAGGAGGTTTCATCAAAGAGGATTGGTCACTGGGAGGCAAGAGCTGCTCACTAAGTAGATTTTAAAGGAACAAACAATTTCTGCTGTCCATCTCTTCTCTCTCTTTTCTGAACGTGTGGCCTGGGACTTGGGCAGCTCTCCCTTGGGTATTCCATGTGGAGAGGAGAGGCTTCCTATTCTCACTCCCAGCAGTTAGGGCATCTGCTTGTGTTTGGCATCAATAGCATGTGTTTTCCTAGGTGAGTCTGAGATGGATGTCAAGGCCTTGACTACCTCTTATGCTCTGTGTTTTTTCCTCTGAGCACACGTGACTGGATAGAAATTCTAAGATGAATGTCTTCAGCTTTGATGGCAGTCTTGTAGTCTCATGAGATCTTGGTGTCATTGACAGGCCTGGGAGACTGGTCTCAAAAGGTGTTCCTTATAGCTGGGACAATGCTTCTTAGAGGACCAGCAACAAGAGAAAGATTTCAAATCCTGCATTGGTTTGCCAGGAGATATGAAAGAATTGTCTGGACAGCACAGAACTGAGGTGAAAGTGAAATGACTCTTTGTGCTGTAAACATTTGTATCATGCTTTAAGTCTTTGTCAAGGATTGCTTATGAATCTCATGTGTTAAGCATTTCTTTTGTGTTAGAAGAAATAAATAACTGTTCTATACTGGAGACTGTGTACCTTTTGAGAAGCAACCCTAACAATCCCTTTTTGGGAGACTCTGGGACATGATCTAGACCTAAACTCTTTAAGAGATTGTTCCCAGGTTTCTGCTCTGGAAGAGGCACCACAACAAGAAAGGGCCTGACTCTTCTTTATCTAGTCTGCCTCCCCCAAGATTGAACCTGGTTCACGTGAGTCTAAAATTGGAGCTTTTTAGTGGGAAAGGATGCTCCAACACCCTGAACAGGGGTTTTGTCATTTCCTTCTCCAGCTTATTTTATAGATGAGGAAACTGAGGCAAACAGGGTTAAGTGCCTGAACCAGTGGGTCTTGTTACATTTACTATATTCTATATGCCCTCCATATCATTGCTCCATATCTATACTATTTGAGATTATATTATCATTTAAAGCCCATCTTCAATGTCATCTCCTTGAAAACTTTCTTTGAGGAATCTTTATAATGTTTTTGTATCTTTCTCATGGATTTTCACACTAAAATTTAAATTATATTGAAAAATTATTATATTTATCTGTACCTATCTTATCAACTCTACAAGATTGTAAGATTCTTGAAGACAGGGACCATTTCCTAATCATGTTTCCCCCAGTAGCATCTGGTCTGGCATAAGACTATGTCTTGCACATAGTAAGAACTCAGTGAATATTTAGTGAATTGAATCGAGTGGTCATTTGTCATTTTATTGAAAAGAATGTATTATTGTAATATGCAGTTAACTAAGGAAATAGTCATTTATATGAAAAATAGGAATGTGAGAAACACCATAAGATATATGATTACTATATTAGAATGAACTGATTTACATATATCAATTGGAGAATTGATTCATTTCTTAATAGTCACACTGTACATTTCATATTAATGTAGTAAATATACATGTAGTGCCTAATAGAAGCGCATCGCTGGACAAGCTTCTGGAGGAAATACAGTTTTAGAAAAGATATCACCTCTGTTCTTATGGAGTTTAAAATCTGATAGAAGGTTATAAGATATTCATAAATAATTAGAATTCAAAATAACATATATGTATATTAATGACATAGAATTGTTCACAAATCTTTTATATTTTAGGTACTACCAATTATATCTATAAATATCCTTGGCTTATTTGGGTCTCACGATAATCTTCTGCAAACATTTTCTCCTTATTACTTTGACTGTTTTGTGAAGCAATGAAGCTACATGACTGAAAATCATGGAATGCCACAATTTTGAATGAATCAATACTGTTGGTGACCAAAGGGCAAAGAGGAGGGGGCAAAAGGGCATAAATATGTTACCAGATGAAGCAATGATGATTTTCAGGCAAGATGTGATATAGAATTTATCATCATGGTCATTTATGACTAGGAAAGGAGTTGGGTCAGTCTTAAGAATTATGGTTGTATAGACCAAGTATTTTTCCCCAATACATTTTTATTGCTCTCTTTTATCTTTGAATCACTTAAATTTTCCAATGTATTCTGCCCTCTTTCCCCTTGCCCAAGAGTCATTCCCCATAAAAAACAAACAACAAAACAGAAAAGTGAAGGAAAGAGTTCATCAAAACTAACCAACCATCGAAAAAGTCTGACATGATCTGTAGCGTTCCACACCGATGGTTTCCCCAACCCTACAAAAAAAGGGAGAAAGGTGTCTTTTCATGTCTCTTCCAGCAGACCAAGCTTAGTCATTAAAATTTCAGAACATTTCAAGTTCAATTGTTTTGTTATTGTTCTTTCCATTTACATAGTTGCTTTCATTGTGTATACAGTTTCCTGGATCTACTTGTTTCACTTTGTATCAGTTCATATAAATAAATCTTCCTATGCCTCTCTGCATTCATGATAGTCCTTCTTTCTTATAACACAGTAATATCCCATTACATTCTTGTCCCACAACTTGTTTAGCCATTCCTTAATTAATCAGCATCTACTTTGTTTCCAGTTCCTTGCTACCAAAAAGGTTGTGCTATAAATATTTTGGTATCTGTGGGGGGTATATATTTCTTTTTTATCATTGCTCTCATAGCTTGAATATTGAAGAGTATCCAGGAAGGCTTCCTGGGATAGTAAGCATTGAATCCTAGAATTTTAGAGATGATAGGAACTTTTGATATGCATTAGTTGAACTACATAATTTTGTAGATTGAGAAAATTTGGGCCCAGAGAAATAAAATGACTTGCCTCGAATGCCACACAACTTCCTAGCGACAGAATAAAAACACAGTAATGGGAAAGTGCAGTGCATGTAAAGGAGGAGGTAGCAAACAAGCATGTATGACAAGAATGTGTAGTATGTGAAATAGAGAAATCTGAAGGGTTAAGGGGCACCACATTGTGAAGGGCCCTGAGAGTTGGGGAAAGGAGTTTAAACTTTACTCAGTAGGAAAATAAAGAGCCACTGAGGTCATGAGCTGAGGAGTGACATGGTTAGATTCACAGACAAAGAAAATTAGTAAACTTGGTATAAAAACATAGAATAGTAAATGTGGAACAGTGCTAGACCTGGAGTCAGGAGACAACCAGATTCAAACCCTTCTGAACTTCAGGCCCCTCATCTATAAAATGATAGCAATAGTACTTGCCTTAGAGAGTTGTTGTATGGATCAAATGAGATAATGTGCATATACTTGACAAGCCTTAAAGTTCTGTATAAATAATAGTTATTGTTGGTATGAAAGGTGAATGGAGAAAATATCAAGAGGAGATTGGAAAACCTGTTAGGAAGCTACAGTAATAGTCCCAGGATATGATAGATAATGTGGGCTTGTACCAGGATGATGTCAGTGGGAATAAAGAGGGGGAATGATATGTCATATATTACAGAGATGAAAATAAATAGAAGTTGGCAAAAAAAGCTGAATATGAGAGACAGGAAGAGGGGTCAAGATTTCAAATATGGGGGATTGGGTGGTACGAATGACAAAAACATTAAGTCAGGAAGAGTATTTCTATGTATTTGGAGAAGGATCTTAGATCTGTCTTTGGCTACAGTAAATCTAAAGGGTCATTGAAACATCCAGGTTGAGATGTAATGACAATAAAAAATAGTAGATATGATGAGTTTTAGTAATCATGATCTTAGAATCTTTGGAATGGATAACATTATACAGGGAAATCAGTAACTGCTTCAAGGAATCATTCTTGTATGAACATTTATAAATACCCAATGTACTGATATGTAATATCATCATATAGTAGCTGTGGCCTGTGACTGGCTAATCTTGTCTGTAGCAGGTTTGTTTCAGTATTAATCAAAATGGACAGCTGAAGACCAAAATGATAGGTGGGAAATAGTTAAACATGGGACAAGCTCTAACCATCCTCTAATCATAACTCAAACCCTATTTTTTACACCTAACTTAAAACCACAGAAACGCTGAATTGCTAAACATGATAAGCATTGCCTGGGTTGTTGTGGCCAAAAAAATCATCAACTAGTGGCCAGCTTGCTGATGCTGAGGCATTCTGTACTTAGACTAGCCAGATAGAAGATGCAGTATTTTTTCTGGGCCTGTACCTAAAGATTTCCTAGCTTGGTACAGCATGACAGAAGCTATGTTCTGATGATGTGGACTTTGAAATCCCAGGGTCACTTCTGTGGCATAATGAAGTGTCAGAGTAGCACCTATAGCTGATGTCAACATTATCTATAGTTTAACTTTAGCTATAATATACAGACATACAAATTGCATATCCAAATATAGTGAGAGATTGATACGCATGTATATGCATATTATGCATGTATACGATTATATTTTAATATAATATATATGAATGCATATTATAAACCTATGCCTCTATTATTATATATTTATATACACATTATATACACATATACTCATATATGTCTTATACACATATGTAACAATATAGGTATATAATGTCTTTATATTATATACAAATATGCATGTGAATATTGATGTACATACATACTTATGTAAATCTATGTATTCCTCCAAATTGATGTCCTTGATAATTGGCACATATGACTTGCCCAAGTACAAAGAAAAATTTGATTTAAGACTTTTAAAAATGATTTCAAAACATCTTGACCAAATACCAAAAGAATTAAATATTTTAAAAAATTCATTTCTAAGTTAACGTAAGTTTAAAAATAATTTTTTTCTATTAAAAAAATTCAAACATCTAAAGAAAAAGCAAGACTTCCATTAGTTTAATGGTTATTAGATTCATTTTATTGAGAGGCATTGTGGAAGAGAAGATAAAGAGCAGAATGTGGGGTCAGGAAGATCCAGGTGCAAGTCCTGCTTCTGACATATATTTGTTGTGTGACCCTGGACAAAGTATTTAACCTATTAGTGCCCTGGCAGTTTGTGTTTAACACTGTAAGTTATAGATATGTTATCATTATGCATCAGTGGTCCCCACACTGATGAAATTATAGGTCTGGAATATCTCTCCTACATTTAAATTATTCCCCTCCCCGTGGCTCCTGCTCAACCAGTGCCGTTTTTACTGAACAGATGATATGGGAATGATTCTCTCCTGTCCCCACCTGTACTTCCCCAGGTCTTCCTTGTTCACCTCTACTTCTTAGGTGGCAAAGATGAAGTTGGCCTTTACCCACATAACTATATAGAGCAGTTACCAGTGCACCCACTCCCATTCCTGGCATACCTACTTAGACTATGACAATAACTGGTTGTTAATACTTGGTCTTACAGAGGGATAATTTGAATGTCAGGAGACTTTGAGTATAGTTTTAAATCAATTTTTGACCATTTGTATGATCTCAGGAAGCTATTTGGTCTCTCTCCACCCCATTCGTAATAGCTGAAGAACAGGGTGATAAGACCAACCTCTGTGCACATCGCAGGATCACTGGGCCCTAAACTCCCGAAAAACCACACTTAACGCAAAGTAATCTTTTATTTTCCTCCCTGGCAGGATAGAGGGAGTGTGTGCTGAGAGGACTTTCAAAGCAATTTCATGAAATGAGCGCAAAGAGTAAGTTGATGAATGGGGAGGATGGAAGAAACAGCAATGAGGTATAGAAGAGGGATTAGGGAATTTGCAGAGTCTGAAACATATACTTTGAATCTGGTGAATATTGGTTTTAGAACAAAAGTTAGAGAGGAGAGAGGCAGGAAAAAGGTAAACAAACAAATAAATAGATGGATAAATTAATGAATAAATAAATGACTAGATGAATAAATTAACAAATAAATAAGGAGAAATAAGTGGTTGAGAAAGGAGGAATGAAAACACAATTGTAATGAAGACATCCTAGACATCTATATTAGCTGTGGAGGCCAAAGAGGCTAATGAAACTCTTTGGGAAAAACCAATACACTGACAAGAAAGCCAGTATATATACATATACATATATACACGTATGTATGTATATATATATATGTATATATGTATGCATACATATATACACACATACATATACATACATATATACACACACATACATATACACATACATATACATACATATATACATACACATACATATACACACATATATATACACACATACTTACATATACATATATACATACATACACATACATACATATACATACATATATACACACATACATATACATGCATATATACACATACATATATACACATACATACACACATATATACATACATACATATATACACATACTTACATATACATACATATATACATACATACACATACATGTATACACATACATATACACACATACATATATACACATGCATACTTACATATACATGCATATACATACATACACATATACACATACATACACACATACTTACATACACATACATATATACATACATACACATACATATATACGCACATACTTACATATATACATATATATATACACACACATACTTACATATATATGTGGAAAGAGAGAGAAGAGGATAAGAGGATCAACAGGTTTTTCTACGTAGGGCACATGTTGGTTGCCCTCCAGTTCTGTGGGTAGAAGAAAAGTAGTAGATAGAGAAAGATCAGAAAGGAAGAGGACAGATCCCAAGATCAAATACATCACGACTGTCAGAAATAATGACAATAACAACAAGAGCAACAATTGGCATTTATAGAGCACTTATTGTATACAAAGCATTTTACGCACATTATTTTGTTTGAGGCTCACAATTCATTATTCCCATATTATGGGTGAAATTCAAAGAAAGAGCCAGTCCGGTCTCATCTCAAGATTATATTATGGGAACTTCCATCATAAAGTAATTAGAATATCAAATTATATTTTATTTAATTATCTGTGTAACTTGTTTCTCCTGGCAGTAAAAAATGTAAATTCCTTGAGAGCAGGGATGGCTTGTTGGTTGTTGTTCTTTTGTCTTTGTATCCCCAGAAGCTTAGAACAGTGTTTTGAACATTAAATAAGTGCTTCTTGAACTGAATTGGAAAAAAATAACAGTCATTGGATAGGATTCACAGAGACATTTATTTAGTGATTCAGATGTCAGGGATAAAAGAGTGTGACATAAGCTGTCACAGTGGAGCAAATTATGATTTACTTTGGAAGAACAATCTGTAGGGAAAAGTAGAGGAAATGTGACAGCTGGACTTTGCACTAATACCATTAAAAATACCAAGATAGAATTCGTTTAAATATTATTTAAATGTGAAGTGGTTGCTAGAGATAACATGGTTGTAAGGTGATTGTGTTGCAGACAAAATTGATATGATGGAGCGAAGCCAAAGAAAACCACTTATGAGGTAGAACATTTGGATACTTTAAGAAAGTAGTGATTAAGATTCCCATCCCAAAGCAGACAGCTAACTACAGCATTCCCTTATGGGAAGAAAGACAGAGCCAGTTTAACAGATACAATCTTTTTTTTTTTTTTTTTTTAAAAACCACTGAGGACATGGAATGTAAAGTCAGGGAAGTATGGTATGTGAACTACACAATGGCTGTAAACGGACCAACTTCAAACATAGTTATAAAAACAGTGACATTTATCTTAGGGAATCCCAGGCAACCTTTTCAATATTCCCCTCCTCTTTCTGTGATCACCACCCACTCACTCCTTCAGGTAGTTTTAAGGGCTTAGAGTGGCCATCTCCAGTCATCCTGATCTGTATCTTGCCACTGGACCCAGATGGCTCCAGAGGAGAAAAGAAGGCTGGTGATTTTGCACAGTCCTCCTTCACTTAAATCTAATTCACTTGCAAGTCATGGCATCATCTTCCTTAATGAAAAAGAAACAACAACAAGGCTTTAAATCGAAACTTTCCCCATTATCGAAGTCTGCATTTGGGGACTAGACGTTATTTCAGTCACTTATACATTATGAATTTTCTGTTAAGGTGTTAACTCTTGCAGAATATTTTAATTTTCATCTTCATTGTAGAATGAAAATCTTTGTCTTTTGCTAAGAGAGTTTCTGGCATCAGGAAGCAGGTCATGGAGTAGTTGGGTTTCTTTTTCTGGGGTAGGAGAGGGAGGCTTCTCTTTTCCCTTGAAATGATTCCATGTAGCTCCCTGTCTCTAAGTCCAGCTCTAGATTTATTGTGAAATTAAATACAGGAAAAGGGAAGACTACTTAGCCATCTTAAGGGAAACATTAGAATATATTAATGAAGCAAGAAAAGGAATTTGGCAAGGGAACGTATGATTTACATTTCGAAATATACAAAAATTTGGTTGATCAATCACATTTAAAAGAAATAGGAGAATGTGACCCCTGAGACTAACTTTCAGAAGAGAGATACTAGTCAAAAGAAATAAAGCGGGGGGGGGGGCAAATTAGCCCTTCAAATTATTCAGAATGCATAATATTCTAATAGTTTCCATTTATTGATACTTTACAAAGTAATTTTTTTATCACTCGTGGTAGATATATTACTAACTCCATTTAATAGATGAGTAACCTGAAATTGAAAAGTGACTTCCTACTTGCATTCATTTCACTAGTGAGTAGCAGGGCCTGGATTCAAGCCCAGGTTTTCTGACTTCCATATCCAGTGCTCTTCCTACCACACCACATTACCTCCTACGGAGAAGGTGATGACAAAAGAGGAGGTGATGATGAATTACTGCTTTCTCATCCATGATAAATATGCAGAACTATCTGGGCTGGAAGTCAATAAAAAGCAAATAGGAAGGGAGAGAGAAGAGAAAGAAGATACAAGATTTATTATCACAGAACTCCAGAATCCCACGACACTTCTTGGGAGGGAAGTATGATGTAAAAATAATAATTAGGGAGCAAGGATGAAGAGAGGTAAGAAAAAATAAAACCTTGAGAAATTATAGAGGCTATTTCTTTAAAGCACAGTCTATCTTCTTAAATACATAAATTATGACAGATCATTTCCAGCTGACCTTGTCTTTACATCACATTTAGGTAATGAAAAGCCTAATTTGATGCAAAAGGAATTACTGTATGTAGCAGTGACTACCCTGGCTCCCTCTGCCTGAGAGCCAAGTATATTATATTTTACCCTACCCTAGAGCTTTCCAGTTACATTAGGGTAGTTGGAGGGTGTACAGTATTTCTGACATTAGCTGAAGCATTCACCAATGGTATTCCCCCAATTTTAGGGGTATCCTGTACCCCAATTCCATTTACTGCTTAACAGTAAGATTAGTTTTTACAAGGAATATTTAATTCAATTGTAAAGCAAGAAACATACAAACGCCACACACACACCCCAATTCCTGGAAGGCATAGTCCCCCTTATACCTCAGTTACTGGGAAAGAGAAGGGAATTAGGTTCATAGTATAATGCAGCTCTTAGCATCAGTGCCACAAAATTCTGAGTCTAAAGCCCCCTGGAGCTTGTGTCCCAGCCCCTGGATTTTTCCAGGTTTTCCTGATAAGCTGGTAGCAACATGTGGCCTGAGATTCTGTCTCCAAGATAGCCATGGCTGGCCCTCCCTGGCGCATGGACTCCACTACTTGTGCCTAGATATGGAAATAAAACGGACTTAAAACCCAAGCCTATTTCTTGGGACTACAGGGCCAAAAGAGATAGCAAGCATGTGGTCCTTCTCTCCTCCCAGCTCAGTACATGGCATTAGGTGATGCACTTTGGATGCTGCCAGAAAGAGTGAGACTGTCCCATTCTGGTAGTTTTAAAGACACAACCTATTTTGGCCATGCAGCCAATGGAAAGAGGCTGCTCCTTCTCATGGGTGGGGGAACATAGGATGTTTTCTCCCAGGAGCAGATCCTTGCTGTCTTTCATACAAGTGCCTCTGTCTCAGGTGATTTGGACTCATGCAGCAAAGTGTTACAAATGCTTGCCTCTCAATGAACAAGTTTCAGAACAGATAACCTGGAGTGGATCAACCATACTTAGTGGGCTACAAATTCATGTTATCCAGCCTCAATCAGGCCCTTTCTGCAGCAGGGCTATCTTTTTATTCCTCCCTAACTGATTGCCTAACTTACTTCCTACAGAAGCTATTTCAAACATTCTATTTTCTTCTCCAACTTTCCCACATCTCTCTCACCCTTCTCTCCCTCAACTGAGGACCTTGCATCTTTCTTTACTGAGAAAATTGAGACCATTTGATATAAGCTCTTCTCCTATTTCTTCATCTCAGATCCTTTTGACCTCATCTTTCCTCTTTTCTCCCAGTCTCTGACAAAGAGGTGACCCTTCTTCCCAAGGGCAATCCTTTTGCATATGCACTTGACCTCATCCCCTTCAGTCTTTTTCAATAGATTGTAT
This sequence comes from Trichosurus vulpecula, assembly GCF_011100635.1. Classification (NCBI taxonomy): domain Eukaryota; kingdom Metazoa; phylum Chordata; class Mammalia; order Diprotodontia; family Phalangeridae; genus Trichosurus; species Trichosurus vulpecula. The sequence continues at coordinate 228,163,810 of NC_050573.1, forward strand.
TTTCAATCAATCTCTCTCTCTCTCTCTCTCTCTCTCTCTCTCTCTCTCTCTCTCTCCATATATATATATATATATATATATATATATGTGTGTGTGTGTGTGTGTGTGTATGTATATATGTATATATGTATATATACACACACATATATACACATATATATATCCTCTACTTCTTTCTACCAAGTGATTCCTTCCTTCCCTACTGCTTTCAAACATGACCACATCTCCTCTATTGTCAAAAAGGTTCACTATAGTCTACCAAGCTCTCATCTAATATATTTCCTTCTTTTCTCAGCTGAAGTCCTTGAAAAAGCAAATCTACAATTACTATTTCCTCTTGCTTTTCTCTGCTCACTCACTAACCCTTTGCAACTGTATTTCCAGTCTCCACACTCAACTGAAACCACTGTTTCCAAATTTACCAATCATCTCTTTTTTTAAAAAGAAGTATTTATTTAGTATTTATTTTTTCCAGTTACGTGTAAAAATAATTTCAATGTATTTTTAAAACTTTGAGTTTCAAATTCTCTCCCTTCTCCCCCCCCCCCCCCCCCACACCGCCCCGAAGGCAAATCAATCAGCTTTTAATTACCAAATTTGACAGTGGTTTTGCAGTCGTTATCCTTCTCAACCTATCTGCTACACTTGGAAATATTGGCCTCCCTGTCCTCTCAGATACTCTTTTCTCTGGATTTTCGTGAACTCCTGGTTCATGTCCTACCTGACTACTCTTTCTTAGTTTCTTTTTCTAGCTTTTCATCCATATCATACTCTCTTATTGTGGGTGGTCCCAAGTTCTGCCACACCTCCCTATTTCTGCCGAAGGTACAACCCATCCTTTCAATCTCATAGTTTTGGGACTTTACCAGTATCCTCTACTCCTCACTGCACATACACTATCAGTTGCCAAATGGTGCCATTTCTAGCTCTATGACATCTGAATTTCTTTTAGTATCATCAGTGGTAGCAATCTGTAGTCATTGAGAGTTTATTTGAATTTTAGGAAACAGCAATGTACAATCAAGTCTGCTAGATAAGGTGGGTGATCAAGCAAATTAATCATGGCTTGGATCTAAAACAAGTTGTATCTATAAAGTAATAACAGTGATTTTCTCATGTGGTTTGTCAATTTCCTTTAAAACTGAATCTCCAAAAGAAGTTTCAGAAATATTATTTTGGACAATGGTAAGATGGTCAGAATAAGAGTATACTCTCCCTACAGACAAAATTAGTGCACCTGGGATAAGGAGGGAAGTGATAAAATGGGAAAAATCTTTGGGTCAAATGGATGTAATAAGGGTCTGGTATCCAAGGTATATAAACAAAACACATGTATGTGTACACATGTGTTTATATGTGTGTACCTATGTGTGTATGTACACACACAGACAGACACAGACACATAGCCAAGCCTCAGTAGATAAGTGGTCAAAACATATGAACAAATACTTCTCAAAAGAAGAATTGCAAAGTATTGATAACCACATGAGAGAATGTTCTAAATCACTAATAATAAAAGAAACACAAATTTAGAAACCCTAAGGTTTTACCTCACACCCTGCAAATTGTCAAAGATGACAAAAAATGGCAATTGAAGGGGTTGTGGGATGATAAGCACACTAATACATTGTTGGTGGGCTTGCAAAATGGTACAATCATTTTGGAAAGCAATTTGGAAAGTTGCAAGTAAAGTGACTAAAATGTCCATAACTTTTGAGCCAGAGACTCCATTGCTGAGCTTAAATTCCAAGGAAGCCATTGATAAGAAGATAGTCTCCATATATACCAAAATATTTATAGCAGCACTTTTTGTGATAGAAAAGAATTGGAAACAAAGTAGATGCCCTTAGATCCCAAGAAATGGCTAAAGAAATTGTAAAAAATGATGTATATGATGAATACAAAAAAACGTAGAATGATCTACATGAATACAGAATGAAACAGAGCCAAGAAAACGATATATAAAATAATTGCAATAATGTAAATGAAAAGAACAACACACACACACACATGTGCACACACACACACGCATACACGCACACAAAGTAAATGTAACACAATTATAAAGATCAATTATGATTCAAATGAAGAGATATGAGAGGACACCCCAACCCACCCTTTTGTGGAGGTGGGAAGTCCACAGGTATCACACATCATATATGTTTTAAGACTTTTTCAATGTATTCATAGGTTGTGCTGATTTTTTCCTCTTTTTTGACTTTTTTTTAATTAAGATTTTTTATTTTTAGTTTACAACACTAACTTCTGCATGATTTCGAGTTCCAAATTTTCTCCCCCCGCCCCACCCAAGACGGCATGGAATCCAATATAACTTCTACATATAACTTCGCATTGAACTTATTTACACAATAGTCAAGTTGTAAAGAAGAATTAAGACCAATGGAATGAATCATGAGAAAGAAGAAACAGAACCAAAAAAAGACAAAAACAAAAACAGAAGAGAGAAAGAAAACAAAAGGAAAGAAAGGAGAGCGAACCGTTTGCCTCAATCTGCATTCAGACTCCGTAGCTCTTTCTCTGGATGTAGATATCTCTCTCCCTCATGAGTCCTTTGGAGTTGTCTTTGAAAGAAGTTTTGTTGTCGTTGTTTGGTCATTTCAGTCATGTGCAACTCTTCATGATCCATTTGGGGTTTTCTTGGCAGAGAAACTGGAGTGATTTGCCATTTCCTTCTCCAGCTCATTTTACAGATGAGGAACTGAGGCAAACAGGGCCGAGTGACTTGCCCAAGGTTACACAATTAGTAAGTGTCTGAGGCCAGATTTAAACTCAGGAAGATGAGTCTTCCTTGACTCCAGGTCTGGTACTCTATCTACTGCACCTGGCATAGTTCTCTAACAGGGAAAGGGAGGGATAATGCGGAAGTCTATTATGATGTAAAAAGATAGACTATATCAAGAAAAACTTTTTTTTTTAAAGTATACTCTCTAATGTCACTACTAGGTCTGTATCCCAAAGAGATCATAAAAAAGGAGAAAGGACCCACATGTACAAAAGTATTTATAGCAGCTCTTTTTTTGGTGGCAAAGAACTAGAAAATGAGGGGCTGAACCAGCTGTGGTATATGAATGTAATGGGATACTATTGTTCCATAATAAATGGTGAGCAAGTGGACTTCAGAAAAACCTGGAAAGACTTACATGAACTGATGATGAATGAAGTGAGCTGAACCAGGAGAATATTTGTACACAGTAAGAGCAACATTGGGCAAGGACCAATTTCGTTAGACTCAGCTCCTCTGAACAATGCAATAATCCAAGACAATTCCAAAAGGCTCATGATGGAAAATGTTATCCACATCCAGAGAAAGAAGTATGGAGTCTGAACGCAGACTGAAGAATATTATTTTCTCTTTCTTATTGTTTTTTTTTTTGTTTTTTCTTTCCCATGGTTTTCCCTTTTTGTTATGATTCTTCTTTCACAACGTGACTATTATGCAACTATGTTTAGTACGATCTTAATGTATACCCTATATCAGATTGCACGCCATTTTGGGGAAGGGAGAGTGGAGGGAGGGGGCGAAATTTAGAACTCAAAATCTTATAAAAGCAAATGTTTAAAACAAAAAAATAAATAATTTTTTTTTAAAAAGTTTGCTCTCCCATAAATTACATAGGCTTGGATTATAGGTTCAAATATAAAATAAACAGTACACATCTACACTTCATAGGCCACAGAGTGGGAAAGAACTTTAGGGGTCATCTAGTTATAGCATTCAGGATCTCCATTAAAAATGTGGTCCCCTAAACCTATCCTAATCTTGAAAACTATAGCTAACAAGCACCTCCTGGTGTATTTCCTTTTACAAAGTCAGTCAGATGACACATTATCAGAAATCAAAATACATTTCATCAAACAGCAGAGCAAAATAAAGATTGAGGAATTGTCTCCATGTATAAGGGTATATTCTTCTGCAAGTTTCTAATCTAATTTTCCTCTTTATAATTGATTATACTGAGGCCCAGAGAAATCAGGTGGAATTCCCAAGGCCACACAGATGTAGCAGAGTTGGTATTCAAGACCACTTTCTCTAATTTCACATCCTATGAGCCATACTCCTACCTTGTCCTGAGTTGAAAAATTGGGGGCAGCTGATTTTTGGCAATCCGTTCTTTGGCCAGGAGAGAAGGGGAATATTGATGTGACAAATAAACAAAATGAAGGCTGTATGGGACAGCCATGGTAATGGTTAATTTCACTGGAAAAAGGGCAGTTTTGACCCAGGGAGGAAGCAGGGTTGAAATTGAGAAAAATCATCTGAGTGGGAGAGCTAAAACTAGCATAGGCTTACTGGTATTTTTCTCAGGGTGCTGACATCTGAAAAGCATGCTTCATCCTGTTGTGGATGACTATGACACACTCAAGAGTGCTTCGAGGAGAAAGTGCAAGCCCCCTGAGAACTGATGTCCTGGAAGAGAGAAGTTTGCCCTGGCCCCACTCCCCCTACTCCAAGTTGTGACCTCACTGGATCCTACTGCTTTTAAGCCTCATTCCTGGAACTGACCTCCTCCCACCCCACTGCTCTAACAGGACTATCTCCAATCAGTGTATGCTGCCTGTGGGATTCCTTACGTGGGAGCACTTGTGAGATACCCCGGAAAAAATGGTAATGGTGGCATTTGCCAGCCACAGGTATCCTGGGGCCTCTATCCAAGGTGTCTTTCCCATTTACCTCTCCTTACTTAGGATCCAGACTAGCTGTTAGATTGTCAGCTTCCCCCAGTGAGTTGACCAGAGAACTTATGTTCTTACTTACCTCTATTATAAAGTTTTGCACTGCTTTGGAATTGGTTGTTGACCCCAATAGATGTTCCTACAAACCCTACAAAATAGAGACTTGTAGGTTTTGTAGAATGTTCTGTAGCCTCTGAGCTGTTCTGAGTAAATTCTAGAACCCTCTCCCTCACTGAGATAACTTCCCGTTTGCCCTGCAAGAGCTATTCATCTGGATTTGCCATAGGATCAGTTTCTGCAGTTCAAAATGAAGCTGAGTATGGATTTTGCAAAAAAAAACTGGTTAATTTTTTAAACAGAAACAACTGAAATGTGAATGTGTGGGACTCAGGAAAAGGTTTGTTTGCTTACTCAGTGCTGGATGAGAGAGAAAGGATTGATAAATATTATTTACATTGCTTTTGGTGAACATTCATTTGCTTTGCATGAATATCGGCTGGACAGAGTTTGCAGGGAGCCCACTGGTTCATACTGAAGGAACTCACTGCAGACAGATTGAAACCATCCCCCTCCCTATACACAAATTAACATGGAAAATAGAAAGAGTTCTTCAAATCTTATTCAGAATCAAGAAATTTAGAAGCAGAAGGGACTTCTGAGGCCATCTATTCTAACTTCTCTCCAATCCTTCCTGATAGCCATTTATCCTTCTTCTTGAGCACTCAGTGTGCTGGCTACTTCTCAAGGCCCTCATCCAGTGGTTAGAAAACCCTAATACAACGTGTTTTGACCAAGGTTGTATGAGCCACTGTTAGGTATATTGAGAGGTGTTTCTATGAATAGGGTTGGACAGTGTATGTTATATGAAACAATTCTGGAGCATCTGGGCGAATAAAAGTGGAATGCTCTGTCTGAAGAAGTAGTGGCCTCCCCCACCCCTACTGGAAGTCATCAAGCAAAGGATATGCCAGTGGGGGTGGGTGGGGAGAAAAAATACTAAAAAAGAACTTAGCTGAATTAACAATTTTTTCCAAATGCTAGTACTGCTTTCTTAGAAGGTTGGGATGACCTTAGATGACTGGGATGACCATGTATGCATAATATGTAGCATGGGTTCTTAACGTGGGGTCTGTGAGTGTGTTTTAAAAACATCTTATAACTTTTTCATTATAACTGGTATCTTATATAACACAATATTGTTTATTTTCTGCACTTGAAAACATTATTCTGAGAAGTGCTCTGTAGACTTCACTAGATTGCCTTTGTGGACTAGGATGCAAAAAACGATAAAAAAAAAACAACTCTGTTGTAGGAAAACAAATAAATATAGATTTGGATTATATTATGTATTATTGTAAAATTGGATTGTAGATTTGGAGTTGGAAGGGATCTCAGGGGCCATCAAGTTCAATTTCTTCTTTTTACAGATGAGGAGACTGAGGCCCAGAGAAATGGAGTGATTTGCATAGGATGACACAGCTAGTAAGTGTGTGAGGTGGTGTTTGAACCCACACCTTCCTGACTCTAAATCTAGTGCTCTTTTCTTCTTAAGGCAAAGCTTGGCCTAGATGACTTCTGAGGTCCCTTCCAACTCTGAGATTCTCTAACATGTTTTTCTTTGAGTTCAGTGAGAAGGAAGAAATAGGGACTGCAGTGGTGGAGAGAGGAAGGATAAAGTCTAGAAATGCTAGAGACAAGTACTAGTGTGGGGCTTTAAGAAAGCAGGTAAGCATCGGAGAGGTGGCTTGGAAAAGTCTGTAAATATGAGTGGATTTGTTCCTTCCAGGAAGAATGTGAAAGGATCAGCAAAACTTGGAATTAAAGAAGAATTTCAAACAGAGGATTAGGAGAAAAAAATGTAAATGAGCTAATGTTGGTGATTGAGGAACAATTAAGGATTTATTGGTTGTATTCTCTTAGGCACTGGTGAGGTAACTGATCAGTGAGCTTAATGAGGCTAAGGAAGCTTCTGTTATAAATTCTGGTGAGACTGGGTGCAGGACTGGCATCTAGACATCATCAGAACTGGAAGCCTATCTTACTTACCGCCTTTCACCCAAGTAGAGCTGCACCCAGACTGCCTCAGGGAGATGTCTCTCTTCCTTGGTCATCCACTTTCTGGTGGGAACAGTCCTTTAGTGCTGCTTATCTATCTTGAGCTCTTTTTGCCCCTGATTCATTCACTCCCTTATCCAAAGTTATAAAAGATTATAGGACCTTGCTTACTGTTCTATGGTGTTTTTTTCCTTCCCATAAACCATGTATATTTCTTGCCCTCTCCCCTAGGCTGCATCAATCAATCAGCAAGGATTTAACAAGCACCAATTATGTTCTAGGCACTGTTTTAGACACAACAGGGATATAAAGACAAAAGTGAAACAGAACCTACTCTCATGAAGTTTACATTCTATAGGGAGACACAACGTGCATGTATATGTGTGTATCTATATACATACATGTAAATATATACATAGATATACTATATAGCACAACATATATACATATATGGTATGTGGCACATGTATACATATACATCTAACACAATATGATTATATAGTGTATAATGTGTCTACCATATACATATATAATGTCTATATAATGCAATATATACATGCATATAATGTATAACACAATGTGTATACACAATATAATGCATATGTAAAGCATATATGCATGTGTACACATATATATGTAATAGATATGACATGCACATATACACATCTACTATACAACTTATATATTATGTATATATATCATATATAATATATAATACATGCATCTATATACAGATATACTATGCAATACAACATATATATACACATATAACTAATACAAGATATATACATGCATATTATATAATACAATACATATGCACATATATAAAACAACCTATATGCAAATGAGCATATACAACACATAATATAACATATTTACACATGTAATATATTGCACATGTTTATATGTGTGTGTGTATTTATATATGTGAGGGGGGTCATGCATATCTTTTCCTTGACCACCACAGAAGATTTCAACAATATATTCAGCTAGTGTATGCTTAGGAAAAGATAGAATTTAAGGAGGGAGGACATCTTCACATTCCCAGTTTTTTAGGTAAGCAATACCCACATTTGGCAAAAGAGTGCAGGTAGCAAAGTCTGCGTTCAGGGCCATTTTCCTCCTTGCCTTGGCACATTCTCTCCTTTCTCTTCCCAACACCCACACGAACCTTAGGTGCTATGTGTTTTCTTCTTATTTCTCCTCCCTGTTCACTGGAGAGGAATTGAAAATTTCACTAACTCTCAGGTAAAAATGTCAGACTGGGAATGAAGCATAACCTTTCCCATGTGGTTTTACAGTTCAGCAGACTGACAAAAAGCTTTAATTAAGGTAATGAATTTCTAATTGTGAGACTTCAAGCATCAATGAGCAAGTGGAGGTGACTGGATGAGGAGAACATTTCTAGTGTGCCTAAAATTCTCTCTATTTTCCATTACGCCTGCTGCTAGTAAGGGTGACTTTGGGAGCAGATATCCTTTTTACGTTCTGCACCATACCCCAGACCAGAGCCCTCTTCCTCACACTGGCACTTCTACCCTCTCTCCTCTCATCTACTCCCCTCCAAAACCCATAATAATGAAAATTAGATAAGAGATTTTTAAGTTTTTTGTATCATGGACCATTTTAGCATTCTGCTGAAGCTGAAAGTTTTTAAATACATAAAATACGTAGCATTACCAAGAAACAAATTATGTTGGTTTATTAATTATATTGATAGTAAAGATACAATTTTTCCCATGCAAGTTTACAGACCTTCTGAAATCTATCCACAGACACCTCGGGGGTCCATGCACTCTATGTTAACCCTGGTTTAGACATATCACATCAACTAATCAACAAACTTTCTAGGTTCCAGGCACTGTGCTAGGCACTGTGCTTACAAAAACAAAACAAAAAAAATGGAATACTCCCTGCTTACAGGGAACTATCATTCTAGTGACTGGCTACCAACAAGGAATTTGACCACACAGTTCAGCAAAAAGGAAAAAAACTTATTAGGGTCTGGTTTGGGAGGAGGTGGAGGATGCCCTCTGGAAGGCAAATGAGGGACAAGGAAATATACTTGTGGCTCCCGAAGAGACCCACTTCTAGAGGAGCCCCAGGGTAAATCACATTTGGTGGTGGAAGAAGGTTCCTCTTAACATTTCTACAAAAGTGAAACTTGGTTAAAATGACTATTCTGGGCAGCCCTGCACCATACAGTGGTAATATAATTCTTATTTCAAGGCTGTGGAGAGCATTGATTTGGACAGTGTGGACACTCCCCTGGTATCCTTTGAAAAGAGTCCATAAGAGTTGTTGTGGCCTTCACAGCTCTGTAGCCACAAGCTGGGACAGAGCCTCTCCCAAGCTGAGGCTGGCCATCAGACACCACTCTGCTTGTTCCTACTGCTGCGCATGGCCTAAACCAGAGAGCCCTAGGAGAGCCAGGGCAAGGCCAAGGCCTCCCTCAGAGAAGGATGCCAATGGAGGGAGTAATGAGGAAAGATCTAGAAGGGTTAGTGAAAGAAGTTACAAAAGGCCGTCTGAATGAGCCAGAAGGTCAAGTGTGAGAAACAGCAAGGTCAGTTCGGCCGAAAAGGAGAATGCACAAAGCTGACTGACATAACAAAACTGAAAAGGGGGCTTAGCTACTTCTTACCTTTCTGGTTTCCAATTATGCCAGCCTACTTTAAGTTCTTGAAACAGGACACTCCTTTCCTGGGAGCAGCCATACCCCATGCCTGGAATGGTGTTCCCCCTCCCTTCCACTTCACCGCTTCATTTGAATTCTTCCAGACTCAGCTCAAGAGAGAGGCACCTTCTACAGGAGGCTTTACCACTACTCCCATCTGCTTGTGCCTTCCCATCTTGGACTGCCTTCCATTTATTTTTTATCTTATGTGAGTACATCTAGCTTTGTCTGTTGGTTCTCTAGACTGTGTGCTTCTTAAGGGCAGGGACTGATTGTGGTTTTGTGTCTATCCTCAACATTTGGTATGGTGGACAGAGTGCTCAACGAATGTTGATCAATTGATTGTAGGGCTTTAAATGCCTAACAGAGGAGTTTATATTTGCACATCAAATTAATTGGAAGTCACTAGAGTTTAATGAACAGGACAGAGATATGGATAAACCAGGGCTCTAGGAATATCTTTCTCCTCTTCCCCTTGTTTTAAAGTCCTCCTTTCCCTACTCCTTTATATGGTCTGGGTCCCTAGATCATCCCAACTAGCCTAGCATACCCTGGGGATATAACTGCAAGCTTAGTGGAATAATACTGAATCATTATCTTCATTCTTCACCTGGAGTTTCTCCAGAAGCGGGCCTCTTGCACAGGGTGCTTTGGTTTCCAGGAAATTGGATGTACTTTTCACTCTAAAAATCTGCCCATGGTTTTTGAAGCCAGCTCTGGACTCTGATGTCCACACATAAACTATGCAAAAGGAATGCTGCTTCCCATAGGGACCCCGACCGCTTGGGCTGTTTATATTCCCACTCAGTGCTGCCTGTTTATATTCCCACCCAGGACCCCCTGCCGATCTCTCCCTTGATGCTTTGGTGGGAGCCAAAATGATGTCCAGAACCTAAATGTAGAAGGGGTTTCATTCAAAGATCATTTGGAAGTTTAATGACTTGGAACATTTTGATTTCAAATTTGTTATTTTTAAGTACACATTGTAATTTAATGACTCTTGTTGGGATTTCAGTTTGTGGTCGGGGTCAGAGATCTGAGGAATGCTTGTTTAATTTTCTTCATCCTATAACTGGTATGTCATCTTAGACTAAATAGATGCACATTTTTCCAAATCCTAAAGACTCTTACTGACAGAAACATTGACATTTATACAAATACTTGCATGTGTAAGTGAATATGACCAAAAGAAACTATCATACTAAGTTCTCCAAAAGCCCAGGGGGGCACTTCAGCTAACTCCTAATATTGTACTCCAAGGAAAAAGGTTAATTGTTTTTTATCTCTAACTTCATTAAATTTGTGTGTATGTATGTATAATGTATGTATACATATATGTATATATGTATACACATACATATATACACATTCATGCAAAGATATATGTATGCATATGTACAGCATATAGCAGCAAAGTGGCACAGTGGGTAGAGCCCTGGGCATGGAGTCAGGAAGACCTGAGTTCAAATCTGGCCTCAGATTTTACTAGCTGTGTGACCTTGGGCAAGTCACTTACCCTCTGTTTGTTTCAGTTGCCTCATCTATAAAACGGGAATGATAATAACACTTACATCCCAGGGTTATTGTGATGATCATTGTGGATCAAATGAAAGAATATTTGTATAGCACTTGGCACAGTGCCTGCCTGACACACAGGTAGGTCCTATATAAATGTTAGTTGTTGTTGTGGTTCTTATATCCTTCATATACACACACATACATACTTATCCCTCCTCTCCAACCTCCCAGCAATGCCTCATCATTGCATAGAGGTGGTCCTAGGTTCTCAAAGGCTATGCCAGTACAGTGCAAGTCCTTTTAGGTCCTACTAAGTACAGGTCCAGAGGGACACTATGTGTGCCGTCTAAAAATAATTCTAGCTAACCATGGAGAGGTTCATAACTTAGCAGGATGGCTTCCGGGTGATGAATTCAAAATTTAAAAATGGATCTTATTCCTCTGTGGTCTCCCTCCATTTCTACGCTGATGACAGAATGGAAGAAAAGTGGCCATAGGGTGCTAAGAATTGATCTGGTTTTGGATTTTCTATGAACATGAATTTAACTATTGGTTCTCTAAATATTACCTCCTTGTCCAACAACTAATGAGTTCACATACTACTGGAGGAACTGTCATATCAGCTTTGACATTCACACTAAAAATGAAACCAGAAGCCTTAGGACATTACTGTACAGGTTTTCTAGGAGGAAACAAATACAGAGATTAGTCAAATTGGTTTCACTGTGACCAAAAGAAACAAGAAACATCATTTTATGGGGTACTTGGTCATCTTGCCTTGCAATGCTCATAATAAGCACAAGTAAAAAGAAGGCCATAAAGATAACTGCAGCCATTCCTTAAACCTCTATTACAGAGGATGAAAAGGTGGAAAAAAAATCTACAAAAGGAATTATTTTTTAAAAACTATAAAAATAAGATAATTCAACTTTTTCGAATTCAGCATATACTTTGATACTTGCTGACTTTAAAGCATAATTGAACTTAGAGGAAGACAATGAAGAAGACGCTGGAAAATAAGGTTCAGAACCAAGAAAAAAGAGGCTAGGTATTATGAATATTTTATTAGGAAGAGATTTAAAAGGCACTGGACATCTGTGAGAGACAATATCATAAAAACAAATTAATTACATTTCAACAGGAAGGAATGACTGGTTACCGATTATAAAGCCATTTCAAAATCTGTGCACAGTCATATTAAGGTTACCTTTCAGGTCCTCTATGTTTCTTGGATGCATCCATATATGTATATATCTCCCCATTTGAATATAAGGTCCTTGAAAGCAGGGACTGTTTTTGCTTTTTCTTGTTTTAGCACAGAGCCTGAAACACAGTAAACACTAATATTTGTTGGTCGATTTATTTATTGGTTGTTAGCACAAATGTAAAAATGAAGACCAAATTAAAGAAAAACTAAGGAAGAGAAGATAAGGAATACAATTAAATGGTGAAAATCTGACCTATTCAACTGAGCTACTGATGGGAAATAAAATTATTTCCCTGAGAATTTTAACAAATAGGTTCATTGCCATTTTCTATAGATGTTTAATAGATGGGATTACCATAATTTCCTAAAGAAGATTAATCAATAGAAATCAGTCACTACAGCATGAAGACAAAAGAGCCCTGACTGTTTATTCAGTAAATACTGTGCAAAGCAAGAGGTTCAACAACCAATGGTCATACCATTGCAAAATCATTTACCCTGTGGAGAAAGGTCCAAGACTATGAGTAGTATCTGCTCATAAAGTGAGAAGTAGTGGGGGGGAATAAATAAGCAGAAAACTTGGTATGAGAGCCAATTAAATCAGTTTATTCCAAGAACACTTAGAGATTAAATTGGAAGAACAACAAAGACAGGAATAATGGAAGATATGTTTCATCTTTTCTATAACAAATAATTTTATTCACTAGTGACATAAAACTATCACACATGGAGCTTCCATCCATGATTTATCACATAAGGAAGTGAAGAATGTGCTAAAGGAAATGAGGATAGGAAAAGCAGCTGCTTCAGACCAATTATACATAGAGTAGGTCTGTGCTAGTAGGAACACAAATTTTGAGGTTGTTAAGGGATTGATTCTCAAGGTGAACTTCATGTCCTCAGGACCTGAGTTCAACTGCCATTTACTAGTTGTTTGAATTATCAACTCGCAACCTCTTTGATTCTAAGTTTCCTCATCTTTAAAATGAAGGGTTTGGCCTGTATGGTCTCTAAGGTCCTGTCCAGCTTTAAATCTGTGATCTCACACTATAAGAGGGAAGATATTGAACAAATAGAAAAAGTCATGGATATTGTCATTACCCACTAAAAAAGAATCAATAACATTGACCTGGAAGCCCAATTTATCACCTTTTCAAATTTTTTACACATACATCCCTGCTGAAAATATGAGAAAAGACCAGCCGGTTCATATCAGGCTTTCCTAAGGGATGTTCTGTAGTAGACCTCATCCTCAGGTATACAGTTGACTGGAAGGAGCACATAGAATACAAGATCTCAATATGTTTGGTGTTTGTGAACTATTAAGAAACATGGGACTCGGTAGAACAAAAATGCAGCTCTTAAGAGTTCTGCTCAAGCAAGGCATAGCCCAGACCTGTAATGCCTGGGATTTGATCCCAAGTCTTCCTGACTCCAGCTCAATCAAATGTATCACCTAGTTGCCTCCAAATATTTTTACTCCCAGTGCCTGCCAATTAAGATCTCCATTCTTATGTGCTAATACTGCACATAGTAAATGCATTATCTATACAGAAATATACATGTTAGGTTAAAACAAATTCATGATTTAGCTAGAACATTGGTTGGTAAATCAAGTGCAGCCATGCAAAGAAAGAGTTGGTTTTGTTGTTGTTTTTTTAATCATTGGTGTATCTGTTCCTAAGCAACAGTTGCAGAGTTGTCTAAGCTCAAAGAATTATGGTAAATCCATATTTTTATTTCACTGTGGCATGATTCCAGTTGTAGGAAGAGGAAATGGGAAGAGGCGGATAGGAATAAAAGGTCCAACCTCCCTTCTCATCAGCATGTAAGACAGTTGACAGAATTTTGTTCATTTGACAGTGGCAAAGGCAGGATTTCAAAGTGATTTTTTTTAGCCATAATGTGATCAAGGATCCTTGAGTAAACATCTTTCATCCCTACCACCAATGTTTACCTTGTGAGTAAAGAACCTGTAGGATTTTACAGGCACCCTGCAGTGCTCTCCTTTCAAAAACATCAGTAGCAATCTGCTGGTGAGGATCTGAAATTTTGCCCTTAGAACTTTCTTATTTTTCTTGAGCCTTTGATCACTATTGAAATGTAAAGACTAATACTTTAAGCAATTTTCATTGATTTACACATTAGTGTGCTTCAGTGTCAGAGACATTCCTGAGAGCGGGCTTTGATAAGGGTACACCAGTAATTAAATCAGGTAACCAGGGCTTGCTTTTTCTACATGGTACCAACATCTAGGGGGGCATGTTTCCTCCCTGGAGAGAGAGGATGGGTCTCACTTTCTTCCTGTGAAAGTACAGAGGTTTGCTGTCCCTTAACCTTGCTGCTTCATTTGGCTCAGGGCTAATACCCCAATCCTGTCACTGAGATATCTTCTTCCAGTCGTCCTGAACTATATCTTGCCACTGGACCCAGGTGGCTCCAGAGGAGTGAGGCTGGTGACTTTGCATAGCCCTGCCTCACTTAAATCCAATTAACTTGCATGTCATGGCATCACCTTCCTGATGCCATAGTCCTCTTCAAGAACAAAGGACAAACAACAACAATACATCTTATGAAAAAATGAGAAATGAAAGAAATTAAGGAATGTAATAGAATTTTAGAAAAGTTAGTTGTGATAGATCACTGACAATTATAGAATGGAATTAGAAAGGAATATACATATTTCTCTATTGTGTATGGCACTTTGTTGAAAATTTACCATGGATAAGAGCATAAAACCTACAAAAATAAATTCAAAAGAGGAAAAATAATAAATGTATAAAGGACCATTGAGGAGAGGATTAAAAATTAACTAGAGACTAAATATCTAAATCCTAAAGCATGGTGAGTCAAAGAAAAATCAGAGGAATGATAGATAATATCATTAAAGATAATGCCAATTATTAGACAACATATTAAAATTGGGGGATACAGCCAAAGCAGTCTTTGATGGAGATTTTTATATCTCTAAATACTTCATCAAAAAATAGAAAGTACAGATCAACAAATTGGGCATGCAACTAATTAATCTAGATAACCAGCAAATCAAAAACCCTACCAAAATACCAAAATAGAAATTATAAAGTCAATAAATATTAATATAAATTGAAAGTATAAAGAGTTAATTAATAATAAAACTAGGAGCCTTTTTTAGAGGAGGATTAAACCATTTGATATTTGGTTTATAAAAAGAAAGAGGAAAACCAAACTACCTGTGTCAAAAATGAAATAAGAGAATTCACAATAAAAGAAATAATAAAGGATAGCATAAGAAATTCCTTTGCTCAATTATATGCCAATAAAACAACTTAAGCAAAATGGATGCATATTTACAGAAATATGAAATACCTAGGTTAAAAGAAAAATGGAAATTTTAAAGAGATCAGATTTCAGCAAAAGAAATTAAATAGGCCAAAAATGAACTTCCAAAAGGGGGAAAACAACCCATAACCAGACAGATTTACAGGCTAATTTTCTCAAACATTCAAAAACCAATAAATTCTAATATTTCATAAACTGCTTGCTAAGATAAAAGGGATTAATTTTTATTCATTATATATGATATATATTCCTTTCATATTGTGTAAATATGATCATAATACTTAAAATATGGAGATTTAAAACAGAAAATTATAGATCAATATTCCTAATGAATGTTGATGCAAACATTTTAAATAAATTATCAAAGAAGAGGCTACAGCAACATAAAACAAAACTTAGATGCTATGACCAGGTTGACTTTATACCAGGAATGCAGTGCTGGTCCAATATTAGAAAATCTATAAATATAATTGTTATCATATTATTATATTAACAGATTGGGCAGTGTAGGTGGAGAAGAGCACTGGGCCTGGGATTAGAAAGATGAAAGTTAAAATCCAGCTTCAAATACTAACTACCTATGAGACTTTGGGCAAGTTAATAAAATGCTCTTTGCCTCAGTTTCCTCAACTGTTAAAATGGGAATAACAACATCTACCTCTCAGGATTATTATGAAGATCAAATGAGATAATTATAATGTCTGGCGCGTAGTAGGCACTATATAAATTCTAGCTATTATCATTATTATGACTATTATTAGCTACTATTAGATGTAAAAATGCTCTTGATAAAATACAACAAACAGAAAAAAATAATTAAAAATGTTATCTGGAGGAACAAAAGGTCAAAAATCTCAAGAGAAATAATGACAAAAAACATGAGAAAATGGCCCAGCACTACCAGATCTCAGACTACAAAGTAGCAGTAATCAAAATGATTTGGTATTTGTTAAGAACTATGCAGTCTGATCAGTGAAACAGATTAGGTACATAACACACAGAAGCAAATAATTACAGTAACCTAATGTTTGATAACACCCCCCCACACACACACACACACATACACACAAACACACACACAAACCCCAGTAATAATTTACAATTTGACAAAAACTGCTGGGTAAACTGTAAAGTAGTCAGGCAGAGACTAGATATAGAGTAAAATCTCACATTGTACACCAAGATAAGCTCCAGTGATGGAATCTCTGGGTCAAGGAGTAGTCACTTTTAGTTACTATACTCACATAATTCCAAACTGCTTTCCAAAATTGTCTCACCAATTCACAGCTCCACCAACAATACGCTAGCGTGCCTATCACCTCACAACTTCTCCAATGCCGACTATTCCTATCTTTCATCATCTTTTTCTAATTTGCAAAATGCATTGATTTGTTTTTCTCTGATTATTAGTGAATTGGAGTATTGTTTCATAGTCCTTAATAGTTTGCAATTCTTCTGAGAATTATTTGTTGTCATCTTTTCGCTACTTACCTAATGGGGAATGGTTTTTGGAGATATATACATCCATACATACATATATAGGCAAATTATGCAAACATAGATTTGCTATTTATTGATTTACAAACATATATATATATATATATATATATATATATATATATATATATATATAAAAATTACTTATGTCTTGAATACCAGACCCTTATCAGAGATCACTTCTCTTCTTATCCTAGATGTATTAATTTAGTTTGTGAAGAAACTTATTTTCCCTTGTCTAGTCTATTCAATAGATCTACTTCCCTATTTTTTAATCTATACCAGATCATTTTGAAAACTGCTGCTACTTTATAAAGTAGCTTTAAATCTGTAAAGGCTATTCCCCCTTCATTCCTACCTCTTTTCATTATTTCTCTTGATATTTCTCTTGCAGTTTCCCCACTTCTGGTCTACATCTTTTATTTTTTCAAATGAATTTTTAAAATTGTTTTATTGAGTTCTGTCAAGAATACCTTTGATAGTTTAATTGATATAGCATTAAAACTATAAAATAACTTTGGTAGTATTGTCATTTTAAAAATGTCTAGTCATGAGGATGAAATATTATTGCTCCAAGTTGCTATTTCTTTAATGAGCACTTTGCAATTTAATCTATAGAAGTATTTTGTACACTTTGTTATGTTCATTCCTAGATATTTTATGCATTATTTTAGTTATTTGGAATAGGAATTCCCTTCATATTATTGCCTTTTGGAATTTCTTATCATTATAATGTAGATTTTTGAGAATTTGTTTTGTAACCTGCCACTTTGCTGGAGCTATGAATTCTCTCAATTGGTATGTTTGTTTATTCTCTAGTATTTTCTAAATAAATCGTCATATTATTGACAAATAGGGATAGTTTTAACTCGCTTTTACTTATCTTTATGTCTTTAACTTCTTTCTCATTTTATTGTTACTGCTAGCATTTCCCGAACTATGTCAAATAACAGACAGAGTTATTGCTTCACTCTTGCATATGATGATAGCTTTTAGTTTTATATAGATATTTTTATGATACTAAAAAAAGGTCCTTCTATCCCTATAACTTGTAGGGAAAGCATAAATCAATATTGCACTTTGTCAAGGGCTTTTCCTGCATTTATGGAGATAATCATGTGGCTTTGAGATGTTTTTATTTTTAATATGAGTAATTATCTTAATTATTTTCCTACCGTTGAAACAACCCCTTGCATCTCTGATATAAACCCAACTTAGCTGTGATGAGTGATTTCTAGTATGAATCGTTATATTATGTTTGAAAGGATTTTCTTTAATTTTTTATGTAATACAATAATAGTTTCTATGGTTCTGTGTTTTCTCTTTCTCTAGTCTAGGTTTTAGGATTGTACTTGTCTTATAAAAAGAATCTGACTGAGCTTTCTTTCTCAATTTTTGAGAATAATTTGTGTATGTTGATTTTAATTGTTCTTTTAAAACAGAATAGAATTTTCCAATGAATTCATCAAGACCAGCGATTCCCCCTCTCTCCCCTCCCGCCTTCCCCCCTCCCCCCACCCTGGCAGTTTCTTTATAGCTGGTTCTATTTCCTTTTCTGAGACTGGGTTATTTAAGATCTCTGTTTGATCTTCTCTCAGTTTGGGTATTTTATGTTTTTTTGAGAGGCTCCTTATTTCCATTTTAACTCGTGCCAAGTTTTTGCCTTACTATCTGGTCCATAGTAAGTGGTTTATAATTGCTTGATGGTTGTCTGACAGCCACTATACGTCGGAAGCAGAACTTGAACCCAAGTCCTTCTGAATCCAAAGGCTGGCTTTTCTAACTGCTTCAGCAGTACACAGCACAAACAGAACAAAACTAAACCCAATTTGAAAAAACACGGTATCCTCTAACCGGTAGTGACTTTGAATTGCCTCTTCTAAGAGGTCAAGGTAGGTACCAGAGACGAAATTGTGAAGTAGGTACATGACGTTTGTGCTTTCCTTCCTTCTTAGTTCTTATTATTCCTCTCCAGGTCACAACCCACCCCCTCCCCCACCCCGCCCCCGCTGCCCACGCTCCTCCCAGGGTCTTCTTTTTTTTATGGAGGTGTAGGTGATTGATCCGTCAGGCAGCATTCCAGTGGCCCCGCGCCTGGTAGTACTGGCTTTTCCAACAGTCACCATCAGCGTAGGGAACTGACCATAGACAGACTTAACTCCTGTCTCCAAGCCCCAGGCTCCCAACTCTTAGCTCTTTTAAGCGCCTGGCCTCAGGCAATGCGCATGGGTTACCAGACCATGGATTACCAGGGTCCCTACAGAGAGGACGTCAGTACCCTGACCCGCTTTGCCTTGGAGAGAAGCAAGCAAGCCAAAGGCACGGACCAGATGACTCAATTGCTCATTAGCCTCTGCGCTGCGGTCAAAGTCATTTCCTGCGCTGTGCGTAAAGCGGGAATCGTCCAACTCTATGGAATAACCGACCCTGCAAATGTGACGGACGAAGAAGTTAAGAAACTGGATGTCTTCTCCAACGAGCTGATTATTAACATGCTGAGGTCATCTTCTGCCACATGTGTCCTTGTTTCAGAAGAAAATACGCACGCCATAATAATAGAACCGGAAAAAAGAGGGAAATATGTGGTCTGTTTTGATCCTTTGGATGGTGCGTCTAACGTTGACTGCCTTGGGTCCATTGGCAGTATTTTTGGCATCTATAGAAGGACATCAACTGGTGAGCCTTCTCAGGATGATGCTCTGCAGCCTGGTCGGAATACAGTGGCCTCTGGGTATGCTCTATATGGCAGTGCCACAGTAATGGTGATCGCTATGGACTGTGGGGTCAATTGCTTTATGCTGGATCCAGATATTGGGGAATTCATTTTAGTCAATAAAGATATCCAGATCAGGAACAGAGGCAACATCTATAGTATCAATGAAGGCTATACCAGGGACTTTGAGCCTGCCATCTTAGAGTACCTCGAGGAGAAGAAATACCCTCAGGACAATACAGCTCCCTATATTGCAAGGTATGTGGGCTCCATGGTTGCAGATGTGCACAGGACCTTGGTGTATGGAGGAATCTTTCTATATCCAGCCAACGAAATGTCCCCTCAAGGAAAGCTGAGGCTCCTCTATGAATGCAACCCATTAGCCTTCATCATAGAAAGAGCAGGGGGAATGGCTACCACAGGAAAGGAGCCAGTACTGGACATTGTTCCTACTGAAATCCATCAGAAAGTACCCCTGATTTTGGGGTCTCCTGAGGATGTGAAGGAGTTCTTGAAGATTTATAAGAAGCATGCTAAGAAATGAAAAGCTTATTTTGCCAGAAGGGTATCACCACTAAAAACAATTGCCAGAGGACCAAAGATCATACCACATCCTGTGACTTTGACCATGAATGGTTAAGCTTTCAGGGCTAAGCAATATCCAAATACCAGGTATTTGCTGCTACCCTTCCAAACACTGCATGAAGTCTGTAGCAAACTAACCAAAATGCCATTTCTACAGTAAGACAAATATCTAAGATATTTCTGGGAGGCGGAAGGAACAGTGGAAATAAATATGTTATTCCTTTCAAAGAAAAGATTGTAGTGTTTTACTAGGGGATTCTGGAAAACATAAAAGCCACCAAGTAGCAGGTAACTGGGCTGCTATGGGGAAGAAGCAGACAATTCCAGTCCAAGGAAAAGTTTCCTTCATGGTTCTCATCACCAAAGAAGCAATTCTTCCAGGGGGTTTCTGAATCTTGGGAAATAGGCAGATTGCTGGTTTGTAGCAAAGTCAATGATTTAGGCTGCCTTTGGTGGAGAGAAAATATGGACTGCTAGAGCAAAGTAAGAGATGAATTGTGTGTTTTGGTGTGGGGATAACAACAGTGATTGATGGGGAGAGGTCAGGAGAAGTAGAAAGGTATCCTTTCTTGGTTGGGGTCTCCTCTCTGTGAATGAATGGTAGTATAGGGTATGTAGGTGTTGGTACCATTCCTGGACTGTTTCTTAATAGGATGATTGCTGCTGCTCCCCTGTCTGTATCAAGAGTCAGTGTAGCATCTGTCTGAACTGTATCTACTAGGCTTGCTCCAATTTTCTTTATTAATTATGGTGCTTAGAATAGGGAAGGTATGGGGGGATCTTAACAAAGCTCCCACCCAAAAATCTCTAGAATGGTGAGATTTTAGGTGCTAAGATACAGAATGGAGATATGTTTGGTGGGGGGGGGGGTAGGGTACTCATACGACTTTCAATTCACAATGTATAAGTGGCTTCTGGTACATCAGGTTAGCCTTGTAAAAGATTAGTGGCATTAAATTTCTTATTCATTGAAACTGGGGGTATATGTTTGGGATTGGTTTCTTTATTTTGGATTCAATCTAGGATTTCATTAGTATAGGGACCTGGAACTTCCTCTACCAACATGGACTGGTACCTTATCTTTGATTTATAGTCATAGAAATTTGGGATACTGAGAAGTAAATGACTTGTTCAAGTTCACCTAGCCAGTCTGTGTCAGAGACAGGTTAACCTAAGTCTAGCTCTGTATCCACTAGGCATCTCTCTCTCTCTCTCTCTCTCTCTCTCTCACACACACACACACACACACACACAGAGAGAGAGAGAGAGAGAGAGAGAGAGAGAGAGAGAGAGAGATTGTGAGAGAGAGAGAGAATTGAACCTCATTGAATCATGCGAGAAGCATGGCTTCTGAAGTAGGAAGGTATTGGTTCAAGTTCTGCCCCTGATGCATAATGGCTATGTGGCCTAGGCCAAGCTGATTAATCTTTGAGTGGCCCCAAGAAATTCTTTAAGTCTAAAAATTGCAGAACATTTAAGGAGTAGAGGGAGTGGGAGTGGGGTTTCCTCATCATAAGTTCCATACACCAGAAAGAAAAGAGGAGAGGAGAGAAGAATGAAGAAAAGAGAAGAATGAAGAGAAGAGAAAAAAGTAGAGAAAAAGAAGTCACTTAACCACAGTACTTTCTCATTCGGGGTGTTCTTCCTGAATGCTGGATTGCCGATATTTTATTTTGTTGTTTTGAGGGGTTTTGTTGGGTTTTTTTTGTTTAAGTAGAGCCAAATTGCAAGGTGCTGCAGTTGTTTCTTGTGGTATATGTTACACTAGTGCCATTCATGTCTAGTAACAAGAAGCTGCTCCACATGCATGCTAATGCATGCTGAAATTGTAATGTCAGCCTCAATTTTTCTTCAGTCCTAGTAACAGCAGTGAATGTGATTTCCTCTTACACTGTGTGGTCCATGGCCAGTTCCCTAGAGTGATCCCCAGCTGCATTTCCCACAACTATAATGAATGGCCTGATACCCAACATCCCTTACAGGGGAAGATCCTTGGCTGTGCTTTCATTGGACCCCAGGGCAAGCAGGAAGTGTGTCTTATGTTTCATTGGGGCCTTCGGTGTCAAGGGGTTGGTGCCCAGCTGTGACAGGTGAAGCAACTCAGCTGCAGTCTCCTGGGTCTCAGGGCAGACTTCAATAGAGGGAATACAGTCCTTGTATCCTTCCCCATACCCCAGAGCTTCTAACTGTGAGTTCAAAAGCAAAAAGTCATCAAATATTATAAAAATGAATGATTTGAGAACTTTTATAAGCTGGTGAATGAAATGACTAGAAACAGAACAATTTATAGTATAGGAAAACAAAAACCAAAGTATTAAACAACTTTGAAAGCTGTAAGAACTATGATCAATACAAACACCATTCATGACACCAGAGGATGATGATGAAACATGCCATCCGTGACAGATGTGACAGATTTGGGGTGTAGAATGAGATGTATTTATTTCTATATACCACCATTGAGGGAATTTGCTTTGGTTGACTGCATATCTGTTAAAAGAAATCATTCCCAGACATACATGAATTGATGCTGAGTGAAGTGATCAGAAGCAGGAGAACATTGTACACAGTAACAGCAACATTGTACAATGACTAACTTTGTCAGACTTAGCTCTTTTGAGCCATGCAATGATCTAAGACAATTCCAAAAGACTTATGATGGAAAACATTATCCACATCCAGAGAAAGAACTATGAAGTCTCATTGTAGATTTAAGCATACTATTTTCTCTTGTTGTTTTTTTGCTTGTGGTTTCCCCTTTTGTTCTGATTCTTCTTTCATAACATGACTAATATGGAAATATGCTTAATATAATTGTACATATATAGCCTGTATCAGATTGCTTGCCATCTTGGGGAGGGGGCCTCAAGGGGAGAAAAGGAGGGAGGAAAAAATTTGGAACTCAAAATCTTATAAAAGTAAATGATGAAAAAAAGAAAATAAATCATTCCCTCCCCCATAGGGTTGGGAAGGGGATTGAGTGGGAGGGAGAGAAAATAGATGTCCATCCATTTTAAAAAACAGAGAGGTAGAAGTGTGCTACAGATTTGAAATATTATATGCACTTTTCAGATGTCACTATATTATTCATTTTACTTAACTTTTACTATTTTACAAGAGACCCCTCATGAAGTGGAAGTAATCTGTAAATGTTTGTAATGTAAAAACAAAACATATAAACAAAACTTTTTAAAAGATCTGTATTTTATTTTCTTAAAAGAGAGCCCAGACTAACCTCTGAAGACTGGAAAAGAAGTACTGAAAGGAAAGACACTACATACTGTGATTTTATTTAGCAGTATCTTAGACATGGTGCTTAAGTTTCAAAAATTGGGATGAATGGCACTCTCATTTGTAAACTTTTCCTCCATGGATACTTGGTGCCCTATTAAAGCCAATAATAAAATTTGTTAAAAACTGATCATACCTTTCCTTTCTTTTTGGAACAATTAACAGAAGATGGAAAAAGTTTTCTAGTCAGAGGGTATTAAAAACATTGATTGTAATTTGAAACGCAAGGGAGATCAAGCCTAGAAGTTTGCTTTATCATTAAAAAGAAAAAAAAGCCACATAAAACTGAAGCTAGTTCCTCCCAAAACATGTTTTATTCTCTCAGCAATAGATCCCTATAGTGCAACAGAATACTAGATTTAGCATAAGAGAAGGAGGGAACCACGGAGGGGGTGGGGAGGACAGAAATCTGGATCCTACCGTATTCCTTGTGTCTTAGACAAGTTATTTTTCCAGGTTTTGGCTTCCTCATTTTTAAAGTGAGTGGGTGGGGGCATCTACACGCTAGAGTCAGGAGGACCTGAGTTCAAATGCGTCCCAAGAGAGGGAAAGTAGCTTATCCCAGGTAATGTTAAAAAGTAAATAGCAGACCTGGGATTTGAATTCACCCCCTCAAGCTCCAAATCCAATATTTTTTGTTAACTACATCGTGGCTCCCAATCACCTGGAAAGGCTTTGAATACACATCTCTTAAATATATCTGTAGTCTAAGGGTTATGGGGTGAGCGCTGGGCTTAGAGTCAGAGATACTCATCTTCCTAAGTTTAAATCCAGCCTCACACACTTACTAGCTGTGTGACCCTGGGCAAGTCACTTAACCCTGTTTGTCTCAATTTTCTTATCTGTAAAATGAGCTAGAAAAGGAAATGGCTTACTATTTCAGTATCTTTGCCAAGAAAACCCCAAATGGGGTCACAGAGCCAGACATGACTGAAAAATGATTCAGCAACAACAAAAAGCCTAAGGATTAGGTTATTCTTTCAGATACATCACATCTTGAAGACTGGGGTATAGAGTGTGTTCAGGGAAGACCAGTACCTCTAGTGTAAGGGCTGCTGAGCCCTTTTCAGGTCTGCTTTCAACCTTTGGTGTCTATCTGATCCACTAACTCTCACTTGTGGTTCCAAAAAGCTGTAGTTGGCACTGTGGTCACACTCCAATAAACTGTTAGGCAGATGGGCTGAGCCAGTTTGAGGGTAATAGAGGGTTCTCAAACCTTTTGGTGAGCTGGGGGGTGACTACCCCAAGCATGTGAAAACTTCTCCTGGTGGAAT
Organism: Trichosurus vulpecula; assembly: GCF_011100635.1. Lineage (NCBI taxonomy): Eukaryota > Metazoa > Chordata > Mammalia > Diprotodontia > Phalangeridae > Trichosurus > Trichosurus vulpecula. Next base: position 228,188,643 of record NC_050573.1, read on the forward strand.
GGGTAGATGAGAACATTTTTGTTCCAACAGCCGTGAAGCCAGCTGAAGTAGGAGCTATGGAGTGGTTAGAGTTTGGTTAGACATTGAAAACACCAAGGTCATCCACTTTACCTCAAGCCATTACTCCTTGTCTTGACTCTGTCCTGCTACTGGACTGTGACGATTCTGGAAGAGGGAATGAGGCCGATGACTCCCTAGGAAGAATGACCTGTGTAACTTCATCTCCCAAAACCACACCAAGATGAGATCAAAAGGTGGCAGTGAGGAAAATACAGATCACTTTTTGCCCCCTTTGTGTGAATGAGTGCCCTACAGATAGTTTTCCTGAGATTAATAAATTCTATACTTACTTTAAGGTTAATATGGCTCTATCCCTGTTCCTTAAAGTCTCAGACTCGATTAATAGAATGAGGTGTGCAATTCTTAGAAACAAAGGTTTTCATAGAAAGGTATATCCAGGGTTGTATTGGTAAATGCTCTCAGGCTAAAAAAAGTACACTTGACACACCATTAAGCTTAATCTGCATTACTTCAGTCAATCAGAAAAACAGTAAATCAAGTCCTGATTTGTAGCATATGCTGATTTCTGAGGTATAAATGCTCACATTGTAAATTTCACAATCAGTTCTCAAGGAGCCAGCTGAGAGAGAGAGAGAGAGAGAGACAGAGACAGAGAGAGAGAGAGAGAGAGAGAGACAGAGACAGAGACAGAGACACAGAGAGACAGAGACACACACACACACACACCCATACAGACAAAAATTAAGTCAGGAATAGACAGATTATGAAGGACAAAGAAAGGAGGTTATATTTGATCCTTGAGCTGGTAGGGAACCAACCACGAGTTTATTGATCAGAGGGATAGGATGTGCTGACTTGTGCTTTACAGATATCATTTTGGCAGCTGTGTGAAGGATAGATTGAAGAGGGTAGAGGTGCAGGAGGGGGGAGGGTAGCTAATTAAGAGGCTATTATAATAATCCAAGAGACCTGATGAGGGCCTGAATTTGGGTGGTAACTCTACAAAGAAAGAAGAGATAGTTATAAGAGATGGTGTTGAAGTTAAATTGCCAAGATTTGGCTGCTACTTGGATACATGGGATGAAGTAGACTGGGGAATCAAGAATGATTCTCAAACTTCACATTTAGGTGCCTGGAAGGAATGATGGTACCCTGGTCAGAAATCATGTCACGTGGAAAGGGAAGAATCTGAAAGTAAGGTGAGTTCAATTGTGTTCACAACAAGTTTGAGATATCAAATACAAGATTATCTCCCCATGTTATTGATTGGCCTAGTGATTAGCAACCCAATATCACTTAGCCAATTATCACCAATTAATACCAATTGCCTTTTACAAAGGGATATTTACTGAAAAGACAGAGTAAGAACCAAAATATAAAAGCATCTGCTATGTTGACTAGGCAATTGGTGGCAAGGAACTAGAACTCAGGAGATAAATTAGTAGAGCTAGATATGATAACTGGGGGAGTCACTAGCATGTAGATGATAACATAGCCTGTGACTGATGGGACTGATGAGGCCACTGAGAACAATTTGGAGACAGAAGAGATGATTCGTAATAATTTTGCCCTCAGTTTTCAAGTAGGATAAAAATGAAGATACAAGAAAAGATATAAGAATGAAGATATGAAAGCGAAGATATAAGAAAAGAAAGGAGACCAAGAAAGAGCAATCATATAGGCAGAAGAGGAACCGAGGAAAGTAGTGTCATGAAAACCAGAGAGAAGACAATACGGAAGAGGAGAGGGTGGTCAAAACTGTCAAATGCTGCAGAGAGATCAAGAAGGATGAGGACTGAGAAAAAGCCATTGGATCAGGCAGTTAAGTGGTGATTTTTGGAGACAGCAGTTTCGGTTGAGTTATAGAAGATGGAAGAAGGCAAAAGGAAAAGTCATGGAAAATCCTCGCATTGTCTAAATCAGCCTAATATTAAGAATTAACTAGATATTTTCTGAAGTTGCTTTTGTGACTGGCCAGGGAGAAACTCATTTAGGAGAATACTTTGCCTGAGGCAATCTCCCATGTGGATGTTTGGTGAGTCAATTTCTGGAAGTTTGTGATGACCAGTAATAGAAGGGTTCTGCTCCCATATTTTATGTTTCCTGTCCTCCTACTGTGTGATGAGAAAAGGCTTTTCAAAGGGCTGCAGAGCCAAAAATGAGTGTGCAATGCAATAGAATCCCATGGTGGCAACTGGATCTCTTTCCTCCCTGTCTGTGTTTGCATGAGGAGAACGAATAGCTTGTGGTCCTCTGGGTAAGAAAGGGACTTGGGATCTTTTCTCCTTTGGAGTCAACATGAAACCAGTTAATTGCCTCCTAGGCAAGCCTGTGTCTGAATGGGGCCACCTCTTGTTTGTGTCTTCTTTCCTTCAGTCCAGTGCTTTATGAAGTCCAGTTTGCCGAGAGGAAGCTAGGTGAGGTGCATGTAAAGCCACAAGGGACAACCTTCTGGAGACAATCTAACAGTTGCTGAGGCCTTGTGTCTTGCTGAAGCAGCTAGGGGAAGAGGGACAGAGAGAGACAGAGAGAGAAACAGAGAGAGGGGGGAAGGGAGGGAGGGAGAGAGAGAAAAAGAGAGATAGACACAGACAGAGAGAGAGAGACAGAAAGAGACAGAGGCAGAGACAGAGAGAGATAGAAGTGGGGAGAAAGGGAGGAGGGAGGGAAAGAAAGAGAGAGAGCAGCATGTAATATATAAGGCAAGTTAAACTGCCACCAGCAACGTGACCACCTTGATTTGGAAATAGCAACAAAAACAATTACCCCTGCAACAAACTACCAGACATGCTTCTAGCCAAGACCCTACAGCCATCACGAAGGGCATAAATCATTGTAGAGAGTAGACCTCCCTTCTTCATGACCATCACTAACAATTGCCTACCAAATGCTACCAGTGGTCAGATAGGTACAGGAACTCTGAGAGTGGCAGATCCTCCCAGACCACTGGTCCTGCTTCCAATTCATCCTTAGCAGCCATCATCAGGGAGGTGACTCCTGTGGAGGAGGGGTCAGCTATCCCCACCTACTACCAAACAACTATCACTTACAGAGGAAGTAAAGCAGGCTAGCTGAAGCAACAAGGCAGGAAGAAGGTAGGAAGCAGAATATGTCATAGGCAAGTCAACCCATCATCATCACCTTGACTATCATCTCTCCTCAGCTCCTGATGGAGACAATCCAGACTATGAATCCAATGGCCCTGGGGATATTAATGCTTCTGCCCAGTGCCTGCAGCCATTATCTGGGGAAACAACCCCTGTGGAGATGCCTCCTAGAAACTGTTCCTGCAGGAACTACAGACACAGCCACTGAAGACCCAGAAGAGAGAGGTTTTGCCACCCAAGTCCTTGACACTGTCAAATGTTTCAGTATCAGAAATTAATTTCATCAGTGTTAATGTTATTAAAGAGAGTAATAGATAACAGAGGTAACAAGATGTTAATACATTAAATGAAGTACAAAGATGTGTCTATATCAGGGGTAGGGAACTTGTGACCTTGAGGCTACATGTGGCTCTCTAGGTCCTCAAGTGCAGCCCTCGAACTGAATCCAAACTTCACAGAACAATTGTTCAGTCAAAGGGCCACACTTGAGGACCTAGAGGGTCACACGTGGCCTCAAGGCCACAGGTTTCCCACCCCTGGATACCCTGTTATGCTAATTTTATCAGTGTTAATGTTATAAAAGACGTATTACCATTACCATCTGCTTTGCTACTGTGCCACCCAAATCATGAGACCTTTCTATCTGTCTTGCAACAGAAACCTTCCATATGTGATGCCTCTTCCTTAGAATGGAGTAGGAACTATCTTACTTTTCTTTTTGTATCTCTGGTGCTTGATATAGTTCTTTCCATGTAGTAAAAACTTAATAGGGCAGCTTGGTGGTGCAGAGGATAAACCTTTGGATTTGGAGTCAGGAAGACCTGAGTTCAAGTCCAGCCTCAGACACTTACTAGCTATGTGTCTTTGGGTAAGTCGCTTAAGCCTGTTTGCCTTAGTTTCTCATTTGTAAAATGAACTGGAAAAGGAAATGGAAAACCATTCCAGTATTTTTGGAAGAAAACCCCAAATGGAGTCACAAAGAGTCGGACAGATCTGAAAAACAACTGAACTGAAAAAGCTTAATAAAATGAGGCAGGTAGATGACCCAGTGTAGAGAGTATGAGGCCTGGAGTCAGGAAGACCTGAGTTCATATCAGGCCTCGGATACTTATTAGCCGACTCTGGACAACTCACTTAACCTCTATCTACCTCGCTTTCCTCAACTGTAAAATCCGAATAATAATAACACCTACCTTCCAGAATTATTGTGAGGATCAAATGTGACGGTATTTGTAAAGTGATTGGTGCAATGCTTAGCACATAGTAGGTGATATATAAAGCCTGTTTTCTTCCTGAATGCTGTATTCATTCATTCATTAATTTAGTAAGGGAGTGATTCATCTGCATGTGGAAGTGCACTTGATAGGGTAATGTTTGATAGTAACTACTTTAAATTTGATGTCATTCTCTCCAGGGACCAAGGTATAGTAGACAGAGTACACCCTCCTGATTGGGAGGAGGGATATTTTGAGCTTTGGCTCTTCCTATGTATTTTCAACTACTATCCCTTTGTAAAAGGTAATCGATGCTAACTGGTTAAGTGATACTGCTTTGCTAATCTCTGGGTCAATTACTGATATAAGGGAGATACTCAACTTGTGCTTTATGTTGAGAACACACTAAAATGGGGACTTGAGACAGTAGCCGCAGAGACCCTTTGTAATTACTCCTAGAACTCTGAGAGGGAATGGTTGGTTCCCTCTGAGGACCTGACATGCCAGTGAGTGGGTGAACTGGGATAAGCACCCCCAGGGTTTATAAAGGCTACCATCACTTTTCAGTGATTTGAAGCTATAACTGAAAAACCAAGTCCCAGATGTGTGAGGTTCCCAACCATAGCAATCTCTGCCTAAAGGCCCTGTTGGTGTTTGGCAGCTTGGTGTTGAAACTCTTAGGCCCCTACCACCTAACTAACCTTGTTTTCAGAAATTATTTCATCTGCTTTTTCTAACCCGTAGAGCTAATTTGTCCCAGGAAATGAACAATCGGGAAAGTCATGTCCAGTAAATCACTGAGAGAAAAGAGAAAGAAGTCGGTGTACTCTCTCAGAGTAACAGGCAAGTGCATATAGCTCCTACCATGAAAAAACACCTCTATGTCAGAGGATGGGTCTTCTGGTGATGACCGTCTTGCCACTAAGTAGATGCTTAAGCTTAGACAGTCATATAACTGCTCTGTACAACATCAAATAAAAACACCTGCTTTTGTCCTACTGATCTCACAGAGTTTCTATGAAGATGAAATGAAGTAATTCAAAAAGATTTAAAAAGGCACTTTCTTAATGGACTTGGGATTTCATTGATGTAGGTAAGAATCCTACAGCCCCTTCTCTACAATTTCAGAGCATGTTCAGTCATTTGCAGTCATGTCCAACTCCTCATGACCCCATTTGTTTTTTTGGGTTTTGGTTTGTTGTTGTTTTTTTTTTTTGACAAAGACACTGGAGTAGTTTGCAATTTTCTTCCCTGGCTCATTTTACAGATGAAGAAACTGAGGCAAATAGGGTGAAGTGACTTGCCCAGGGTCACACAGCTAGTAAGTATCTGAAGCTGGATTTTAACTCAGGTCTTCCTGATTCCAAGCCCAGCACTCAATCCACTGGGACACCCAGCTGCCCTGTAATTTCTGGTTTTAAATTAGAGTTTGAAAGGACATTAGAGGCCATCTGATCCAACCTCTTCATCTTACTGATGAAAGCACTGAGGTTTAAGAGTTTTCCAAGGTCACCAAGATATCCAGCAACAGAACTCAGATTTGAACTCAAATGCTCCATTATTCCCAATCCGGAACTCTTACAGAATTGCCTAGAACAACGAGAGATTAAGTGACTTGCCCAAAATTCACCCAGTTAGGATGTATGTGTCAGAGACTATACTGTAACCCACATTGTGTTGACTCTGAAGCCAGTTTTCTAATACATCAAGCAGCACTTTACAAATGGAATATTCATGTCAAAAAGCACTTTACAAATGGAATATTATTTTGTGTGGAAATTGCAGTCTTACAGAGTCACCCTGGATTATTGAGAGGCCTAGTGACTTGTCCAGAATCAAAATAATCATGTATCAGAGACAGGATTAGAACCTAGGCCTTCCTGATTCTGAGGCCAGCCCTCTTTCTGCCAGACCACGCCACCTCTAATGTTGTTAGTATTATTAATAGTAATCCAGTCCAATTTACACGGAGGGCAGAGTCAGAGAATTTCAGTTGAATAAAAAGGAAAAGATTTCTGAGAAACAAATAAAATTGCTAACCCCATAATCAAAAAGCATCTAACTGAATACTGCTTACCTCCTCCTCAGCATCCTCTACAGCCCCCAGAAAAAAAAATTAAGAGAAGGTCTAAGGCACAACCTCATGAATGGAACCAGGGAAGATTCAACTGTAAAGAAAAATACGTACAAAGCTCAGAGGGCAAATGGAAAAGTTTTGTTTTCAATTAATTTTGTATGTCCCTAAGGTGAGTCCTACCCTCCAGGGATTTCATTCTGAGTTTTATTATTCTTATGTAGACTTTTCCTCTGCTGCAATGGAGAGTAGGGATGACATGAATGCAAACAATCCCTCACATGGGAACCATAAGGAAAGACCCTCCCTCTCCATCTCCCAGCACAGGGTTCATGGGGAAAAAGGTTTGCTCCTCCAGTAGATCTCCTGGGGGCAAAGGGATATTTACTTGAGCATCCAGGTAGGCTGATGTAACCATAGATGTATGGCCCCTGGGCATCCTGGGATCTGGAGAAATGCTTCAAGGAATGAGATTTCCTTCACATTTGAGATTAAACTATTCTCTCCTTTTGTTTTTCCTTTGTTAAGTTACAAAAGAAATTTTCATTTGCAGAACATCTGTTATTTAGCAACATGCAAATTGCCAATAAATAATTCCAGATTTTTTTTGCAAGCAAAGCTATAAACAAACCCGGCCACATGCAGAAATGGAAGTCATTTTTCCTTTGAAAACTCATTAGGTTCTGCACGATTGGAAGAGATTTGGAAGAAAAACCCTTGCTTAGCAGATGCTTCAGAGTGTGTGTGTATATGTGTGTTTGTACACAAATGATAAAATAAAGTCAAAGGGTAGATAACTCCTTAGAAACTTTCAACATTTTACATTCGGGTTGTCGTCTGCTCCAATTTAGCTCCTCTAGCCACATTATAGTTATCGAATAAATATAAAATCTCTTAAAATCCATTTATTTTTTAATAGCTTTGTTTGTTCCTTTTGCCAGGTTTTTTTCCTCCAAACTATGCTTGCTGTCCAAGTAAACAACGGAGAACTACAAACAAGAATTACATTCAGCTAATAGAGTGTGTGTGTGTGTGTGTGTGTGTGTTTAAATTTTGAGAATGTTTCCGGAAATCAAATTTCCTTAATGGTTTGCTAAACCTGCCCACAGGAATCTTTTCATGGAGATTCATTGTCACTTCTGAAGTGATTCCACCATAAGGTTGAAGGAAGATGGTAGAGGTAAAGAAGGAAAATCCATATTTTGGATAGGTCTGGACCATCAATGACTAGGTTGGAGTACCCTGAGCAGCATATGAGGTTCAGGGCCAAATTCTGAAATAGATGATGTTCCCAGAGCCTGGCACACAGTAGGCACTTAATAAATGTTTGTTGATTGGTTCTTTTGGGTGCCTTCAGTCTATCCCTCTTTTACCTTCCCTTTCTCTCAGGTCTCTAATTCCTTCATACTTTTTCCTTACACTCATCATAACTAGCTATCATAGCCTTCAATCCAACTGATAAGATCTTTTTAAATATAAATTAATTTATTTATTTTTAGTTTTCAACGTTCACTTCTATAAATTTTAAGTTTTCTCCCTCTCCCTCCTCCCTCCCTCCCCAAGATGGCCAGGAATCTGATATAGGCTCTACATATATATTCTTACTAAATATATTTTCACATGGGTCATGTTATATAGAGGAATTAGAACAAATGGGAGAAACCATGAGAAAGAAAAAGCAAAACAATACAAAAAGAGAGCAAATAGCATGCTTCGCTCTGCATTCAGACTCTGTTTTTCTTTCTCTGGATGCAGATGGCGTTTTCAATCATGAGTCCTTTGGACTTGTTTCAGGTCCTTGCATTGTTGAGAAGAGCTAAGTCTATCAAAGTCTGTCATCGCACAATGTGGCTGTTGCTGTGTACAATGTTCTGCTTCTGCTCACTTCACTCAGCATCACTTCATGTAAGTCTTTCCAGGTTTTTCTGAAGTCAGCCTCTTCATCATTTCTTGTAGCACAATAGTATTCTGTTACATTCATATACTACAACTTGTTCAGCCATTCCCCAATTGATGGGCGTCCCTTCAATGTCCAGTTCTTGGCCACCACAAAAAGAGCTACTATGAACATTTTTGTACATGTGGGTCCTTTTCTCATTTTTATGATCTCTTTGGAGTACAACCCTAGAAGTTATATTGCTAGGTTAAAGGGTATGCACAGTTTTATAGCCCTTTGGCCATAGTTCCAAATTGCTCTCCAGAATGGCTGGATCAGTTCACAACTCCACCAACAATGCATTAGTGTTCCAATTTTCCCACATCCTCTCCAGCATTTATCATTTTCCTGTTTTGTCATGTTATCCAATCTGATAGGTGTGATGTGGTACTTTAGAGCTGTTTTGATTTACATTTCTCTAATAAATAGTTATTTAGAGCATTTTTTCACATGACTATAGATAGCTTAAATTTCTTCCTCTGAAAAGTACCTATTCATATCCTTTGGCCATTTGTCAATTGGGGTTTGACTTGTATTTTTATAAATTTGATTCTGTTCTCTATATATTTTAGAAATGAGACCTTTATCAGAGACGCCGGTTGTAAAAATTCTTTCCCAGTTTTCTGCTTCCCTTCCAGTCCTTGGTGTCACCTTTTGACTGAGTCCAAGTTTTATAGAACAAATCCTTTTATTAAGGGGATTTGTTCTGTGAAGTTTAGATTCAGTCAAAGAGCTGCACTTGAGGACCTAGAGGGCCACATGTGGCTTCTTGGTTGCAGGTTCTTCACCCCCTGATATAACTGCTCCAGTGAGAAAGCTCACCATCTGAAAACTCCTTATTTTAAATAATCTTTTCCACTAACTGGCTGGTAAGATCAGTTGCTTCTACTTGCAGAAGGAGAATTCTTCTACACTTCTGGCATTGTGGGGAAAAGTTACAATTGTTACTGCCCCGGATATGTCTGATTGGTGACTGCTTGTCTCTATCTACCTTCCCTCCCTGGAGAAACTTCTGCCCTGGGGGCCTTATTGTCCTGGCCTTTCCCAGAACACTCCTTTAGCAAAGCCCTGGTCACCTTTCCTTACTTCCTTCCCTACTCTCTTCCTCACTTGCCTTGATCACATACCCTTTACTCCCTCTCCCCATCTCCATTCTTCAAATAGTCTTGAATTGGGTTTATCAATATACTCCCTCAAGGTCCCACTCACTATCCCAGCTTTCTGGACCAAAGTCCCTCCTCTCTGACCACCATTTCCCTTTGTTTGCCCTATCTCCCAGTAAAATACGAATTTCTTAAGGCCAAGGAATGTTTTATTTTAAATTTTTAATTAAAACACTTACTGGCTAAGATATTTAACATTTAATTAATAAATCAATTCAAATTAATGTATTAATTTAATTAAGACACTTAACATTTAATTAGCATGGTGATATAATAAGTGCTCAATAAGTGCTTTTTTCATTTATTCACAGCTTTGATTCTTGTTCTTTAGCACAGTGCTCCAAACAAAATGATATTTGTTGAAACTAAATGTTTTCTAGGTGCATAATCAAATACGTGCAAAGGATCTACAATTCTGGCAGCATAGGGAACTGCCTCAAAAAATGGAGATTGCCATCCATTTATGACTTAGTAGATATGTGCTAGGGAATTGCTTCAAGCCTCAAGGGACTTGCCCAGGGTGATACAACAAGAATGTCAGATCGTATGGCACAATGATTTCAGGCCCAGCTTCTCATTCGTTGTGCCATACTATATTTCCAGGTGGGAGACCTGCCTTTCAAGTGATACTCACCTGGGTGCAATAAGCCCCTCCCTTCTTTCTCCTGTGACACAATCTCATGTGATTTTAAAACCTATCCTGGATTGAGCATCAGGAGATCAGGATTATCAGTTTGATTTTACCACTAGCTGGTGGAATGAGCTTCGGAAAATCACCATACTTCATTTCTGCTTCTATATTGTCACCTGGAAAATGACCTAAATGATCCCTAAGATTCCCTACTCCTCCAGCTCTAATAGTCTAGGATTGTGGCATTTGAGGACAGCATATAGAAACCTGAAATTGCTTAACTGCATATAGGCTTAGAACAAATATATACATCTCAGACAGGGTTACCATCAGAAGGATTTGTTGGACTCTTCTGGATTTTCCACAGAGGCCAAACGGAAGGATCTCTCCTGGCTTGTGATAAATACCATTCCTCGTGCAAAGCTCCTTTAGCAGAGTCCAGGCCAAGCACCCCTCCATCCAGATGACTTTTATAGCCCGGCCAGAGAGCAAGCTCACCTGATCTTCCTCTGGCCTCTTGGTTCTAACTGATGAGCCCCAGCTGTGCTGGTTCCTTGCCCTTATGAATTCTTTCTCACATATATCTGCATGTTTGCTAAGCAGAAGCTCAGCAAGTGGAAAAGCAAATCTGGCTTGTGGTGGGGATGGAGTGAGATAGTGCTAGGGTCATACAAGGCTTCCCTCTTGGGATCCTCTCACATTTGCTGTGGATGAAGCCCTACACCAGGCCCTATGCCTTTCCTTCATAAGCTCATAGCTTTAGAGCTGGAAGAGTCAGAGAGGCCATCTAATCCAACCCCATAATATTACAGATGAGAAACCGAGACCCAGTGCTGTCAAGCGATTTGGCCAAGGTCACCCTATCCACTGAACCATCTAGCTCCCCTAATATCTTCATGAAGGATGCCATCAATACATATATATATACATGTTTATACTTACTCTCATAAAGATTTTGTACTGATATGAAAATAGATATTGCGGTCAGTACTTACTGATGATCAATCATTTGCCTTTCGGGAACCTTTCCATAAGGTCCAATATTTTGTTTTCTGTTCTTTTGGTATCATCACATATTTCAGAGACCTTATAAATCAATCCATTTACACCCTCAAAATTGGGTCTCCTCCAGCAGAGAACTCCTCTGTGTACTTGTCTTGTCTAGCTGTTTTCCGCCCCCACCCCCCTGCTTTGTTTTCTTCACTCTCATTTCTACCTCCTCCACATCCAGGATGGTGATGTGAGTTGACTCCACTGTTATTGAGAATGATAAGTTTGTTAAAAGAAAAATCTTTACATATCTCTTTCAATTTTTTGTTTGTTTGTTTTCCTTCCAATCAATCAACAAGCATTATTAAGCACGTACTATGTGCCAGGCACTGGGGGGGACTTGAGATATAAGTACAAATGATGAAATGGTCCCTACTCATGCTGAGCTTATCTCCCCAGTGGGGGGAAACAAGTACATATTATATATATATATATATATACACACACACGCATACATATATACACACACATAAAATATACACACATACATACACACATGTATATATATTCTATATTATATATACACATATACATATATACTTTATATATAAAGTATACACATAAATAAATATATATTTATAAATATATAATATAATAATATATGATGATATATGTATATTTTATGTTATAATACAATATAATATTATGCAATACAATAAATATAAATACATATATAAAGTATATAGCCAATAAAGTAATTATAAATACATATGTACAAAGCAGTTAAATATAAGGTAGGTTGAAAGGGAGGGAAATATCAGGAAATCCTTCATGCAGAAGATGGTACCTGAGGTGTGTCTTGAGCCAGGGATAAGGAAAGAATGCATTCCAGGCCTATGGGATGGCACAGAGCAAAGACATAAAAGAGAGAGATAGAGAGTCATGCATAAGGAATAGAAAGAATTCCAATTTGGCTGGATTTCAGACTATGAGAGATTTATACTTACCTTTGAACTTGGTTGGGTCTCTCACTAAGCTCTCTTTAGACTTCCAGTGAGTGGAAATTCCGCTGAGGGGAATTTTCTTCCACTGAGTCTTGATAATTTATGAAGGGATACTGCTCATAATCCTATGTTTGGCATACAAAGTCATTTATAACAGAGCTCCACTTCCCCTACTTTTCCAGCCTTCTTATACTTACAGCCCCCTCAGCCCACATATTCCTCAGTTCAGTGACACTGGCCTTCTTACTGTTCTCTGAAAGTCTCCCAACCCCAGACATTTTCACTGGCTGTCTCCCATACCTGGAATGCTGTCTTCCTTCCTTATCTCTATGTCCTGGCTTCCTTCAGATCCTAGCTAAAACAACATCCTCTATCGGAAGCCTTTGCTGGTATCAGTCTAGTGCCTTCCTTCTCTTGATTACTTCCTATTTGTCCTGTATACAGCTTGCCTGTACTTAGCTGCTTGCAAGTTGCCTTCCTCATTAGATTGTGAACTCCTCCAGGGCAAGGACTTCCTTTCACCTTTTTTTATAACCTTAGTGCTTAGTGCTCAATGCCTGGCACATACTAGGTATATAATTAAATAAAGTCTATTGATTGACTGGCTAATCTTCTAGTATCATCTATAGGATTTTTTCTTCATTTTTTAAAAATTTTAGACTTAAATACCAAAACTTAAATATGACAATAGAGAAAAGAAAAAGAAGCATATTATAAACTTAAATTGAAACTTGAATAGAAAATAAGAAAAGAAAAAAAGCATGACTTGTGCACAGCAGAACTTAAGAGAGGATTCGAAATACGTAACAATAAATTTCCATTTCAAAAAAGCCTATATAATAAATACAAGGCATTGTGTTGAAAACTGTCAATCTTTGCTTCCTTGTAAGTTTTCTTTTTTTCTCTGATATACACTTTTTATTTTGTTTTTTCTCCTTCCTTCCACCCCTCTCCCCAAAGGCTACAATTAAGCATGGATAAATAAAATAGATATAGATATAGATATAGACATATATTTACACTTACACATACATACATACACATATAGACATATACTTCCCCTAACAAATTCTACTCCTGATGTTTATTTTTATGTTTGTGTGTATCTTTTATTTCCTATCCCTCCTGATTCCTCTACTTTACTTCTACCTATTACCTTGCCCTTTTATTACTTAACCTATCCCCAACACCCCATCCACATTGTAAAGGTGGGGGGCAGTAAAAGTTCCTGTAGCTATGACCATGGCAGCCTCCCAACCCAGCTAACCCCATGGCTTGCCACTTAAGTGGTTCTAGCCTGGAAGTGTTTCCTCTTCACAGGGACTAAACCTCATCCTAGGATTTTTCTTCAGATCTTCTCTGATTATCTCATGAGGATCCCTTTTCTGAGGCTACTCTTATTTATTTTTACCTCTCTATGTTCACCCTGAGGTGTTATTTTATCTCTTTTTGTGGGGGAAAATCTTGAGCACTTGGAATTTTCTGACCTATTCCTCCATTTTTCCAGAATCCTCTCTCATCATCTATAGGATTTTACAAAAGAGGTTAGATTCTAAACCCATCTGTATAGTGGGGAAAACAATGCTTGCTTTACCCCACCTTACATAGTATATTTGAGGAAAGTGATAAATAGATCATATACGTGTAGTCTATTATGTAAATTACAGATATTACATATTTCTTCTGGGAACAGAAAAAAGATGACTTGTAAGACCAATTTACTTCATTTTTTTTGCCATATAATTCTGAAAATAATAATAAAAGTAGTAGTAGTAGTCATCGTCATCATCATTGTCCATTAAGTCCTACTCAGAAGCTTCATAGTGGCACAGATGAAATGGATTTGTCCAAAGATTTGCCAGCCAAGTCCAAGTTCTAGTAGGTTCTGCCATATAGTAGGGGTACAGGCTCTATTTGCTTCCAAAGACCACCCTAAGTATTTAAAGCTTGTAACCAGTAGTCTGACCAGATAGCATTGAATTCTTTCACCCCAGTACCACAAGACACCAGACAAAAATGCAAAATGGCTACCAGTCCTAAATGATTCCCTTCTTTTTCAGCAGTGACAATGGCAGAGTAAGCCAATAAAGAGACATAGAGAGCTAGATATTAACTTAGGTATTGGTACTCTGAATATGAGGTCCTTGGCCACCAAGTGGCACAGTAGAGTGTTGGATTTGGAGTCTGGAAGATAGTTCAGAATTTGCAGCAGACACTTATTTCAGTTGTGAAGCCTTAGGCAAGTGAGGTAACCTCTCTCAGTCTCAGTTTCTTTGTCTGTAAAATAAGAATGACAGCACCTACCTTATAGGGTTGTTGTGAAGATCAAGAGAAGGTATACTTGGAAAATGCTTAAAGTGCTATTTAAATGAGCTATTATTATTCATACAATGCTGAGCAAGAGCAAGCTTCAACATCTAGTCCAACAAGCTGACATATTACTAGAGGAATGGAATTATATCCATCTTGACAATAATGTAAGGTAAAATCAGAAGACAAAGGAAGCTGCTAAATGAAAGAATGGCTCACACATTTCACTTGAAGAGGCAAATAAAGTGTTGGTAGATTTAGCTTCTATCATGCATCCAAAGGCAACAAGGTACCCAGTACAATGACTGCCATATAGTAGAAACTTGATGAAAACTGTTTTTGAATTGAATTAAAACATCATTTCACAGGTCACTTATTCATCTTGTATTACAGTACTCAGGTATTTGCAAAATACGATTGCAACTTTTATACCTACATCTATTGAATGGATCAGAAATTCTACAGAGAATTTGGTAAAACTCTCCAAATTAAACTTTTGATATTTAGTGACTTCAACACAAGAGTGGGCACAAGTGAAGGTAGTAAAAAATGTTAGAAAATATGGTTCAAAAGTAAGGAATAAGGGACGCTAAAGCTTCATAGATTACACAGAAGCCTCGTATTGTAAATTATGGATATTTTCTTTAAGAAAAGAACTGCAAAACATTAGACATAATGAGAAGCAAATATGATCAGAAAAAATGAAATCATTACTGAACTAGCTGTATACATATAGTAAGAACAAAAAAGTTAATATAAAACTAGAAGAAGAAGAATGAGAAAATGAGGTCTAATGTGTAATAAAAACAACTCCAATCTGACTTATTTGAACAAATTATTGATATCTCCCTCCTCTTCCTCCATGGGAAGTAATGGAAGAAAGGACAGTGATGCTGATAACAGTTTTTTTGTAGAGGTTAAAGTGATATAGATCAGTTGCTATAACAAATAGAGCAAAAGAGCCTAAAAACCACCTCAGTCAGCAAATTGATCTCCTTTCCAATAAGAGAGATATGATGGCCCAGCACAATTCAAGTTTAGAATATAAGTTTGTGTATGAAAGCTTATGAAGAAGAATGGTGGAAGACTCTGAGTAGTGTCCCTTTATAAACGAACAAGCAGCAGTGAAAGACAAAGCAAGTTTTAAAAAGCTTGGTGAGATCTAAGTAAATAAAGTTGTTCTGAGGGTAGTTAAGAATGAAAAGACAAAAAAATGAAAAAGATCTATAAAGATTTTTATAGCAAATTCTTTTCATCATCAATCACAGTGAGGCTACCACCTTTGGACTCCGACATTGGAAGTAGCCCTGAAGAAAACAAGACTTAAAGAGCAGCAAAGTTAGCCCGAGTATGGAGAGGGGAAGTCTATGCTAGAGCCAACACAGTTTTGAGGGTACTAAAGAACAGATACTCAAAGTATCTGAAGGAGAGAAAGATACCAAAGGCATGAAAAAAAATCTGAGGCCTTCTTACCACCTACCAAAAAATGAGTAAGGGAAAACAGTAATAACTATCAACCCACATGTTTGAATTGCTAGCTATCTGAAATGTTTATGAAAGCACTCTACCCATGAGATGAAGTTAACTTTAAGGAGGATATCAGAAAGGAAAAGGCAGGCACTGGCAAGCAATATTTACACTATTTTACCATCCATAATTACTATGAAACAATTGACTAAAAGATGTAGGTAAGAAAAGATTCCACTGTGTTTGTTGCTTTTTTGAGAATTTTAAAAAATCATTCAGTAGATCAAAATACCATTTTAAAGGCTCTTGATCCATTGATCAATAAGCATGTTTAAGTGCCAATTATTGTGCCTGACACTATTCTAGGTGCTGAAGAAAAAAACACAAAAGTGAGAGGGTCCCTGCACTTATTCCACTGGGATACATATGTCCACAAAAATAATACTCTCTTGCAACAAAGTGTCTCATATGTGTGTGCATGTGTGAAAACTAAAGATTCCTTAAGAAATATAACAGAGATATCCTTGTTAGTCAAATTCCCATTTAAGAAAATCTTTTCTTCTCAATGAAGAAATCATCTCTTCCCATTTAAAAAAGAAAAGAAGAACCAAGCCATTGTAACAAATATTTCATTTTGAGCAAAACTAATTTCCATACAGGCTATGAGCCCAAACTAAATATCTCGGTCTGTAACCTAAGTCCATCATATGTCTATTGGGAGGTTGATCTTTTTCCTCTTTCTTTGATCTCTTTGGGAGATAGACCTAGTCATGGTATTCCTGGGCCAAAGGGTATGCACAGCTTAGTTATTTGGAAGGCAAAGGTTCCAAACTGATTTCTAGAATAGATAAACCAAAATTGATTTCCAGAATGGATAAACTAACTCAGAGCTCTGCCAACAGTGCATTAATGCACCTACTTTCCCAAAACTCCTCCAACATTTCTCATTTTCCTTTTTTGTAAACTTTGCTAGTCTAATAGGTGTGAAGCAGAACACCAGAGTTGTTTTAATTTGAATTTCTCTTAATTATTGTGATTAGTGCATTTTATATGGTTTTTGACAGCTTCAACCTGCTATTATTAATAAGTGAAGTAGAAAATGAGACATGTTCACAAACCTGTTGACCACTGTCATGTGGGAGATGCAGCACAAAGTCCAACTTGAAGAGGGATTTCCTTTAGAGAGTGAGATCTTTCTGATGATCCTACTGGTAGATAAAATTGTGCTAATTATGACAATCCTAGAACCACTGCAGAGCCTCTTTAATGAGATCTCCAACTGCTCAAAAGAATGGAATAAGATAGTATAACAACAATGCTTCTAGCAGCTGCCATGGAGGTGTAAGACTAACAACAAGACCAACAACACCAGCACACAGGAGGGCTGATAGCACAGGTTCTTTGATCTGTTCTTCTAAGGAAAGAAACTTTAAGGGGTTAACAATATTACTTTAATTAAACATACATATATCATTCACTTAGTTCAGGGGGGAAAGCCAGCACCCTTGATTTCAGAGGGAATACAAACAGAAATTACAAGCAGAAATTATAAACAAAGAAAACAACACAAATCAACAGACAGTCTTATGTCTGACCATAGCAATACATACATAGTTCCCAGAGAGAGGCACCAACATATAAATTTTCAAAGCTGGGGAGCTCTTAATGGGCTACCCAGAGCCTTCATACAGAACACTCTTCCAATGAGTGAGCCCCCAAAGCAAAATGCTAACCTCTGAGTATATATACACATGGTTCTTTAGGGTCAGAGGACATCCCAACCATGTGATTCAAACTTACATGACTTTGGTTTTCTTGTGACTTAAGGTCATCAAAGACTCTTGACTCAGAAATTCAATCAAAGGCACTTGACTGCCTTGGTGCTGAGAAGTACTCCAAAAGAAAAAACAGCAAAAAGTCCCACCATGCTTGCCATTACAGCTAGACATAAAACAAAAACAAAACAAGTGAATGAAGAATGCCTATTGTCCAGACTATAGTATTTAACTGAGTGGACAATGAAAAGGACTCACCCATCAGTTCAACTATCTTGGATAGACAGAAAATTGGCAGTAAACGGGGCTCAGAAGAGCAGGGATAAGAAGAATAGGCTAATATGACATTAGGATATTCCAAAGTTCTATTAAGGACTCCAAGCTTCTCCCTGAAACAAAGGTCCAACTCTTTAGTGCATTCTTTCCCCCTATCATTGTTGTATAGCTATGAGTTATGCATTTCTACAGTCTCCAAAAAGTATGTACAGTTGAGGATTACCCAGAGGGTAAATGAAGTTGAGAGGAACATGTTGGGCAAGAGCAGGAATTACGTAGGAAAAGCAGAATAGAGAATGTCATCAAAGAAATGAATGACTGAAAAAAAAGATGTGCTGGTCATGTAGCTCTATCAAGAATTATAACTTTAGGAC
Source organism: Trichosurus vulpecula (assembly GCF_011100635.1). Classification (NCBI taxonomy): domain Eukaryota; kingdom Metazoa; phylum Chordata; class Mammalia; order Diprotodontia; family Phalangeridae; genus Trichosurus; species Trichosurus vulpecula. The sequence goes on from NC_050573.1 coordinate 228,206,985, forward strand.
TTGAAGGCATCTCAGAGGCCATCTAGTCTAACCCTTTCATTGTATAGATGAGGAAACTGATGGCCAGTGACTTACCCAAGATCACACAAGTAGTCAGCATCAGAAATAGGATTTGAACCCAGGCCAGGCCACTATCCACATTGCACTTCTAAAAGCATAAGCAATGGAAAGTCCAAATGCTTTACAAGTGTCCTTAAGATGAAAAAAAGGCTTCTACAACATTAGGCGGGCCTACTGAAGTGAACTTAGAAGAGGACATGGATGAGAAAGTTGTACAGAGGACATGGGCAGGCACAGATGGACTGGTAGCTGCAGAATTAGCAGGAATACTCATTAACGAGCTTATCACTTCTTTAGTCGTTTTAATTTCCAATATATCTATTTCTCCTCTAATTTTCAATATCTCTTTTGTGCTCATTCTGATTTTGTTTACTCATTGGCTTTCTAATTTAAAAATACATATTCAGCTCATTAATCCTCACAGTTTTTATTTGCTAATGCACATTTCTAGGGATATATTTTCCCCTGAGGAAATCTTAGAAATGTTAGTATGTTGTTTCATCATTATAGTTTTCTTTCATATAATTTTTGTTTCTGTGATTTCTTCTTTGACTCATTAATCATTTAGAATTTCATTGCTAGGTGTTCATTTGAGTCTGTCTTTTATTTGTGCTTCCTGAAATGATAACTATTTTTATTACATTATGGTTTGTAAAAAGATTTTATCCAAAATATCTTTTTCCCAAATATGTGGCCAATTTTTATAAAAGTTCCAAAAGGTTATGAAAAATATGTATATTCTTTAGCAGTCCCATTTAGGAGATGTCACAATTCTTAGCTTTATATAGTTTCTGTAGCAATTTGTTCAATTCTATACTTTCCCTTTTTAAAAAATTATGTTAGATTTGTCTAAAAGTGGAAAAGGACATTACAGTCTCCTACTATTATATTATTACTATCTATGCTACTTATAATTCAGTTAATTTTTCATTTTGTGAATTTAGATCCTAATGCATTTGGATCATATACTTTAATATTGATAGTGATTTATTATCTATTATTCCTTTCAAAATAATCTTAATCTCTAATTTTGTTGTGAATTTTTGTTTTTGCTTTATCTGATAGCATATTGCAACTCCTGTTTTTATGCATTCACCTGATGGATAGTAAGTTTTGTTCTAGCCCCTCATTTTTATTCTGCAAATGACTTAGGTCTTTGTTTGTATTTCCTTTTCTTTACAGAGTATGAGTTTTGTTTTCTTATTCAAGGTATTACTCTTTTTTGTTTTACTGTGTTGTCTAATCTCTATTTTTCTCCCTTCGTGTCTGATATTGTTTTTTCTCCTAAAGTATTGTTTGATTCTTTTCCTATTTAAATATAGTACTTTGTCTCTTCAGTTATTGTTGCTTAATCAATTTTAAAGTAACATCCCCACAAGTTCTCTCTACCTCTTACTCTCAAGCCCCTCTGCCTCATGTCTCTTACCTCTTTCCCTAGTTTTGGAATTTTACCTAACTTACTTATTCTTTTTTCTCTATTCTGTGCCCTTCCCCTCTCCTAGGTGTTGGTTGCCCCCTTGGGGCTCCATTTCCCCTTCTTCTGAGGCAAGATATTGTCCATGGAGGTGCAATACTCTGTCAAAGGTAGAGTGAGCTCTCTCCAAATCCCAGAAGATTATACCCCTTGGAAGGCCCCCATCTTCCATCATAGAAAATACATCTCCCACCATGGGAGTATTCTTTAGCGTGACTCCCTCACCATTCAATTGAACTTTCTCCCTTTCCCTTCCCCTTCCCACATCAATTACTCCCTTTACCAATTCACTCATTCTCCCTCTCCCACAATGTCTCTTCTTCCTAAGCAACTAAAAGAATTTTTTTCCTGTCGTTTATCATTGACTTGACTAGAGTACATCACAAATTCGCTGCTGTCTTCTTCCTCTCTTCTCTATATGGATTTTCACATTCTGCAGTTTAGTACCACAAAACCAGACAAAATAAGATTCATTTATAGGTAGAGTTATGAGGTTAGTCCAGGGTGTTTCAAGTCTGTTCTTCTGCCATCAATTCCTCTAAGTCCTGCTTTCATCTTTATCTCTTTATGCACTTTTGGAATGAAATCTTTTAATGATCCCTTTGTTGTTATTTTTTAGCCTCATAGGTATCTTTTTATTTCCAGTTTTTTCCTCCTTTTTTGAGGTATGTTTTTTCCTCTGATGTGCTTTCTTTGGTAGCTGTATTTATTTATCTTTCCTCATGTTTCTCTTGTCTGAGGTGCTTGTGAAGCAAATAATCTGCTGGGGTTTTTTAGTAGAAATGTTCCACATGCCTCTTTGATTTATTCCATCTTTTTTCATTGATGATTGGACTGAAGTTTGCAGGGCATGTCACCTTGGATTGCATCTTGAGCTCCTTTGCTCTTTGGAACACATTATTCTACATCCTTAGGCAGTTTCTGGTGGGTTCATTAAAGTCTTAGTTTATATTTGAAGCTCTTTCTTTCGGTCACTTGAAGAATTTTTTGTTTGTCATTGAAATAAATTTAATCACTATGTGTGGAGTTTGCAGCATAAGGATTTTGTTTGTTTTTTCTCTGGAGAAAATCTGTGGATTTTTTCAAATGGTACTTTGTTTTCTGTATTTAAAAAGCTTTAGATCACTTTCTGGTTTTATTTCTTGAGTTATAGTGTTCAAACTTTTTAAATTTTGATGTTATTCTGGGAGAACTATGATCCTTAAGGTATCTCTATATACCCCCGCCCTCTCTCTCACTCTCACTCTCAATATATTTTTATTATAGTGTTCATGCACTCTTTTAATGTAATTGCATTTTTGCTTTTCTTGTTCTAGATTGCCCTTCCCTTTTGTATATTTGTATTACTAAATCCTTGTTTTCTCTTGTGCTTCTATGGAGATACTCATTGTGGATTCTCAAGTTTTTCTATTCTGTTAAATTGCTTCTTCTTTACAGGCCAATTCCTCTATCTTGAATAACTTAGGAACCCACTGCTATTGATTCTTTGATCTCTTGGGAATCCACCAAATCCTTTTACACTAGATGTTGGCTCCATTTCTTTCCTTTGTCTTGAAAGTTTTATTCAGATATGTTTAGATTTATTTAGAAACCTGGGTGGCCATTTTCACCTTCTGTTTTAATATCTTACCTATTAATTAATCTTCCTGTGCTTAATGTTTTTGAGTTTTATCTCTCCTGAGATCTATGGTAATTTTTGTCTTTTCTCCTTATGTTCCCCTGTCGTTCCCATTTTCTGACTCCTTCCTCTTTGACGGTGGGTCATTCTAGAAACAGACCTGAAAGCTGTTACAACTTCCTCCCACATTGAGGAATTCACTTTTCACTGGCCTCAGTACCTACCCCAAATGACTTCTTGGGGTTCAGAACTAGCCCCAGCTGGATACAAGTCCCCTTTCCTTCAGAACTGATATAGTCCTACACACGAGCCAACATCTTTTCTCAGTTTCCTCTGCTATGTAGTTATGTGGCTGAGTGCTCCTATAATAGCACACTGTAGCCCCAGGAAGAGCATGCTTCAGTTTTCCTATACCTCTATCTTCTCTGGGTTTGGGGGATAGGCGTGGCCAAGGTGGCTTTCCGTGACTTGTTGCTACATCACGTTGGGCTGAAGGTAGAGGAAGGTTTTGCTAGTGGAGACTACAGCCATGAGAAGTAGATTGCTGAATGCACTCCAAAGCACAATTCTGTATGTCAGGTTGTGCCACCATGCCGAAGTGAGGGACAGTTGGGACAGAGGTGCTGCTACTACTGATGAACCAGTACTAGGAATAGACTATTGAGTAACTTTAAGTAGTTTTTATAGTGCTCTCCATACATTATCTCATTGGCTAAAATAAAATATTTTTCATTGAGAAGTAAAATGATATAGTTGGTATTCAAGAGCAACCATTTGTAATTTAAAACCATTCATTTTAAATGGAACAATCTTTGTGGCTAAAGAAAAGAATCAAAAGATTTCCTGAAGACTAAGTCATCTTCCTTGTTACTAATTTGAAGTTTGTAGGACCTTGGACAAATCACTTACCCTCTCTGACTGTCAATTTCATCTCCTGTAAGAGGGTGGATGAGAGCAGTTAGCTAGACAAGATAATCTCCATTTGTACCCCAATATTCTATGATTCTAAGTCACATTCTAGCCTTATGTAGAAATGCTTTCGATGAGCTGGCTTCTCAGCTCCCTTCCATAACTATACTGCCAAAAATTAATAAAAAGCACAGGGTATATGTCCCAGGGGTCTAAACTGGCACTGAGCTCCCTATACAGGACAGCCAGGAGTGGGTATTATATTGAGAGGCAAGCATGGGCTCAAGGCCAGGAGCAGACAGTTCTTGACACAGCTTTGTGAGTCCTGGTACACCCTGCCCTGGATCTAAATAATTTTCCTCTGTGTAAGCGCTTGGGAATTTAAGGACTCTTGATGATACTCTTCACAACACTTCATGGGTACCTCAGACAGTTTAGGGATCGAGCCCCCTACTTACCATCTTCCTTGCATGGGTAGGTCTTAAGCACCAACCCAATTATCTACCAACTGCAGTCCCTGGCCCAACACAATAGGGAAACACATTTTTTAAATGCCGAAATCAATTATTTCATTGACTGATGTAGGGAACTGTCAGTGAAGAAATTCCCTCTACCAGTGAAGATCAGCAACGTTTCTGCAGCTTTTAGATTTAGAGTCATCTGGGGCATTGAGAAATTGAGTGAGTTGGCCAGGGTCATGCAACCATTACGTTTTAGAGGTGGAACCAGAATCTAGGTTTTCCTCTCTATTCACAGAGCTGTGATGAGTCATGGATATATGAACTCCTACATACATTAGAAATATAGCAGCCAATGAAAAAGGAATATTTATAAAGAGCAACATCAATCCTTATGCACTTATAAAAGGTGGCTTATAACATCCCCAGATGACTATAGACAGAAGCAGTCACGTCATAGTGGATAGAAAAACGAATTCTGTATCAGGAAAACTTGGGTTTAAGTCACTCTTTCCATACATACAGGCTGTGTGATCCAGGCCAGCCCCTCAACCTCTCAGTGCCCACAGGCAACTCTATGGCTCCAAACTGCAGAATGAGTATGGATCTGCATGGGTGGTAGGAGTTTCCTCACTGGGTATTCCCTACTGAAAAGAAATCACAGATCTAACATTATGGGTATGAGATGAGATTTGTTTCCTTTGTCTATTTATTAGCAAATTAAAATATTATTCAATTGAACCTTCAAGAAGCACTAATTCAAGATAAAAATCTTGGCTCAAAGTCTGCAAAAAAGTTTGTTCATTTTACACATTTAAAAACTGTATTCAGTAACTAATAACTAAATCACAGTAAATCCTACTTCACAATTTTGATTAATGATGATGATAATAATCATAATTCACCTTCATACTATACTTTATTGTTTACAAAGTGTGTTTCTCACAGCAACCTTGGAAAGCAAATAATGTAGGTAATATGATAACCCGTTTTACAGGTTGAAATGGAAACTCAAAAAGCTATAATCATGCAGTTAGAAAGGGTCCTGAGCCCCACATGATCTCAAATCTTTAGATTCTAAAGTCCAGCACTCAGTTGATTTTTGAAGTTGCCCCAGGAGTTGGATAAGATTATCTCAAATATATTTTCAACTTTTAAATCTGTTCTCTTAAACTGGCTTTGAGCCACTCACATCCACTCAAGAGAGGGTCAGATTCCTGTTTCTATACCCAGGTATAAAATCCTGTTTGAGGGTTATTGCTGAAGAAGCCCATCTTTACTAATCATTTTTCTTGTGACAGACACATGGGAAGGTCATATTTACTGGCTCATTTAACCCCCACCCCAATGTTTCAGGGACAATGTTATTTTTTGGCTCAAAAAAAAGACATCTCCCAAAAAGAGGGAGTAAGAAAAGAGTACTCAAAGTGCAATATGAGTTGGACATCCAGCAGGTCATTTATGCCTACAACAAAAACAATGGTAACCATAAAATAATCACAGTAGCCACGAACAAAAAGATTTACAAATAATCCAGTAACTGAGCTTATAGCTACTAGTACAATTAGCTGAGAGGCTAACAGTTGAGCCACAATGGAACATAAAACAGTTTGCAAGATGGCAAATTACCTATATTTACATTTTACACTATCTGAACACTCTACAGGTAAAAACCTGCTAGAGAAAAGCCAAACAGCCTTTCTTTCTGAAGGCCTTTCTCTGGTGCAGAGGCTTCCCCTCCATTGGACACTGTCACTCTGATGAACAACATTGATGCTGCCTTGTTTTCCAGACCTTTGAAACTCAGAAGGTCAACTCCTTAAGGAAAGGAAACACAAAAGAGAAGTGGCATCATTCTAGGCTCAGACGGACCTAAGTAGGGCATGTTCTCAGGTCTACTTGAAGCTAGCTGGAAGATAAAGCAGCTGCCCATCCTCTACTCAACTCTGTAGTTGCAGCTCAAATAATCCTTATATTTTGAAGACAGAAAGGAAGAAACAGCCATATATCTGAGTTCTGGTTTAGCAGCCAATTGGGAGACGCTTCATCATCACACAGTTAGAAATGCCTCATTAATGAGGATATATGGACAAAAGCACCTTCCTCCCCACTGCAAGCTCCCAGCATCCATTTGGAGGTCACTTGGAATAGGAATGGCAATTGGGCATGCTCTGTGGGGGTTGGGGTAGGGTGGGAAGGACTCAGTTACATCTTTTAAAAATCAAATGTACCTCAATTATGTTTATGTTTTGATCATAACAAATTCATTAATTGACTTTAACTTGCCCAGGGTCACACAGCTAGTAAGTGTCTGAGGGCAGATTTGAACTCAGGGAGATGAGTCTTCCTGACTCCAAGCCTGGCACTCTATCCACTGAACCACCTAGCTACCAGGTACTCTACTAAATTTTACAAATATGTCATTTGATTCTCACAACAATCTTATTTTACAGTTGAGGAAACTAAGGCAGGCAGAGGTTAAGTGATTTGTCTACAGTCACACAGCTAGTAAGTGTCAGAAGCCAATTTCAGCTCAGATGACTCTAGGCCCAGTGCAGCCTAGCTACCTCTAACAAATTAGAAAGAAGATGGGTGATTAGAACACCCAAAGAATGATGGAAAGAGGGAGGGATAGCAGTCAGAAGATTTTAGCAAATCCCAGATTAGTCACTTACTAGCTTTGTAACCCTAACCTCTCTGAGATTGTTTCCTTGTGTATAAAATGAAGAGGTTATGCAATCTCTAGGGTCTCTTTTGGCTCTAAAATCCTCAGTCTAACAAGTTGGGTGTTTAGGATCTCTTATGCATGTAGAGGAAGACTCAACTCCCTGAGCTCAAATCTGGCCCCAGACACTTACTAGCTGTGTGACCCTGGCCAAGTTACTTAACTCTGTAAAATGGGCTAGAGAAGGAAATGGCAAACCACTCTAGGATTTCTGCCAAGAAAACCCCAAATGGGGTCACAAAGAGTCGGACTTGACTGAAAAAAGACTGAAAAACAAAATAAATCAAACCTTCCTTCCTTCCTTTTTTCCTTCCTTCCTTCCTCCCTCCCTCCCTTCCTTCCTTTATCCTTTCCTTCCTCCCTCCCTTCCTTTCTCCCTTCCCATTAATGGTAGATTAATCTTCCTCTTGATCATATCATTCTGTTTCTCAAGAACTCCAGCAGTTCTCCATCTTCTACCAAATAATTGTCAAGCTCCACGTAGACTAGCTTTCAGGGCCCGCCACAAATAAGCCCTAACCTACTTTCCAAGTCTTATCTCATTCTACTCCTCTGTTTTTAGCCAGTGTGCCCCTTGTACCTCAGCTACATCAAGGAGCTGAATGAGAGTTCATTTACTGAGGCAAAGTCAGACAATTAAAAATAATAATTTCCTAGACAATATTGAGAAACAAAGTCGTCCCCTTGTTGTGAAATGTTGGCAACTGAAATGGCCCCCTGCCGGGATAGTGTGGGTGAGGGAGTGAATGTGTGTGTGTGTGTGTGTGTGTGTGTGTGTGTGTGTTGCCAAATGTGTTTGATGCAAAGAAAACAATTCTGAATTTGGCAGGGTCTGTGAATGTCTGGCAGACCAGGTGAGGATGAGAAACTTACTCAGCTCTTCTTGGGGGACAAGGTAAATCTTGCTTCATATCCAGGACTTCTCATCCTCTTCAAGAAAAGTGAAAGCCAGAGTTCAGACAACAAGAATTCTCACTTCCATCTGGAGCTCCTTTCTTGATTCCTTTGCTAAATTACAGAATGGCAAAGCTGAAAGAAATCTTAAGAATTATCTGCTCTAACTTTCTTGTCTTAGAGAAAGCCTGAATGATAAAATGACCCACTATAATTCATGGCAGCAGGGACTCAAACCCAGGTCATCTGACTACAAGCTGAGAGTTTTCTCCACAATACCACAATGTTTAATAATTGACCCAACTTCTTTGGGTTAGTGGATCAATCTACTAAGTTTTTCCTCCTTACAAGTATGGAGGCTGAAAAGTCTGAGAATTTGGTTTCTTCTCCTACACGCCGGTCTCCATCTTTGCAATGATCATCCTCCTTGAAGTTTTAGAGATCTGAATTTGTCCCAGATCCTTCACTTAATTAGCCATACTTCATTGCTCAAATGATCACTTTGAGCCTTAGTTCACATATCTGCAGGGAAAGAAGGGGAAAGGAACAAAGCTTTTATTGAGTACCTACTCTGTGATAAGCACTGTGTTGGTTGTTTTTGAGTCCTTTCATTCATGTCTGACCCTACTTGGAGTTTTCTTGGCCAAGATAGTAGAGTGGTTTGCCATTTCCTTCTCCAGCTCATTTTACTGATAAGGAAACTGAGGCAAACAGGTTAAGTGACTTGACCAGAGTCACTCAGCTAGTAAGTACCTGAGGCAGGGTTTGAACTCATGAAGATAAGTCTTCCTGATTCTAAGCCCAGCACTCTAACCACTGCACAACCTAGCCGCCCAAATACTGTGCTAAGCACTTTACAAACATTATCCTGTTTGACCCTCACAACAACCCTGTGGGATAATTGCCATTAACTACTCCATTTCCATGAAGAAAATGAGGCAGACAGAAGTTAAGTGACTCGCCCATGGTCACTCGGCTAATAAGTATTTGATGACATATTTGAACTCAGGTCTTCCTGACTGCAAGCCAGGTGTCTATCCACTGTGCTTCCTAGACTCCTCTAATGTAATATATACGTAAAATGAGAATACTACCAGTACACAGAGGTGTGCTAATAAATGTTTAACAACTGGTTCTCTGAGAAAAAAATGTACACAAGAAACACTTGCAATTTTAATCTACAGTAGCAGTTTCTCCAGCACTTTCTTAGGTCTCAACAATGAACAAAACAACAAGTAAAACCCTGATTTGTAGTGTTTGCGGATTTCCCGCATCTAAAAGCTCACACTGAAAATTTAACAATCATCTCAGGAGCTGGGAAGAAGTGCCTCTAACACATCCCGGTGCTACCAGACTCATAGAATTACTGTGAGGAAGGCATGTATAAACCTTAAAAATGCAGTAGCAATATGAGTTCCTGATTATTTTCCTACTGGGTGGAATAAGAGAAAGAAAGCTAGCCTTGAAGACTTGGGGTCAAGTCTCACTTCTGACACATACTCCCTATGTGATCCTGGACAAATCACTTAATTTCTGGCATTCCAGGTAATTCTCTAAAACTATAAATTGCAGAGCTATGAGACCTGCATCAGTTTTCACTGAGAGTTCCCTACGCTGATGACATCACGTAGTGCTTGGCTTAATAAATGTTTATGAATTGATCTGCATGGAGAAAATTAAAAAAACTAAATTGGATTAAAATATTTGTGTTACTTATTACAAAGGGTGATCAAATTGACTGGCTGTGATTCTTCATTTCCTTACCTGTAAAATGGGAGTAATGGGATTTTTACTGTGTCCTATGAAAGGTTAATGGTCATACCAATCCTTCCTCAGGGGATTGTTATGGGGCTCAAATGAGGGAGTAAACTGAGTGCTTTGTAAGGATCAAATGCGTGTGTCCATAAGTGATTATTGACTGCATAATGGGGTGGAGAGGAACAGAGAAAGAATATGAGGGGATTCCCACATTCCCAGGCACCAGCCTGGCCTGTGATTCACAAACAGACTCACTGTAAACACTTGGGCGTTGTAAAAACTAGGCCTGGAAGCAGGTGAGGTTCCTATTTTCTTCAAAGAGGAAGTTTGGGAGATGGCCCTCCAGGAGGGCTATTAACATCCTTGCAGATGTGGATGGACCCTGAAAAGTTCCCCGGCCTTTTATTTTTTTCTCCTCTTTCTCATTTTGGTCCTCAGGGCAGCCGCTGAGTTTATTTCTTTTATGAATCTGTGTTTATCTTCCAGCAGGGACCTGAAGGGTCCCTTTGTTTATGGTCTCAGGAGGAAGAACAAAGTTAGAATGCTGTTTATCTTGTGAAGGACAAGGAGGAAGGTTGATGTGTGCTGAGTCATACTCCACCATTAAATAAAGAAATAGAATGGAAACCCTCCAGCAAAGCAAGCTGGGAGGGGGGGACCTTGGGGATGGGTGCTTGCCCCAGGGAAAGCTGGGGTTCTTAGGCTGTGATGTCAGCAGGGTTTTTGCTATGTGCAAATCGTACCAAATCTTGTTAGTTTCCTGCCAGGGCACTGAATGCCTTTGGCTCAGTGTGGGTTTTGGCTCTGGCTGGATTTGCTATAAAGGGGCTTTGGGGGTACATAAGTCATTAATATTAGCAAGATCTTGATGAATGCCGACCATATGCTGGGAGCATTTTTTTCATTAAAGCTTAAGTGACCCAAGTGAAATAAAGCACAGCCCAGAAACTTGCTAAGCCTATAGATGCAATGTCAGTGTTCACTAGGTCTAGCACTCTGGTCTGTGGTTAGGATTTTGTTTTGTTTTGTTTTAATGGCATCCTATTGGATCCCCAATCCAGAGACCTGGGTTTGAATCCTGACTCTGATATCATTAACAGTTTGGCCATAAACAAATTTTTGTCTCCTTAAGGCTTAATTTCTTCTTCAAAAATAAAGACATTAAGACTTGTACTCCCTACTTCACAGAACTGTTATGAGGAAATTGCTCTGTAAACCTTAAGGTGAAGTGTAAATACGAATTTTCTGCACTAGCTGTGTGAACCAGGGTGAGGCGCTTAATCTCTCTGCGACTCAGTTTTCTCAACTGCAAAATGGTACAATCACATTTGTACCATTTGCCTCCCATAGATGTTGTGAGGAAAGTGCTTTGTAAATCCTTAAAGCACCACATCTGTGCGAGTTGTTATTTTTATTAGAGGAGTAGAAATGCCTTTTGAGATTTCCTTCTATCTGTTCTGTTTGTACAGAATAGCTCAGCTCACCCACTGTTCTGTGCCATTGAATAGGACTCTTTCTAAATGACTGATCCCAAGCTGCCTGTATACAACAGCCCTTTAGAATTGCAGTAGATTAAGTCTTAACATTTATTTTTTATCTTTGTGTATGTGAGTTATATTAGCAGTTTCCTACCCACCCACCTACCTCACCCCAGTAAGTGTGAATAAGCCCTTGCTCTCAAATACACACACAAGAAACAAGAAAAAGTTTACCTCCTCTAATCATGATGTGTAAAACACCCTGCAGGAGTAGGGAACCTGCAGGCCCTGAGGCCTCATGTACCTCTCTAGGTTCTCAAGTGCTGCCCTTTGACTGAGTCTAAACTTCACAAATCCCCTTAATAAAAGGATTTGTTCTGTAAAACTTGATCTCAGTTAAAAGGCTGCACTCAAGGACCTAGCCTACACATCTGTAGCCTAGAGGCCACAGATTCTCCAACCCTATTAGACTTTTCTGTTCAATTATTTACTGGCCCCAATTAGTGCCTGAGTCACTTTGTCCCAGGGCAACTGAAAGCTCCAGAGGTTGAGTGAAAGAATTACTCTCTTATTAAAAAGTAGAATTTATGTTGTTGCTGTTATTTTTAAGAAGTGTTTATATTGTTAGGGTTCTCTTTGTTTGCTCCATTTCTGCCCCAGTAGCAATGTTAGGCATTGAAGAAAGTTGGTGAGGGGTGGCAGAAAGAAAGCCATAGTAATCCAGTTAAATTAAAAGGGGCTAAGGAGGCAATGTAATGTGGTTGGTTGGCTTCTGACAAGGGTCTGTCTAATCTGAGAATCAATAGATCTAGCTTTGGGATTCAACTCTCTCTACCTAGGGCACATCTGTTTCCCTAGAATTTCAGTTTCCTGACTTGCGAAATGAGGGACTTTAGTAGGAATGATTTCTGAGTTTCTTCAAGCTCTGATATTCAGTAGTGTAGGGCCAACAACTATGTCAAATGTGGTTTTGAATATTTCTTGCAGAAAATTGCCGGGGGTTTGCTGGTGGTGACAGTTACAGGTGTGACAGAGTTCACCTATCTTCCCAGGAGTGAACTGGTTTGGAGTTTGAGAGCACTGGGACAGCTACATCTTCCCTAGGCATCCATATTTTGAGAAGCCTTTGACTGGGATCCTCCACTTGTCTGTCAAAATTCTCCTGAAGACAATGCCTCTTTGACTTTTTCTTGCTGGCGTAATATTTACTTTCCTTCTTAAATCAGTGACTCCTTCCCCCACCCCCTACATTCTCAAGCAGCTCATGTCAGACTGGGCAAGGCCATACAGCTGCACCAGGGAAGCCAAAAACTACAGTAACAAGAAGGGGAAAATGCCACCCGGATGATGGAGAATTAACCAACTGCAATGAAACCAGAGCAGCACGGCAGGCCCCTCTCTAAAGCTTGCGGAACTGGGGGATGCTTGATTGAGCAATATTTTGATCTTTGCCATAGGTCGTTTTGTTAGACACAGCTTGGAAGCTGGATCTGAGGTCCCCAGTGGGCCTTTTCAAAATGTTAATGAGTTTGTATAGAAATGAGTCTGGGTGGTATCTTGGAGGTGTTGCTTACTCCAAGTCAGGGAAGTACTACTTGGGAGACTGATCTCTCTGTTTAAATAGTAGGGCTCCCCAATGATCTTAAGACTCCCAGAGGGCAGGTATCCATTTAAAAAATATTTTAAATGATGAAACAGAACTTTGGTGGGACAGCTAGATGGTGCAGTGGATAGAGTGCCCAGCCTGGAGTCAGGAAGACTCATCCTGAGTTCAAATCTGGCCTCAGACACTTACTAGCTGTGGAAACTGCAAAGGTCACTTAAACCTGTTTGCCTCAGTTTTCTCATTTGTAAAATGAGCTGCAGAAGGAAATGGCAATCCACTCCAGTATCTTTGCCAAGAAAACCCCAAATGGGGACATGAAGAATTGGATATGAATGAAATGACTGAACCACCACAACAAAAGAACTTTGGGGGTAACCAAATAACTATCATTCTAACAGCTCCTAATCGGAATATTTTTATATTCATCACATTTTAGAGCTAGAAGGGACCTTAGCAATCACATTGATTGTAGATTCTTAATCGGTTTTTGTGTCAGAAACTCTGTTGGCATTGGCATTGGCAGTCTTGTGAAGCCCTTCTCAGAATAATGTTTTTAAATGCATAAAATAAAATATGTAGGGTTAGAAAGGAAACCAACTCTATTGAAATATAGTTATTAAAATATATAGTGTTTAAAGTGCACAAACTCCAGGCTAAGAACCTATGATCTAGATTAACCTTATTGTGTTGCAGACAAGGCAACTGAGGCCAAGAGAGGCAATATGATTTGGATAAGCTCCCAGAATTGGTGACAGAATGGGGACTTGAATCCAGACATTTGTCCTATTGCCCAGCCCTGGGCACTTTTCCATTTTTTTTCCATTCTATCACAGATGCCATTCCAAGGAATCCATGCTAGATTTCTAGGTCATTCTAGGACCCAGATTTTGAAGAATGAGCAAGAGGGTGATAATATCATCCAGATGTTGGAAAGATGAGTCTGCTTCAGCCATTTAATTGCTATAATAATGAAAGGGGTCACTAAAGGAAAAGTGTGATTAAAGATTTTGATCAAAGCAGAAGGTAAGGTTGAGTAGGTTAATGATACTGGTGGGGTCAGGATACCGAGAAACTCCAAGATCAGAAAGACCTACTGTTTTGGAGCTGTGTGAACTAAATGAGGAACTGGAGGAGTCTGTTATTTATGACATTTAATCTTATTTTTACTTCTAGTCTCTTAAAACATTTTTATTGATACATTTTAACATGAACAATGCATCCCAACAAACACATGACACTCCCACAAAATACATTTCCTTGAAAACAAGTAAAGCAAAACCAATTAAAAGGATTATTACAATTTGTAGTTTGTGCCATTTTCCACTTTTATAATTTATTAAGAAAGAAGGGAAGGATGTATATTTGGGCTTTAAAAATCTGATATTAACGTTGGTCCTTGTATTTGACCTGAGTTTTGTTGCTTTTTAATGTTTCTTTCATCTGCAACATTGTAGGCATGTTGTCTCATCGTTTGGACCAATTTTGCCACAGGTCCAGTCATGAGTTAGCATCCTGTTATCCTGAAGTCCCTCCAACATCCAATTTTTCCATTTTTTACCACCTTTGCTGATTTTATGGGTGTAAGGAAATACTTCAGAGTCGTATTGATTATTTTGCATTTGTCTCATTATTAGTGATTTCCAATAATTTTTCAGATGGTCAATAGTTTGTATTTCTCCTTTTTCCATATGCTCATACATATGAAGGAGTATCTCATTGTACAAATCTATGTTCATTTATACCTTGGAAATCAGCACAGGCTACAATATAGGACTTGATTTATTGTTTGATTGTGTAGACTTAATAAATGAATAGAAACTGTTAACAACGCAGATTATTTTTTTTTCCTTTTAGAAAGTCAGTTGTTAAACACGTACCAGCATACCGCTACCCCGAAGTTCTCCACTGTGATAATTGACCTTCTCTGGATTTTCTCCAGTTTTATAAGCATTGTTCTTTTTTATGAACTGAACATGATACACTGGTTATGATTTGATAAGGATAGAGTACAGCAAGATTATCACCTGTGAATGTAAACATCTCAAAGGGGGAGATTGTCTTTGCTTTTGTTAACCGCAGCATATATATAACATTTGTTGTTCAGTTGTTCAGTCATTTCCAACTCTTCATGACCTTGTATGGGGTTTTCTTGGCAAAGATACTGGAATAGTTTGCCATTTCCTTCCCCAGTGGATTAAGACAGAGGTTGCTATTTGCCCAGGGTCACACAGCTAGTGAATATCTGCGGCTTCATTTGAACTCAAGTCTTCCTGACTTCGAGCCCAGCACTTTATCCACTGAGCCATCTATCTGCATGTAGAATAGTAAGTACTTCATAAATGGTTTTTAAAAAAATTATTCATGATAACAGGTAATAGAGAGAAGGCAGTAGTGCTAAATTCATATTACTTCTTTTTTCTCTGCAGAGGAGAATGATCTTTTCACTGGAGGGGAGGGGAGGGAACCTAAACCTGCTTTCCATCATGTTTTCATTATTTCATTTGCCCCAAGTGGAACTTCTAACCTTTCTTTAATCTTCCTCTTCCCCCGGTATAGCTTAAAAATTGTCTTACCCCTTTTATTGTACTTTTCCTTCCTGACCAGACTTAGTTCATTCTCAGCTTTAGAAAACCCAGCTTAATTTTACTAAGACCCTGCTCCACTTTGTCTCCAAATTCAATTACCTAATTAACATTTTAATTTTCTTTAGCCCTGAGATACCTCTCAGCTAATCTGGGCCCTTAGCCCTCTCCCTGCTCCATACCTAACCTTTGTGGTTTGTGGACCAGGTTCACTTCAGGGAAATTCTGATCTTTAATTAAGAGTGTTACACTCCCTATTCTCAAATTCATTGTCTCATTAACAAATCCCCACTCTGTGAATGAGGCTAATTATAGTAAAAGTAAAGGATCACAAGTCTAAGGTGTTCTTCAAGAAGAGGGGAGAGTGTACTTTATCAATCAGTTATGGGATAGGTGTTTTATTACTATGCATAAAGAAATGCTAACCGTAGAAAGAATCAGCATTCATTAACAGAAAAATTATAAAATAATTCTGTCATTTAACACATAACTACAGTAACAATCAGCTCAGAGCTGAATATTTAAGCCTTACCAGAACCTATTGCTGGATAACTAGCCATTTCGCACTTCACCTTGGCTTGGCATTGTCCTGATCACTCCAGGCACTTGTCTGGTGGTAAATCACCCAGGATCAGTCCAGTCCTCTTACTGGTGGTCTGCTTCTCTGTTGTAGAAGTGTAGCTGCTACATTCCCAGGCCCTATGGACCTTTTGGAACTCACAAGGTCACCACCAGTCCTAGATATGTCCCCCCTATTAGATACACGTTCACCCAAGAGAAGGAAAGAACAAACACAAAAGAGGAAATGGTGGCCATATATTCACATCATCTCCTATTGAAAATGATGAGTCAAACATGGCCAGAAGCAGGCCCCAAGCTTCCATATTGTTGTCTGGAACCTAGAACTGGGCATTATCCAGGGCTATACAAAGCACTACATAAATTTGTTGGGGGTAAGGGTGAAAGGACCCTGATACACTCATATTTCTTTTTTTTTAAATCTAAGCTACTTATTGAGTTCATCACATCAATCCATGGCATCAGTCTCATTAGAGAGATTTTTTCCTCCTCCTCCTGCTCCTCCTCCTCCTTCTCCTCTTCCTCCTCTTCCTCAAAATTGTTCCTCTCAGAATTTTCTTCTCAAACGTTTTCTATGAGAGATATAATTAGGAATTCTGCTCCTTAGGATGGTGGGAGTGCTGAGTGGACAGATAGAGATGGTAGAATTTGTGAAGAGGACAAAGTCTGGGGTGGGAAAGAAGACTGTGAAACATGTACTGAATTTATTGGTGAAGAGCAAGAGTGGCTAGAAGGATACAACAACAAAGAAGAAAAGATACTGTTAGAGGGAGGGTTTCAAAGTAGCAATGTAGAGTAAAAAATACATATTAAATCCTCATGTTGGCCCCTTGTGTCAGGGTGGTATAGGAGAAGGAGAAGCTAGCCTTAGGGTAGTTCCAAGGAATCTTTGTTCTTCAGAAGAAAATCATGAACACCGATAAATGGAAGGGGTGTAAGAGCAAGAAATCCAAGATGAAAGAGATTTTACTAACAAGAGAGGAGGGTTCCTCAAGGTAGGTGATGTTATAGATTTGGGAGGCCTAGAGCCAACATGTACTGGAGTGAGAGTATGGAGAAAGGTAGTAGGAGAAATGGGTTTCAGAGGCAGGGGAGAGTAGAAGAAAGCAAGTAGTTGAGGGGAGATAGTACATTGTGAGAGGAATGGTACTAACCAATCCCTTCCCCCTCCTCTTCTGAACTCTGAAGCCAGTGACCATACTTTGTCACCTTCAAGGTACCTTCCTCTTCTTCCCCCTATAATGGTTTGTACAGGCAGATGATCACACAGAACTAGACCCAGGAGTGTCAGTCCCTGATACACAGCACAGAGAAAGCAGTGTCCACTCATTAGGGAAGAAATAGTGTCTCCTCCGCCACACACCCCCCCGCCCCGATGTCGGTACCTCCCAGCTGCCCTATCCTACTTGAGTCTCTTCTTTCCATTTCTCTTGGGCTGACTTCTCTAGTGGAATTTTATACCATGGGATGCTTCCTAAGAAACTTTTGGAATCTGGGCTACTAAGATCTTGTTTGCATAGCAGACTAAATATGGCTTGCCCTTCCTTCTCTATCGCACAGCCTAATGTAAATAAGATCTATAAATAAATGATGCAGGATCAATTTTAATTTTAATTCCCCCTTTGATTAATTATATATATAAATATATATATATATATATATATATATCATAGATCACTTATCTATAATCTAATCCTATAAGATCTTTAACATAATCATTATCAACAGTAGGGTGCAGCAACACAAGTTTGTTTGTTTGGTTAAGGCAATCTTTTGATCCATTTATTGACAGGTAGCATGCCCCTGCTAATAAATGTTATTTTGCTAAGGAAAACAAATTACAAAGCCTAATGTAAAGCTGTGCCCTTTTAGTAGTTTTGTGAAGTTGAGGCAAAGACAGTTAATGAAATCTTGTAGTGGGAACAGTATACTAACCACCATAATAATTCCTATTGTTTTTATCTGGAGAACTTTGTGAAGTTCAAAGTATATATAAATACTGTATAACATATATATTACCATATATTATACTATATGTTAATACTCTATAGTACCATATTAATACTAATATATTTAGTACTACAGAATACTTATATACATATCAAAGTATATTATATATCATATATTTCATCAATATCATTATACATATAACATATATTAAATAAGATATATTGAATATCAGAACAATAATACTATATAACATACATTACATATTATATAACATTTATATGATACATTTCTATTATTTTTTATCAATATATAACACTTCATATAATATGTGAAATAAATACCTGTATACACATAAACATATGTTGCTTCCCAGACTTAAAATCCTATATCAATGCAAGTTGTTATTACTCCTATCCGGTAATGATGGCTATCTGTAGGCAATTTTCTCCCTTCTCCTTCTTTCTCAATTTAAAGTCCTTCAAATTATATTTTTAAGAATCCACATAAATTATGAGGGGAGTCTGGGTGGTATAGTGACAAGCACACTGGTCTTGGACTTAAAAGAGCTGTTTTTAAGTCTCAGTTCTGACACTTATTGACTGTGTGACCCTGGTCACACAGGGGAAAGCACTCTATAATCTCAAAAGCTCCCTATCAATGTTAAGGCCCTGGGGAAGAGGATACCTATTGGCCCAATCAGAAACAGAGCTGATTGGTCCATTGCTTTGTGTTGGGTAGAGTATTTCCCATTTGTTTCACACTTGACTGATTCTAAGCACAGTAGGCATTTAACGAATGTCGATGGAACTAAATTGAATTAGTTGAACTACATTATCTCAAAGGTCACTTCTGGCTTTCTAATGTTATGAGTCATACTGGATAAAACATGTTAACGCTAAATACAAAATATTGATACGGACTTTCCAAAAAACATAGTTGCTATACCCAGGTAAAAGTTATTTTTTTAACTCTTTATTTAGATATATTTATTCACAATAGAATGTTAAATTTTTTTTACTAGTTTTATAATTTAAATCTGTTCTTTGAGGATGTGCAGTCAAAAGAAAATAATAGCTTTTTAAAAAGGCAGAGACCAAATCTCTATCTCCAAAGTTTTGTGAAATCCAGAAAATAATGAGGCCTAGAGAATTCAAAAGGACCCAGGGTCTTTCACCTCAGGGTCACCGATTCAAGCCTGGTCTGGGTTAATCTTAATCCAAAGCCATCATTAGAAGGTGCTGGTTGCTGAGAATGCTCATATATAGTAAATGAAATTGGGTTCAGCCAGGTTCCTGGTGTGTGCTCCAAGACAGTATCCTTCATACAATCCACCCTGCCACAGCTGTTGCTAATTGACACCTTGATTGGCAGTTCTTCCCGAGAAAGTGAGAGCTGCATAGACCAGGGAACCAACCTTCTCCTCAGCCCCCCTGGTGAGAAAGCCCTGAGGTCAATACTGAGGCCTGCTGGCAAATATGAACACTATTCCACTGTCACTCTCCACCATAGCTCAGGTCTGAGAGTCAATAGACCCTCGTCACTCAGACATTGGAGCAACCTCCTTGTTTCCTTTGGAGAATAATTCATGCATTTATAGCTGACCCTCCATGGATTGATGAATCTGCAGTTCTAGAAAACATTTTGCATTTCTTTTTTGCTCTTCGTGTCAAATGTGCTATAGAATTTATTAGAGTAGATGCCCTAAGCCAGTTAATCACAATCGATTTGATGATTTCAGAATATAATGGGGTAGATCATGATATGATAGCTTCTAGTGATCCTTTCCACCACATTCCTAGTATAGCATTTAAAATACCAGTGAGCTTCAAAGAGAAAGGCCTACCTAGAAGGAGCTGGTAAGTCCCCTCCCTTCCTGGGGTTCAAGTTATGAACCTTCCCATACTTCCTGACCAACTTCTCTATCATCTACATTCCCTCTATCCCTGGGTGATCCAGGAGTATCGAGTGAAGAAAAAACTCTATACTACAAAATGTTGCCCTGTACTAAGAACTTCAAAATCTTCAGGGGATACTAGATAAATCCAAGGGATTCATATTATTAAAGACAGAAAAAACAAAAAGCATGTCTAGACAGAACAAGGCCTGAATGGTATAGTAAAAAAAGGACCACCCTTTGGCCAAGACACTTGTATTTCAATTCCATCTCCAGTATTTACTATTTTGTGACAATGGACAAATCAGTCCTCTTGTCTAAGTCTTAATTTCCTCATTTGTATAATTTGTATAATAATATTTATACTGCCTGTATCACAGGGTTGCTTTATGGAAAGTGCTTTGTAAGCCTTAAGGTATCATATGAATGTAAAGTATGATGACTGATATAAAATGGTATAAAATAAGTGGGTGTCAGAGTCAAGATTCATACCAGGATCTTCTGACTTTAATTTCTGGTATAAAATAAGGCAGTTAAGTGGCACAGTGGATAAAGCACTGCACCTAGAATCAAGAAGACCTGAGTTCAAATCCAGCATCAGACACTTACTAGCTATGTGGCCCTGGGCAAATTTCTTTGCCTTTATCTGCATCAGTTTCCTCTTTTGTAAAATGGGGATAATAATAACATCTACCTCTCAGGGTTATTGCCAGGATCAAGTAACATAATATTTGTAAGGTACTTTGTAAAACTTAAAGCACTATGGAAAATTATTATTACTAGTAATTAAAATTTTAATTAAAAATAATTAAATCAACATTTTAATTAATTAATTAATTTTAAAAATTTAAAATAATTAATAATATTAATAATGAATTGAATAACGAAGCATCTGTCTTTTGTAGTGGGTTAAGGGCTGGCCCCAGAGTCAGTGAGAACTATGCAGGCATTGATATGTCATGTTTTGCAACCTCACTGATGGAATCAATGGAGACCATAAATTCGCTTGAGTATTATTCTCCCATGGGGACAGCTAGGTGGCATAGCAGATTTAGGGCCAGGCCTGGAGTCAGGAAGACTTGAGTTGAAATTCAGCCTCAGACGCTTACTAACTGTGACCCTGGGTAAGTCATTTAACCTATTTTTGCCTCAGTTTCTTCATCTGTAAAATGAACTGGGGAAGGAAATGGCAAACTCCTTCAATATACTTTCCAAGAAACCCCCAAAGGGGTTTTCATGAAGAATTGGACATGACTGAAACAACTGAACAACACATTTACCCCCATAAATTAGATTACTACAACAGCCTTGGTAAGATATATTGGAAAGAACCCTGAAATTAAAGTCAGAAGATCCTGGTGTGAATCCTGACTCTGACATCCACTAGTTTCATGACTACGGACAAGTGACTTAACCTCTTAAACCCTTAGTTTCTTTATCTATTAAGTTATTTTTGCCAGGGCCTGTGATTTCATTGACATAAGGAACTCCTAGTATGAAAACCTTCTCCACCAATGCAGACAACAGCTTTTCTGTAACTTCTAATCTCAGAGAACTTCTTGGGGCATTGAGAAATTAAGTGACATGCCTATGGACGCATAGCTAGTATGTATCTATGACTTCGGGACTGTAACTGATTTTGCTTTCAGATGAATAGAGCCCTTTATATATTGCCCTGAGATTCTCCTAACATCTGTAGGGCAGATACTAAAGCAGAGTTTTTAACTTTTTTACCCTTTGGAGATAATCAGGATTAAGTGACTTGCCCACACAGCTATTAAGTGTCTGAAGTTGGATTTGAACTCAGGTCCTCCTGACTCTAGGGCCAGAGCTCTATCCAACACCTAGCTGCCCTCAGTTCTTAACCTTTGTTGTGTCATGGATCCCTTGAGCAGTCTGGTAAAGCCTGTGGACTCTAATCAGAAGAATGTGTTTAAATGCATAAAATAAAATGCATAGGATCACAAAATAAATAAATTATATTAAAATATAGTAATGAAAATATATATTAAAAAAATTTGAGGATCCCAGGTTAATATCCCCTACATTACAAACATCATCTCTATTTTACAGATGAGGAAACTTTGGCTTCCCCAAATTCATGTATTCTTCTTAACTTGAAGACCTGTCTCCTTCCACTTCAGCCCAAATGCCCCTTTAAGCCACTCATTCTTATTCTCTTGAAAAGCCCACGGAATTCACACTGCTGCAGAGGCAGTTTCTGGAAGATGTGCATACTCTCAGATCCCAGGCAGGCTGGGGCAACCCAGGCCTTCTCTTTCAACTTGAAGGCAATTTGAAAACAACCTTTCCCTGAAGTTTGGAGTTAAAAGGTCCTATTTCTGCTGAACTGATTCTAATAAGGGAGAAAGGAAAGGAAGAAGAGAAGGAGGTAGAAAAGAAGTCAATCAGCTAGTATTTACAATGTGCCTACCATGTGCCAGGCATTGTATGAAGGAAGAAAGGGAGGAGAGAGAGGATGAAATAAAAAAAGAAAGGAAGTACAACAATTCACCTTATATTAACCTTTTTTTTTGAGGCAATCAAGGTTAAATGACTTGCTCAGGGTCACACAGCTATGAGTGTCTAAGGTCAAATTTAAACTCAGGTCCTGGGCTGGTTCTCTATCTACATATTAACTTTTTTAAACAATATGTTTCTTCTCTCTGTCTTTGTATTTCTCTGCCCCCCCTCTCTCCCCCCCCGTCTGTCTCTCTCTCCCCCTCTGCCTTGTCTATGTCTTTGTCTGTCTGTCTGTCTCTGCCTCTATCCCTCTGTCCCTGCCTCTTTCTGTGTCTCCCTCTCTTTCTTTGTCTCTTTCTCTTTGTCTTTCTCTGTGTCTCTCTCTGTCTTTCTGTGTCTCTCTGTCTGTCTGTCTTTCTCTCTGTCTCTGTCTGTCTCTCTGTCTCTCTATCTCTGTCTGTCTCTGTCTGTCTCTCTTTGTCTCTCTGTCTCTTTCTGTGTCTCTGTATCTGTGTCTTTCTGTCTGTCTCTGTCTCTCCCTCTCTGTCTCCCTCTATCTGTCTCTGTCCGTCTGTGTCTGTCTCTCTCTGTCTCTCTGTCTCTCTCTCTGTCTCTCTCTGTCTCTCTGTCTCTGTCTCTGTCTCTGTCTCTCTCTCTCTCTCTCTCTCTCTCTCTCTGTCTCTCTCTCTCTCTCTCCTCTTCCCGCCATCCTTTCCTTCACCACCTCTTTCAAATAATTTTAGCCACAGCAGGGCTAATGGCCAACTTCTCTTCTAAGGTCCTCTTGTGTGAGGCTTCTCCACATGCATATAGAAACACTCCATCAAAGCAGACAGTGCTGTGATTGAGCTGCAGAGCTCACTGTGTGAACTGGCAGAAGCTGAGCGCTCCCAGGGAAATTCTTCAGACCTCTGCCAAGCTGCCCAGATGAGGGCCGGAATCATGCCGTTGCCCCTAGCATCAGAGTGGCCTAAAGTGCATAAAGAGGGGTAAACACATTCAGTTGGTAATGAGTAGGACTGGGGAGAATCTCATTCTCCCTCTGCTAAATCTGATTTTCTCCCTTCCCCTAACCCGCTCTCCTTTGTGTGTGTGTGTGTGTGTGTGTGTGTGTGTGTGTGTGTGTGTGTGTGTGTGTATTTTCTTTTCTCCACTGGCAATCCCAGCAATCATCCCTATGTGGTCTTCAGCGAGTCAGTCTTAATATAATCACTTTACAAATTATATTAAGAGCTTCCTCTTATCAGATATATCTAGTGCCTGATGAGCAAAGGTGGCAATCACTGGAATACTTACATAAATACATAGAAATAATAATAACTAGGATTTAAATAGGCTTTAAAACTTTTACAGATGTTATCTCACTTGATTCTTTGAGGTAGCTGCTATCATTTTTCTGATTTTATAGATAAAAAACCTGAAGCTGAGAAACGTCAAGTGAACTACCCAGAGTCACACAGCTACCAAATGTCTGAGGCTAGTTTTGAACTTTCTGTTGTTGTTCAGAAGTTTTAGTCATGTGTGTCCCTGTCTTCATGACCCCCTTTGGGGTTTTCTTAGCAAAGGTACTGGAGTGGCTTGCCATTTCCTTCTCCAGCTCATTTTACAGATGAAGAACTGAGGCAAACAGGGTTAAGTGATTTGCCCAGGCTCACAGCTAGTAGTGTCTGAGGCCAGATTTGAACTCAGGAAGATGAGTCTTCCGGACTTTAGACCTGGTACTCTATCTATTGAGCCACCTAACTACCCCAGATTTGAACCTGGGTCTATTCCAATTCCAAGCCCAGAACTCTGTCCACTGTATCAGCTACTTGCCTACAGATAAATAATATAGACATAGACATAGGCACAAACATAGACACAGACATTGACATGGACATAGATAGATGCCTCTATTACACACATATATGCATTTACACAAAATCTCCTTTTACCTCAAGTTGTCTTTAGAATAATAGAATTTAAAGCAGGAGGCATAGAGATCATTAAATCTATTTAGTTATTTTATAGACAAAGAAACTTCCTGGAGAAGTGACTTACCCAAGGCTAGACAGGGAATAAGGAGCAGAGGCCGGATTCCAACACTGGTCCTTTGACACTTAATCCAATGTCCTCTCAAGTCATCACACACAGAGATGTTTCATACAGCTGATGTCATCTGTGGGAATGGCACTGAGTGGACTTGCTCTTTAGACTTTTTCCCGTCTACTCCCCACAGACATTGCCAGAGACTGGCAGCGTGGCTTAGTGATTAAAGCCTTAGCTGGAGAGTCTGTTCTTGATTGAAGCCCTGGTGGACTCTGAGAATCACTGTAGCTTGGAAGTCACTTCATGGCTGTACCTGGGTTTCTTTACTAACAAAATATATCACTTTATTTTTTTGCTCTTTTGATGGATTTCATTTTTATGTTATAAAGGCAAGAACAATATTGAGTTTGGAAAGGAATGAAGAAAGATGTCTTGCAAGTGTCTCATTCACTAGTTCTGATTATGAAGAATTCTTTATTAATATCTTAATAAGAACCACAGAATCTTTTCTATAAGGAATCCCAGAACTCAAACATAAAATTGGCAATGCTACCAAAAAGTTGGGAGCTCAAACATGCTCTATTTATCTTTGATTAGAGTAGCTATTTTCTATTAATTTTCTACAAGTTCAAGGTCTGACGTGTTTTGGGGTAAGTACACATATATAATAAGCAACTTTTATTTATTTTACACACATTATACTTGTTATACTACATATGTCAAGCAAGTAAAATGTATATTAAGCAAACTTATTTATTAATCTTCTTTTATTTGCAATAGTATAGAATGCTAAATTTTTATGACATACGTTTTGGGAAAATCACTGGTCTAATACAATGTGGCATTATCACTTGAATGTATAATGTATGTGGTTAAATCATTCAGCATGCTTACATTTGTGTTACATTTAAAAGTATTTTGATGTAGTGAACAGTTCTTGGGGCATACATCATTCACACCCTGCCCTTCCATCCCCATGTACCAAAAAAACCCAAACAAAAACAAGCTAGATTTGAGGTTAGATGAAATTTTACCTTCTTTCCCTTCTAATTTCACATAAAGACAATCACATCTTTTAACCCTTTGATTCTGTGTCACCTTAGATCTCAACCTCAGCAAATTATCTCAGAAAACTGCTGGGCTTCTCCCTTCTTCCATATTTATATCCTCTCTAGCGGCACACTAGCTATTTAACTCCCCTTGATTGACTCACTGGTCATAGTCCTGCATTCCCCATTCTACAGATAGCTCTGAGGGCAATAACAAATTTTGCCCTCTTCCCAATTTGGCAGGTGGTCTCTACCATCAGACAAATGCCATTCTCATTCTATCTTAGAGGTGAGGGGCAGCCTCTCCATGGGATCATGTTTCGCTTTCCTTCAGCTCTATTTTGAGACTTTCATTTCTTCAGATTTCTACATTCAGTTTTCTAAAATTGTCCAGGAACTAGTGGTTCTGAATGGGTGCCTTCACGCTTTAAAAAAACAGAGAAAATTGGATTGCAGTATATGTAAGCTTTGGATAGAGGCATCTTCTTTTTTATTTTGACCATGTAGTTTTCCTGGTAAATACTGAACTTTAGGGTACCTGCGTTCCTTAAGTTTTCACATTCTAAACAAAAATGAATCTGCCTTGGTTCCCATGAGATCAAGGGTCCACTTTGAACTAAAGACAACTTAAAATCTCAAATTCCTTTGTCAGTAATCCCAGGTAGGCAAGTCAAGCTTGGAGCTGAACTCTGAATGCACTTTATACTGAGTGAACGTGCTGTCAAACTTGGAATGAAAATGTCCTAAAATATTTACACAGTGTTCGTTTTTTTCTTTTTGCTTTTCATTTGAAATGGATGCCTTTTGCATTTGTTCTTACATTTCTTATAAAAGATCGACCTTGGCTTGGGAGAAATAAACATATAATTACCTTCTGTAAAAATAATTGACTTTGAAGAGTGCTTGTTCCTTGAGAAGTCAACTGATTGAAATGAAAAACTTTACATTCTGCTTTTCCAGGTTATACTGGCCAAGTTTCTCAGTTCATGTTTTATTGTACTTTTTGTTGAGCTAAACGTTGTAATGTAGACTGTGGTGTGAAAATCCAAGTGTTAGTTGATTTGAGATTTGGAGAACTGACTAAGGTATAACAAAAACTTAAATTTGACAGGACAACTAAAATTGGGAAAGGTAGATCCTTATACTCTTTTAAAGCTCAACTCAAGCACCACTTCCTACAGAGCTGTTCCTAATCTTTCCCCCTCCCCTTGTTAGTGATCTCTCTTTCCCTAAAATGATTTTGTATTTATTTTGTGGGTTTATTTAACCATATATGTATGTATATGTACATACATATGTAAACATATACATATGCACAATATATACATATACATGTACATATACATATACATGTATGTCTGTGTGTGTATACGGTTTTTTTCCTAGAATGCAAGCTCCTTGAAGGAAGGAAATGTTTTATTTTTATCTTTATCTTTTTTTAAAAAAAACTTTTTATTCTCAGCACCTAGCAAAAAGCCTAATACATAGTAGGTGCTAATAAATCACTAATGAATAAATAAATGGTACACACAAAATTAAGAAAAACAAACAAACAAAACAAAAAAAACAAAAAACCCTAATGGACTGATTACTATTGCTAGCTAAATTTTCCTCTGACATAAATAATATTTTCATGTCAGTTATGTTTACATAGAATGTTGGAATTTCATAGCTAATAGGGACCTTAGGGATAATCTGACCCACTCCATGTTGTTCAGATGAAGAGAGGCCCAAAGAAAAAGTGACTTACCCAAGGACTCACCATTAGTCAATGGCAGAGGCAGGATCAGAATCTAGTTCCTCTATTTCATCATTCAATTAGTGTCCTTTACATTATACGAAGTAACTAAAAATCTAAAGTAACTAGGAAACTAATTTTGTGATGTCTCCAAACATAGACACTACAGATGGTACCAGGCCCTGAGCTAAGCACTAGAAATACAAGTCAAAGTCTCTTAAATATTTGTAGATACCAGTGTAAAACTTGGGCTATCTATCTCTCATCCCCTCAGTCATACCTATGTCTGTTAATATATTTTAGACTTCTTGTATACAGGATGTTGTTGGTAATAGGCTATGGTCTGCTTTGGCCCACCATCCATCTATCCATTACTCTGCTCATCACCTATAATTTTGATTCTTTGGTAGTCATCATCTTCCATGATTTGCTACCATCTAGCTTCAGGGAAAGAATGTTGATTTTGAAAAGACTGCATTGACTAGGGATAGGCACAGGGATTGGTATAGGAAACTTCTAGGTAAAGAAATTCCTTCTGCCAATGCTAGTTGGCACCTTCTGTGGAACTCATAGTCTTAGCATGTTGCCTAGAGCATTGAGAGGTTGTGAATTGCCTAGGTAGGGCTGGACAGCTACAGTTATATGTGCCAGAGACAAGTCTTGAGTCCAGATCTTCCTGGCTTTGAGGCCAGTTCTATATCCACAGGGACCTTGAATTTCTCTCTCTTTGGAAAAGCAGAACTGATGTATAATGTATGTCATGTAATGTAAGTTCCATCTTGGCTTCTTTACTTGTAAAAAGCAAAGAGTTCATGTAGGCTTGTCAGACAATCTCTACATCCTTGGTTTTTTTTTTGGATGTTGTTGAATTAATCGATGGACAAAACTATTACTAGGTAAGCATAGCTAAGTTTTGGAGTCAAAAAACCTGGGTTCAAAATTCCAGTTCTGCTGTTTCGCCATCATGGGCTTCAGGGTGTCACCTGTAAAATGAAAGGGTTGGAAATAATGATAGCTAGGTCCACTTCTAATGCTGAGTCTGTATATATGCAGAGAATGATGTTTTGGTGAAACCAATTGGTAGCAGAAGAAACTCCACTTGTACCATTATTTCTCTTCCTTTTGAAGTGATTGGGTAGTACTTGGTTTCTTTACACCATTAAAAATGGTGAAAATTGTTGAAACAGGTCACTCAGTCAAACACAAATTGTGATATGCAAAGATGCCTATTAAAGCCCTGAGGAAATGCTTTAAATGACCCCAAGTAGTAACAAGTATCCATTTACCAATGGTTGACTTTCTTTCTTTTTTTTTTTTTTTTTTAAATAATTTATTTATTTAACATCTTTGGTTTTCAGCATTGATTTTCACAACAGTTTGAATTACAAATTTTCTCCCCATTTCTACCCTCCCCCCCACTCCAAGATGGCCCCAGTCAGCCCTCCTGTCTATCACCTCCCTCCCCTCTCATCCCCTTTTCCCTTCCTTTCTTGTAGGGCAAGATAAATTTCTACGCCCCATTGCCTGTGTATCTTATTTTTTAGTTGCATGCAAAAACTTTTTTTTGTTTTTGAACATCTGTTTTTAAAACTTTGAGTTCCAAATTCTCTCCCCTCTTCCCTTCCCACCCACCCTCCCTAAGAAGTCGAGCACTTCAACCTAGGCCACACATGTATCATTATGTATACCCCTTCCACAATACTCATGTTGTGAAAGGCTAACTACATTTTGCTCCTTCCCAACCCATCCCACTTTATTGATTTTTCTCCCTTGACCCTGTCCCCTTTCCAAAGTGTTTGTTTTGATTACCTCCACCCCCATCTGCCCTCCCCTCCATCATCCCCCCCCCCTTTTATTTTTTTTTTTTCTTCCTCCCTCTTCTTTCCTGTGGGGTAAGATACCCAACTGAGTATGTATGGTATTCCCTCCTCAGGCCGAATCTGATGAGAGCAAGGTTCACTCATTCCCCCCTCATCTGCCCTCTCCCCTCCTCCCACAGAACTGCTTCCTTTTGCCACCTTTATGCGAGATAATCCACCCCATTCTATCTCTCCCTATCTCCCTCTCTCAGTATGTTGCTCTCTCATCCCTTAATTTCATTTTATTTCTTTTACATGTCTTCCCTTCATCTTCAACTCACCCTGTGTCTGTTCTCTCTTTTACATATATATATGTATATACATATATAAAAGCACACATATATATATACCTACATATACATGCATACATATACACATAGATACATACATACATACACATTCACTTATATATATATACATAAACACATATATACATGCATATTCCCTTCAACTACTCTAATACTGAGGTCTCATGAATCATATACATCATCTTTCCATGTAGGAATGTAAACAAAACAGTTCAACTTTAGTAAGTCCCTTGTAATTTCTGTTTCTTGATTACCTTTTCATGCTTCTCTTGATGCTTGTGTTTGAAAGTCAAATTTTCTATTCAGTTCTGGTCTTTTCACTGAGAAAGCTTGAAAGTCCTCTATTTTATTGAAAATCCATATTTTGCCTTGGAACATGATACTCAGTTTTGCTGGGTAGGTGATTCTAGGTTTTAATCCTAGCTCCATTGACCTCCGGAATATCGCATTCCAAGCCCTTCGATCTCTTAATGTAGAAGCTGCCAGATCTTGGGTTATTCTGATTGGGTTTCCACAATACTCAAATTGTTTCTTTCTGGCTGCTTGTAGTATTTTCTCCTTGATCTGTGAGCTCTGGAATTTGGTGACAATATTCCTAGGAGATTTCTTTTTGGGATCTATTTGAGGAGGTGATCGATGGATTCTTTCAATTTCTATTTTGCCCTGTGGCTCTAGAATATCAGGGCAGTTCTCCTTGATAATTTCTTGAAAGATGGTATCTAGGCTCTTTTTTTGATCATGGCTTTCAGGTAGTCCAATAATTTTTAAATTATCTCTCCTGGATCTATTTTCCAGGTCAGTGGTTTTTCCAAGGAGATATTTCACATTGTCTTCCATTTTTTCATTCCTTTGGTTCTGTTTTATAATATCCTGATTTCTCATAAAGTCACTAGCTTCCACTTGCTCCAATCTAATTTTTAAAGTAGTATTTTCTTCAGTGGTCTTTTGGACCTCCTTTTCCATTTGGCTAATTCTGCCTTTCAAGGCATTCTTCTCCTCATTGGCTTTTTGGAGCTCTTTTGCCATTTGAGTTAGTCTGTTTTTTAAGGTGTTGTTTTCTTCAGCATATTTTTCAGTATTTTTTTGGGTCTCCTTTAGCAAGTCATTGACTTGTTTTTCATGGTTTTCTCGCATCCTTCTCATTTCTCTTCCCAGTTTTTCCTCTACTTCTCTAACTTGCTTTTCCAACTCCTTTTTGAGCTCTTCCATGGCCTGGGACCAGTTCCTGTTTTTCTTGGAGGTTTCTGTTGTAGGCTCTTTGACTTTATTAATTTCTTCTGTCTGTATATTTTGGTCTTCTTTGTCAGCAAAGAAAGAATGCAAAGTCTGAGACTGAATCTGGGTGCGTTTTCGCTGCCTGGCCATATTCCCAGCCAACTAACTTGACCCTTGAGTTTTTTAGTGGGGTATGACTGCTTGTAGATTACAGAGTTCTATGTTCCACGTTTGGGGGGGAGGTGCCAGCTCTGCCACCCCAGCACTGCTCCTTCCCCAGCCCCCAACCCGAACTGGGCTCAGATCTTCGGCAGGCTGTGCACCCCTGCTCTGATCCGCCACTTAATTCCTCCCACCAGGTGGGCCTGGAGCCGGAAGTAACAACAGCTGTAGCTGCCCCACCTCCGCTGCCCCCGGGGCTGGAAGCCGAACCTCGAACTCCTTCTACTCCCGCAGCTTTTCCCACTAACCTTCTCCGCTGTCTTTGGTGTTTGTGGGTTGAGAAGTCTCGTAACTGCCGCAGCTCACATATTCAGGGCGCTATGGCCCCCCTCCACCCGGCTTCTGGGTCTGGATGGTCCACGCCGCTCAAGCTGGGCTCCGCTCCACTCCGTTCCCAGCTCCGTGCAGGACAGACCTCACCCAGAGACCATCCAGGCTGTCCTGGGCTGGAGCCCTGCTTCCCTCTGCTGTTTTGTGGGTTCAGCCGTTCTATAATTGGTTCAGAGCCATTTTTTATAAGTTTTTGGAGGGTCTCCGTAGGGAGCTCACATTATTCTCTGCTTACCAGCCGCCATCTTGGCTCCGCCCCCCAATGGTTGACTTTCTAAGCTAATCAATAAACACATACTTATTTATCGCCCACTGTACTAAGTTGCAAGGCATTTCAGGAACTACAGACAAAAAGTTCCCTTCTTTAGATTTTCCTTAACCATTTCATCAGAATTTCTCCTTTGCCCCTCTCACAATCTACTTAAATGGAAGAGAGACTTTGTTTTGGGAAACAGAAGAGGATTGGGTTATTAGATAAGCCAAGTGAACCTGCATGACTGAGAAGGGGAGTTTATATTTTAAGTAAGGCAATACAGGTTATTCTAGATTCTTGACCAGGGAGTGACCTGTTGAAAGTCTAACATGGTTAGCTTAATTAACCCCTCGAAGGATATTTTTATTTTAAAAGAAGAAATATGGAGAAGAGAATGCTTAACCTAAAAGGCTTAAGAAAATGAACCTGGCAGTAGCATGGTACATAGGTTGAAGGAAGACTTGAAGTGATAAGACCCCAGACTAAGGTGGTGACACTGTGAGTGGGGAGAAAGCGATCGATCAGAGAAACAATTTGAAGGAGAAATCACAGGGAGGTGGGGACTGACTGGAAATACTAATTATAATAGCTGACATTTCTGTCATTCTTTAAAGTTTGCAAAGTCCTCTACATATATAACAACATAGAAACATGACTGGGCTCAGAAGGACTAGTCCACTTGTCCTCTCCTTGTGAAGGAGCTCCTAGCTCTGGACCTGTGAATGCAGATCAATCAGGTTTAGCCCCATAACAGAGGAATTGGGCTCTCTGGCTCTTTAGGCCCCAACTTGGGAGCTCCAAGATCAATGACTTAAAGGTTTGGGGGGAAGAGAAAAGATTCAATGTACAATGTAAATCAGGTAAAGAACAGCTAATTATTTCTTCCACACAAAAGAAATGTTTAAAACACTAAAGATCCCCAAGAATAGACAAAGCCTTGAACATGTAACTTATGCCTACTTACACTTTTGAAGGTTAGACATCAAAATACAAGGCTTTTAGTTACACCATTAAATCAACATTTCACTTTCAGCCGAGTTCTACACTATCTCTCTCAAGGTGTTTATCTTCAGCCAAGCCAGGCCAGGGGTTGGGCTCCTCCTGCTAGTGGTGATCATCTCTTCCAAAAAGCATTGTAATACCTATAAGGTACACCTCTTGTGATGTAGCCAGCAACAAGTGAGGTATCTAGAAGCAAAGGGCCCAGCCTCACCAGCTCAAAAGGTTGTCTCTGAGACGAGAAATGTCCACCCCAGGGTCACTGTTCATCCACCTATTCAGGGAAGAAAACACAAGCAAAGAGGCAACCTGAGGCCCAGGCTCAAACTGGCCCAGCTAAGCCCCTGCTTTAAGTACTATAGTGGAAAATATTGTTTCTGCTAGGGTGAGTATGAGCCTCATGAGAAAACACAGATGTAGAGAGAAGGAGAAGAAAAAGGGGAAGGGGAGGTGAGGAAGGGGAAGAGGGGAGCAGAGGAGAGGGGACAGGAGGGGAATGGAGTGGAAGGGAGGGAAGAGAAAAACAATGGAGTGCAAAACAGAGGAAGAAAGAGGATAGAGAGAAAAGAGGAGAGAAGGAAAGGAAGGAGACAGAGAAGAGAAGAGAGAAAAGAGGAGAGGGAAAGAGAGAGGAAAGAAGAAAGAGAGAGGAGAGAAAAAAGGGAGAGGAGAGAGAGAGAAAAGAGAGGAGAGAGAAAAGAGGAGAGAGGGAAAGAGAGGAGAAAGAAAGAAGAGAGGAGAGAGAGAAAAGAAGAGAGAGGGAAAGAGAGAGAGAGGAAGAGAGAGAGAGGGAGAGAGAGAGAGAGAGAAAGAGAGGTGCCATATACGTTCTGGAGACAGGGAAAGAATGAAATACTTGGAGTCAATCACTCCTTTTAGGGTCTACCAAGTGGGGGCTCTTCCTGGTTCATTGGTACCCTCTTATAGCCATTATGGAAGAGAACCAAGGTACTACTTGGGGTTGTTATATCATCCCCAAATGGCCAGAACCTTGCATACGGAGCCAAAATACACATAAGCTACCACAACTGGCTCAGGATCCCACCTGTTTCCTCCCATTAGACATAAATTTTATTACTTTAGCTTCAAAACAACTCCGTGAGGTAAGTACAGCAGGCATTATATCTCTTGTTTCATAGCGAGGCAGTCTGGCATAATGATAAATGGAAGTAGATAGCCAGGAAGACCGAGGTAAATTCCTGCCTATGACACATCCTGGTCATACGACCCTAGTCAACTCTTAGTGCTTTAGGCAACTTTCTAAAACTATAAATTGCAGACAAGAGGCCAACGTAAATTGATGGAGGGAGTTTTCTCACTTGGGAGTTCTCTATACCAATGGCATCGAAGTTCCAATCCCTATCCTCTCTTTTACAGATGAGGAAACTAATGCTCAGAGACTTGCCCATGGTCCCAACAGCTGATGTTAAAAACAGGATTTGAACCCAGATTTTCATAACTCCAAGCTCAACATTCTAGTTACTAGAATCTTCCTTCCCTCAGTATATATGACAATCACTTTTAATTCCCCAAATATGTACCACTCCTTACGAGTGATTCAGATCCCCACCAAAAGACCTTTGCCATTTCCACTTGGCTATGTGTAGTTTGGTCTGCATGTTTCCTGGATTCTGCTACTACACTTGTTTGGCTACAACTTGTCCTGGCTCCAGCCTTGACAGCACATCAGATTGCAACCACATCGACACTTGGGGGTGTCCAAGAGGTTTCTGACACAACATATGTTTTGCTAATAATGTGTGTGTTGTGTAAAATGACACCTGGTGTGATATGCTTGGAGGGGAAAAAATAGGTGGGGTATAGGAGCAGGAGATAAATCCTGATCAGAAGAAGCTGGGACAACATCCAGGACAATCCAGCCTCCATCAGATGAAGGGTACATGTGTCAGACCTTTCAAAGAATGCTCAGTTTTCCCCAGCAACTTCCTAGTGTCTGTCTCAAATCCTTCCCCTTCCCCTCTCTCTCCTCTCCCCTGGCCTACCTTCCTTTGCTGCAGAGGATCGAGAAACACAGATGGGAGTGATAGCATCTCATCCCTTCCCTCTTTCACTGGCACATCTTCTATAAGAAAGTACATGAGCTGCTCACACACTATCAGCTGGTACCATTGATTAAGGTTTCCAAGTAACTGGACCTGTTTTATTGTGCCCTATGGAACAGTACAAATGCCCCAGGCTCTCCTGGCATGATGGGCCTTGTGTACTTGGCATTTTCCTTGTTGTTTCTTCCTTTAGGCACAGAGTTCACAGTTCCCTTTGCTAAGCCAACTGGGTGGGTGGGTGGGTTCCTATAAAAATATTGGGCAGTTGCCAGGGACTGTGGGTCATGCACAGCTATTCTGCTCTCCTCTCTGAATTCTCAAAAGGTGGCAGAAGTATGTACTGTTTCACAGGCCACTAAACATGGCCCATTGCCCTCTGGAGCAGCCTCAATAATTCTGATTAGGACACAGAAACCTTTGGGAAAAAAAATGGACCCATCTCTCATTTCCTCTCCTAGCTCTACTTCTGACATCATCACTATGGCTCAGCTGGCTTGTCGCTCCGGAAGTTTCCTCATCTCCTGAGGCCTTGTCACCCTGAAACATCCCTCTGCACCTGGAGCCCCCTACTCTCATTGATAATTTCCTCCCAGAGCCTCCATTGTGAGGAAGGGCCCACATCAGCCGTCCTTCATTCTTTTTCTCATTCTGATTCTGACTCTCCAGACTTTTCCACCATGTTCTCCCACAGGTTTCTCCCTACCCCAACCCCTCCTCCAGCTCCCTTCTATATATTGTCTTTCCTCCATTCGAATACAAGTTCCTTAAACCCAGAGACTCTTTTTTTTTTCTTGTATTTGTATCCCCAGCACTTAGCACAGTGCTTGGCACATGTCTTTTTATATCTTTTGTCTTTTGATGGTATGAGTGATGTCTTCTGATATCTTTTGATTCATGCATAAATTGGATTTAAGTGAGGCAAAGTTGTATGAAGTTGTCAGTCTCACTCTCTCTTCCAGAGTCATCACAATCCAGTGGCAAGACATATCAAGATGACTGGTAACTGCTCAAGATTCAGTGGATGACCTTGGTGTCTTTGATGTCTAACAGAGCTCTAAGTGCTCCATAGCACCTGCCTCAGCTGTCTTCATGGCCATTGGAAAAATTGTTCTCATCTGCCCATTCCACCAGGGGAAGTCTTCACATGCTTGGGGTAGACATCTCCTCAACTCATCAAAAGTTTTGGGGCCCCTCAGTTACCCTCAACCTGGTTTAGCCAATCTGCCTAAACAGGTTGTGGCCACTTTACATGCTACAGCCTCTAGGAGCCACAGGTGAGAGTTGGAGAATCAGGTAGATATTAAAGGTGGAAAGCAGCCCTGAAAAGGGCTCAGCAGTTCTCAAACGAGAGGTACTAGTCTTCCCTAAATATACTCTACAACCCATGTGCTTGTTGTCTTGTTTTTGACTCAGTTTTCTTTTCTGTTCCTTGGTTCTGGGACTTTATCAGAGGTTGTTACATGGAAAAAGATCCCACCTGAAAGTCTATGATCAGGAAGAGTCCTAATAAAGACTATGCCAGTCGTGACCTGCTGCTCAGTCAGCATTTTGGTATGGCATATAATGGTTGGTTGGTTGTTGTCCTTCATTCTCAAAGAGGACCAAAATGACACTACTATGCTTGAGTCAAGATTCAATGTGTCCAACTGAGGTTGATCAGGCCAATATGAGCTCAGAATACTCTACCACAGATCAGGCACAAATAGTCCATGTGAACATTTGGGATGGATACTCCAAACTTGCACATCCTGTGTTTCCTTTGAACTGTTTCAATTCTGCTTTGCTCATAGAGCACAGCACCTTCTCTGATGTGGGCATGCCATGCTGAGCAGTCCTGTGCCAATGTCTCCCATGTCACACAATCAATTCCAAAGTTCTTGAGAGAGACCTTGAGAGATGGACTGAACACTTCCATAGTGTTCTCAACAAACCATCATCAATCAATGCTGAAGCCATTGACCGTTTACCTCAGGTTGAAGTCAATCCCTCCCTAGCTGGAGCTCCAACTGAAGACGTTTTGAATGCCATTAGGCTCCTTTCATGTGACAAAGCACCTGGTACTGATTCTATTCCAGCTGAAATTTTCAAGGTGGGGGGTCCATTGCTCATACAAAAGCTGACTGAAATTTTCCAGGTCATATGGCAAGAGGAGGTTATCCCCCAGGAGTTCAAGGATGCCTCCATTGTCCATCTCTATAAAGGTAAAGGAAATAGATTGTTCTGTGACAATCACAGGGGGAGTCTCTCTCT
Source organism: Trichosurus vulpecula (assembly GCF_011100635.1). Lineage (NCBI taxonomy): Eukaryota > Metazoa > Chordata > Mammalia > Diprotodontia > Phalangeridae > Trichosurus > Trichosurus vulpecula. The sequence goes on from NC_050573.1 coordinate 228,243,747, forward strand.
TAGTCATTGCTGGCAAGATTCTTGCCAGAGTCCTCCTTAATAGGCTGATCCTTCACCTAGAAAACCGTCATCTACCTGAGAGCCAGTGTGACTTCAGAAAGGGCTGAGGAACAGTCAACATGGTGTTTGCTGCCCGACAACTCCAGGAGAAATGCCAGGAGCAGAACAAAGGTCTGTGTACAACGTTTGTGGATCTGACCAAGGCCTTTGATACTCTTAGTCATGAGGGCTTATGGAAAATTATGCCAAAATTTGGTTACTTGGAGAAGTTCATCAGCATCATGTGCCAATTCCATGACGGCATGCTAGATAATGGACAATACTCTCATGCCTTTCCAGTCCCCAATGGAGTGAAACGTGGCTGTGTGCTTGCTCCCATGCTTATGGCATATTATACCTGTGTTTTGAATATAGCGGGGCTATCTAGTGCTCTTTGGGGATACAAATAGAAATTTGGGGAAGGACATTAAAATGGTCTTATTTAGCATAGAAAATATATACATCTCCTAGCTCTAAGTGTTTTACTTTTCTTCAACAGTGATGGTGTTATTGGATTGGGCACATCATATTGCTGAAGTCAGGGGAGGCTTAGGAGAGACAGTAACTCCAAACTTGCTTTCCATGTAGACAATTCTGGGATAAATGAGTAGAAATTTAGTTTAATAAAGGAGTTTTTAAGAGCTTAATGCATAACTCATATTCATATAATGCCTTAGAAACATAGAAGGGAGTTCAGAAATCAGCTAATCCAAACCAACCTTAATTAAATTAAATATTATTAAGCTCCTAATTTGAGAATATCAATAGGCAATAGGGTACGGAAAATAAAAAACCAGGTTCTGAGTCAAGAAAACCTCAGTTCCAATCCCACAGCCCTGTTACATACTAGCCATGCGACTCCAGAGAACTAAGATTCCAAAAAGCAGCAAAATGCAGATCAACATTGTTAGAGGAAGCATCCTCATATGGGAGTTCCCTATAATAATGAAATTATGGGTTTATGCAATTATTTTTTAAAATTTCTGTAAGGCACAACAGGTACAATAGCTTTAAAGAAACATAAATACTTCCTGTGAACAACAACAACCATAATGATGATGATGGAGATAAAGGAGATACTTTGCTAGAGATGGATTTCTCAGAATCCTGAGCCCGCTAGGTGACACAATGGGTAGAGTGCTGGTCTTAGAGTCAGGAAGACTTGAATTCAAATCCGACCTTGGACATTTAGTAGCTATGTGACCCTGGGCAAGTCACTTCTGACTGCCTTAGCTTCCTCAACTCTAAAATTGGGATAATTAGAGCACCAACCTTGCAGGGTTGTGACAAGGATCAAATAGCTAACATTTGTAAAATGCTTTGCACAGTGCCTGGCATATAGCAAGTGCTTAATAAACATTTGCTCCCTTCTCCATTACATAGGTGACCATGAAGAACTGGGCTTGATTCCAGAATCCATCGATGCAAGGATTTGGACAAGGCACTTAACTTGTGTAAGCCTTCCTTTCTTCATCTGGGAAATGGGGGGGGGGCGGTAAAAAACCTAAATCAATTCCTGTCTCTTACTAGACTTTTGTCAGGATCAAAAAAGATGATAACCTTGGGCAAACCATTTAGACTCCTTGGGCTTCAGTTTCCTTGTCTGTAAAATGCAGGGGTTGGATTAGATAGCTTCTAAGGTCCCTTCTAAGCACTAAACTTATTATCCTATGGTTACCTCCTTTCTTGTACATTATGCAGATGGCAAGTGGTTATTATCCTGTGGTCCGAGGTATGTGCTCTATAAAGCCCAAAGAATTATGTAAATATGAGCTATCCTTGGTTGCTCAGTAATATTTTTTAGTCACATCCTACTCTTCATGACCCTTTTGGCCAGGCCTGTACAATATATGGCCCATGGGCTGCTTGCAGTCCGCCAAAGCAGCCCATGGGCTGGATGTTGTGCAGGCCTATTTTACATTCTCTACATTTTTTTTCAGGGCCTGAAATCCTTTGGCCAGCACCAGCAGCCCTAATGTTGTATAGGCCTGCCCCAAGGGAACTTCCTGAATAGTCAGTATTGTTGAGGAATTCGCATTTTCTCAGGCCACCAGAAATCCTTTGATGGGCTACAAGCAGCTGTGGTATTTTACAGGCCTGCTTTGCTGCTTTTGGCAAAGATACTGGAGTCATTTGCCATTTCCTTCTCCAGTTTATTTTATGGATGAAGAAACTGAGGCAAACAGGTATAAGTGACTTGCTCAGGGTCACACAGCTAGTAAGTGTCTAAGCTCAGATTTGAACTCAGGTCTTCATGACTCCAGGCCCAGCACTCCATTTACTGCACCACCTATCTGCCCTAGCTGTGAGCTATATAAATGTCGGCTTTTGGTGAAGGTTTTGCTTCTAGCTTCCAGTGACCTTTTCAGATATACCTCCTAGTCATCTTTTACCCAGCCCAATCCCTAGGAAACTGGGTAGATTTATGCAAATGATAAGTAGAAACAGGAGAAAAGACAATATGGATCAATGAACAGTTTTAGTATTACCCCCTTTTAGATGGGTGTCTATACACTTGTGTTTTTGATTTGGATGAAAATAAAAACTCACCCAGGAACTGATGAGATTTATGAGGCTTTGGACAACTACGCCTTTCCTGAAATTTACCAGCTTCCAGATGGAGACCCTTAGGGCCTGGGGTATGGGAAACCTTTGAAGTTGCCTTGGTATGAGGTGAAACTCTTCTATGAAGAACATACAGTGGGCAGAGGGAGGGAGGGTAGAGAAGGAAAGAAAGGGGGTGAGAAAGACATTACCTTTTCCCAGTTCAAGTTCACATCTTGGCTTGTTTTCATGGTTTCCTGGACAATGGGCTCCAGATTAAAACTTGGTCAATAATCCCTGGTGTGATGGGGCTGAGGCCCTCCCTAAGTGTGAGGTGGGGACATCAAACACTGTCCATTTCCACTCCCCCAGCCTCTGAACAATTTGACTGGCTGGCAGTGGGAGACAACTATGAGTTCTGGAACTTCAAACCACATGGAAAACACCCATTTACATGCATGTGCACATGCATTCATTCTACAGGGTACAGGGTATATCATCACTCTTCTAGTCACCCAAGTTTACAACCTAATGAGTAATTTACCCTAATCTCCCATATCCAATTAGCTTCTTAATGTTGGTTCTCTCTCTATATCTGTCATATCTATTTCCTTCTCTCCAATCAAATCACAATTATCCTTATTCAGGTCTGATTCAATATAAATAAACACTCATATACACACATACACTTCACCAGCAAAAATGAAGAAGGCAAATTGTGCCATCAACCGCCCTCTCCTCCACTCCCACATACACTTCTTCCTTTAGGGCACTTACCCCACCACAAATAGCTCTCTCCTCACTCTCTTTCCTCAACCTTTTGATCCAACCATCATTCCCTCTTTTATGTCCCCTTGGCCACAAAAAAATCATAAGATTGTTAACTGGAAGGGATCTTGAAGATTACCTAAATACTCCCCACCCCCCACATACACACCCATTTTATAGACGAGGAAACTAAAACCCAGAGTGTTGAAGCATAGACAAAGCTGTGAAAGAGAAAAGAGTTTGTCTTTGGCCTCTTCTGATTCTTCCCTTAAATACAAATCAAAGGCGTGTGGACTTGATTCTGTAGGCAATCAGGAGGTACTGAGGATTTGGGAACAGAGGCCAGATCTAGCTAGGAATGGGAATGGTTATGCTGGTTAAAGTATGGTTGTGACTGTGATTGTGATTATAAAGGTGAGAATCTGTGAAGGCAGATTGAACAGGGGAGGGAATTCAGAGGGTTTTGCACTAGTGCAGTCTGGTAGTGATAAAGCAGGTACTGTTAGTGGAAAGAGAAAGGCAGGAATAGATATTAAGGAAAGAGCAGAAGGAGAACAGAAAGGACTTTATGGGAAAAGGAAGAAAGAAGATGAGCAAGAACACTAAGGTTTGTAATACAGATGAGGCTAAGTGTGTAATGATATTGCTGATAGAAATGACAAAGTCAGAAAGAGGAACATTCATTTTCTCTTATATTGAAATATATGTATAACACCATGCCTCTTTGAAGCCGTGGGGGAGTGGTTAAAGTTATGGAAATAAATAAGGTGTCTTCAGGGCATTTATAATCAAGAGGTGATGATCAGAATGTACTCAAGGAAGATACATGAGGGTGAGAGGCAGTGCGGTATAATAGAAAACTGACCTAATAGAATGACCTAGTTTCAAATCTTGCCTATGACACATAGTGTTTGTGTGACCCTTGGTAGTGAGGATACATTTTATCACCACAATAAGATAGTAGGAATACATTTGTCGACTGAGCATAACTGATGTCATTTTGTTTTGATCCAGTGGTTTTGAGTCAGTTATTTTTCTGTAAGACACGGACTCATGAGGCATGATGTAGCAAATAACACATATGTGTTCTTAAACAGCCTATGAGCATATACCGACCCTCTGATAGGACAGATCACTAATAAAACTAGTATAAACAACTTTATCAAGTTTATGTAATAAATTACCAATCAAATTGTGTGGTAAACAACTTAGGAACACCTTTAGCTACAACTATAAGAAACCCACCATAGGCCCTAGTTGTTAATTGCAACTGGAACTGACTCATGAGTTCTCTGAGCTTGAGACTTGAGCAGTCTTTGATCAAGGACAGTGTTGGTTGACAGGGACATGTCAGATGCCCATCTCTGAAAAAGACAGAGTTGGGCCCTGGCTGGGCACAGTGGGACCTCTAAGATTCAGTCCCATAGTTTGTTCTCAGGGGAGGCAATGGTTTGTATCATTCTAACTTATTTATTAATAAAGTTTGATTACATGTATTAAGAAGTCTAAGTCTAGTTTTTATGTCATCTGTATGCATGTAATGGTAAATCAGCTATAAGTGTGCGTCTCATAGTACACATTGAACAAGTAACTTAACCTCTCAATGAATGAGGTAACTCTCTGAAAACACAAGTTGCACAGGAGGTGTTAACCTGTATTGGTAGATGGAGCTTCCATCTCTGGGAAGCACCTTAGCTTGATGAAATCATAGATCAGGAAATATATAAGAATAAGATATGTAAATTTTTGTTTTTCAGTCATTCAGTTGTGTCTGACTCTTCACAACCCCATGGAATATATAGCACACCAGGCCCATTTATCCTCCATTATCTCCCAAAGTCTGTCCAAGCTCATCCTCATTGCTTCCATGACACTATCCATCTTATTCTCTGCCATCCCCTTTTGCCTTTTTTTTCCTTCAATCTTTCCCAAGACCAGGGTCTTTTCCACTGAGCCCTGTATTCTCATTATATGGCCAAACTATTTAAGCTTTAGCTTCAATATTTGATCTTCCAGTGAATAGTCTGAATTAATTTCTTTAAGTATTCACTGATTTGATCTCCTTGCTGTCCCAGGGACTCTTAAAAGTCTTCTCTAGAACCACAGTTCGAAAGCATAGATTCTGCAGTGCTCGGCTTTCCTTATAGTCCAACTCACAACTATGCATTGCTATTGGAAAAACCAGTTACTACATTGCTTCTGGTGGGGTGGGGATAGCATAAAACAACAGTGTATGGATTGATTCTCTGCCACTTGTGCTAATTTTTGCCTGACAGTTAACAGCAAGAAAACACAGGTGCTCCACCAGCCAGAACCACACCATCCATATGTGGAACCATCAGTTATAGCAAATGGAGAAATTCTAAATGTTGTGGATAAGTTCATTTAACTTGGCAGTATGCCAGGTATACATTGATAATGAGGTTGGCACAGACATTGGCAGAGTTAGTTCACTGTTTGGGAAGCTCTGAAGGGAAGTGTAGGAGAGATGAGGTATGGGGTGGGGAACCTGCTACCTTGAGGCCACATATGTTCCTCTAGGTCCTCAAGTGCCCCTTTGACTGAATCTAAGCTTCACAGAACAAATCCCCTAAATAAAATATTTGTTTTGTAAAATCTGGATTCAGTCAAAAGACTGCACCCAAGAACCTAGAAGGGTACATGGGCAACACAGGTTCCCCACCCCTGTGACTGTCTACTAAAGTGAAGGTCTCTGGAGCCATTGTGCTGACCTCATTATTGTATGCCTTTGAAACCTGGTCAGTACACCAGCACCATGCCAGAAAACTGAATTGCTTCCATTTGAATTGTCTTAAGAAGATTCTGAAGATCATCTATCAAGACAAGGTAGCAGACACTGAGGTCTTTTCTGGAGCTTAACTGCTTCAAACTCTATAATAGAGTGTAACTCTGATGGGCTAGCCACGTTGTTCAAATGCCAAACACATGCCTGCCTAAAAGTCTGTTTTATGGAGAACTCACACAAGGCAAGTGCTCACACAGAGGTTAGAAGAAGCTATACAAGGACACTCTCAAGGTCTCTGTGAAGAATTTTGGAATCAATTGTGAGACAAAAGAGAAACTTCCATAGGACTGCCCAGCCTGGTGTGCTCATATCAAGAAGGCACTGCACTCTATAAGCAAAGCAGAATTGCAGTAGCTCAAAAGAAACATGAGATGTATGAATTTAGAGACATATCCACTTCAAATGTTCATATGGACTATTTGTAGATGACCTGTGGTAGGGCCTTCTGAGCTCATATTGGTCTGATCAGCCACAGTTGGAACACTGTATCTTGACCCTAACATAGTAATATCATTTTGGTCCTCTTTGAGCACAAAGGACAACAACCACTGGAAAAACCATAGCTTTGACTATACAAACCTTTGTCAGCATGGTGATATCTCTGCCTTTTAGTATATTGTTCAGATTTGCCATAGCTTTCCCTCCAAGGAGCAAGGCTCTTTTAATTTCATGGCTTTAGTTGCCATCTACAGTGATCTTTAAGCCCAAGAATACAAAATCTGATCCTGCTTCCATTTCTTCTCTCTCTATTTGCCAGGAAATGATGGGACAAGTCGCCAAGATCTTAATTTTTTTGATGTTAAGCTTCAAGCCAGCTTTTACACTCTCTTCTTTCACCCTCATCAAGAAACTTCATAATTCTTCACATTCTGCCATGACAGTTGTATCATCTGCATATCTAAGGTTGTCGATGTTTCTCCCAGCAACCTTAATTCCAGCTTTTGATTAGTCCAACCTGGCATTTCACATGATGTACTCTACATATAAGTTAAATAAATAAGGTGACAACATACATCCTTGTACTCGTTTTCCAATCTTAAACCAATCAGTTGTTCTGGGTTTAGTTCTAACTATTGCTTCTTGGCTGACATACAGGTTCCTCAGGAGACAAGTAAGAAGATCTGCTACTCCTATCTCTTTGAGGACTTGCTACATTCTGTTGTAAGGCTGTCAAAGGCTTTAGTGTAATTAATGAAGCAGAAGTAGATTTTTTTTTCTGGAACTCCCTTGCTTTCTCCATAATCACAGTAAATGCTGGCAATTTGGTCTTTAGTTCCTCTGCCTCTTTGAAAACCAGCCTGCTCTTCTGGTAATTCTTGATTCACATACTGCTGAAACCTAGTTTGTAGAATCTTAAGCATAACCTTGCTGACACGTGAAAAGAACACAATTGTTCAGTAATTTGAGCATTCTTTGGCCATGCTGTTCTTTAGGATTGGGATGTAAACTAATCTTTTCCAATCCAGTGGTGACTATTTAGAGTTTTCCAAGTTTATGGGCATGTTGAGTACACCTTAATAGCATCATCTTTTAGGATTTTAAATAGCTCAGCTGGAACTCCATCATCTTCACTAGCCTTATTGTTAGGAATGCTTCCTAAGGCCCACTTGACTTCATTCTCCGGATGTCTGCCTCTAGATCAGTAACCACATCATCATGACTATGGTGATATTAAGATCTTTCTTGCATAGTTCTTTTGTGTATTCTTGCCACCTCTTCTTAATCCCTCCTGCTTCTGTTAAGTACCTGCCATTTTTGTCTTTTATCATGCCCATTTTGCATGAAATGTTTAGTTGTCTTTATATCTCTAATTTTCTTGGAGATCTCTTGTCTTTTCCACCATATTGTTTTCTTCTATTTCTTTGCATTGCTCATTTAATTCTCTGGATTTCCGCATTCATTTGAGCATATTTTTCCCTTTCCCCTTTCCCTCTCACTTTCCTTTATTCTTCAGCTATTTGTAAAGCTTCATCAGATAGTCATTTTGCTTTCTTGCTCTTCTTTTTCTTTGGAATGCTTTTTATTGCTCCCTCCTGCACAATATCACAAACCTCTATCTATAATTCTTCAGGTACTCTACCAGATGTAATTCCCAAAATTTATTCGTTACTTTCACTTCTTATTTATAAGGAGTATTATTTGGGTCATACCTATACAATCTGATATTTTTCCCTACTTTCTTCAATTTAAGTCTGCTTTTTGCAATAAGAAGCTCATGATTTGATCCACAGTCAGCTCCAGGTTTTGTTTTAACCGACTGTATAGAACTTTTCCATTTTGGGATGCAAAGGGTGTAATCAATTTTATTTCTATATTGACCATCTGATGACATCCATGTGTAGTCAACTTTCAGGTTGTTGAAAAAGAGTGTTTGCTATGAACAGCAAGTTATCTTGACAAAACTGTATTAGTCTCTGACCTACTGAATGGTTTGCCTTGGATTCAAACACATATTTTGCCATTTTTAAGGTTATACCCCAATACTGCCTTCAGCTTTGGCTCAGCCTCTTCATTAGTACTGGAGCTACTTGTAGTTCCTCTGTTCTTCTCCAGTAGCGTGTTTGATGCCTTCTGACCTGAGAGGCTCCTCCTTCAGTATCATATCTTGATTATATAATACTGCCTATGGAGTTTTCTTGGCAAAGGTACTGGAGTGGTTTGCCATTTCCTTCTCCAGTGGGTCACCTTTCGTCAGAAACTATCCATCTTGGGTAACCTTATACAACATAGTTTCATTGATCTATGCAAGCCCCTTTGCCATGACAAGGCAGTGATCCAGGAGGGGAAGATAACTATATAGGATATTTTAATAAGAGGTCGAATGAGGGAGAGCTCACTTGTGGCTGCGTGGGTGGGGGGGAGGAAGAAGGTAGTTAAGGAAGCAATAGCATCTGAGCTGGACCACTAAACCATACATAAGGATCCCTGAAGGCATATATTGACTTAGAAAACCACATATTAACATTTTCTATGTTTTACTGTATTTTCATTTATTGTCAAATATTTTCCTATTACATTTTAATCTGATTCTAAAAGAATCAGATTGCATTCTAAGAGAATAAGATTAAAATGTAATAGGAAAATATTTAGCAATAAATAAAAATACAATAAAACATAGAAAATGTTAATATGTGGTTTTATAAGTCAATATATGCCTTCAGGGATCCTTATGTATGGTTTAGTGACCCTCCTTTCTATTGGAGGTTGACTCTACTGCTCTATACCATCCCCTGAAAAATGAGATTTGTAAAAGATAGGTTGGATGTGACTGGGGAAATGGGAGCTTGCCATTATGAAAACTCTTCACTGACTTTGCATCCTCTCATCTCTCAGAAGGTCCAGAAGTTCTGTGGAATCTGCAGGATAAGAACATGGCTTATGTAAACTAAATTTCTCATCGGTCTCTTAGAACATCATGCCAGTGAGTAAATAAGACTTGATTGTCTGACAAGGGAAAACTGGAGCCTGAATGGCCATTGGGGAAGCAATCAGAGAGTGGATAACTTTAAGCAAAGATGCTTCCCTGCCAGGGCAACTAGTAAAGGATTGTGCAGAGAAGGATAACTATGGGCCAGAGGTTCAGGCACAAACAGGATGCTTAAAACAACAACAATAACAACACAGATACTTATTTTCAGACCAATTTAGCAGCATTCTAATCATTGTCCTCAATCTTCTAATGCCTCACTCCAAGACTTTGCCTGTACTTCTAGAACTACCCTGGGTTCTACTAGGTAAGCTTTCACCTTGCATCATCCATAATCAGGCCTTGATGTTGCTTCTCAGTCGTCATTCCCAAATCATGTTGCCACAACTCATCCAAACTCTCTGTTTAGCTCCTTTTTTTGTATAACCTTCTTACCTTAAAAGGTAAATCCTTGAGATGGGAATTGTCTGGCTTTGTTGTATTTTTATCTCCAGCCCGTAGCATAGTCCATGGCACATATATGCTTGACAAATGTTTTCATTTTCAAAAAGTAATTCTTAAATATTTTTTCAGTAATCAAGCATTCCTTCTCTCTCACTTACAAGAAAGAAGGAAAAGAGAAAGAAAGAAAGAAAGAAAGAAAGAAAGAAAGAAAGAAAGAAAAAGAAAGAAAGGAAGGAAGGAAGGAAGAAAAAAAAGACAGAAAGAAGAAAGAAAGGAAGGAAGAAGAAAGGAAGAAGGAAGGAAGGAAAACAGAAAGGGAAGAAGGAAGAAAGAGGGAAAGAAAGAACAAAAGGAAGGAAGGGAGGGAGGAAAAGGGAGGAAGAAGAAAAAGAAAGAGAGAGAGAGAAAGGAAGGAAGGAAGGAAGGAAAGAAAAGAAAGGAAAGAAGGAAAAAAGGAAAGAAAGAAACTATGTTTTTATGTTATGCATTTTAAAACCTTCGGCAAAGAGGTCCATATGCTTCATCAGATTACCAAAGGAGTCCCTTTTGGACTCGATAGTCTCTTAGGTTCTGTGTATTTAAGATTCTGCAATGTTGTACTAATTAAACTGAACAGTCAGAGCTGCTTACAAGTAAAAGGGCTGCCTCAGGACATTGCCTCTCACCAGAGGTTTCAAGTGGAGCTTGGATGGCCACTTGCCAGCGATATTGAGAAAGGATTTTTTTTCAGATATGAGTTGCCCTAGCTGACCTCTGAGGTTCCTTTCAACCCTGTAGTTGCCCGTGAATTGATTTGAACTGAACTGAACTGAATTGAATTAGATTCATTCATTCCCTTTTCTTAGCCAGTGAATTAATTTTTACTAGTTCTTTCTTCCCTGGGCACCAAAATCATCCCATTATTTCCATTGAAGAAGACAAAAACGTTAGCTGGCCAGTGTCCTGTTGCATTTGATTAAACTGGACTTTGATTTTGTCATAACCTATTATTTAAGGCAAAACCTGACTGCAATGTCTCAGTGAAAAGAAATGGGATCTTTCCCTTCCCTTGAACACTGTAAACTGGGTGGGCAAAGCCTGGGGCTCATCCTTTGCTTGGGGCTCTCTGAGTTGCTGGGAGGGGAAGGACAGGAAGGGGATTTTCCCCCTAGCAAGATAGCACTGCACCGCACCAAAGCTGGGGTGGGGTTTAAGCTGCTTTCACGGGGGATGGCTTCAATATGGCATTCAGCAGGTGTTACCTAGTTAGAGGAGAATCTAATGAGAATGAGGGAAACCCTGAAAAGCTTTTTAACTCCATCCAGGATTTTCAGGGGCTGTTGATAGGATGTAGGAGTGACCCAATGGACAGTTAAAGAGATGAAAGGAAGCTCTTTGGATTAAATAAGATTTAGGAAATAAAAGGATTAGAGTCACACAAAAGGTAGATTTAAGGGGTTTATTTAGCCAGTGCGGTGTGGCATGATGGGATGTGGGGCATCCTAAAGGAGATAAAAGAATCAAATGCAGGAGGTGGTAAGGCAGCAAAGAATCTGCACATTCCCTCCTCCCTCCCAACCAAGCCTCCTAAATCTGCTTATAATTGAAAATGGGCCTGGGATATATTTTTTTTTCATTACTAATCTGTCTTTCACACAGAGTAACAGGAAGGGTTACAATGATGAGTTATCTCATGTGCTGGGGTTCATGGTTCAGATTTATTGAGGAAGGAGAATGCTGAGTCTGTGGCTGAATTCAACAAAAAGATCACCATTTTAATTGATGGAGTTAAGTTTATAGGAGAGGAAAACAGACCATCCAATGTTTGTAAGGGACTGGCACGGAATAGTGTATAAAGGCCCATATTTGTACTTTAGTCTTTCTCTACTCCTCATCCATTCCCACCCAACAGCAGCTCTAGTCATGGAACCATAGATTTTTAGAATTGGAAAATGCCTCTAAGATCATCCCCTGGAAGTCTTCTCCAACATTCTTGATGGCTGGTCATCAGGTCTAGTCTTCCCCACTTCCAGTTACAAGGAGTACCACGCTTTTTTGAAGCACCTTGTTAGGCTGTTAGATGGCTCTACTTGGTAGCAAGTTTCCCACTTGAAATCTTTATCAAGTGTTCTTCCTTGTGTCTTCTGTAGGTCTATAGGATTCATCAAATCCCCATAACAGCACTCCAGATATTCAAGAAAGCTATCAGGCTCAGTGGATAGAATGCTGGGCCTGGGATCAGGAAGACGTGAGATCAAACCTGGCTTCACACTCTTAAGAGCTGTGTGACCTTGGGCAAGTCATGTAGTCTCTGTTTGCCTTAATCTACTGGAGAGGGAAATGGCAAGCCATTTCAGCATCCTTGCCAAGAAAGACCTGGAGTCACAAAAAGTTGGAAACAACTGAACAACTGAATAATAAATCATGTCACCATACATCTTTTCTTTCCAGGTTAAGCAACCTTAATTGTTTTCATTATGAGAACAGCTTACATTGGCATGGCACTTTATAATTTCTGAAGTGTTTTCCCTCCAACCATTCTGAGCAATGTATGGTATAAATATGGTTAGTTCCATTTTGCAGATGAGGAAACTGAGGATTAACGGTGAAAGTGACTTGCCCAGTTACACAGCTAAGAAGTGACAGAATCAGATCCTAAAGCCAAGTCCTCCAACCACAATTTTAGGACTTTTCCTACAACACCAACAGAGCACAGAATGGTTTTAAGTGCTCAAATGTAACTGTGATCTCATTGATATGGATGTCTTCTTCAATGGTACAAATTGCAGGACTTCCATCCTCTCCATCCTGTTTAATTCTCACTCAGAGCTTCTTATAACTTCACTCTAAGGAGGGACAGCTAATGCCAGAGGCCTTTCTCAAGTTTTGAAATTGTAACAATAACAATATTTCAATACTTCGAAGATTTGTTATTTTGCCAATAAAAGTTCTATCTCCCCCAATGCAGGGCATAACTCATCTATAACATAGTGGCTATGGCTAATTTGGAACTTATGGTTGAAAGTCACTAAATTGTATGTAATTTTTTTGGTATGGCAACATCACGAGTAGGCCCATATCTCCAAAGAAATCAAAGAAAAAGGAAAAGGCTCTGTATGTACAAGAACATTTGCAGCAGCCCTTTTTGTGGTGGCAAAGAATTGGATACTGAGAGGATGCCCATCACTTGGGGAATGATTGAACAAATTCTCATATATGATTGTAATGGAATACTATTGTGCTATAAGAAATGATAAAGTGGATAATTTCAGACTAATGTAGGAAGACTAATATGAGCTGACACAGGATGGAGTAAAGAGAAGCAGGAGAATATGATACAATAACAGCAATATTATAAGGACAATCAACCATGAAAGGCATAGCTATTCTGATCAATGGAGTGATCCATGATGATTTCAAAAGACTCATGCTGACTATCTACCTCCAGAGAGAGAACTGATGTACTTTGAGTGCAGATTGAAGCACATTTTCTTTCACTTTATTTTTCTTGTTTGTTTTTTTTCCCTTCTGCAACATGGCCAATGTGGAAATATGTTTTGCATGACTTCACATGTATAAGAAGTATCCCATTTCTTGCCTTTTCATTGAGTGGGGAAGGGGTGGAGGGAAGGAAAGAATTTGGAACTGAAAATAAAAATTTTTTAAAGTATAACAGCTCTTTTCATGGTGGCCAAAATTGAAAACTAAGGGACTGTCCTCATATTGGGAAATGACTAAACAAATTATGGTATATGAATCTAATGGAATATTACTACGCCATAAGAAATCATAAAATGGATATTTTCAGAGGACCTTGAGAACAACTTCATGAGAACAATTTATTACAATTATCTGGAGAAAAATAACTCTGAAAGACTTCAGAATTTGATCAGCAAAATAATATGCCATGAGTCCAAAAGAATGAAGATGAAACATGGCACTCACCTCCTGCCAGAGAGGTGGTGAACTTAAAATGCAGGAGACATATGTTTTCAGACTTGGCCAATGTGGGAATTTGTTTTGCTAGATTATACAACTATGTATTGAGGGATTTGTTTTTCATATTAAAAAAAACCAACTTGCTAATGATGGAGAAGTGGTGGTGGGAAGGACAGATTAATAAAAGAAAATAGAGAAACTTCTGGAAGGAAGAATTGTCAGGTTATGATAGAATAACTCTCCCCCCCCAAAAAAAAATGAAAGAAAAGAGCTTCAATGAAATATTTAAAAATACACAGAAAAGAACGGAAAGATCAGAATGGTATAGAGAAATGAAGAGAAGTTTTGTTACAGTGTCCTATTTTCACATTAAAATGTTTGCACATGTTAGGGTGATAATAAAAAAGAAAAATATTCAGAGAAAAAAATTCCATTGAATAGTTGCTGAGACTAAAAAAATTAATCACCCTGAGACCAACCTGGTGCTGAACCTATCCAGATTTTGCTAGACTGGTCCTTCCACAATATGCAGTCCCTCACTGGATCCCTACTTAAAGCCTCACCAGTTTGGTAGGACCTAACAGAGCTTTTTCTTTGTTTCCATAGTGGTTGCTCGGCCTGCCACAACTCTCTCCCCCAGCCATCTTCCACCTAGCCAAAATGATTTTCCTAAAACTCAGGTCTGACCATGCCACTTTCTTACTCAATAAATTCCTGTGGTTCCCCTTCACCTAACAGGATCAAATATAAAATCCTCAGTTTGGCAGTCAAAACCAGACCTGCCTTCCTCTTCCCCACCCCCACCCTGCTCTGCCACTTTTCTAGTTTTCTTACGTCTTAAATCCTCTCCAGGTTCTCTGTGATCCAATGACACTTGTCTCTTTGCTGTTCCTTGAATGAGGCATTTGGTCTCCTGACTGAACATTTTCATTGGCTGTCCCCCATGCACGCACCTTAGCCTCTTAACTTCTCTGACTTTCTTAAAGTTACAGCTAAAATCCCACCTTCTGTAGGAAGCCTTTTTTCCCAGTCTCCCTTAATTCTAGCTCCTTCCTCTGTTGATTATTGTCTATTTATTCTATATGCAGCCTGTTTATACACTTTTTGCATTTACAGTTTTTTGCTTGTTGTCTCCTCCACTAGGCTGTGAGCTCCTTGAGGGCAGGTTCTGACTTTTACCTTTCATTGCATCTCCAGCACTTAGCACAGTGCCTGGCACATAGAAAGCACTTAACATTTATTGACTGACTGACTTGCCTAGCCTTTGAGAGCCCAAGATCACCTCCATGCCACAATAAAACACTGGAGGAGGAACTTAGCAAGGAAAATAATAATAGCTAAAAACTTTTATAGTACTTTAAAGTTTCCAGTGGGCAGCATAAAACTTCCAAACAGCAGCACCCCTTCTTCTGAGGGCACAGGGAAGCACAACATAGCACTTCGAGTTTCCCTAGAAGGGCCGGTCCTGTGTTAGCACAGAGTATTACTGTCTACAAGCAAAATGAACTCGTGACCCTTTGGGGAGCCATCCATCATTATTTATTACACGGGCTGGTGAAAACAGGCCAGTTTCTGATACCTGATCCTCCTGGCACCGCTGGGTCAGAACATTTATTAGATGTCCATCTCACAGTTTGGTTTCTTAGAGCTCTGACATTCATTGCGGTCATTCTCATCAGGAAGTATGCTCTGAGGATGAGGGAGGAATGGAAAATGGTGCCCTGGTCCCACCAGCTTGTGGTTTGGATTGTCTCCCTAACCAGCTTGAATACAAGGGAGCCTACAGAGTCTATGGAGCTGCAGAATTCTGCCTTAACCAGCATGTTCTAGATGGAAGAATGAAATGTATGGTCTAAAATGAAGGCACCTAGGCTTGCTCATCAACTGAAAAATCACTTCCGTCCAAGGCCAAAGAAAATGGAATAATCTTAAATCCTGGGGAAACAACTTCATTTTTATTGACTTAAAGTTTACAAAGCACTTTTCTCATAATGGAGTAAACTAATGTAAGAGTATTAGGGATCAGTTTCTCAGGGCTTCTGAAATAGGGAAAGACTGAAAGGAATGGGAAAAAAAATCTCAGCTTTATTGTTGTCAAAAATGGGAAACAGGGATACTATCAGTAACAATCACGTTATGTTTCTATTTTACCAATTATACAAAATTTGTATGAGAATAACATACATGTACATCAAAAGTGCAGTGGACAGAGCACTGGGCCTAGCATTGGGAAGATCCGAATTCAAATCTGTCCTTAATAACTATGTGACCCTGGGCAAGTCACTTAGCCCTTCTTGTCTCAGTTGCTCAATCTATAAAAATGGGGACACGCTGGAGAAGGAAATGGCAACCTGTCTAGTATCTTTGCCAAGAAAACCCAATGGACAAATCCATGGAGTCACAAAGAGCTGGACATGACTGAAAGACTGGCCAACAACCAAACATCAAAGGCACCTTTGATGAAGGTACAAGGAGGGAGCAGGCTGAACTCTGCAAACAATATTCTATAACAGACCACAACACACAATTGACTGGGAACTGTAGAGAATATAAGATCCCATTGTACCAATTATTTGTGACTAGGAAAGGATGGGGCAAGGGAAGGGAATGATTTATATAGTACTAGCACTATGCTAAGTGCTTTATGAATATTATCTCATTTAATTCTTACAAAAACCCTGATAAGTAGATGCTACTATTATCTTCACTTTACAGGTGAGGAAACTGAGGCAATCAGAGGTTAAGTTATCCTTTGTCTGGGGTTACACAACTCATGATTAAGAGGCCATATTTGAACTCACGGCTTCCTGACTCCAGGCCCAACACCATCCACTGAGCTGTCTAGCTATTTAAAGGCAATCTGCTGGAAAATACAGAAGACAGAATGGAACGGGATCATTTGGGTAGGTAGAAGGGTTTCCCTTGGCAAGGAGAAGGGCTAGCTCTTTATGTGAGATGGGAATGAGGGAGGAGAGAGTGGCCAAAGGCATCTGAGTGATGTGAGACAAGGAAGAGGGAAAAGGGAAGAGATTTTGGTGAACGATCTCAGTTTTTTCAGTGAAATATGAGGCAAGGTTCTCAGCTGAGAGAGCGGTGGAGAGATTTCAGCCTGGGAGGTTTCAGGAGGGATGAAAAAACTTGGAAAAACTGCTGTGGTAAGTGGGACAGTGAATCAATTAATGAAGTATCAAAGGATTACCTTGCTACAGTGAGTGCCCAGTTGAGCTAATGTAACACAAAGTTTTAGCGGACCCTGTTAGCACGATTCCATAATTTCCCTTTCACTTTGTTCAGTGGCGTGTGAGTTGGAACAAAGGCAGAAGATGGTAGGAGAGTAATACAAGGCTGAGACTTGGCAGGAGAAGATCAGCAATAGAATGAAGGGGCAAAGCACTCAGTCAAAGAAACCAACGTAGAGTTGAACCAATTTACCAAAGGGTCAAGATGGGGAAGGATGATGGCTTAAAAAAGAACTGAGGGGCAGAGGGATTGGAGGTCATGCTGAGGATGAAGAACAGGGTTGCAAGGAAGAGGTAGAGGTGGAATAATAACAGCTTGTGATAAGATAAGGGAAATCCACATGGAAGTAGTGCATTTCTGGATGATGGAAAGATTAAGGGTGTGACCCATATCTGTGGGTAGCTGAGGTGGAGTGGAGGAGTAGGTCATGTGGAATAAGTAAACTGAGAAATCTTGGTCCCTTATTCTTGAGGAGGTTGCCTTCTTACACTCTTTAATATTCAGTTCAGAAAATCATAGCATTTGAAAGTTGGAAGCAAGCCCAGCAACCATTAAGTCCAGTCTACACATGGAAGGAATCTCCACCATAACATACCTGACGACCATTGTTCAGTCTCTGCTTGAAGCCTCCCATGGAGGGGGAAACCACTAATTCTTAAGACAACCCATTCCTATTTGGGACAATATTAATTGTTACATGGTTTTTGTTTGTTTGTTTTTCTGAATTGACTTCTTTACAGTTTCTACCCATTGCACCTGATTTGGTTCTCTGGGGCCCAACTGAATAAGCCTAATCCTTTTGACTATGAAAGGGTCCTTTAAATAATTAACGACAGCTATTACTACCACCTCCCCTCTTGAGTGTTCTCTTTTCAAGGCTGAAAGTCCCTGGTTCCTTCAACTGATGATCCTCATATGATATGAACTAAATGGTATTAATATGGGACCCTAAAAATAGCTGATTCAGAATCACAGAATTATAGAATGTTAGAGCTGGATGGGGCTTTTGAGATGAATTGCTCTAACTTCCTTCTTTCACAGATGAGAAATCTTTATCTCCATCTTTTCCATTTTATCCATGGAATTGATTTTTCCTGTAGGTTAGCATGTACGCAAAGCCAATTTCACCAATTTAAAATAAAAACAGTTTAGTAGAGTTTCTCTGTCTCTCTCTCTCTCTTTGTTTCTATCTCTGTCTCTACCTCAATGTCTCTCTCTCTCTCTCTCTCTCTCTCTCTCTCTCAATCTTTCTCTGTTTCTGTCTC
Source organism: Trichosurus vulpecula (assembly GCF_011100635.1). NCBI lineage: Eukaryota > Metazoa > Chordata > Mammalia > Diprotodontia > Phalangeridae > Trichosurus > Trichosurus vulpecula. Next base: position 228,262,198 of record NC_050573.1, read on the forward strand.
TTTGTCTCTCTCTCTCTCCCCCGTCTTTCCTTACTTTTGTCTCTCTGTCCCTCTGTCTCTCTTTGTCTCTCTGTCTCTCCTTTTATTTTTTATTAAGAATATGTGAAGAATTCTGCTGTTCAAGAGGCCAGAAACAATACCATTACAGGGGGTTGATTTCCCTTAATCTCCACCTGGTCTACACCTGCAGACACTCTAGGCTCACCTACACCTAACAGGCTACAAGGACAGTTGAAACTATACTCAGCAAGGGGTCAGTCCTTGGATTCTGTAGAGGAGGGAGGTGAGAAGAAAATGAGTGTCTTGACCCCTGAGACAGCCTTTTGTTGACCATTGTGAGGGAAACAGAATCATTGGAGTTTAAGCCTTTATGTGAGGGAAATGGGGGAGGGTGATTTGGTTGTCTAGGCTCCCAAGTACTCCACATCTGGCATTCCTAGGAATGGGATTCCACAGCTATAGTAACTAATTAGTTCCCAACCTGATATGCAGACTGCTTAGGATTGGTTTAATTCAGTCAACTAATCTCCATATTAGTGGATGATTTATAGATAAAAGTTAGCCTTCCCCCACTTGCCTTATCCCATAGACTTGTCCTTTCTGTTCTGACTTGACTCACTAATTTTGGAGCAGTGGTCTTTAGAAGTAAATGATAAGATTTTGAGTCCTAGCCTAACACTTGTAAGCTGTGTGACCCAGGACCTCAATTTTCTCATCTGTAACTTTCACTTAGTAACTGTCACCTTAGACAAAAGTGCATTGTAAATCTGAAAGGGTTAGAGGAATATTTATCATCATCATCGTTATTATTATTATTATTATTATTATTATTATTATTATTATTATTGGCAGGTAGGTAGTCCAGTGACGAGAGCACTGGACCTGGAGTCACGAAGTTCTGATTTCAGACATTTACTAGTTGCATGACCCTGGGCAAGTAACTTAACATCTGTTTGTCTCAGTTTCCCCATCTGTAAAATAGGGATACTAGTAGCACCTACCTCCCAGGGTCGTTGTGAGGGTTAAATGATATAATAATTGTAATGCACTTAGCACAGTGCTTGGTGCATAGTAAATACTATTTAAATGTTAGTTCTTGTTTTTAATATTACTGCTATTATTATCATTAGCAAAATGTAAGTTCATTGAAGGCAGGGTCTGTCTAATTCATCTATATGTTTCCCCGCCACTCAGTACAGTGGTCAGCACATAGCAGATGCTTAATAAATCCTTGATCGAGTGAGTAAGTGAATAAATAATTATTAACTAGCTTCCTGGAAAAGTAACAGGATGGCCTTTGTGGAGTTTCTTCCCGAGATGTCAAGCTATCTGCAGAACAAGCTTATAAAACCCCCCAGTAAAAACTGCAGGCATTAAATAACCTAGTACAACTGATGCATTGAAGAAATAGCTTATATACGTGGCAGGCAAGGAAATACATATAGCTGGTGACTTCCTGAATAAAAACAACACCTAGCATTCCTAAGAGTTTTAAATTGGCTTTCCCAAAATCTGTCATCTCATTTTAGCTTTATAACTTCCTTGTGAGATGGAAATGACAGGACTCAAGATCAAAGGCAGCTGATGGATAGAGTTCTAGGCCTAGAGTCAGAAAGACCTGAGTTCAAATTCAGCCTTTGACACTTACTAGTTGTGCAGTCCTGGGCAAGGCAATTCATCTCTGTCTCTCTGATCTCCCTCAGCTTCCTCGACTGTAAAATGAGAATAGGAATAGCATCTACCTCTCCAGGGTTGTTGTGAGTCTCAAATGAGATAATACTTGTAAACAAAAAGGCACTGAGAGTGCCTGGCTTATAGCAGGTGCTATATAAATGCTTATTCCCTTCCCCTAGAAATAGCTAGTAAGTTATATAGTGAATTCTTAAGCCCCTAGGACTAGCGATTGTGAGTTTGGAGCTCTCTCCATTGTATTGCTACAATCCCTGGGTCTCTAAAACAGGTCCTCAAAGGGGAGAAGGGGGAAGGGGGAGCAAGAGAGCTAGGAGTTGGTTTCAAAGACAAGACCAGTTAGGAACCTTGTAGAAGGCACCATCTCATTGATTGTCTTGTGTTGTTCTTGACCAAGATTTGGGGGAGCTTCGCATCATACCCTAGCCAACACGGTTGCCAATATAGATTCAACAGCATCTTTGCTCCATATCACAGATACGAGTAGTAGGAGATTCCTCCTCTGCTGGAAAATTTCCATCTAAGTGCACAATCATGAGAAATGGAGAGTGTGGAGAGCCTACCTTGGACTTCGCTAATTCTAATACCAAAACTGGAGAAGGACTTTGGGGAGGGAGATTAGAGTGTGTGAGGGATTCAGTTTCATACTTGAATGGATGTGACGTGCCCCTATCAAAGCTTTGCCTTTGCTATCTCAAACAAACCACAGATTTCAGACAACTTATGGGGAATGTAAACCTGTTAAGCTTGAGGGATGCAGTGACCTAATTTTACCCAGAATAAGAAGATAAAAGTAGCTATTATGAGGTTTGCATAAGCCCAAGGCTTCTAACATTCATGGCCATGTAGGAATGGAGTGGAAGAGTAGTTGGCAATGAGGAAAAGAGTAGTAGTAGTAGTAGTAGTAGTAGTAGTAGTAGTAAACATAGATATTTATATTAATTCTTATTTAAAATCATATTAAATTTTATATTTTTATTTATCTTATTTATTTTATGTATTATTTCTATACTACATATAATTATTTATTTATTATATTTTATACGTTAATGTATTAATAAAATTATTATAATAAATAAGTACCCCTTATATAAAGCATCGTGCCATATGCTTGACCTATTAAGACATAGTCACTGCCCTCCTGGATCTTATGATTTAGTTTTATGGCTACAAAGCATTTTATATCCACTATCTCCTTTGATAACACTGTGATGTATGCAGTATAAGTATTAAAATTCCAGATGAAGAAAGAGGAATGAGACTGAAGAAAGTGAGGTCATAAAAGTTAAATGACTCACCTAGGATAACACAGCTACAAGTACTGGCACTGTGATCTAGGTCTTCGAATTCCGAATCTAGACCTCTTTCTACTGTCCCATGCTGCCTAACCAATGTATTTCATACCTCTATTTAGTATCCCAGGAGTCGTGAAAAAGCTAGGAAGTCTTCAAAGCAAACCTGGAAAACCCAAACAAGTTTGGAGGTATTAGTGTGTGCAATGTGGCAGGTGATATATTGCACATCTGGACTCTTTCAGTATCATTCAAGTGCTTTTCTACGTCTAAATCTATGATTTGGAAATCTTTTCCTTCTCCTCCCACCCCACCCCCTTAAAAGAAAAAAAATCCCAATAAACCCACAGTATAAATATTGGATGCAGTTAATTTGACTGATGATCATTTTGGGTTTTTTTTTAAAGCAGATGAGAGAGATCATATGTGCCTCCTCAACTTTTCTTATGTGGATAATCTCAAATTCTTTGCCAAGAAGTCTAGGATTTGGAGGAAGCTTTGAGTCCTGTACAGGGCTGTCATTTCATTGTGTACATTCACTCCAATAGCCAGGGAGAACACACACCTGGCTTTCTCTTAGTCCGCCACCAGCAGATGGAAGAAGGAAAAGGAGACATAAGGCCACAAGTGTTCTGGTTTATGGACTCCAACATTTAAACCCTATACATAGTTTTTTTTTCTTTTTTAAAAAAAGAAAAAATACAGAACCAAACAAAACTACTTTAATTTCAAGCCTTGCTGATGTAACCAAATGACTTTGGCTCTTGCACCAATAATGAGTGGGACTGGAGGTTGAAAGATACCTAGTATAGTTAGGGAGAAAAACAAGGAGGAAAGCACTTTTCTCACTCCCACAGAATAGTTTTCCAAAGCTTTTATGGAACATGGAAACAAGGGAAGAATAATGGGTTGGCTTTGAGTGTGGATTGTGTTTAAAAAAAAAAAAAACAATGCAAAGGAAACGGTTTACTTTTGATGGCGGAAGAGTCATAAGTGAATGAAGGCAACAAGCATTTATTAAATACCTACTATGTGCCAGGTGCCATACTAAGTTCCTTACAAATATCTCCTTTGAGCCTCACAACAATCTGGTGCTATTATTATTTCCATTTTATAAGAGGAAATCAAGGTAAACAGAGGCTAAGTAATTTGCTAGTATCTTAAACTATATTTAAACTCAGCTCGTTATTGCCTAGGGGAAGCTAAGTGGCACCATGGTGCATAGAGTGTCAGCCCTGGAATCTGTAAGACTTATCCTCATGAGTTCAAATCTAGCCTCAGACACTTGCTAATTGTAGAAATCTGGGCAAGTCCCTCAACCCTGTTTGCCTCAGTTTCCTCTTCTGTAAAATGAGCTGGAGAAGGAAATGGCAAACTGCTCCACTATCATTGCCAAGAAAATCCCAAATGGAGTCAAGGAGAGTAGGACACACAACTGAAACAGCTGACCAGCAATAACAAACTTCATGACTGTAGGCCCAACACTCTATGTACTGAGCAATCCAGCTGGGGCAGAGATGGAAGTTTATGAACTTTTGTTCAGTTTTACGTCTCATAGCCTCCTGGTGGGATAGTGTACAATATCTGTGGTTTCATAACCTCATCTTACTTAAAATGTGCAAGTTAGAAAGACTTTCAAGATCAGCTAGTCTAAATCTTTCATTTTACTGAAGAGGGAGCTGAGACCCAAAGAGGGTTTGTAACCAGGGCAAGGCCATGGAGCTGGTTGGTAGCAGATGAGAACCAGGTCTTCAACCTCCTGGCCCAGGACTCTATGCAATCTCACATCGCTTCTCATCTACCTAGCTTCGGAGATTCACTAGATACTCAAGCATTAACTAGCAAAAGACAAAAACTACAGGGGTGATGGAGGCATAATGGAAAATGTGTTGGATTAGGCATAAGCCCAAGCAATGGGAGATCACGCAATTGTCCAAGAGGAAATTTCCTCTTTTCCCAAGAGTCTCCATGGAGCCAGAAGCTGTATCATTCTGCAGGATAAGAAGCCACTTATGTGATGTGATCTCAGTAGCAATGGGGGAAGCCCCACTGTCTGATCCAGTCTCTAGATCATTGAGGCCTGAAGTCCCCTCAGCAAGGGACAAAGCCTTTCTAGTCCAGAGAGAAGTCTCCAAATGTAAACACTATACAGAGAGGTCATTGATTGACTTAGTAATACACCAGAATCTTTCCTGAAATGGAGTTTAATAGGAAGGAGGAGGAAAAGAGAGGACAGGTCCTGGGCTACCTGGAGTTATCCTTGAGCAGGATCAAAGGGAGATTAGGGGATCCTCAGACACATTTCACCTCCTTCACAATTTTACCTTAGCCCAGTCCTATTGGCAGAATGACAATTTTCTTTAAAGACTTTGGAGAAGTCTTTTGACTTGTCTGAGCCTCTGTTTCTTCTTCTATAAAATGAGGGGATTAGACTAGGTGATCTTTAAATTCTTTTTTCACTCTGACCCTCTATGACCCCATGATAGACTCAGTGTCAGAGGTGAATCATTCAGCCTGCACAAACTCCCTCCTGTGAGAAATGCAAAGTGGAAACATTCACCAGATGGGTAATGGCAAAGAAGCCAAAGGGAGTGAAACCCGGGGAAGAATTTAAATCATAGATTGTAAGATATCCAGCATATGAACTCAGGGTAGAATTTAAATCATAGATTTTAAGATATCGAGCAATGAACTCTAATAAGAAGGTCAGGCTGTGTGTAGCCCTAAGCATAGATGAAGGAGAATTGAGAATGGAGGGGAGGGAGAGAGGGATGCATTTCTGCATCATCTGTGAGGATGGAAGAAGGGAACGAGTGTGGTGTTGTATGTGTGTGTGTGTGTGTGTGTGTGTGTGTGTGTGTGTGTGTGTGCACGTGTGTGTGTATTTCTCAGGGGTGGCCAGAGAAGTTGGCTATGCATGTTTTGTCTGGAGGCCTCACAACTGGAAGGGGGATTCCCAACTATGTTTCAGGTAGGCCTTACCTCCAACAACTAAGGGAGCGAGGCAGAGAAAAAGATCTCACGCCTTAACTATCCTGCCACTTTCCCCAGCTCACTCTGCACTACCTCCCACTCCCTCTCTCTTGAGTTGGCCACACATGGAGTCAGCAGGTGTCAGATAGCTAGAATTGCAGGTGCGTGATCAGAGGCACCGAAGGGTCATGTAAGGCCTTCATAGAACTCCCTTACCGTCTATCAGAGGAACTAAAGCATGCTTATAGTAATAAAACAAGCAAAACTACACTGGGGGCGATGAGGGGGAAGAGAAAGAGGGAGAGACAAATAGGCACGCAGAGAAAAGGATATCTATGTATGTACAAAGTCATGATTTATTTTTTAAAAATTAATATTGATTCTAACCAGAACTATCATTTCTTTAATTTATGTAAATCAAAATGAGGAAACTACCTCTTTCAAAGCAGATTGGCACCTGTTCTTCAATATATAGCATCAGAGTGTTTCTTGGCACATGGAGAGGTTAAGTGTCTTCTCCAGAGTCAGACAGTCAGACCAGAAAGTATTTAAACCTAGGTTTACCCTATTCTTAAGCTAACTCTCTATCCACTAGGCAACACTGCCTCTCCTCACAAAATCATATATGTAATTTTATGCCGCCCCTCTATGGTATTAAATAGCCTTCTTTTAGGTCTTCCTACCTCCACTCTCTCTCCTGCTCCAGTGCAGCATTCAAAGCAATGTCAGACTGGTCTTTTAAATTACATCAGTCTGGCCATGCCCCCAATTCTGCTCAGAACCCTTCAATGCTTCCCTGCTGTCAGATCAGGCAAAGGAATTTCAGTATTATCCCTAATTAAAGCATTTGCTTTTTCGCAACTTGAAATGATTTACATTTACAGGAGCATAGGATTTATTTAGAGGTAAAAAGTTATTTTACAGATCATTTTGTCTGCATCCTCATTTTTCAGTTGAGGAAATTAGGGCCCAAAGAGGATGAGTGACTTCTCCAAGGTCTCTACAAGTTCTAAGCAGGAGAGGCAGGATTTAAATGCAAATCCTCTCTGACTCGAGTCATTTTTCCTTCTACAACACCAAGCACTTTATGCTGTACCTTCTTTTTTAAAATTTTTAAGTTATTATTTATTTAATATTTTTAGTTTTCAGCATTGATACAAATTTTCTCCCCATTTCTACACCCCCACTCCTCTGATTGCCCTGTTCCCCAAGCAGCTCTCCCTTCTGTCACCCCACTCCCCCCCATTCCCTTTTCACTTATTTTCTTGTAGGGCAAGATAGACTTCTATGCCCCATTGCCTGTATATCTTATTTCCCAGTTGCATGCAAAAACAACTTTTTTTGAACATCTGATTTTAAAACTTTGAGTTCCAAATTCTCTCCCCTCTTCCCTCCTCACCCACCCTCCCTAAGAAGGCAAGCAATTCAACATAGGTCACACGTGTGTCATTATGCAAAACCCTTCCACAATACTCATGTTATGAAAGACTAACTATATTTTGCTCCCTCCTATCCAGTCTCCCTTTATTCAATTTTCTCCCTTGACCCTGTCCCTTTTCAAAAGTGTTTGCTTTTGATTACCTCCTCCCCCATCTGCCCTCCCTTCTATCATCCCCCCCTTTTTTATCCCCTTCCTCCTTCTTTCCTGTGGGGTAAGATACACAATTGAGTGTGTATGTTATTCCCTCCTCAAGTCAAATCCAATGAGAGCAAGATTCACTCATTCCTCCTCACCTGCCCCCTCTTCCCTTCCAACAGAGCTGATTTTTCTTGCCACTTTTATGTGAGATAATTGACCCCATTCTATCTCTCCCTTTCTCCCTCTCTCAATATTTTTCTCTCTCATCCCTTAATTTGATTTTATTTTTTTAGATATCATCACTTCATAGTCAACACACCCTGTGCCCTCTGTCTATACATACATATATATGTACATGTATATGTATATTTATGTATATGTATATGTACATTCCATTCAGCTACCCTAATACTGAGGTCTCATGAATTACACACATTATCTTTCCATGTAGGAATGTAAACAAAACAGTTCAACTTTAGTAAGTCCCTTATGATTTCTCTTTCTTGTTCACCTTTTCATGCTTCTCTTGATTCTTTTGTTTGAAAGTCAAATTTTCTATTCAGCTCTGGTCTTTTCACTGAGAAAGCTTAAAAGTCCTCTATTTTATTGAAAATCCATATTTTGCCTTGGAGCATTATACTCAGTTTTGCTGGGTAGGTGATTCTTGGTTTTAATCCTAGCTCCTTTGACCTCTGGAATATCATATTCCAAGCCCTTTGATCCCTTAAGGTAGAAGCTGCTAGATCTTGTGTTATCCTGATTGTATTTCCACAGTACTCAAATTGTTTCTTTCTGGCTGCTTGCAGTATTTTCTCCTTGATCTGGGAGCTCTGGAATTTGGCTACAGTATTCCTAGGAGTTTTCTTTTTGGGATCTTTTTCAGGAGGCGATCGGTGGATTCTTTCAATTTCTATTTTACCCTCTGGTTCCAGAATATCAGAGGAGTTCTCCTTGATAATTTCTAGAAAGATGATATCTAAGCTCTTTTTTTGATCATGGCTTTCAGGTAGTCCAATAATTTTTAAATTATCTCTCCTGGATCTATTTTCCAGGTCAGTGGTTTTTCCAATGAGATATTTCACATTGCCTTCCATTTTTTCATTCCTTTGGTTCTGTTTTATAATATCTTGATTTCTCATAAAGTCACTAGCTTCCACTTGCTCCAATCTAATTTTTAAGGTGGTATTTTCTTCAGTGGTCTTTTGGACCTCCTTTTCCATTGGGCTAATTCTGCCTTTCAAGGCATTCTTCTCCTCATTGGCTTTTTGGAGCTCTTTTGACATTTGAGTTAGTCTATATTTTAAAGTGTTATTTTCTTCAGTATTTTTTGGGTCTCCTTTAGCAAGCCATTGACTTGTTTTTCATGGTTTTCTTGCATCACTCTCATTTCTCTTCCCAATTTTTCCTCTACTTCTCTAACTTGCTTTTCCAAATCCTTTTTGAGCTCTTCCATGGCCTGAGACCAATTCATATTTTTTCTTTTGATGTAGGCTTTTTGACTTTGTTGACTTCTTCTGGCTGTATGTTTTGGTCTTCTTCATCACCAAAAAAAGATTCCAAAGTCTGAGTCTGAATCTGAAACCATTTTCACTGCCTGTTAATGTTCCCAGCCAACTACTTGACCCTTGAGCTTTTTCTCAGGGTAAAACTGCTTGTAGAGTAGAGAGTACTTTGTCCCAAGCTTGAGGGGCTGTGCTGTTGTTTTCAGAGCTACTTCTACACAGCAAGTTCTGTCACCACAGTGCTCCTTCTCCCCCAAGAACTGCCAACCAGGATTGGAGCCAAGATCCAGGCAGGGCAAAGCAGGCTTTGCATTCCCAGTCTAATCTGCCACTTAGTTCCTCCCACCAGGTGGGCCTGGGGCTGGAAGCAACTGCAGCTGTAGCTCTGGAAGAAGCCTCAGAGCTGCATCACCTCTGCTGCCCCCAGGGCAGTAGCCAAATTGCTAACTCCTTTCACTCTGTCCCAGCAGTTTCTCCCACTAACCTTCTCTGTTGTCTTTGGCATTTGTGGGTTGAGAACTTTGGTAACTGCCATAGGTCACTGATTCAAGGTGCTATGCCTGTTCTGCCTGGCTCCCATTCTGGTTGGTCCTGGCATGGCCCATGCTGGGCTCTGCTCCATTCTGCTCCCAGCTCTGTGTGATAGACCCTTCCCAGCAACCATCCAGGCTGTCCTGGCCTGGAGCCCTGCTTCCCTTGGCTATTTCATGGGGTGCAGCTCTAGAATTTGTTCAGAGACATTTTTATAGGTGTTTGGAGGGAATTGGTGGGGACCTTAAGCTAGTCCCTGCTTTCCAGCTGCCATCTTGGATCCGCCCCTATGCTGTACCTTCTGATATCATGCTCCTCTTTGAGAATGTAGGACAAACAACAAGCAGTGAGTAGTAGAAGCTGCCCCACAGGGGACCCAACTGGCCAGTTCCAGCTCCTTCTTTCTTTCCTTCCTTCCTTACTCCCTCCCTCTTGCTTCCTTCCCTCCTTCCTCCCATCCCTCTTACTTCCTTCCCTCCTTCTTCCCTTCCTTACCTCCTTCTCTTCCTTCCTTCTCTCTTTCTGTCCACATAGGGTACCATACCCTTACCTTCTAGGTACTCTGCCCAAAGGAATGTAAATCTTAATCTCTGAAACCTTGCAAAATATCTTAGCGTTTATGGGCTAGATTTCTTTCTTAAGGATTATGCCTTAAACCCAAATCACACTATTGATTGGCCAACAATAAGTCCTAGCCCAAGCCTCACTTAGTCATTGTTTGGGTTCTGGTGGCTCAGAGTGAGAGTAAATAGCAATTGTTTGTTTTGGCTAGAAACCCGGAGGGTCTTCACCTCCCAGATCAACTTTTTTTTGGACTAGGTAAAATAGGCCATTCTTTGCTTAATTTCTTACCTAGCCTTAATCACTGAATGGGCATTGCCTCAGTCAAACTGAGATCTGGGAAAGACCTGAATTTAAAAAGGCTCCCATTGCATCTGGAGCCATCTCCAGTTGTCCAGATCTGTATGTTGCCACTGGATCCCTTTGGAGGAGAGAGTGAGGCTGGTGACTTTGCACAGTCCTCCATCACTAAAATACAATTCACTTGCAAGTATGGCATCACCTTCCTGATGTCAGTGTTAACTTCCCGATTGAAGGACAAACAACAACAATCCTAACCTTTAGAATTCTTCAAGGTCTCCCAATTATTTAGCATGTAAATTCCCAAATTCTTTCTCTGTTTTGACTCTTCCTGGTTTGGGTATTAGTACCATATTTGTGTCTTAAAGAGAATTTGATAGGACTCCTTCTTCACCTATTTTCCCAAGTAGTCTATAAAGTATGGGAATTAATTGTCCTTTAAATGTTTGATAGAATTCACATGTAAAACCCATCTAGCCCTGGAGATTTTTTCCTAGGGAGTTCATTGATGGCTTGCCCAATTTCTTCTTCTGAGATGGGGCTACTTAGGTATTTTACTTCCTCTTCTGTTAACCTGGGCAATTTGTATTTTTGTAAATATTCATCCATTTCCCTAAGGTTGTCAAATTTATGGTCATACAATTGGGCAAAATAATTCCTAATTATCGTTTTAATTTCCTCTTCATCGGAGGTGAATTCACCCTCTTCATTTTTGATACTGGTAATTTGGTTTTCTTCTTTCTTTTTTTAATCAAATGACCAAAAGTTTATTAATTTTATTGGGTTTTTTTTTCATAAAACCAGCTCTTAGTTTTATTTACTAGTTCAATAGTTTTCTTGATTTCAATTTTATTAATCTCTCCTTTGATTTTCAGTATTTCTAATTTGGTATTTAATTGGGGATTTTCAAATTGTTCTCTTTCTAGTTTTTTCAATTGCATGCCCAATTCATTGATCTCTTTTTTATCTATTTTATTTGTGTAAGAATTCAGAGATATAAAACTTCCCCTAAGAAGTGCTTTTGCTGCATCCCATAAGTTTTGGTATGTTGTCTCATTATTGTCATTCTCTTGAATGAAGTTATTAATTGTTTCTATGATTTGTTCTTTGGCCCACTCATACTTTAGGATTAGATTATTTAGTTTCCAACTAGTATTTAGTAATCTGGCATTTAAGAACCTCTATGATCTGACTCTGGGTCAGCTAGATGGCACAATACATAGAGTACCAGGGCTGGAGTCAGGAAGATTCATTTTCATGAGTTCAAATCTGACCTCAGACACTTACTAGCTGTGTAACTGTGGGCAAGTCACTAAAACCTGTTTGCCTCAGTTTCCCCATCTGTAAAATGAGCTGGAGAAGGAAAGGGCAAATCACTCCAGTATCTTTGCCAAGAAAACCCCAAATGCAGTAATGAAGAGTTGGACACAACTGAAAACAACAACATGATCTGACTCCAACCTAGCTTTCCAGATTTATCTCATAATACTTCTCCTTATGCTCTAATCAAACTGGTCTAAGGGGTGTCAAATATGTGGCCCATAGGCCACGTGTGGACCAAAACACTCCCGAGTACAATCAAAACCTGATTATTTTTTTTTTTTGCTTTTTGGCAGCGCAATTAGGGTTAAAGTGACTTGCCCAAGGTCACACAGCTAGTACGTGGGTCAAGTGTCTGAGGCTGGATTTGAACTCAGATTCTCCTGGCTCCCAGGCTGGGCTGGTGCTCTACTCACTGTGCCACCTAGCTGCCCCGAAGCCAGATTATTTTTAAATAATATTTTATTTTTTCCCAGTTACATATAAAAACAATTTTTAACATTCATTTTTTAAAATTTTGAGTTCTGACTTTTCTACTTCCCTCTCCACTCCTCCCTCCCTAAGATAGTGAACAATTTTGTATAAGTTATACATGTGCAATTGTGTAAAACATATTTTAATATTAGTCATGTTGTGAAAGAAAACACAAGCCAAAAAAAAACCATGAAAAAATGAAGAAAGTGAAAAATCGTATGCTTTGTTCTATAATCAGACTCCATTAGTTTTTTCTCTGGATGTGAAGAGCAGTTTTTCATCATGATTCCTTTATAATTGTCTTAGATCATTGCATTGCTAAAAATTGCTAAGTCATTCACAGATGATCATCATAGAATATTGCTGTTGCTATGTACAATGTTCCCCTGGTTCTGTTCACTTCACTTTGCGTCAGTTAATGTAAGTCTTTTCAGGTTTTTCTGAAATCATCCTGCTTGTCATATCTTATAGCACAATTGTATTTCATTACACTCATCTAGCACAACTTAATCAGCACAGAACCATATTATATTGTAATTGAAAAATATTTAGCAAAACAAATAAAAATTTGATAAAATACAGATAATATTATATTTTAAAACTTAGTCCATATGCAGCCTGCAAGGATTTTCATGTGTGGATTAGTGGCCCCTATTTCTATTTGAGTTTGACATTACTGACCTACATGACTTATATGTTCTTTCCTTTGTTTATGCTAATCCTCATACCTAGAGTGTTTTCTTATTTCTGCCTCCTGATAGTCCACCCTGATTTCAAGGTCAAGCTCAGATGTTTTCCCTACCAGAAACCTTTCTTGATTGCCACAAAGAAAGTAATTTCTCCCTTTTATGAATTCTCACAGTATGCTGTAACTCTCTCATGCGCATGTTATATTTTATTTTGTATTAGTTACTATTTTATTGTCTTTTAGTCCCCATCCCACTGCTAATGATTTCCTCTTACTTTCTTACCTCTTACCTTACTCTTCTTACCTCTATTACCTTCCATCTACTCTGTATACATCTTGTATGTGCCTAGTTATTTGCCTGTTGTCCCCCATCCCCCATTAGAATGTGAGCTCCTTGAATCAGGGCCATATTTTTGCCCTTTTCTGTATTCTTAGTGCTTAGCACAATGTCTTAGTAAGCACTTAATAAATGATTGTTGACTGACTGGTTACCTCCTCTTCTAGATTATCTATGAGGGCAGGTACTATGTTTATTTATCACAGTCTCTCTGCCAGTGCCTTGTATATAGTAGGCATTTAATATTTGATAAATGAATAAATGACTCACTTAAATGAAATGATGATAAGTCTGAAATTCAACAGACACATTAAACACCCACTTGTGCAAAGTACTCAGTTAGGTTTGAAGAGGGGGAAAAAGATTAGATGACAGAAGGTCTCTGCTGTCCAAAGGTTAAAATCTAGTAGGATTTATCATACACACACATGTACGTATGTATATATGTATGCATGCATGTATGTATATGCCTGGAATATAAGATACTTTATAATAAGTGAGTAAAAGTACAAATAGTCTGTTATGTGAAGTGTGGGGTGAAGAAGATCATTATTGATGGGAGGATAACTTCTAGGAGGAGATAGTATTGAACTGGACGTTCTAAAATATCAAGAAATTTGGCAGGCAGAGGAAATAAAGGGAGATGATGGAATACATCTCAGGCATGTGGAATATTATAAACATGGGACAGCTCAGGAGAACTGTTAGGAATCATATGATGGAAAGAATACCGACTTCGAAATCAGGGAATCTGAGTTCAAATTCTGGTTCTTCCACTCTCCCATTGGAGATGCCTCTTACCTGTGGCTCTTCTGATGCATGGGTCTTTGTCGTGGACCACTATTTCACAAGGCACCCAGGCCAAGTATGATCACTTCAGTCCTGACTCCACTTCTTACTCTCCAGACTTCTCCTTGGCAGCAGCCTCTCTCTTCCCTTCCCAACTTTCTAGTTCCCTTTCATGTGTTGTCTTATCCAATTAAAATGTAAGATCCTTGAAGAAGTCACCTCCCTGACATACCTGACATGTGGGGTCTGAGATGCCAGAGGGAAATAACCTATATGCAGGCAGTTGACGATATGAGTTTACAGTTTGGGAGGAAGATCAGGACTAGAGCCAGAGATTTAGGAAGTATTTATATAGCATAGAAGCCATGTCAGTGGATGAGATGCTCACATAAGAGTATAGAGGGAGATGAGAGGATAGCCATGGGCAGAAGAGAAGAAACATCCACCTCAAAGAGTCAGGAAGAAGACAAAGAGCCAATGAAAGAGGCAGATGAGTGGCTAGAGATGTGAAAGAACCAAGAGAATGTGATGTCTCTGAAGCCAAGAGGGGTCCACAGCATCAAATGCTGCAGTAAGGTCAAGGATCACAAAGATCTCAACAACGTCATTGAATTGGGTAATTGTGAGAGAGCAGTTTCAGAGTCCAGGTGGGGTTGGAAGTCAGATTACAAAGGCCTGAGGAAGAAGTGGTTGTTGGTGAACTAGAAGTAGCAGGTGAAGATGACTTTTCCAAGAAGTTTGATGTTGAATGGAGTGGAAGAAGGGGAGAGATGGGAAGGTAACCAGGTGGTTCAAAGGGAATTTTTCTGGGAATGCAAAGACCAGAGCCCTTTTGTAGACAGATGAATAGGAGCCAGTGGAGATGGAAAGGTTGAAAGCAAGTAGCATTTCTGATAGTGAAAAGAGAGTATAGCATTTATGTACATAAAGAAGCTGAAAATTAGAGTCTGTTGACCTGGGTTCAGATACCAATTCTGCCATTTAGTATCTCTGCGACCTTGGCCACATCACATGCTCTCCATGGGTCTGAGTTTCCTCATTTGTAAGATAGAGTGGTTGAAATAAATGACCTCTGAAATCCCTTGCAGTTATAAGTCTATGATCCTATGGTCCTTTGTTCTTATATTTTAGCTAAGATCAACCATACATTAATGACGTATACAACAAGGGAAGGATAATTGGTGAATGTTCTTTCTGCCTCTCCTCCTCTTCCCAAGATTATTGTATGATTAACTAAAGCCTTCTGCCTTGCTTATAGTACAATATATTTGTAAACAGAAGTATGTTTAGAACTCATAGGCCTTGTTTCACACAAGAGATCCAGGTTCAGCAAATTCATGTTTCAACTGGTCTGATTAAGACTGAAGCCTTTGGTTAATAAGTAAAGAAACACTTAGCCTTGGAGATATGTGGCCCTTGGCCAGCTCTGAGTGTTCTTCGTATGCAAAGGTGATGCAACTGCAAAGAGTGTGCAGGTGGTGGCTGAAAAGAATAATTCAGTAGCATGGAATGGATAAGACCCAGCCAAATACTCTGTTTGGGGCAAAATACCTAGCTGTGGAAGCAGGATTCTGTCTGAGAAAGGTGAGCAAAAAGAGGATCACTCTAGCTTAGCTCTTTGCTAGAGCACCAATGTGGCGATACCATGATGCTCACCGCATTGCTTTTAGTATTGAGGGATGGAAATAGGGAAAAGTTGAAGTGGGAAGTAAGGGGTAAAGTAGACATACAGATGTTTGGGAAATGAGGCATGCCCAGTCTTGTGAAAGGGAACTGAATCATTGTTTAAGTAAGATGGGGATGCCCTGGGTTAGTGTTGATATTCCAAAGCATTGCTACTTAAAAGCCATTTTATTTTGGTTAAGTATTTTAAAAACCACTGGATTCTTCTGACTTAACAGGGACAAAAGAAGGACTGGCCAAGCAATTAAATAATATTCTTTCTTCAATAGCCAATGGTCCCTTAGGCTTTAGAGACACTGTTTCCCTCCCCACCCTAAACAGTGAATGAGGTCAAGGCAGGACAGGCCCACATTTGTTGTTGCATTGGAAACGGTTTTCTTTCTTTGGGGAGGAGTTTGTCCTAATCTCTTCTGAATTTGAGGCATATAATGATGGAGTATTAGGAGTGATTGCTCCTCTGATCCTTAGCTTGGGGTTTTTCTTCTCTTAGTGGTTAAAAATAGATGTCATCTTTATTCAACTATTCCCTTTTGGCAACCTTAGATGGAAGCTCTGCAAAGGCACCTGAGGAGCACAGGCTTACCCTAAGTCTTTCTTGGGCACATTTGAGTTCCAACACTTTTCAGCCACACACATATATGACCTGGGTCAATAGTTGGTTAGTCTGATCATGAGTTCTCCACAGAGATTAAAGTTCTGTCTATCACTTCTCTGCTTCTTGTTTCTCTTGACCACTGCTTGACACATACAATACTCTCTAAGTGGTCAAACCAATCAATCAGTCAGCAAGTCTTTATTGAGCACCTACTGCGTGCCAGACATTGGACTAGATATTGTACATACAAACATCCATCTTCAAGGAGCTCATGTTTTATGGGATGGGAAAACATGTACACACATTAGTACATACAAAACAATTACATATGAAAGAACACTGGGCTTAGAGTCAAGAACATTTGAGTACAAATCATGACTCAGACATTTAGCAGTTGTGTACCTCTGGGCATATCACTCAGGCTCTCTTGGCTCCAGTTTCCTCATTTATAAAATGAGAGGGTCAGACTCAATGGCCTCCAAGATTCCTTCCAGCTCTAAATCTATAATGCTGCGATTCTAAGATAACTTGCAGAGAGAAACACACACAAAAATGGGGAAGTAAGGAAAAGCTTCATGTAGGAGATGGTATCTAAACTGAGATTTGGAATAATCTAGAGATTCTAAGAGGGAGTGCATTTCAGGAATGGAGAGCATTCCATGCGAAGACTGAGAGATGCAAGATGGAATGTGGTATGTGAGGAATAGCAGGAAAGCCAATTTGGCTGGACTGAAGAATGCCTGAAAAGGAGTGGCACAGAATAAGTCCTAAAAGAGATTGGAGCCAGATTGGGAAGAGTTTTAAATGCCAAAGAAAGGAGTTTGCACTTGGTTTTAGAGGTAATAGGAAACCATTGGAGATATTTGAGCAACATTACATGGGTCAAACCTGTGCTATAGGAATATCACTATGGCAGTTGTGTGGAAGATGGACTGGACAAGGAAGAGACTGGAAGCTGGAAGACCAATTAGGTGGGTATTATAACAATCTAGATGAGATTTTGAGGGTATGACCTAGAGTAAAAGCTGTGTAACTGGAGAGAAGAGAGTGGATGTGAGAGAAGTGGTGGAAGTATATTTGGCCAAACTCTGTTGCATGTATGGGCTAAAGTAGAGTGAGGAGTTGAGGATGACTGTGTGACTAGAAGGATGGGGGTTTCTTTACCAAACGGAGAAGTTGAGAAATTGAGTGGTTTTGGTGGGGGAAAGATAATGCATTAGCTCTTTTGGACATGTTGAGTTTGGGGTGTTTTTGTAACATCCAGTCTGAAATACCTAATAGGCCATTGGTGAAGTGGTTCTGGAGCTCAGGAGAAAGGTTAGGGCTGGATATATAGATCTCGAGTCATCTTCATAGAGATGATTATTGAAGCCAGGAGAGTTGATGATGTAACTAAGATAAAAAGTGTCATTGTGTCATCTACTGTGGATCAGTCACAAAAGTACAAAACTATCCCAGCTTCATGGAGGACAGAATTCAGAGCAGTCAAATAGGAAGGAAGAGAGAATTTTTTCTCAAATAATTCTTCTTTCTTTTCTGTCAAAGAGCAGAGAGGGAACTTGATTTGAAAGGAAACACTATCTTTTTCTATGCAATCATACAAGCTTTTCAAAACTACATGAAATGAAAATGGACTTGAAGTGAAAACTGGTTGTTAATTTACTTTTTAAAAAATATTTATGTAATTTTATCATTATTTTTAGAAGAAATTTTGAGTTTCAAATTCTCTCCTTCTCTCCGGCCCCTTCCCCACCCATTGAGAAGGCAAGTAATATGTTATCAATTACACATGTGAAATCATGCAAAACATATTTCCTATTAGCCATATTGCAAAAAAAGGCAAGAAAAATAAAGTGGAAAAAATTATACTTCAATTTGCACCAGAGTTCATCAGTTCTCTCTCTCTCTCTCTGGAGGTAGATAGCATTTTTCATCATGGGCCCTTAGGAATTGTTGGAGATCATTGTTTTGATCAGAGTATCCAAGTCCTCCACAGTTGATCATCATTACAGTATTGTGTGCACTGTTTTCCAGGTTTTGCTCACTTCACTGTGCATGAGGTCATACAAGTCTTCCCAGGCTTTTTTGAAATCATTCTTCTCATCATTTCTTACTGTACAGCAGTATATCATCACAATAATATACCACAAGTTGTTTAGTCATTCTCCAATAGATGGGCATCCCCTCAATTTCCAATTCTTTACCATTTCAAAGAGCTGCTATAAATATTTTTATGCATGTGGGTTCTTTTCCTCTTGTTTAATATCAGCCATAGACAGAGCAGATTTTCATTTGGTACTGGGGCTGGTTCAGGTAGAATCACACCTTTCAAGCCAGAGAACCATGGTTAGATTTCCTTAATTTTTCTCCCAAGCTCTCATACAAGGATAAGATTAGAGGTCCAAGCCCAGATTCTACCAGAATTGTTGACAACGCGGTTCCTAGATATTTCTTTTGAAAATGTAAGGAATCCACCACATCCTAGAGGCTGTCCCAGTCCACTCCAGCAATCTGGAGAATTAACAGGAGGTTTTCACAAAAGAATCAGGCAGGTCAGCAATGTTTGAAGCAATGAGCTTTTATTATGATGTGTTTTAACTCATGCAAGGAAAAGTACAAGTTCTCAAATGAGATATCCAGGGCTGGGAACTTGGGAAGCTGGAAAAGCAAGGGAAGAATACAACCAGAGGGGCTGTCAGATCTCATGTGCAATGGCCTTAGGGCCCCAGTATGAGAAGGAAGGGAAATCAGAGATGGTGCTGCTAAAAGGTTAGCTTTGGAACTCACCAGCACCATGTCATATCAACTATACTTTGATATGGATGACAGTCCATTTCCTTCATACCTGGGCAGCTCACTGGAGGCAGGTGAAAGGTATGAAGACTTGACCCAATGACATGAGGCACAGGTTGTGGAAGCTTCCAGAAAAGGAAAGGGCAAAAGAGATACGAGGCAAGAGGAGGGGCTAGTACCAGCACTGTGGCAGCTGTTTAAAGAGCAAAGAAGAGAGGTTTTTAGATTATCAGAGTGACAAAGAGAAATTAACTTTTTGTTAATATTATAATTAGAGAAAAGCCTTAGAAATAAAAGAAATCCGCAGTGAACAACTGCTACCATGGTGATGTGTAAAGGAGACAGCATCAGAGGGGACATAATAATAGTCAACATTTATATTGCACTGTGTTTGGAAAGCACTTTACACAGGCAGCTAGGGGGCCCAGTGGCTAGAACATTGGACTTGGAGTCAGGAAGATTTGAATTCAAATCTTCCCTCAGAAACTTAATAACTGTGTGACCCTGGGCAAGTCACTTAATCTCAGTCTCTTCAACTGTAAAATGTATATAATAATACCACCTACTTCCCAGGGTGGCTGTAAAGATAAAATGAGGTAATATATTTGTAAAGCAAACTTTAAAATGCTATACAAATTCTATTATTATTATTGCTATATATCATCTCATATATATTATTTCATTTAGTCCTCCTAACCACTCTGCAAGGTAGGTGGTCAGTTAGTCAGTCCTTAAACATTTATTAAACATGTGCTATGTTTCAGGCACTGTGCTAAGTGCTAGGGATACAAAAAGGAGCAAAAGAAAGTCCCTCCCTTCAAGGACCTCGCAATCTAATGGGGAGACAAAAACAAATATGTACAAACAAGCTACATACAGGTTAAATAGGAAATAATTAATGGAGGGAAGACACTAAAATTAAAAGGGATGGGGAAAGGTTTCCTATAGAAGAAGGGATTTTAGTTGTGACTCACAGTAAGCAAGGAAAGCCAGTAGGCAGAGATGAAGAAGGAAAGCATTCCAGGCATAGGAGTCAGCCAGAGAAAATGCCCCAAGCCAAGATTGAATATGTTGTTTGTGGTACAGTAAGGAGGCAAGTGACACTGAATCAAGGAGTATGTGGAGGGGAGGAAGGTGTAAGAAGATTGGAAAATCAGAAAGGTCTGGATTATGAAGGGCTTTGAACTCCAGGAGAGGATTTTGCATTTGATAGTGGACATGATAGGGAGCTACTAGAGTTTATTTTAGTGGGGGATGGGGGTGACATGTTTGGACCTGCAATATAGGAAAATCACTTTAGTGGCTGAATGTAGGATGGATTAAATTAGGAAGAAAGTTGAGGTAGGCAGACCCACCAGCAGATTATTGCAATAATCCAGGCATGAGGTGATGAGAATCTGCACTAGAGTAATGGCAGTGTCAAGGGAGAGAAGGGGGCACATTCAAGCCTTGGCCATAGCTATGGGGGTGAGAGATACAACATATGGTGGGGGGAGAGATAGTAGTTGAGGATGACCCCTATATTGAAAGCCTGAGGGATTATGAGGATGGTGTTGCCTTCTACAGTGACAGGAAAGGTAGGAGGGGGCAAAGAATTTAGAAGGAATGCCCTGAATTCTGTTTTGGACATGTTGAGTTTAAGATGTCTACTGTAGATCCAGTCTGAGATGTCCAAAAGGCAGTTGGAGATGTGAGATTGAAGGTTAGCCAAGACGTTGGGGCAAGGATAGAGATGAGAATCATCAGTGTGGTGATGTTAATTAAATTCATGGGAGCTGATAAGATCCCCAAGTGGAGTAGTATAGAGGGAGAGCCCAGGACAGAACCCTGACGGACACTTAAGGAAGGTGTGATCTCCAGCAAAGGAGACTGAGAAGGAGCAGTCAGGTAGGTAGGAGGAGGACCAGGAGAGAATATCAAGTAGGTAGTCAACAGTGTCCAAGACTGCACAGAAACCTAGGAGAATGGGGATTGAGAAAAGGCCATTGCCTCTGGCAACTAAGAGATCACTGGTAGCTTTGGAGAGGGCAATTTTGGTGGAATAATAAATCTGGAAGCCAAGTTGGAAGGAGTTAAGAAGAGAATGACTGGAGAAAAAGTGGAGGTACATTTTGTAGATGACATTTTCAAGGAGTTTGGCCACAAAGTGCAAAAGAGATGTAGGATGATACTGGAAATGAAAGCAACGAACGAGTATTTTTTCAGGATTGAGGAGACATGGGCAAGTTTGTGGGCAGTAGGGAATGAGCCAGTTGACAGGGAATGATTGAAAATCAGTGTTAGAGTAGGGAAAGGGGGGACTTTTTTTGAGGAGAAGAGATAGAATGGGAACACTTGTACAAGCAGAGGAGTCAGCCTTGGTAAGGAGAAAGGCAACCTCATTATGAAAGACAAACTTGAAGGAAGAGATAGGAGAAGAAGGCATTTGAGTAATATGAGATGTTCCCAACAAACAGCTAAATTTTTTTTTTCTGCGAAATATGAGGCAAAGTTCTTAGCTGAAATGGTGGAGGGAGGGGAAATCGTGAGAAGACTGAAAAGCAATGAAAAGGTTTAGATGAGCCACTGTGGAGGGTGGGATAGTGAGTTGATAAGGCAGGTATAAAAGGATCACCTAGCAGTAGCGACAATCAGTGGAGATTTTATAACATAAATTTATCTGAATGGAGTGTGATTTTCTCCATCTTCATTCCGCAAGCGTGAAGAAGCAAATGTGAAGAATAGTGGGAACGATTCAAAGTTGAAGCTTTGTGATGTAGCCCATTGGTCTGCCTCCATGTACACTCTTGGATATAGGTTCAAATAATGAGGACTTTTACTGATCTTGATTTGTGTCTCCCCATCCAGTTTGAAAAAGAACTGAGAATATTCAGGCCTAGATATTTAGCTGTTCACCATGGAACCAGTCCAGACAAAGTACAACATCAACATAATAAACATTTAATTAGAAGAGAAATTAATCTTAGATGTGGGATCCCCAAGCTCCATCTGCCACTCCTCTACTGCTCAGAGGGTTTTGCCTGCTGTTGGGGAACAAGAGAGTAGCTGGCCACTAGAAGTCATAAGGCATGACTTCAAGGAAAAGGTACTAAGTATAAGGTGATGGGACTTAGGAAGTCAGAAAGAAGCTGGGATGGAATGGCGACAACTGCCTTCTCTTTGGCAGGACCTTGGTCCTTCACCAACAATGAGCTAGCTGTGGTAAACAATTACAGTTTTTGCCAGTGGTAGGAAACCAAATGAGAATTTCGATTCACACTAGGTCCAGAGTCCTTCCTGCCTTCTGTCTGGGAGAGGAGGATCTATGTCCAGAATTCCTTAATGAAGACCTAATGATGGGACCAACTAGATGGTATGAGTAAGAAATCAACTCTGAACTATGTTGTATCATCTACATTTCTTTGCCCACTAGCAGGATGAACAGCTTAGGGGTACTTATCCAACTGAATAGTGACTTTCCTAGAACTCCTGGGTTTGGAGCAATCTATATACTATCTGGTGCTGCCTGGATCTAAGAGAAACTATGGGCACACAGCTGTGTAACAGATGTTTTGTGATGTATTGTTTATTGATTTTTATTATCCCTATGCCAAACTAAAATGCTGTCATGTATATGATTGCACATATGATATAACTATTCTATGAGGAGTAACCACATTACTAGGCTAAGGTCATGTGACCAGGGCTCGGTAGAATATTGCCAGATTCAAGGGGCTTGGAACTGATTCCAGTTGAGTAAATGCGTATTAACTATAGACTATATATCATATACTGTACTATAGACTATAGAATATTAGATTTATTGAGTCAGCACAATTAATAGAGAACTGGGGTATAAAAGTTTGTCTACTCTCTGAGAGTCATGGACAGCTTGATGGGGTGAAGTTCCTAACCACCAAGATGACTTTGGAACTTCCTCTGGGAAATACTTCTTGTCAGGATTAGGCTAATGGCTAGCTGCACCACCTAGTTAAAATAAACCAATGTCAACCTCATACCCAGAGGATTTCAATGTCTTTCCCCTTCCTCCCAGAGTAGTTTGGGATGCAAGCTCCTCCCAACTCCTAACTCACTCTATAGCAAGAAGATCCTCTTGAATAGCCCAGGGTCTGCAGATTCAGTGAAAGGCTAAGTCTGTTTCTAAGATTTCTGGTTTCCCCTCTTTCTCCATATGCTGTCTCTATGAAGAGTATTTGCTCATTTTGTCTAAGGCATTACTTATCCCAGTCACTGGCTTTTTCCACAAGCAGAATATTTGCCTCATTTCTCTGCTTCATGTAGCCATGACCCAGTAGAGATGTTCACTACTCCTCCATCTCTAGAGGGTGGGGTGGGAGGGAGGGAGGGAGAATGAATGAACTGCTTTCTCAGCCGTTTAATCAAAAGGGATGGTAAGAAGAAAGGCTTCCTTAGCCTTTGTCAGGATAAACTTCTTCACCGTTCCACAGACATGTGCAGCAAGCTTCTTTTCTTCCAGAGGGGAGAAAAAAATTAGGTCTGACCTCCCAGGAGCTAACAGTACAGTTTCTTTCCCAGGGAATCTCTTAACCTGTGAAAGGTAAGCTTCTAAAAGGCTGCCTCCAAGAGGAGGCAGAGGGTTTGGAATCAGGCATTGGCCAATTGAAAGGTTTCTCATAATTACCTGAAGTCTAAAAGTATTGTAGGTGCTTAATATATACTAAATTAAATTGAATTTGAATAAGAATACCAAAAGACCATTTACTGCTCTTCCTCAACTTCGATGTATATTAAAGAATTACTATATCCAAATCATTGAGATAATGCAATGAGACATTCCCATTGGCTCTAGAAGGCAATGAACACAAATAAATGAATGTATTTAGAAATCAGCAAGCAATAAATTACTTAGCTCCTCTGGGCTCTAGTTTTCCAAATTTACAGTAACTGATTCATATGGCTCTTTCCAGCTCTAACAATCCATGGTTTTGCTATTTGACCCAATTTCAATAGTAAAAGGAAAGAGTGTAGTATTTCTTGGAAATTCAAAAGTTACCATCCATTCTTCATGTAACTAGTGCTGAGAGCATTTCTACACACACACACACACACACACACACACACACACACACACACACACACACACACACACCCCTCTCGGAAATAATAGTATCCCCTGATAGAATTGATACTGGAGACCCTGGATAATAGACAGTATTATCCCCCACCTGCTCCCTAGGATTACTTGAATCATCCCATAGTTTCTTAAGAAATTATTCAGTTTTTATGAGAGATAATTAGGTAGAAATTAGCTCTTGAAGAAGTAGAAAATTCTCCCTTAAGAAAAACTTTCTTTCTCAGTTTCCAGGAGGAGAAAGAACATTAAGATTTGTAATTAAGAGTTGCTAGGTGGTAGAGTGGACAGAGTATTGGGCCTGGAGTCAGGAAGATCTGAATTCAAATAGAGTCTCAGACACCTATTAGCTGTGTGACCATGGGCAAGTCACTTACCCTTTGAAGCAGTTCATTAATTCTCCCTCCCTCCCACCCCACCCTCTAGAGACGGAAGAATAGTGAATATCTCTACTGGGTTATGGCTACATGAAGCAGAGAAAGGAGGCAAGATATTCTGCTTGTGGAAAAGCCAGTGACTGGGATAAGTAATGCCTTAGACAAAAATGAGCAAATACTCTCATAGAGAGTTTCTTCACCTGTAAAGTGAGGTTAATAATAGCCACTTACCTCCCAGGGTTGTTGTGAAGATCAAATGAGGTAATTGTAGTAAAACACTTAGCACAGTGCCTGGCACATAGCAAGCATTATATAAATGTTAGCTATGAAGATGATGATGGAATTGGTAACAAGGGTTTTTTAGAAGTTGGAGGATGAGAGATTAGCAAGCCTTTGTGATGTCCAAGGTGGTCAGTGGCAACAGTGGCAAAGAGTTCTAAAGGTCTATGGACTTGGATGAGGGAAAATTAATTTTTACTTACCTTTAACTGGAATTTTATATTCCTTTCAGTTATTTCCATAATATTATTCTGGGAAGGGGGATCAATGTTCCTCACCAGATAGTCAAAGCAGCCCATGATACAAAAAACAGATTAAGCACCCCAGGGATAGAGGATTTCTAAGGTCCCTTCAATATCTGACATTCTCTAATGACTGTAACTAAAGACATAATCATGCTATTCTTTGTTCTTGATTCCTTGAAATTGGTTTCCCAACTCCATGCTAACCTCATCGTCATACTTAGGACAAGCCTAGTGATCTTGTCATCAGTGATCACTCATTGTTCTCCTATTTTATCACCGTGGACTGTGATACACAGAGAAATATTAGCTCACCTTCCTCAGGCATTGTAGGTCTCTATCCCAAACCTATGAGATTCCTCTCTGGTCTTTCTCTTCTTCACAACAACCCTGGGAGGCAAGTGGCTATTGTTAACCTCATTTTACAGGTGAAGCAACTGAGGCAAACAGAAGGTAAGTGACTTGCCCAGGGTCACACAGTTAATAGTCTTCAATGGAGGATACCAAAGACTGTTTATGGTATAGCCACTGGATTGGTCTAGGCAGAAGAGCAGAAGCCTCTCCATTGCCATTACCTTCTCTCTGTGGTTTCCTTCAAACAAACTCCCAAGCGGCAGTATAAAAGTAATAAACATGGTATTTGTTATCAAATGACCAAGGCAAGCAAGACTTCCCCTTATGTGAAGAGAACAAGATGAAGTGCTTCAGTTTTGACTTCTTCCAGGTCTCATCCTCAAGCAGGACAAATTCAGGGCTAGACCCTATACCCACATTTTCTCAACCTCTGCCCCATGCTCTTTCCAATAAATTGTTTTTCTTTAAGAAAAAACAGACACTAAGATTAATAACATTTCTCAAATTAGTAAAGAGGAAAAAATGAAGTCATATGTACTGGTCTCATGCACCCAAGTCACTAATGATTTGCATCCTGGTATCACTCGCATCTGGTATTTGTTAACTGAGGGCAAAAACAAACCTTCCTCCTTTCAGCTTAAAGGGATTGTTAGGAGAAGAAGTATGTGCATCAAGTAACCTTTATGCTCAGGTTGAGTTATAGGTTTTGGTGTTCGTGCCCACATTTTAGGGGAAATGTCATTAGGATGCACCCATGACACAAGTTCATTATTACTTAGAATCTTAGCCATGGAACTGGAAAATCAAAAATGCAATTCTGACTTATATTTCAGTACTAGGGTCATGGGCACAAAAGCTCAGCTGAAAGTGAGTCACCAAGGTTTCAACCACTGACTTTATTTACATCTGTCGGTTGAAAACAAAACCGAAAAAATTTTAGAAAGAAGTTTGTTAAGTCATCTGGCAGAGGAGAGAGCCAAAATAGGTGGTCCACTCCCCCAAACCTCTATGAGTTGTACATTATATACGATTCAAACAAAGGAGCAGGGAAATGGTTGGATTAGGTGGCCAGCATATGATGATTTTTCAAATGTGGCACATATATTAATTAAAATGTCCATCTTAGGAAACTGAAAATTCCATGCATCCATCTTCAGATCACCTGTGAGTTTTCTAGGGTCAGATTGACTTGCACGTCTTGAGTAAAACATTGAACTAGTTTGGTCTCTAAGCAATACAAGTGTGGTTTCTTGCCATGCAAGGCCAAATTTAAGCAATGCAATAATTAATAATTTTCCCTATATATCCAAACTACTCTAAATTAGAACCTCTTAAATGAAAGACATTTTTTTTAAAAAATCATTTTAAAAAAGTAATCACTAAACCATTTATCTCTTTTTCAGTGTGATTGCTGCTATATGTTCATATCTTTTGTAAAAAGTTTACATTAGAACATAAGCTTCTTGATAGCAAGAATTGTCTCTTGTTCTTTTGTGTATCCCTAGAACTTATCATGGTGCCTAACAGTGCCTAGATTTGTTGTTGAATCTGCCATGTCTTCATGACCCCTTTTGAGGTTTTCTTGACAAAGATACTGCAGTGGTCTGCCATTTCGTTCTCTAGCTAATTTTATAGGTGAGGAAACTGAGGCAAACAGGGTTAAGTGACTTACCCAGGGTCACACAACTAGTAAGTGTCTGAGGTAAGATTTGAACTCATGAAGTCTTCCTGATTATAAGCCTAGTGCTCTATCCAATGTATCACTTAGCTGCACTGCTTAGTACATAGTAAAAGCTTAGGGGCAGCTAGGTGTCGCAGTGAGTAGAGCACCAGCCCTGAAGTCAGGAGAACCTGAGTTCAAATCCGACCTCAGACACTTGACACATTCACTAGCTGTCTGACCTTGGGCAAATCACTTAACCCCAATTGCCCTGCCTTCCCCTCTCCAAAAATAAAAAAAAGTTTAAAAAAGCTTAATAAAAGTTTATCAGCTGACTAGCTGACTGAAGACCCAACATCTAATAGTGTAAATCCTGTTATGAGTCTTTGGTGGCTTAGCAGTAAATGACTAGGTAATCTTTACAAAAATGCCACTGCATCAAAATGAACTAACATATGATATCTGCCTCTACCCTTTCCTTGCACACCTACATATTCTCACACACACATGTACAACTCTTTTAGCCTTGTAACAAAGGGATGTCATGATTAGTTAGAAATATATTAGGAAGAGAATGTACTACCTTTTCTAATTTAGGTTATTTTGGCAGCTGCTAAAGTTTAACCTACAAATACATCTTACCTTACGCACAATGTTCCTAAAATGAATTTGTTATCAAATTTCAACATACAGAATCCTATTTTGCTATCTATTTTTGTTATAATCTTGAAGATATATTCCTTTGGGTGAGAGAAAGCTCTAAACATGAATAAAACTACAATTAAGAGTGAAGAATCATCAAAACTTTCTGAGAGGATATTAATGACATACTAAAATTTCATTATAAGACTTTGGTAAAGTACAAAATTCAGCATAACCTGGGTCTTCTTAGGATTTTATCCAAGGGGAATTAGTTACTGAAGTTTTACTAGCAAGGCATAATAATATTCAAAATAAAATAGCATCACCTATAATGTGTAATCTGAAGGCAGAATAATAGTGACATCCAAGTGTATTCAACCAACCCAAAATGAATGGAAAATTTATGCTCAGGGAAGAAGATGGATGGAATGCCAGGGCAGCTATCATGCATTTGGTACAATGGATCACTTAGAGCCAGAGGGTTTAAACAAGCAGTACTTTTACTAAAATTGCATCCCAATACCCTCAAGCAGAAGCACTTCTCACGGAAGTTTCAAGAATTCCAAAGGATAGAAACTAATAATAATAATAATAATAATAATAACCTCACTGGCAAGCAGGTGAAAACAAAGTCAATAAGAAGGTTCCTTTGGGTCTCTATCATTCCCTGACAAAATCAAAATGATTTTTAGATTCTTCTGTAATAACAATGTTACTTGCAGCTACTGTAGCTGTGTAAGGCCGATAACACCAGCACACAGGAGGGCTGCTAGCACAGGTTCTTTGATCTGCTTTTCTAAGGAAAGCAAATATAAGGGGTTTACAATCTTACTTTAATTAAACTTACATACATCATTCACTTAGTTCAGGGGAAAAAGTCAGCACCCTGAACTTCAGAGCAAATACAAACAGAAATTACAAGCAGAATTTATATAAAAAGAGCAAATAACACAAATCAGCAGATAGGGTTTCTGTCTGTCCACAGCTATATATAGTTACCAGAAAGAGAAGCACCAACATCTGATTTTTCAAAGCTGGGGGGCTCCTTAATGGCTAACCAGAGTCTTATCTGGCCAAATCACATGAGCACTCTTCCAGTGAGTGATCCCCAAAGCAAAATGCTAACCTCAGAGTATATATACATTTCTTCAGGGTCAGAGGGTGTCACAACCATGTGATTCAAACTCATGTGACTTAGGCTTTCTTGTTACTTAAGCAGGTCATCCAAGACTTGATTCAATCAAAGGCAAGACTCAATCAGAGGCACTTGATTGCCTTAGTGTTGAGAAGCACTCCAAAAGAAAAAACAGCAAAAGTCCCACTTTTCTTGCCATTGCATCCTCTTGCCCAAAAGATTCCAAGGCTCTGCCCAGATCAATCCACCTGAGGGTAATGTTAACCTTAACCTCTCAGGTCTATGTCACAACTTCCTTGCTTGCAATAGTCCTTGCTCATGTTGCGGGGTGGGGAGGGAAGGGCTAACCAGTTCATATTTTCTCAGTTCCTGGTCCACAACAGTCCTGTGTAAAGTCTAGCAGAAGGTCAGTTTGGCAGAAAGGAGAATAGAGGGCAATAAAAGGAGCAATATTTAATAAGGTTAGAAAGGTAAATTGGGGTCAACAGTAGTAATGGTCTTTAAAATTCAAACCACATAGTTAACCCTAAAAGCAATAGGGATCCATTGTGGTTGGAGTAGAGTAGTGACATGGTTGTGCCTTCACTTCAGGAAAATCACTTTCCAATCCAAACTACATTTATTAAGCACCTACTATGTACCAGGCACTCTTCTGAGCACTGAGAATACAATTAATAAAAAGAAAGCCCCTGCCCTCATGGAGCATACAATCTAATGTGGGGAGACAACATAGAAGGAGGCAGGAAAAGGTGAATATTTGTGTGGGGTTATCTTGTTCCATGGAGTTGAAACCAGGGAGAGAAACACTTTGGAGGATAGATTAGAAAGGGGAGAGACTCAAGGTAGAGATACCAACTAAGAGACTCTTGGAATAATTAAAGTGATAATTGATGAGGGCCCATCTAGGTTTGAGTAGAGAGAAGGGGACAAAGGTGATACACACACATACATATATTTACATATACACACACACACACACATATATATATATATATATCCATTATATATACACGCATATATGCATTATATTATTATATATTTTATATGTCCATATATATCCATTCAGAGTAGTAGATGTATGGTTAGCTACTGCAAGGCTATAACATATTTACTAACTAAATGACTTGACCAAGGTCAAGCAGCAAAGTCACAGGAGGGCTGAGACTGCGTGTCACACCAGTACATCCAGTTTATTGCTTTGCCCACTGCACTGTCCTGCCACCGCCCCACGAGGAGCAGACACCCATATATACCTGCCAACATTTTTGAAATTCAGGTCCCATTTTCCCATAGGCATAACAAAATGAAGGCTACTAAAATCTAACTTAGGGCAAGTTAGTCATCCTCCTGTGACTGATGATGTTGCCCTTTTCCTTTTAATAGGGAGCTTGGTAATACAGTAGAGAGAGCAGTGATCCTGGAGTCAGGAAGACTTGAGTTCAAATTTAGACTTAGATGCTTCCTAGCTGTGCAACCCCCGGCAAGTCATTTAAGCTTTGTCTGCCTCAGTTTCCTCCTCAACTGCAAAATTTGGATAATATCAACAGCACCCACCTCCCAGGGTTATTGTGAGGATCAAGTGAGACAATTTTTGTAAAGTACTATCTTGGTTTATAGTAGGCACTTCATAAATGCTTATTTCCTCCCTTCCCTTTAAACAAGATGATGTAAACATAGAAAGTTCAAGAGGCTAAGGACATTTCCTGTTTGAAAGTGGAAAGGACAGTAAAGACTAGAGGTAAAGTCTTGAAAGGGGAGCCTTTTCTTCTCCAAAAACTACTTAGATGTGTCTGGGAAATGTTGATTCAGGAACACATGTGTTTGGCTTCTTCCGCAACAGAGGGTACTGGGGAACAGCTGGAATGCCACTCTGGAAAAACAGATGGGCTTGAAGATGAGCTGTCAGACTGCAGATTGGCATGTGGCCTTGGTTTCCAGTGCCCCAGGGCAGGTCAGTGGGGTAGCTCTGCAGTCCATCCTGCTGCACATCTGGATCCTTAGAGTTGTGAATCAGCATCTCCTGGTTGCGGACCCCTGCTCTGGAGTGTGACTACAGCACATCGAACAGGTTGATTCTGTACTTGAAGTCAAAGAGCTATTATCTTGAGAGATGGACTTTTTGTGCCGAAGAATTGTTCATAAATTACTTTATAGAGACAGCTATAAAAGTGGAAATCCAGAGCACTGGGCTGGGAGTCAGGACCTGAGATCATATCTCAGTTGATCCCTACCTGAATCACCTAGGGTGAATTAGTCAGCAAACATCTGTGAGTCTCTCTTAGCTCATCATCCACCTCAAAAGCTTACAATTCTCATAGGGGGCAGAGCCAGGATTTAAATCAGTTCTCTTGGCTCCAAGTCTGGCTCCCTTTTCATATCAAAACTTTTCATGTCAACTCATAAACCTTAAAGTACCTTATAAATGAATGTTTGTTAATTCATTTTATTGTCAAAGTTTAAGGATTTGGGGTAAGAGTTTGTCAGTAAATAATTTTTTAAGGGTCAACTATGTCCCAGGGATTGTGCTAAGTAGTGGAGACACAAAGAAAGGGAAAACACAGTCCCTCTTCTCAAGGAGCTCGCATTCTAATGGGGCAGTAAACATAGAAACAACAATGTACAAACAAGAAATCACAGGATACCTTGAAGGTACGCAACAGAGGGGAGGCACAAGAATGAAGGGGCGTTGGGAAAGGCTTCCTTTAAATAGAGATTTTCACTGGAACTTGAAGACAGCCAAGGAAGCCAGGAAGTAGAAATGAAGAGGGAGAGAATTCCAGGCATGGGGGAGAGATGTGGAAATGCCCGGAGTCTAGGGATGGATTGACTGCCTTGTGCCAGGAACAGCACATAGACTAGCATCACTGGTACCGTGGCGTGTGCGTGTGTGCGTGTGTGTGTGTGTGTGTGTGTGTGTGTGTGTGTGTGTGTGTAGGTACTTGTATGTTTATTCGATAGTTTTGGGTGATGGTTATGAAGTTTAAACAAAATTTTAAGATAAATGAAAGAGGTAATCATTTATTTATCACTTTTATTTATTATCGTTACCATCTGGATATCCTAATATATCTGTTTCCTTATAATACTATGGAGAGATTTTCATACTTTCTTTCTTTGTACTCATAGTCACTCATGAAGACCATTTTTGCAAGCATAGAGAAGTTGTAGTCTCTACTGGTGGATGAAGTGATCACATCCAAAAACCTCCATATCCTCTGCCCTCAAAGGTAGATAGAGCAAGTATTATAATTTTTTAAGTGAGGAAAATGAGATTCAGAGCATTTAAGTGATTTGACCAAGGTTGCATAGTGAGTCAGTATCAAAGGCAGGACAGGAAACCAAATTTTCATTCACTTTGTCCAGTGCTTTTTCTCCTATGCTCTGCCAAATCCCTAGGCTATGGATGAATCATAGTTATGGTCCCATGGCAACACTGATTGTGTTTACAAAAAAATTAATAAATGTACAGAGTCAGATGTTGCTAATTCAGTATGTCTGCCTGGCCTAAAATATTACACTCAAACAATTCAGGAGGCACTATTTAGTTGGAAAAGAAGCTTTCTAATCCAAAGATAGTCAATGCATAAAGTACCTGGCCTGGAGTCAGGAAGATCTGCGTTCACATTCAGCCTCAGATACTACACAAGTCACTTAACCCTGTTTGCCTCAGTTTTCTCATCTGTAAAATAAGCTAGAAAAAAGAAACGGCAAACCACTCCAGGAACTTTACCAAGAAAACCTCCAAAGGGGTCACACAAAGTCAGACACCATTGAAATGACTGAACAACAATCAAAAGTTGCCCAGGTATCCAGTTTGAGGAGCAATTGTCAAAGTCACATGACAAAAAATATCATAATTGCCTTCTAACACAATAGTCCTCAGACCTCTTTTCTGACTTCAAAATTAGAGATATAGCCCTTCATTGGCTGGTGGGTGTCTTTCTGCTTGGCCTTAAATAGTAGGAATCATAGGATTCAGAGTTGGTGGGTGTCTAGAGGTCACCCAGTCCAGTCTCCACATTTTATCAATGAGGAAACTGAGGGTCAGAGAGATTAATTTGCCTGAGGTTAACTGATAAGGAGCAGAGCTTGGATTTAAACCCAGTTCATCTAAATCCAAATATAGTGCTCTTACAACACCACACTGCCTACTTAAAGCTCCAGAGATCTTTTGCCAGATCAACTTTTTTAATGGAAGAAGACAATTCAATCTAACTAAGCAAAAATTTATTAACAATTCATATGGACTTTCCCAATGATGGTAAGTTCCCTCACAGGAGGAGGAGGGCTGCTCTGGAGTTAAGCTGAACAAATTAACCTCCGCTACACATCAGAGGGCAATATATACAATAGACCAAATGATCTACGTTTCAGGTAGATTTGGAAAGTTTAAGAAATAAGTTTCTGCTTGTCATGTTTGCCACACTGTGCTGATTGGGTCTCCTTTCCTCCCTGAAAGAGAGGTCTTCTGAGACCACCATCCCCAAGTTGATCTTTCCAATCTTTCCATTCCATTTCCAAAGTGCCAGTCTCCCACATGCTAGAATCTGAATCATTAGACTTAGAATCAAGGTTAAAATCTGCATCTCACCCAGGACCTCACCTAATAAATTACACTTCTAATCTCTTTATTATGTATTATATGTGTGTCCATGTAAGATTTGTATTTTCACATGAGCTGTCTGACAGCTGCTCAAGAAAGGCAAGATAGATATGATCTGAGGACCTAAATGGTAGCTGAGCTTGGGACTAGAGGGAGATGTAGAGGAGGGAGGAACAAGCAAGCCTCTGGAGTGGTACCAAACTAAGTGCTCTTTCCTCCAGTCTCTAAAGATGTACCACACTAGAATTTTGTCTGTCTACCCTACTAAATACCAGTGATTTAGGAACACAATAGCTTCAAATTTTTTTGTCTACTATTCCTTCAAAGGGGATGAGGTATCCCAAACTTACACATGGGTTTTACTCCTTCCCATCAAATATTGATTACACAAAACCTATCACAAATAATGAATAGTGAATAAATCCTTTTGTCCAAACAAATAGCAAACAGAAATCAGAGAAGTTAAACAGATTAAAATATGCCAGAAAATACAGAGTGAATGCACTCTTCAGATAGAAGCAAGATCAACAGATCATCTAAGAAAACAGGATCTCATCCAAGGAGAAATCCCCAGTGTCTAGGAAGGCAAACTGGAAATCAAGGACACTTTGAGGAGCCAGCTTCTCCTCCATGGCTGTAACTTCCAAAGGCTGTCTTTCTCTCTTTATGTGTATGGAATTGGTCCCAAAGATAATCTAGCATTAGTTGTGTCGCTATTCTTCAAAGCTCTCAGACCATCTCTGCCTTCTCATATAGGCATATTTTGTGTCAGCATTTTCTCCACTGATTTCAAGTTATATCTAAACAACAGCATACAAAGTTGAGGCTTGGTCAAAATCTTGGTCACATTCATGCATTCTACTTCTCTCTCTTTCACTGTCATCCTTCTCAGCATATTGTAAAGGTGACTAAATTCTCAGAGGGTATCCCAATGAAGCCCAGGGTCAAGCAAGTCCTATCAACCTAAGAAGGCTTCAGGTATGGACCCAGTAATGGGCTGTGTGTCTGACACCTAAGGATCAGCCCAGATAAGTTCAAACATGCTCAAAATACCCGGCCTTCTTTTATTCCCCTGTAAAATATGAATAATATTATCTATAGTAATCACCCCCTAGAACAGCTTTGAGGATCCATTAGATCTATAGAGTATCCAGGGACAATTAGCACCTCTGCTATGAAGGCTTGCTAGCTCTTTGCAGGGCTGCTCATCCACTTCGGGTGTCCACCTGACACCCAACTCACTCCTGTGGCTCCAACAAGCTGTGGCATGTGCAGCAGCCACACCTAGGCAAAACCTCCTGGGCAGACAAGCTAAACCAGGTTGATGGTAACTGATGGGCCTCATACTCATCAGTGAGTTAGGGGGATGTCTACCCCAAGCATGTGAAGACTTCCCCAGAAGAATAGGTGAATGAGAACAATTCGTTCCAACAGCCATGAAAGTGGATGATGCAGGCACTGTTAGACGCTTAGAGTTTGATCTAAGCTTAGTCTAAGCTTGGAAGATGCTAAGATCAAACACTGCATCCCAGACCATCACTTGACTTTTGTCTTGCCACTGGACTTTGATGACTCAGGAAGAAAGAGTGAGACCGACCACTTTGTGCAGCTCTGCTTCACTTAAGTCCAATTTATGTGCAAGTCAAGACATCACCCCATGATGTCACTGGTCTTCTTGGAAATAGGACAAACAATAACAGATTTTTATATACATGACTACCTTTAAAATGCTATGTAAATGCCACTTATTGTTTTTAAAGTATTCTTTTTAGAAGCAGGCTCTGATGGAGGAAGTCAGAGGAGAAGTTGGGAAGCTGCTAGGTACTAGAATGGGGAGAGAGATTCTACCTGTAGGGCATATAGGGTTGAGAAAGGAGGGGATGGAATATTGAAAACAAACTGCACTGACTTCACAATTTGGATAGGAGTTGATCCCAGTTCTTGGGCTTCTGTCTGTCTGACCCAACTCTCTACTGGATTTTTAACCCACTGAGTGTTATATACTATGTGCAATCTCCATCATGTTTTCCTTCTCCTTAAGGTTTCCTATCAGGATAATCCTTCTTTAACAAACTATAATATTGGTACTCTGGGAAGAAGCAAATTGAGGCTTGATGTCAGGGAAAACTTCCCCATGATAAGAGTTTACAAAACTAGAATAGACTGCTTCAAGAAGTGGTAGGTTACTCCTCCTTAGAGGTCTCCAAATAGAGCCTGGATAACTATTTGTCAAGTACGTAACACTGGAGACCCCTTTGGGGGATAGATTAACCAAAGTGACTGCTAAGATCCTTTCCAACTCTGAAATTTGTGATTCTGATTTCTCCAAGGGAACTAATTCATACTGCCATCAATTGATAGACAATTTCACTTCTTGTTTATGAAGAAACCCCTCTTGGGCATGTAGTTTTTGTTATCCACAAATTCAGAAAGTCAAACAAGTTTCAAGCTAGAAGATTGAGACCATTCCCAAACAGCACTTTTTACAATGGAAAACATTAAGGCCCAGATGAGTTATATGACTTGCCCAAGGTGACAGTTAGTAGCAGGGCCAGAGGAAAAACCCTGATCTCCTGATTTCCAGTTCAACTGTCCTAATTATCTGCTTGATGTATGCTGGAATGTGCTTTGAATTACCAGGAGAGAACAGCCCTGACATTCTTGTTCCATGGAGCTGGTAGAATCCAAAGAGAGGAATAATAGCATAGTCCACCCTCAGGGGAATCTGGTTGATCTGTAATTCAGGGGGTGGGGGGACAGAAGGAGAAATCACATGGTGGGGCTATGGGGGAAAGAGGTCATCCTCCTACACATGGAGAGAACATGCTTTCCAGCATGCCAGTGTTCCCATCTCCTGACATGCGAGTCAGCTGCCTAGTAAACAAGCAACACAAATAACCCAACCCCCCATCCCCCACTCCCACCTCTCATTTCCTTCCATCCTTTAAGGCAGATGTTTCCATCTCTTAAAAATAAAAGTGGCATTAATTCTTACCAGCTTTCTCCCTTCCCACCCTCCACCCCCAAAAGACTCAATCGCCCCCTTGCTGCAAACATCACTTCAATGGGTTCAAGCTTCAAGTTCAAACTCCAGATTATCATTTGAGAGAACATTTGGAAAAACATCTCATTTAGAAACAATTCTTTTAATGAACTAGTTGTTCTTTTAAATATCCTAATATTTTTAAGAGCGGAAAATTCCATGAAAGTCTCTTTTCTACTCCCTATTATCAGGTATGCCTTGTTTTCCGCATGAAGTTGGAGTTTCACCCTCACTCCCAGAAACCACAAGGGACAATAAGCATAAAGAGTGAAGTCAGCAAGTATTTCTGTATGCCTGTGCCCAACATAAGACAAAGATTTATGGAAAGTGTCTGAAACAGGATGGCTGATGGCAAAATGATCAGGGTGGAGAGCTAGATGGGATGTGAAGCATGACCTGGTCTGGGGCCAGCTAGATAAAACACTTTGTTTTGTATTTCTCTAGTGTTCTTACTGTGCATAATTATGCATTATCTTTATGTGTATATTTTCCCCTTCCCCACTTTCCCACTCCTGGCAAATTCTAAGTCCTATGAAGTCAGAGATTCCCTGCCTTATCTCCTTATAGAGATTCCTCTGTACTTGCCTCAGCACCTAATACCATTCATTCATTTAGCAAACATTAATTTAGCATTCATCTATTTAGCACTAATCACTTAACACAGTGACTGAAGGATTAAATTCATTTGTATCAGACTCTCCTCCTTGGTGATACAAATGGATTCCACCAAGGTGGAGGGTCTGATGCAAATGAAGTTGAGCCCCAGGTTACACTAGCTCATATTGCTATATTTTCATGTTCATGACTTATCTAGATATATCAGTTTATACAAAGGGTATATAACTTTTGTGTGTCTGTGTTGTAGACCCTTTGGTAATCTGATGAAGCTTATGGATTCCTAAGAACAATGCTTTTTAACAGCATAAAATAAAATATATAAGTTTGCAAAGGAAAGCATTTATATTGAAATATAGTTATCAAAATGTTTTTTTTTTAAATAGGTCACCAACCACCTGAAATCTATGGATTTGATACCAGGAGGTGGGGGGCAGAATTTCCTGACAATAAGAGTTGCGCTAAAGTATGTTGGACAGTCTCAAAAGGTGCTGGATTCACCCTCCTTGGGAGGTCTTCAAGCAGAGGCTGAATGATTCTAGTCTGAGAACTCCTGCTTTAGATGATAAGGTATATGAAGGAGTCCTGTCTTATGGAAAAACAGTATAGCATAGTAGAAATAGCACTGGGCTTGGGTCTTGGCCTTGCCATTTATTAGCTGAGAAACTTTGAGCAAGCCATTTACAAATCTCAATTTTCTTAGCTGAAAAATGGGAATAATGTCATTTGCACTATCTACTTCACAGAGTGGTTAGGAGAATGAAATGAGACACCAATATAAAGCAGTTTGGACCTGTCAAGTACTGTCATCAGTTATTACTACTATTATTAGATCACAATTTATCTTTGCAAAGCCACCAGCACCTTGCACGGTAACTGGAAAGTAGTTCATTCTTAGCAAATATTTGTTGATTGATGGATCTCCCTAATAGTGGGGAGGACTCCAACTAAAACTCTTGAATTCACAGCTCTCTGCTGCCCTCTTAATTCTCCTCAGAAGCAGTCAAGGCCATGTGGCATTCAGCATCTATGACAGAATCTCTATGTTGTTCTCTTTCAACTCTAAAATTCTGATTTCTGAAGGCATTGTCCTTTCCTAAAGCCATGGTTTGTCTTCATTTTCAAAACTTCTTAACCTTTGCGCTACTACAGCTCTTTGCCACTTTTATTCTTCTGACCTGATGATACATATTGATCACCTGCATGCCTGTACTGTACACAATATAAGCCTCGATAAGGAAAAAAAAACTAACTTAGGATCCATGGGAACTTACAGTCTATCCCATTTCTTAGTGAATGTTTATTCTTATTCAAATGTTCTCTTTGTGACATTTGTTCTTTTTCTGCCTATCCCATTCCCTTGACCCAACAAGAACACATTCTGTCCCTCCCTTCTTCTCTCTTCTCTCATTTCTATCTCCTTGTCTTGGAAGCCAGTTTCCCAGTATGGGAATTGCCTGTGTTAAGACCTACTCTGGGCGTAGGCCTTGCTTCCCAAGCCAGCTTACTAATACTTAAGTTCTTCCTTGAGACTGATCCAGGGCCCCTGACCCTTGGGCCAAGGATTCTTTCATTAAGAATTTCTAAGCTTCCCTGAGTTTGAAGACCCATCTAATCCCTTTGACCTTCTTGCTCTCTTGTGTCCTGCCCAGCTTCCCACGTTCAGCAAATTGCCACACTCAATCTCTATATATTTTTCCACTTCTCCCCACTCCCATCTTATTCTGCCATAGAACCACAGGATATGAGAATGGGGAGCTAACCCATATCCCAAAGAAAGCTTCACTAAACGAATCATCTGGTCTCTCTCTAAGCCCTCTAAGGAAGGGGGAACCTACAACCCCCTGAGTCAGCCTGATTTCACTCTAGTGCAGCCCTAATTCTTAGGAAGCTTGTCCTGGTGTCAAGTTTAAATGTACTTCTTTGTAGCTACTCACTGCTCCTGGTTCTGTCTTCTGTAACCAAGCCTGCTTCCTCTCTCACATGATGCCCTTTCTATACTTGAATGGAGTAATGATATTCTCCCTAAGTTTTCTCTTCTTCAGGTTAACATCTGTAGTCCTATCAACCAACCTTTATATGACATGGGCTCAAGACCCTTCAGCATCCTTGCTGTCTTCTGGATGCTCTCTAGTTAATTAATATCTCTACCAAAATGTCTTGCCCAGAACTGAAAGCAGTAATCCTGATGTGGCCTGACTATGGCAAAGTATACAGGGAATATCACATCCTCAGTCCTTGAAGATATTCTTCTCTTAATGCAGCTGAATATTGTATTAGTATTTTGGCTGCTGTACCACATTGATGACTCATTTTATTTTGTGGTCCAGTAAAATGCTCCGATATTTTTCAGACAAACTACTCCTGACTACACCTCTCTCATCCTGTCCAGATGACTTTTTGAACTTAAGTATAAGACATTATACATGGGGCAGTTAGGTGGTACAGTAGATAGAGCACCAGGCCTTGAGTCAGGAAAATCTGAGTTCAAATCTGGCTTTAGACACTTACTAGCTGTGTGACCCTGGACAAGTCACTTAACCTGTTTGCCTCAGTTTCTTGTCTATAAAATGGAGACCCACTGGAGAAGGAAATGGCAAACCACTCCAGTATCTTTATCAAGAAAATCTCACAGACAATAGGTCCATGGGGTCTTGGAGTCAGACACAATGAAACAACTGAAGAACAATAAGACATTATACTTATCTTTGAAGAGTGCATGGGGGTAAGTAAAGAATTAAGGAGATTGGAAAGGTAGGAGAGGACTAGGTTAAGAGGGACTTTAAAAACAGTGGATTTTAGATCCTGGGAGATTGATTGATCCTGGGAGATACTAGAGTTTATTTTCCACAATAATAGCACGAGATTCTTTATCAAAGATTTTTCCCCAAATCTAAGCAAACTACAACTGCAGTGTTTCCCTCATCTACCAGTTTATTAACCCTGTCAAAAGAGGAAATTGGTTTAATCCGGAATGACATTCTTGAAGCCTTTTCTAGATGTTTATTTGTTTGTTTCTAACCATTTCTTTGATGATCTGTTCCCCAGGACTCAAAGTCATGCCTAATGGCCTATAGTTTGTACACTCTCTTCTCTTCTCTCTGGAGAAGGGATATTTCCCTTTCTCCAGCCTTGCAATGCCTCTCCCATTTTCCACAATCTTTCAAATGTCACTGATAGTGACCAATCATCACATCCTCCTGTTCTTTTAGTGTCCAAGGTTGCAGTTTCTTTGGGCCAGGTGGCCTAACCTCGTCAGGGATAATGACTGACACCTTCCTCATCTTGGGTATCAAGTTATTTCGGTTCTAGGGCAGAGAAAATTAACAGGATAAGACCTAGGGGGCTCTACCTTCTCCTTGTTGTCATTCATCATTGTCGCATCCATCCTAGCAGTGCTCCTATCCCTTCTTGGATCATCTTCTTTTCCCTGTGTCACTAAAAACAAAACAAAACATTTTTAACATCGTTTCCCTCTCAAGCTTCATCTCATTCTGAGCTTTAACACTGCTGCCTCTATTTTTCTAGGACTATGCCCCTAACTCCTATATTCATCCACTGTCACCTGACTGCCTGTATAGCCTGTATAAATATATTTTTTAAATTTAAGTTGATTGCGAGTTCCCTGTGTATCCACATTGATCTCTTCAAACACTTCCGATTTTTCCTCCTTATTCAAATTGTCTCTCTCTGTGTCTTTGGAATTTCATCCTTGTGAATTTCCCATTCCTCCTGGGTTGGCTTCCCTTGTAAAATTTCAGTCCACCAAATTCTAGCTATACTTCTTGCAAATACTCTTTCCATTCATAGATATTTGAAGCATGACTTAGTGGAAAGAATGTTAGGTTTGGAGTTCGAGGAGCTGAGTTCAAATTCTGACTCTACCACTCGCTACTTATGTAATCTTGGGAATATCATTTAAGCTCTCTGAGCCTGAGTACCTTTATAAAATTAAGGCATTATACTAGATGAACTCTAAAGTCTTTTTGAGCTCTAAATAATCCTTCCTATTAGAGGATGGATAATAGACAAACTTGCTAAGTTATCATTTAATTCCCTGACCCTGGCTTAGCCCACGTTGCCCTAAGTCTAGAGCCTGTGCTCCAGTGTGTTGCTTCTAACTGGCCTCTAAAACCAGGGTGGCATCTGTCATTGTGAAATAGTAATTGTAATTGCTCCACATAGGCATTCTTGGCCAAGCTCATTTGCCAGCTTAGAGGTACAAATTCACTGCTAGCCTATCAGAAAAGTTTCTGATTTCTGGTGATTTTTTTTTTTAGTAATCCATCCATTTTATTTACTACTGGAAAATCTTTCTTGAACACTGTTTTGTTAAGTTTTTTGAAAACACACACAGCCACCCACACACAGACCCACACACACCCTGCCTGGGACCCAGGCTTTGCGATTCCATGTCCAATGGTTTTTCCATTACATCAAGATAAAGAACAATGGGAATCCATGGAAAACTCTAGACTGGAATTTAATCCAATTGCTTCTCGCTTGTCCCCCAGAAATCGTCAGGAGAATTAGAACTGGGAAGGACCTTCAAAGTCATCTAATATACATATTCATTTTGGCTTCATAGCTTCATAGGGGCTATGTGGTCTAACTCCCTCATCTTACAGATATGGAAACTGATAGTTGAGTAAGTAGCCGAGTGTGGATTTGAACTTGGGGCCTATGACTGCAAGTTCAACATACTTTTTGCTGCAATTCATGAATCAAATGAGAAATTGAGGCTAAAAGTTAATTAACCTGTCAATGTTCATATGAGATTTGAATCCAGTTCTCTTAACTCTTGGTCTAGGACTCTCTGCCCACTGCAGTATGCTGTCAGATTTAAAAAGAAGTATCAAAATTGAGAGAGATTCAAATTCCCTCCCTTTTTGAATACATTCCTATTTGTATCCCCTGGGAGAATGTAAGCTCCTTGAGGGGAGGCACTGCTTTGTGGTTGTTTTTATATCTCCAGTGCCTTGCTCAGTACCTTGCACTTAGGATTGACTTGTGTTAATGAATATAGTAGAAGAGATAAAGAGTGTGAAGTGCTAAACCAAGAGAAATCCAGGGTTTCCTATATATACTTTGGGTTACTCAGCACAAGGGCATGACATAAACTGAAAGCGTTATTAGCTAATAGAAGCATTATGACTACTATTACAAAGACAAACTCCTTGTTGAAAGACAGATAACATTTTTTGGCACATTTTTCATGAGGAAGAATAGGCCTCTCACTCAACAGTGGTTTCACCTGAAGGACACAGCTGTGCACAGCTATTTGACACCTC
This sequence comes from Trichosurus vulpecula, assembly GCF_011100635.1. NCBI lineage: Eukaryota > Metazoa > Chordata > Mammalia > Diprotodontia > Phalangeridae > Trichosurus > Trichosurus vulpecula. The sequence continues at coordinate 228,304,637 of NC_050573.1, forward strand.
CATTTCTATATCCTTGACAAGAGTATTTACTTTTTAAAAAAAATTAGAAATGATGGTGAAAGTTTAACTAAGAAGCATAAAGAGCCAGTTATCATACCAAGATCCCTTGCAATCATAAAAATGAAACGTTTGGGGATAAGTCATTTTCAAAGGTGACTAAACTGGAACCAGGTGTTCAAGAGATTCCTGAATTGGTTTGAGGGGGGTACCCCAGGATGGTAGGATAAGGTAAACACTCGTAGAAACGGCCCTCTGGCCCCATGGACAGACATGTTCCTCTTCCTTAGCTACTTAGAGTCTTAAAGGAGGTTTTTTAATTTTCCTTCCTCGCTCCAGCAACCCTAGGATGAGCCTCTGAAGCTTTTTAAATTAAAAAAGAAAAGGTTAGCAGAGGGGAAAGGGGAACAGAGCCAGGCACCCTGCCAATGGGTCTCAGTAACCTCTTTGTTCTGCAAAGCATGGCAGAGAAGTTAATAACTGACCCCAAAGCGCTGAAACTGTTGAGTAGCTGAGTCAGCGGGATGGACCCCTGCCCATGAACTGCAGAGATGACTTTTCTACCTCCTCCTGTCTTTGATCACAGGTGTGCTCTGTCTGTCATTCCACTCCAGTAACCAAATAGATTACCTCCCAAAACGGGACATGTCTGAGGAATTGTTATAAAGGGCTCAGTGTCAAGGCCAACTTTGAGGAAAGGGGGGTGAAGCTAGTGGAGGGGGGTAGCATTGGGCTTGGGAAGCAAGGGGAATGAGGTGATAAATTCTACTGGATTCGCAGGGTGCCATCTACAGCAAGTTCTTTGGTTGTAAGGATTGTTTTGCTTTGTCCTTCAGATGGATGATAAAGAAGCAAAATGACTAAAATGACCCAGCTAGTCCACAGGCATTTATTAAACACTGACTGTGTGCCAGGGACTGTACTAAGCACTAGAGATACAAAAACCAAATTGAAACAGTCCCTACCCTCAAAAAGCTTACATTCTAAATGGACTTTATGGCATTGATGAAGAATCTGATCAAGAGACTGATATGCCTCCATGACTACCATTTGGCCTACCATCAGATGATGAAGCCATGTTAAAGTAGTTCGTCTGATTAATCCAGCCAGCTGCTACATGAGGAAAGAGAAACAGTAGAGACCCAAAATTAAAGGATATTGTATTCACTTGTGTTGGGTTTTTTCTTAATGCCCCCAAAAGCTTCCTGAGATCTAAGAAGTCCCAGGGTCCACTCCATTTATTAGATCTTAGAGATGAAGTCAGTTCTCTGTACTCTGTATTCTTCTTAATGAGCTCACCACTCCCCTTAGCCCTGACAGATGCCCAATGTCTTTATGTTGTCACCTAGTTAAGGATCCCCATTCAGACTGCCCTTTACTAAGTTTCACCTGGTCTGCTGACCTTTTTGACTTTCTTCCCCTCATCAAAACTTATATACCCTGTATTTTCTCCCCTTGAAAACCTAATAGGTAAATGCCAGCTAATCTGATCAGTTAATTTAAGATGACTAATAATGGCTTATTCCATTTCTTCCAGGTCATGGACTAGTTTTAATGGAGACCTTCTGTTAGACTATGGAAGGTGCTATGGTAAAGGGTGCTCATTACCTTCCTAGCTATGTGATTGTTAGGACCTTCTCTTGACATTGATAGTTGGTGGACTAGGCCTTGTGAAAAATTGGTTCCTGTGAGTTTATGATAGAGATATGGTGAGTGAAATCTGAGTATCTATAGACAGAGGAAACAATTAGTTAATGATGGGTATGTACAAATAGTAGAAATGTACGTCAGTATAGCAGTGGCGTGTGACTCAGTGCATGTTGGGAACATTGGGATTGCTAAGGTGTTGGTTGTTGTCCTTCATTCTCGAAGAGTTCCAAAATGACATCACTATGCTTGAGTCAAGATTCAATGTGTCCAACTGAGACTGATCAGGCCAATATGAGCTCAGAATGCTCTACCACAGGTCAGGCACAAATAGTCTGCATGAACATTTGGGGTGGATACTCCAAACTTGTGCATCCTGCATTTCCTTTGAGCTGTTTCAATTCTGCTTTGCTCACAGCACCTTCTCTGATATGGGCATACCATGCTGAGCAGTGCTGTCCTAGTGTTTCCCACGTCACACAATCAATTCCAAAGTTCTTAAAAGAGACCTTGAGAGTGTCCTTGTATCACTTCTTCTGATCACGATGTGAACGCTTGCCCTGTATGAGTTCTCTGTAAAATAGTCTTTCTGGCAAGTGTATGTTTTGCATTGGAACAATGTGGCCAACCCATAGGAGTTGCTCTCTCTGGAGCAGAGTTTAAATGCTTGGCAGTTTAGTTCAAGTAAGGACCTCAGTGTCTGGTACCTTATGCTGCCCGGTGATCTTCAGAATCTTCTTAAGACAATTCAAAGCGAGTCAGTTTCCTGGCATGGTGTTGGTATACTGTCCAGGTTTCACAGGCATACAACAATGAGGTCAGCACCATAATCAGTCTAATACCTCTTCTCTCCCATAAGGTCTATATAATACACACACACACACACACATACACACACCTACATAATATATATATATATATATAAACATATATATATATACATACACACACACATAGAGGTGTATATACACATATATGCACAGGTATATTGTGTGTATGTGTATATAAATAAAATACACTATATGTACATATATGTGTGTCTATGTTTATTGTTTTGAAAACCTGAATAAATGATTTCTATTAACCTTGTACGATTTGAGGCTGTGCTTCCACCAGGCCTTTAAGTGTAGACCCCTAGCAGGAGCATTTAGGGATAATGGAAGTAATGGGGAAGTAAGACAGTTGCCAGAAGCAGGTGCTCTCTTCCTCTTCATCCTTTCCCTTGGTCAGCCTGCCTCCCAAAATAACATAAAGCTAATGTGAGCTGACAATAAAGCTCATCAGATCTGCTTACCAACTCATGAAATGCCTGAATCTTAATGGGGAAATCCTAATGGCTAACAATAAGGAAATGGTTTCTAGAATTATACGGCTGATTTTCATCTGGCCTTTAACTCTCTGAGAGAATTTCCATAAAAATTGCACTAGAGAAGACTCCAGCTCGGGGATTCTGAGTAGGCTGAGAAGTTCTGTGTTTAAATGAAGCAAGATGTGCATTCCTCCATGACGATGGCAACAAGGCTTGCTTTTGCCTTTCTCAGGCTAATTGGGCAAAGCTAGTGAAAAATGCAGGGGGAGAACCCAGAAAATGCCTTCAAACTGTTTATTTGTGATTCACCCCTAGCTTGGGAGAGTGTAGCGCACAAAGAGCCAGGCACCTCTCCCCACTGTGTCTTAACTCCTTTGTTTTAACTCATGGGTCTACTTTTCAAGGAACGGTTTATCCATGAGTCCCTTAAGTCGGTCAGTAGGGTATTATTCCAGAAGAAATATCAGAAGTCCACGGAGCCCTCTATGTACCTCTTTACAAGCTGTTTTTCTCCCACCACCAGGGAGCTGACATTTGCCAACAGCAAATGGAATTCGAACAAGGGGAAGTTCAAGGTCAGCACTGCTCTCTGACCCAACCCCCAGCTCCCCTACATCCCCCACCCCCCTCCACCCATAGGGTATGTATGGAGCCAGGCAGGGTCTGACCACATCTGCATCTATTCTCATGATTTTAGGACTTGATGCAGAGCTCTGGGATACAGAAAAGGCGGATGGTAACCCTTATGATTGATGGCCTACAGCATGGCCTTTTTAATAGCATAATCTCCTGCTTTTCCCCCCGGCTTTAAATTCAGGCAAATAAGCAGCAGTGGAGGCCTAAAGTGAGGCTTTTCAAAATCCTGGGATTACATGGAGAGCTAAGAACCCTTAAAAAAATAAATAAACCTTTTACAGCATCTCTAAACATTGTCTAAAGATGTTTTCCACATGGAGGGTGGTATTTGCAAAGTGACTTTGGCAATACAGAAGGAATTGTAGAGTCCCCCATGTCAATCCATCCTATAGACCAAGGCTTGCTGCATAAATGAGAACGAGAACTGTAAATCTCCTGACCGACATTAAGATCAGTGGCCTTTCCTCATGATCTGGTTGTCAAACCCTCCTAGGTGACAAAGAGGGTGAGGCCAGTCTGTTCAGAGGAGCCAGTTCACCAACACTGCCCTACTGGGGGAAGCCAGGTTAGGCCAACACTGTAGACATCCTGAGTACGTAAATCAAGCAGCACTTTACCCCTCTGAGATTTCCAGTCTTTCAGATGAAAGCCATTCCACACCAGGCAGTCCACTGACTCACACTGAAGAGAATAGCCGGATCCCATTGTCTAGCTCGGACACGCTAGGGCTTTCTTGGAATGTGAGGGTCAGTTTTCTGGAATTTGTCTGGGACTCTAGAATAGAATTTAGGACTTTTCCCCTCAAAGTGCTTAATCTGGTAGTTCATCACTGTAATAGCTTATGTCTAAAGCTGCGTAATGATAACACCAATAGTAATGTATGCATGCACATATATGTATACTTGTGTGTATATTTGTGCATGTATACACACTATATGCACATGCATATGTGCAAATATACATACACAGAGGTGTACTAGAACCACCTGAACTGGATGAGTGTTAGATTTTCAATGTGAGCATTCACATCTCAGCAACTGGCAAAATGATGCAAATCAGAGCATGATTTATTGTTTTATTGACTGTCTAGATTTAAGAAAAATATGGGGGAAATGTCAATAGTGCAGATTAAACTTAGAAGTTTGTCTAGTATATTTTTTTGTGGGGAGGGCCAGTTGTTAAACATTTATCAACAAATACCCATACCCACACACAAATATGTGCATATATTCTTATCCATGTGTGTATATACATACTCTTAGAAACTTGTGAATGAAAAAGTTTTTCCAGTCCAACACAATCCAACAAGCATCTATTAAGTGCCTGCTGTATGCAAGGAGCCATGGATACAAAGATAAAACAGAAGAGTACCTGTTCCCAAGGACCTTATATTCCACTTTTTATGAAAAAATATACAAAATATCTAGGACACCTTGGTGTATCATTTAAGCAAAGTGAAACATTAACTTACTCCCAAGAAAATGGGTAAGTTGGCATTAGAATTATATTGGGTTGGAGAAATCCTTAAAATTTGTAAAATCAGGCAATTGCCTTATTTTGTTTTGGGAAGATAGGAATTAGGCAGCAACTGGAGACAACAGACATGGGAGCAATATGTGCTTCCTTTAAAGATCTGATCCCCTCCTAGGCATACAATTAGCGTGGGGTGAGGAAGGAGAGGAAAAGCTAGCTGCCTGGAGCTAACAACCTCTTCCTTCTTCTGCGTTCAAGCTAGGGATTGTACTATTATGACAGATCTCCCTTTTCTTCCCTTTCAAGATTGCCTTCGATTTTAATTTTAAACAATTCTCACCTCAATAGAAAAAGTTGAGAAGAGTAGATAGGAGAGAAGACTCTCCCAAGGGTGACTGACCTTGGATCAAGCTTTCTCTGGAATGACTGCCCAGCTTCTGTGACCTCTCTTTAAATCCTGACCCATGCCCCACCTTTTCAGCTTTCCTTTTTAAGATCTCTATGGGGATCCCTACATAGGGATTCAATGGAGAGTTCAACAATGCAGACCATATGGCTCAATGCTTACTACCTCAGATTTGCTTTTGTTCAGTCGTTTTCAGTCATGTCCAAGTCTTCTTGACCTTCTTTGGGGTTTTCTTGGCAAAGATACTGGAGTAGTTTGCCATTTTCTTCTCCAGGTCATTTTTGCAGATTAGGTCACACAGCTAGTAAATGTCTGAGGCCAGAATTGAACTCATGAAATGTATCATGAGTCTTCCTGACTCCAGGCCCACCACTCTATCCAGTGAGCCACTGAGCTGTCCCAGTACTCCAGTTTGAGAACCAGAATAACCATGTACTTTTGCTCATCTGCCTCGATGCCTTAGCATGGGATTTAGAGCTGGAAGGGTATTTAAAAATCATTTAGTTTAACTCTTTCATTTAACTTGGGTCCAAGGTCATGGGACAAGTCATAGAACATAGTATTATGTAGAACATAAAATACTGGGTACTATGTACTATGTACTGAGTAACAAGTCCAAGGTCATAGTACATGTATAATGGAAGGACTGAGTAGGGAATGTCCAGTTCTCAGAGCAGGGGATACTGTGAAGCCATGTAGGGGGCTGGTGACCCTGCTTCTAGAAATACACAAGGAAGTAAAATAGAGGTGGGGTTCTAATCCCACTTAGACATGCACAGCTAGTCTGTGACTTTCCCCTCTGTTTACTAGGTGGTAAAGAAAAGCTTTTAATTGACTGCTGAGGCAGAGATGAATGTGTACACAGAAGAGAAGCTACACCTCTCTCCTGCCTGAAGGTGATTAGGGACTTCTGAATGCGTTCTCATTCTCAGTGTCCTCAGCTCTGGCTGAACAGCCACACCACTGCTTGCTTTCACCAAAGCTTCCATGTAGATTAGCAGCAGGTAGAGCCTCTGAGCATGCTCTGAGGACTGAATGGGTCCCTATATCCCAGCCCTGTTCCTCCATGGCCCTTACATGTAGAAGATCTGGTATTCAAACCCAAGTCTTCTGACTCCAGATCCAGGACTCTTTCCCCTCATCACACTCTAGTGGCCTTCATACTATTCAAGCACACCGTATGTCAATGAGTCAGGGTCAGCATTTTATCCTTGACCTCACAGGATGATGGTGTAAATGCTGGCAGTCATGAAAGCTTCTGTTAAGCGCCTTGAACCACCTGAGTTAAAGGTGCTGACTGAAAATACACTTGGCCATTGTCACTGGTGAATCAGAAGGAGGACCACAAACCCAGGAGCCCTCCCTCTGCAGTTGTTCTTCCATTCTTGGTCTATTCTTCATGGCAGCCTCACGGGGTTGGGGTGAGGGGAAGAATAAAGGAGATTCAAATAGAAGATCTTTGGAAAATATTCAGTCTTCTATTTCCTTTGCAGATGTCCCACTGTCTTCCACAATAGCTTTGTGGCACAAGGTCTTGTCCCAGTGGGGGATGTTGTGTGTAGTGGAGACTTAACTCAGCCCAGCCCTGCAGCTGGACTCCTGGAAGGACCAGAAACATAAGATAAACAAAAGACAGACAGAAAATCAGAGTAAAGTCTTAAAAGTTAATGCACTGAATAAGGGCTAGCTAGTTATCTTCAAGAATCCAAAAGGTTTAAGTGGAAGGCTTATTTTTCTTGAGTGCAAGGTAGAACAAGGGCAGAATTATTACAAAAGGGTGTAATTCTTCAGATATAAGGAAACCGTTCCTAATAACTGGAGTTGCTCCAAACTAGAATGAACTGCCTCCATAAGAAGTGAGTTCCCCAACACTAGAGATTTTTAAGCAAAGACTAGAGAACTATGGTAGATGGGAATGGGTTGGACTACATGACTTCTCGGGGCTCTTTTAATTCTGGGACTCTCATATTTTAGACTTAAGTAACAGATTTGGAGTCTTGTATTTCAGACTCTTGTCCTCCATGTTATCTAAGGAATTGAAGCCTTCCTCCCCATCCTGGTCTATGCTGCAGGAGGCTTATTATACCAGGGACCAGAGTGTGCTAAGGATGTAGTCATGGGCTCTTAAATAGGATCCTGCTGTTATCCCTGGGGTAACTCAACTTATAGTTTGATTATTGACTGAGGTTACTGATTGGAGCATAGACTTTATTGCAGAATGTCAGGTAGGACTAGATGGATAGAAAAGCCTAGTAGTTGTCCATCTATATGGTGTCTTAGGGTAGAACCCAAAGCCTTGAAAGGCAATAAAGATAAGAACTTGAAAAAAAGAATTGAAGGAAAGGGTATTGCCCTGCCTAGGCACTTCTGTTTTTCTGACCTTTTCATTCGTTTGCTAGGGAGACCAAAAGAATCTATTGGTTGAGAAAATGGTGGAATGGGAGGGAGAATGTAATAGCCAGATAGCTGTTGGAGGTTTGTTGGAAGGACAGCCTCTATGATGAATTAATGTGATTTGGTAATCAGATATAAAGCATAGGGTTTCAAGGACTTTCTAACCCTAGAGAAGAGGATTGGGACCTAGACACCTGCCTATGGTAAACCAAAAATGGAGGTCAAAAACTAGACAATGCCTGTGGCCACTAAGTTCTGTATTCTAAATCACTTTGCCCCTGAGGCAAGGACACTCCTTTTGGAAAAGAAATAACTATTACAGAAAAGATTTTAGGAACTAAAAGATTCTCCTTGTAGGATGAGAAAAGGCAACAGGTTACAAGTCCCATGGAAAGGCTTATTCCCCATCTACATGACAACCTTTCAACTAAAGATCACTATCTTGGCTTATTTTCTCCAGGCAAGATATTTTGAGGTCATGATCACCATGACACCTCTTCACCATGCTGGGCATCCTCCTCCAGATAATTAAACTCGTCCACAGTCATCCTAAAAAATCCTATCCTCAACAAGATACTCCAGAAGTGGACTGAACAGTTCAGAGGTCAGTAGGGCTACCATTTCCTTTGTCCTGGATGCTATGCCACTCAGTGCTGCCTAAGGTAGGAATTCACATTACCTATTTGAGGTGCTGGGTCATACTATTAACTCAAGTAGAGCTTTCTGTCCAGGAAACAGCATCTCTGACCCCAGATCTTTTTCAATGAAATGGCTTTCTAGCCTCACTTCCCCCATCTTATGCTTGTGACATTAAGTTTTTGAACCCAGCTGTAGGAGTTTACAATGATCCCTGTTCAACTTCATTTTATTAGATTCAACCCAACATTCTAGCCAGTAGTTGTTTTATAGATCCATGCCCTTTCACCCAATGCATAAACTATACTTTCTTTTGTCAATTTGATAAGCATGATATCTATGCTTTCATACAAGTCATTGAGAAAAATGTTAAACACTGGACTAAAGACAGGTATTGTAAACATCTTCCACAGATTTCTCTCCACCTAGGAAATTCTGAATCAAAATATATTGATAGGTTGATTCAAGGTTCTTTCCTTCCTTCTTTTTCTTTCTTTCTTTTTTTTTTCTTTCTTTCTTTCTTTTTTTGGGGGTGGGCTGAGGCACTCAGGTTTAAGTGACTTAACCCAGGGTCACACAGCTAATAAGTGTCAAGTGTCCAAGGCCAGATTTGAACTCAGGTTCTCCTGATTCCAGAGCCAGTGCTTGATGCAAGGCTCAAATTTCCCCAAGTTCCTCTGTGTCTGTCTTCCGCTTGGTGCTAGCCAAGGTAAAACAGAGACGACAGTTATCTGCTTTGCTAATTTTAGTATTTAATGCTAATTTAGTATTTTAATTAATTTAATACTAATTTAGTAGTTAATGCCCAAAGAGTATATTTTAAAATAACCCTAACGAAAAGGCTGCATATTGGATGAATCTATCTGAGACTTTCAAATCAGAGCAAACTGAAACTTGCTGGCATTTGAAAATGTTAGTTCTATAGTATCTAATGGAAATCATGGGCCCTGGAGGACTTTATAAATCAGACTGTCACATTAAGCTAAGAGGGCTGTTTAAGTTGTCCCCTTTCCATGCAAGTTCATTTGGATTTTAAGAAAATCTGAAAAAGCATCTGAATCTTGGGGACTGACAGAGCTAGGTTATTTACCATTTTTACTGTTCAATTTCCTCTGATAGAAGCAGGAAGGAAGCCGTAAAGGGCCTGTCCATTGAAAAGAGACCAAAGTGAGAATGCAAATAAATAGGGAAACAGTGGTTATGGGAACAGAGTGCCTCACAAGCTTGCTCATAACCTCTCTGGAGAGTGGAAGGTTTTATGCTAATTTTTTTTAAAAAGGTGATGGAGTATATTTTGTCTTGAAAACCCTGACGAGAAACTGCAAATTTCCATGGAGAAAATGTTTTCCACGCACTGCCATTTACTTCAGAGGCTCATATGCTTAAAAAGAGTGGAGCTGTTTTTGTTCCAGTCAAAATTGATTGATAGTTTTACATCCTTGTAATTAAATTTTTTTTTAAAGTAGCAGCATGTTCCCCTCATTTGTTTTCCTTGTGTCTGGACCTACCTTCCAAGATCAATCCGCACAGCCAATGTGCCCCATTTATATTTTCTTTGAGACAGTCACTGGGGCGATCTGTGGTCTTGAAGCTTGTTTTCTTGCCCTCCCTCAATCTGGCTCATGGAAGGGGAAGGGGGGTGCCCTGTCCGAAGAAGACCCACACAAGCAGAAAGGAAGTTGAGAATGATTCTCTGCCTCTACCCAGACAGGACCAATTCAGCCATCTCTGCCACCCAAGAGCCTTACCTTGGTGTACAGTGACAGGCTAATGCCCACACCAGCCAGGACAGCTGTTCCTGTTTGCCTTCTGACTTCAAAGCCCCCAGCCTTCCTGAAAATGCACTTGATGTTTTATTTTGCAACTTTGACAAACTATACAATTCCCCAAGAGCTCTAAAGGTCAACCTTTCATCCAGATGCCTAAAGGAAGTCACTTAGGGCCGTTCCTTTCTTCTCTTCCCTCCCCCACCTTTTTTTTTCTCTTAGGAAGTCATAAAAAGGCTTTGATAATTAGCAAACAGCCAATACTTCCCCCCTCCACACATAAAATATAATGGGCAATGGGAAAGCCCAGCCTAGCTTTTAAGTTTTTTTTCAGAGATTTTACTTTCAACACCTTATGGAGACCTACACTCAGCTCCCAGGTCAAGCAGATCTTTCAGCTTATGTAGTTAGGCCCTTGGATAAGGACTGGCTCAGGGTATCCCTGAGACGAGTTTCCAAGTTCAAGTTTCTTTCTTAATTAACTGTGGGCAAATCCACTCAGAGTGAACAAGGACTGATCTGATTCATGCCAGAATATAAACTAAGACTCAAACCCTGGAGATTTGAAAAAGTCATCTTAATTATTTTTGTTGGGAGGATGGGATGCATATTTTTGCATGCCTTTCCTGCTTCACCTGGGATTCCAAGTAGAAGCACTGAGATCATAAAGAGGGATTTGTTCTTTTCTTAAAGGAAAAAAACTTGGAAAATTCTCATCCCAGCTTCTCAATAAACTCAAGGAAACCAAAATAACACCAACCAAGTTTGAAACTGCAGCCACAATGTCTGAAGTCTTCCCATAAGTTTTAGGTTTTTAGAAATGGTGGAAAGCCAGTGAGGAATTTTTTTAAAGGACAATCCCATGAGGTTCTTCAGAGCATCCTCTCCATAGTCCCCCTCTTCATCTTGAAAGCCTAGAACCCTTTGCTTTCCAAGACATATAGGGAAAGCACCCCTCTTCCCAAATGCCCTTTGTTGTCTGAAAACTCTCTTTTTCCCTTGCCTTCAGTCAAAAAATGAAAAGCTAAAGCCACATTCTGATGTGGCAAGCCCACGGAAGGCAAAAAGGACTGTTCTGCACGCAGTTTTTCCTGCATACAAGAGAATTGACCCTAGACTCAGAGATTGGTCTGAAGCATCAGGTTTTTTGGTCCCATCTCCGATGTGCTACTGGCCACACCCAATTTTTATTATCTGGAGCTACCAGTGAGGCTAGAGGCAGTCTCCTCCATCTCAACTCAAGATTTGCCCTCAGTAGATACTTAATAAGTGGTCGTTAAATGAATAAATTGCTATTAAGTAATAATCAGAAGGTAACTGTCAGAGAAATAATATCCAACATTAAGGTCTCTCCTAGCCCTGTGATTCTAAATGTAGAAGCTGAAATTTCTTTTGACAGGCAAACTCAGTTTTAAGTTTGAGGTAGAACAAAGTCAGCGTTGTTTGACAATCAGAACAAATGAGAAAATGTTTACAAATCATTTTGAGCTTCCAGGAAAGAAAGCATTACCCTAGAAATATAGACAACTGCATTTGAATTTAGTTGTTGACCCTGAGGTCGAGCTCTCACGTGCTCCTATTTTTTGATTGGTTAATTGTTTTGGACCTTTAAAAGAATATCTGAATTTAGCAATGAAGGCAGTTGGGTGATTCAGTTATTCAGTTTGTATGTCAAGTCTCCTGACTGCCATCTTTCGTATGAGAACAACCTTCAGTTTGCCAATTTCCAGCTGTCTTTGTAGTCTCATTTGCCCATAACTTCAATCCCCAGCCTCTTCCCCTGGCTGTCCTGGTTACTACCTATTTTTATTAATACTACCACTTTTAATAGAATAGTTATTATCGTGTGCACTGAAATGGACCAAATCTTATCAATTTGGAAATTCTTTTCAACAATGCAGGTCATCACCCATCCATCCATCCATCTGTCCATGACATCTGACATCCCTCTTTTCCATATTCTCCCAAAAATTTTCCACAACCAGTCTACCCAATGGGCTGGAGGCCTTCCTTGGTTTCTGCCACCATCTTGAGGGTGCTAGCAGAGTAGTCTGTCTGTTCATCTGTCATCTTTTGCTCCTGCCATGTGACCAGCCCATCCTCTCTTTTCATTATGGGCAACTAGGATGGCACCGTGGATAGAGTGCTGGGCCTGGAATCAAGAAAACCTGAATTCAAATCTAGCTTCAGACACTTATTAACTGTGTGACCCTGTGCAAGTCACTTCATCTCTGTCTGTATTAGCAAGGCAATAATCACAATATAGGCAATAATTGTAAATATGCCTATGTAGTTCTGTATTGCAAAATATGAGACTCTCCATATAGAAGGTAGAAGAAGTAAACCATTTGTTCAGACACCAGAGAACCAGATCCCAAAACCAGTAAGTTCAATCCATCATAGCAGCAAAGAAATGAATACATATTATCGCAGCAGAGAATGACTCTATCTCAAAACCCTGCCCCCTTCTGGGGCCTTGCCCCCAACAAACTCATAGCACAGCTAGCACACATCTGCTGTCTCCCTCAGTTCTAACTGCTCTGAGCATTTCCTGCTCCACCCTTCCAGTTCCTCTGGTTCAGCAAACTTCTCCCACCACACATGACTGAGGCTTCCTGCGTCATAAGCAGGTCACATGGGCCTATTAATAGGTGGGAAAGATCTTCAAATTTACATTACCATTACACTGTCCTAGTTTCCTCAAATGTAAAATGAGGATGACGATAGCATCTAACCCACATGATTGTTGTGAGGATCAGATGAGATAATATTTGTAAAGCACTTAGCCCAGTACATGGCACACAGTAGGTACTTAATAAATGCTTGTTCCCTTCTGCTCTTCCCCCTTCATAAGATTTCTTGATGATCTGCTTTATTATTGTTCTTTTTTTGGAGTTCCTTGTTGGTTATAGTCTGTTTATGCTTCTCCATCGCTTTCTGCATCGTATTCACCTTCGGTTCTTTGGAGGTATTGGTATTCCATGTCTCACTGCCACATAGAAACATCAGCAAAACATTAGTATTGAAAAGAAGGGTCTTTGCTTTCATGGAATTCTTGAGATCAGTAAAGGAACATTGCAATTTCCCAAACATAATTCATCCAACTCACCTCCTTTTTTTCTCTAGGTCTAGCTTTTTTCTACCTGTACTATCTGTACCAGATACACATGCTTATGAAATTCTCTAGGATCTCTAGGATCTTCATCCAAATCAATGCTAAATTTTGGGCATACATATTCACCACTTGGTCTTTCCTTTGTGGATGGACAGGCCAAACTCTTCTTCTTCCAAAGGTCTTTCAAAGTCCTAAGGTTTGATGCAATCAGCACAAGAACAAGTGCAAACAGGATCATCTGGAGAGGAATCACCTCTCAACCTGGAATCTACATTTCATCTCTTCCATCACAGTGGAGAATACTTTTGACAAGTGTTCATCTTCCCATTCTATGTCTTATCTGATATTTGCTATCAGAGGGTCAGTGAACAGGATTATTTCAATCGTCACATCTCCCAAAGAATCCTGAATGATCTGAATATGGATGGGAGTCACTTTGCTGTAAAAGACCTTATAATGTGTGTTTCATTATATTGAATCAAATGCTTTTCATAATTGACAAACAAGGAGCACAAGGAATCTTATATCCTCTATATCTTTTTTTTTAATGAGATGGCAAAGATGCAGTCCATTGTTGAATATTGCTTGTGGAAAGCTTATACTTTCTTTAATAATACCCTCAGTTAAGGATGCCCTCATTTCCACTATAGATGACTCTCATGAAGATTTTGTGTAGATTAAGAGTAGGCATATAGGTCAGTAGTTACTAATGATCTCTCAGCCTCCCCTTTGGGGCTTTAACAAAGCCTGATATTTTTCCACACTTTTGATATCTTCCCTTCCTTCAGATACCCTGCTTATCAGTCCTTCAAAAGGAAGCAAGGTGGCACAGAGGAGAGAGTGCTGGACTTGGATCAGGAAAACCTGAGATCAAATCCACCCTCAGACACTTACTAGCTATATGACTTTAGGCAAGTCACTTAACCTCTCTTTGCCTCAGTTTCCCCAACTATGAAATGGGTGTAATATCTCCTGCCTCCTCCTTTGCAATACAGCATTGTTATGGAGATCAAATGAGGTAATATCTGTAAAGCGCAAAGCACAGTGCTTGATATATAGTATATGCTTAATACATATTTGTTCCCTCCCCTCCCCCTCAATACCCTCACAATTGTATCACCTTCAACATGGATCTTCCCTATGTACACTTGATCCAATCCAGCTGTTTTCTCATCTTTGAATTCTTTAGTGTCATTTCTCACACCTCAGTGATGATGATGTTAGTGGTTTTACCACCCTTGATGGAGAAAAGAGTTTACTACAATGGCCTTTGCAAATTTTTTTGCGTTTTTCTTCTGTATTTAATCCTCCTTTCTTTTTCATTCTTGAATACCTTTGGGATAACTTTGCTTGGTTAGATTTCTTTCCATGATTCTTTTAAATTGTCTTTACTCCTTTATTTCTCAGTTTTATGAGATGCTGCTGCTCAAAGTCATCCACCATCCTTCTTCATAAGATTTTACAAATGAGTTTATATTCTGATCTGGTGCTGACTTTGGCAGCCATCTCATCTCTGGAGAAGGCAGTAATAGATAAGAAAATGCTTCAACAAAAATGTTTAAGGCCCTCTATAAATGCAAGATGCTGTTATGTGGTTTCAACACTAATCATACACCCTTTTTATATCACATAATAATACTTTGGATAGGACATTAAATATTTTTGTCAAAGCACTTTACCACTTCCTCCAGAAAGACTTCCCAGATCTCTCCATTTAAAAGTAATCTATTTGTCCTCAGTTACCTTGTTTTCCTAGAGCATTATCTCATTCTAAAATTATATTATAGCTGGTTATCTATCTCCCTTATCTCTTACATTAAGCCACTTGAGGACAGCAACCATCGTTATTAATTCATTGTATATTCTCCAGTGCTGAACCTAGTAGCATTCAACGAAGTTTGTTACATTTAATGGAATTACTTCTTTTTTATATTCAGAGGCCATCCCAGGTAAACAGGTGTAGCATAATAAACAGAGACCTAAATTTGTAGTTAAGAAGACCTGAGTTTGAATTTTGCTTCAGGTATTTCCTACCTATGTGACTCTGGGCAAGTTATTTAAACCTTCTGGCCTTGGTTTCCTCATCCATAAAATGAAACAGTTAGAGTTGACCCTCTAAAGTACCTTTCAGTTATAAATTTGTAATTGATGATCCTCAAATCTCTCATAACACTTTGTTTTCCTGGGGTATGATCACAGTGTTAATTATATTGAAAGTTGGTTTATCTGCCTACCTTATCTCTCAAACTAGACTGTAAACTCTCTCATTTTCTATTTTTCAGTATTGATCCTAATGTACATGGCATTCTATAAGGTTTGTTACATTTAATGCAATCATTTCATTTTTGTGCCTTGCAACTAGGTCAGGTAGAGCAGCTATGGCAGAGTGGAAAGAGGACTGGACTTGAGTTTAAATTAAAAGAAAGTGTCACTGACTGTGAGATCACTCAGACTTCTGAAGACCAAATGCTGGATCTTACTGGCTTCAACTCCTTCTTCCCTAGGTCTTGAGAGACAAGATATGGACATCAACTGGATGGCAAGAATCCCAGGCAACTGGCACTCTTCTTCTCCTGTGACTTAGCAAATTCCTGCCCCCTCTTTCTCAACCCCTGGGGCTCCAAGTTCCTTCTCCTAAGGCAAAAGCTCTCTTTTCTTTAATCCCTCTCTTTCTATGCCCTACCTTTTGCTCAGAGTTAGTCTTTCTCTGCCTACCCCAACTATATTGCCCTCTGGAATACTTGTTCTTTCATGAGCAGTTTCTTTCATTTAAAACTTTTCACCTCTCTCTTTTCCTCCTTCTTCTTGTCCCCACTAGGTGCCTCTAGAAAATAATCCCTGGACAGTTTCATGAATACTCCTTCTGTTATGCTTTCTGATTTCAGATGACGAAGAGGAGGCAACTACATAAATGCTTGTTCCCTTCTGTTCCCCTTGCCCTTCTTCCTTCCTTTTCTTTTCTTTCTTTCTCTCTTTCTTTCTCTCTTTCAGATTTCTATCTCCCTCTTTCTTTCCTTCCTTCTTTCTTTCTTTCTCTCTCTCTCTCTTTCTTTCTTTCTCTGTCTTTCTCTTTTCTCCATCCCCAGAGGAGTGAGGGGAAGTTGCTATGTTATTATGGCATCATTGTTCATATTTCATAAATGAGGAAACTGAAGTTTAGAGAGGATGAGTTTCAGAGTCTGGATTTGAATCTATGTCTCATGAATACAACTCAAGTAATACATATATATATATATATATATGTATATGTATATATGTATGTATACACACACACACACACACACAAGTACAAACACTTTATCATGCTAGCTAAGTCTCACAACTCTATGTTAGACATATTCCATACAAGAGGTTCCCTGGAGACCACTTCTTAAATGGAGCACTGTGTTAAATTTTATTTAAGAGGCTAAGAATTGTAAGGAAAATAGTTGACAGGTGGGGAGGGGAAGCACCTGCAGCACATGCAACAGCAGCCCCAGATGTGCGGCATATCTATGATTTTCAGGGAAATCAGCTGAGAAATGATTCTCTTTATGGAAATTCCTTTTACACATTGCTTTCCAGGAATGCCTCACTTGGAAAAGGCAAGGAACAAGATAGGTTATGCTTAATGACCTTCCTGATTCAACTGGAAAAGAAATGTACATGCATGTATGCATACACACACACAGAAAAATGCTGAACCTCCCGATCAAGATTTTAGATTCAACCCAGTTCAAATGTTGGTGCCTTTAAGCATTCATTAATCATTTATTTTGACATCATATGTGTAACACAATAATAATTTTAACATACCGGATTTCCAATTTTAAACATTTGCTATATAGAAAGAAAGAAGGCAGGGGGGTGGGGAAGGAACAAAGATTCTCACTTCACCTAAAGAAAACCATCAACTGAATATTTTCCATAGATGGTGACTCACATTTACACAGTACTTGAAGGACTTCAAAATGCTTTCTCTACCACAACTTTGTGAGATAGGTAATATAATATGAATAGTATTTTCTCATTTTATAGATAGAGAAACTGAGGTTAAAGGAAGTTGTATGACATACCTCTAAGAAGAGTCAGTAAACTTCAGAGGAAAAATTTGAACCTATAGCACCTAATACTCTGGCCAGCATCTTTTCCACTATACCACACATAGATGATAAAGGTTATTAGCTCTCCATGGATTTTTGCTGGCTCTCCATGGTGTCTGGGATTCTCTCCCTCATCTGACCCACCTTTAGCTTCCCTGGCTTCCTTAAAGTCTCAGCTAAAACCATACCTCCTACTAGAAGCCTTTCCAGGGCCTTCTTAATGCTAATGCTTTCCCTTTGATGATTATCTCAATTTATCCTGAATATAGCTTGTTTGTATTTAGTAGTTTGCATGTTGTCTCCCCCATTTGACTGAACTCCTTGAGCGCAATGGTTATCTTCTGCCTTTCTTTGTTTCTCCAGCACAGAGTCTGGCACATAGTAGGTGCTTAATAATTGCTCTTGGACTCTTTATGACTATGTTAAAGGAACTAAGATTGAGACCTGCTGAATCCCTAATCTAGCAGATTCTTTGGGTTAAAATATATGTATGTTTTTGCTTCTAGCAATCATAGTTTAATTTAGTTACATAAAAATACAGATACAGCTTCAGCTATTTTACATAAGTATTCCATTGAGAATAAATTCCATTATCCATGGCCTCTTGGGGACTCTAAAAACTATACTTACATGGCACATTTGCCAAACACCACTTTGCCCTGAAAGAAATAGGAAATTAGAGCAGCTCAAAGTTTTGAATATTTTACCTTTTTCCCAAGGTATTACATTTGCAAGTTACAGTCAGATGGAAAGTCCCAATTTCCTTGGCCTGGAATAGAGTCCTATCTGTGGATTTTATGGCTTCTTGAACAGAGAGCTCTTTCTAAAGTCCATTTTCTAAAATGAGATATTTTTTATCCTTCCAGGCAGGTCTCTCCACAGCAGACTATGTGTGTTGGTCAGACCAAGACTGTAGTGTTGGCTATGAGCTATGATAGGCCACTAGGACTTATACTTGAAGTATAATTAGTTGATCAAGGGTGCTCACTGAGAATGACATTCAAAAGGAACATGTGCACTTCAGCCTATAGTCACTTCTAGCTCCCAGAAATCCTGAGTACAAGGGTAGGTCAATAAAGAGTGTATATTTTATTCACTCATTTATTTATGAGTGGTAAAACTCCCTTAGGTAGGAACATTCATTCATTTATTTGTTTACTTATTATTTACTTATTTATTAGTTTCATTATTTATTTGTCCATCATTAAGATTGGGTTTCCTTTATCTTGACCAGCTTGGAAATGTAATAGCCACGTCTTAAGAGTCCAATTCCATCACTATTCAGTACAAGGGCTTTGATCTCCATTTCTGACTAAGCTAGCTGTTTCCTTCTCAGGTAACCTGGTGGCCTCTCCAGTTCCAGAGACTCACCACATAGGTGTCAAACTGGATGGACACTTGATTGATCTTAGCCCCACTGAGGCTCAGAACTCCCAAACTAAAACAATCCACCACCTTCAGCCTCCCCAGTAACTGGGATTATAGGCATGTATCATCATACCTACCCAAAGTGTCTGCTTTGTATGGAAGCTAATCCTCCTCACTGATGTAAGAGAACACTACTGGGGTGGCTTATCAATGAAGTTTTATACATCTCATTGATGTCACCAGGTCTTAATAAGGTTATACCTTTGTCTGGGGCCTGCTATCAAGGATCTGCCTCTGGTTTTTACACAGTTTAGGGCCCTCTGCATAAGGTGAGGGGGGACTAAATGTAAGAACTGTATATATTTTCTCATAGCATGAATAAGCAAAAATCATGATTCTAAATCAATTAGGCTTTACAATTATAAAGTGAAACAAATTTAAAGTATTACAGAATATTCCAGTAATAGGAAAGCATTAAAGAATTTTTGTTAATTTTTTCAATTATTCGTTTTTTCTCTCTCACATCTCCCATACACTGAAATAAAAGGAAAAAGAAAATCCTTATAACAAACATGCATAGGCAAGCAAGATAAATTTCCACATTGTCCATGTCTAAAAATGTGTCTCATTGGGTATATTTAGTCCATCAACTCTCTGTCAGCCATAGTTAGCTAGAGATGTGTTGGTAAACATTTGGCAACTGCTTCTCGGGGGAAATGACACACTTTTAGGTTTAGGCAGCATTATTGACATTTTTCTATCACCTTTTTAAGTCTAGGAAATAAAAAAAACAATAAATGACTTGTAGCATTGCTGATTTCCAAGGTATAACAGGTGATTTCAAAAGCATCTTTTTACAAATAAACCAGTTGGGGGTCTTAGATGGAAGCATAGGGAAAAAAAGTAATTCCAAGAATTCTCAGGGCAAGGTGACTATGAATGGGTGGGAGCAGAGAGTGGCATGCTGAATCATAAAACAGAGAAAGGTTGTTCAAAACAAAGCCTTTAGGTCCCAGAGAGCTATGTTATCCAAGTCTTCTCTGTACTGTTACAGGATGTTTTGGGGGCAACCTACTTCAAGGTCCAACATAGGCTTTTAGAATCATTGATTTCAGAATTTTTTTTAACTTTTTCCCCCATGAAAGTCAATGGAAAAGTTTTACCCAGAAACAAAAGGGCCCATCCAGTTTGTCGGAGGACACCACAAAAGCACAGGTTCTTAAGGAAACACATGCTAAATGGGGAAGGGTCAAAATACATCTAACCTACATTAATCTCATCACCTAATTTCTCCTGCGCCTACAGGACTAACATCAGTTCTTTCTTGTTTGAAGACACTAGTAATGCATAGAGAGTATTGACTTAAAGAGTCTGAGGACTTGGGCTCAAATCCCATTTATTCCTGGACCTTAGTTTCCTCACCTGTGAAATAGGTTGTTGGACTATATGGTCTCCTATGTCCCTTTTAATTCTAATGTTCCTATGCTTTCCTTTACATAGATGTTTCATGAATCCTCTTCTCAACATCCCCAAGTCACCCACATTGTCAGTGAGTTCCAAATTCCCTTTTCTAAGATTTTACCAATGAAATAGAATAGGTCTATAAATATCCCTCCCACAATTTAGGCCTGATCCACTACAAGTGGATCTTAAAATTAATTGCTTGTATAATGTTTTAAAGAGAGGAAAAAAGAGTGAGAGAATAAGTTATCTTGACTTCAAGGCTTATTGTAATTCCAAGTAAATTTTCTTTTAAATCTGCTACTAAATATGGTGTATGCAGTTTAGAATACATTGGTCTCAAAGCTAAATAGACTCTTCTTTAATCAGGTACTTTCCCAGGCCTTAAAAAATTACTCGATCTCCTCAAAGGCCAAAGCCAACGAGAATGGTGGCATCTGAGTTTGGAATAAGATATAAAATAACTTTGTTCTATAGATCATGCCCCTATAAGAATAAAGAATGAATAACATTACAATACATTAAAAAAACTCATAGGTCATAGAGACAGGATCTAAACTGGGATATTTTTGTTATTGCTTCTGCTGCTATTGCTATTTTAAAAATATGTGTTCATATACAAAAAAAAATATTTTCAAGATAATCAATTTTATTTCTTGTTAGAAATATCTTCACTTTGAAAGAAAAATTAAAGTTTCTGAGTAAGCCTTGCAACAGCCTGCCACCCCCAAAGCCCACTCACTGTGGAATGTCCTTCCACAAGATTTGCCCCATCTT
Source organism: Trichosurus vulpecula (assembly GCF_011100635.1). Taxonomy (NCBI): domain Eukaryota; kingdom Metazoa; phylum Chordata; class Mammalia; order Diprotodontia; family Phalangeridae; genus Trichosurus; species Trichosurus vulpecula. The sequence goes on from NC_050573.1 coordinate 228,325,704, forward strand.
CCCATTGGTGAGTTCCTCCCAAAGCCTCCATCATGTGGAGTGGCCCAGGCTAGAACGCCTTCTTCCCTCCCTGGGTGCTGTTTCTGACTTTCTCTGGATTTCAAAAAAAAACATGTCCCCATACCAAGTACCTTCATGCCCATCCTATCTCCCACTGCTTTTCAACTCCTTTGTGTGTTGTCTTCTTCATTAGAATATAGGCTCATCAAAAGTAGGCATTTCCTTCCTTTTTCCTCTATAATCCTATGGGACAGTTCAGGGATTCTGCTGCTTTTTCGGTTGGCCCCTATGAAAGTTGGGAAGCTCACCACTCTGCTGCTGTCCTCCACGTCCACAGCTGTCATCTGCCCAAGGTCAGGCCTCACATACTACTCTCTTTCTGCTGCTCTTCCGCAGGCTTAGTTACATTTGTTTAGTCTCCATTCTGTTACTATTCCTTGAAATCTTAAGGAAGTGTTATCCCTTTTAGAGTGAGACCTTCCTAACCACACGCCCTAGGCTGTTGTTAAGTAAATTCCCGGCCTTAACTGTGCCTCCTCCTATTGCTTGCCAAGGGATAGTGAGGCACCTGTGAAATTTCCTTGACTCGTCCTTAAAATGGAAAGTCTTCATTCCTTACTTCTAGCTGATTTAAGGCAACTATATTTCATTCACTCCCCCCTGCCTGAGAATGCTGGCAGTGATTTCCTCCCCAGTATAGCCAAGGCTTTCTGTTGAGTCTAACTAAGACTTAGGATAAACACTCATGATTCTTTCTATTTGTCTTTGACTCCTGTCATGCCCTAACCATACAACAAGTACCCAACAATGGAAATGACCCTGAATCCCCAATAAACTTTCAGAACGTAGTAGAAACAGTGGAAAGGAAAAGGCAGAGCTGGTGGCCTCTACCTTCATAGCAAATATCCTTGTCTCTATTACATTCCCTGCCTCCTCCCTCCCCACTCCACCCCACCCCACCCTACCCTGGCCTCACTTAAAAATTTTCATTTCCTACAAATTACAACAGATATGATGGTATGGTTTATAGTCATATTTTAAAAAATACATTAATTTACACATGTTAAGCTTATGCACACATTTTATCAGGTATAGACAGAAGCCACCTGCAGATACATAGCACCTAATATGAAAAGTAGAATTGCATACACTATTGGCAATACAAAAGTCCCAAGCAAGAGCATAGTAAATAGCATTACCTAGCCAAGTGGCAAACAGTAGCTCAAAAACACAAGTCACAGACACAAAATATAACAAAGGCATCCTGTGTTGGGTAATATATGGAATACACATTAGATACACTTTGCTCATGTCCCCATTTATGCAACCTTTCAAGTAGGTAGTACATGTATTATTACCCCCATTTTATGAATGAGAAAACAGGTTCACAGAGGTCCACCAAGGAATCATCCCTAATAAATAGTCAAGTCAAGATTGGAATTCAGATCTTCTAATTTCTAATCCAGTGGGTTTTGTACTGCCACACTTTGTAAGTTTGTGATAACAATGATAATAACTAATAATAGCCATCATTTATTTAGTGCTTTAAGGCTAATAAAGTACTTTATAAATATTATCTCATTTGATCCTCACAAGAACCGTGTGAGGTAGGGGTTATTATAATCTCCATTTTATAGATGAAGAAACTGAGACAGATGGTGGATTACAGGGTCACACAGCTGATAAGGGTCTGAATCTGGATTTGAATTCAGGTCTTTCTGACTCCAGGCCTAGGAATCTTTCCACTGAACCACCTAGCTGTCTGATGATGTTGATAATGATGAATAGAAATTCACTTTTTTCAATATCCGTAAATGGAAAGAAGTAATTAAATTCATTTGTGTATTCCTTGTATTCACACCAACTTTTTAAAAAAATGCATGAACATTTCTAACTGTCCTTACACTATTCAGTAACAAACATTTCTGTTGTTCGGTGATGAGCTACCCTCCAGGCAGTCTCTGTACTGCCTGTTAAAGGTTCATTCACCCTTGCTTTGAAGTTGGCATCCGAGGGAGGCCCCCTTTGGAGATCAATCACCACAGAGGAGGCAGAGAGCTGGGGAGGGCTGGCCACTGAGTCCCCTTAGTCACAGCCTGGGACAATTCAAGTTTATGACTCTCCTCGGATCTGCCCTGCAGCTTTGTTCCATTGTCTTGGAGCAGGTCCATATTTGCACAGGAAATTTTGTGTATCAAGCTGTGCTTTGGGCAGAAACATTGCAAAGTCCTTCCTATGACTGATAAACACTGTTTAGTTTGGAGGAGGAGGAAAAATAAGGAACTTGGGATAATAGAGATGGTGGGGGAAACACCCGGGACTCCAAAAGAGAGCAAAAGAAGATTACTGCTTTGAACCCCGAATGCAATAACTAACTCTAGGAACAATGTAACCTTGAAAAGGAAATAGCAGCATTAGTAGAATCAGTTTCCTTTCCACCCAGCTGCAGTCAAAGCTCAGAGTTCAGGGAGGCCCGGGAATTGGCATGATAAATGTTATGGCTGGAAGAGAACAAACAGTCCAGGTCAAGAAATTGGGAAGTTTCCAGATGATGGACTCATAGCTCTTAGATTCTGTTTCACCTCTACTTGCTCAAAGTGAAGGGCATCTCATCTCTTGCTCAAAGATGACATGAAAAACCCAGGAAGGGTGACAAGGATAATTTTAATTCATGGCTTAAACAGATAATATTCTTTGTTACTCTTTCTACAGCATGTCTCTTCCTGGGACCACTGTTATTTGACCAAAGTGTCCAATGATGCATGAAAAATAGTCAATTGTGGGATTCAGAATGAAAAAGCAGGAAGGGTCCCCAGAAGCCAGCTAAGCTTGTCAAACCCTTAACCCAAGAAGGAATTTCCTCTACAATAATCCTATTAAATAGAAATCCAGCTTCCTCTTAAGGATTTTCAGTGACGAGGACTTTCTCTTTTTAAATTTTTATTTATTTTTATTATGAAATTAACAACAGCCACATAAAATGAGCATCTCCATACAAAATAACATTAACAGGTATTTGGGCATGAAGTCACAATGTCTATTATACTGATTTTGATTTTCCTTTTAAGTATATAATAAATTCAGTATCTAAGTTTCAAAGCTGTCTTCTTGTCTGAACTTCCTTTTGGGCTACTTTCTGGATTCACTATCCTATAAGGAAGCTCATTCCATCTCTGATTGCTAGCAAATTTTCCCTTAAATCTGACCTAAATCACATGTCAGTAACTTCCAACCATTTTTCCTTGTTCTACCCTCAAGGGCCAGAACGAGAAAATGCAATCATTTTTTTGAGGGATAATTCTGCAAATACTTGAAGACAGTTCTCACAAGACTTTTCTCCTTTAGGAAAAACACTTCAAACTCTTCTCAGTCTCTGTAGGGCATTGTTTTCAGCTCCTTCATCAACCCAGTTTTGTCCTAAATGGTCTCTAGCATGTGGCACCCATAATGGAATCCAGATACAGTCAAAAATAGAAGAGTTGAGCAAAAACATCTCCCATTAAAACAAAAACATCTCACATTCTAACAAAGAAGGTAGAAAATAATACTTTCCCTTATCTTAAAAGACACTTATCTAAGACCCTTTGAGATATAGACCATGCCTATATTTTTGCCCTTGGAAAAGACTACTTTGGTTGGGCTATCAATCAATAAACATTTATTAAGTGCCTCCTATGTGACAGGCACTGTGCTAATTGCTAGGGAAAGAAAAGAAAAAATCCCTTGCCCTCAAGGAGCTTACAATCCAATGGGAGGAGACAATACAGAAAAGAAAGGGAGAGGAGAGAGGAGAAGAAGATATTCAGTTCAGGGACAGGATGAAGAAATCCAAAAGAAGTTCAGAGGCAGAGGAGCTGATGAGATTTCAGGAGAAAACTTCTGTAGACTCCCTCCTTAAATAGAAGCCCTATAGTCTATGGCCCCACCCTCCACTCAGAGCATCCAATCAGAGGGATAGAGACTGCTGATGAGTAGTACCAAAGGTAAATCAATCTTTCAGGATAATGAGATTTCCTAATGATAAACTGCCTGGGGCCAGAAAGCAATGGTTGAGATGTCAATAAGAAGTCCAAAAGCAATTCAATTAGTAGGAAATTAGATTAAGTAATCCCGCTGAATTCTTCTCTTATCTGGAATACTCCTACTCTTCTCCCCTCTGTTTTAGTCATGCTGTTCACTGTTTAGAGTGTATTGTAGAATGTGGTATAAGGCAGGGATTCCCAAGCTAATTTCACCTACTACCCCCTTTTAAAAACATTACTCAGCACCCTCTAGAAATCTACTTTCTTTAACCCTTCAACAGTTTTTTAGAAATTTGCATCATTTCAAAAAATGCTTTTTTAAAATGACGCATCTTAAATTTAATAATTTATTGTAAATTTGTGGGTTTTTCCTGCTTTGAAATTTTGATGATGTGTCACGTAACCCTATATTGTAAACATGTCATCACATGAACATATGCCTGCCAAAGCATACTGGACTTCTGCACAATGAGCTACAGGCTCACCTACCAACACTTGCTTCTTAAGACCCATTGGTGGACTTGACCACTGATGGGTTGTAACTTCCTTTTCTTGTGTTTATTTGGAAAATACTGTGATCACTATGACTTTAACTCTGTTATACAAAAGATGAAACATGTATGAAGTTTTTCGAAATTTTCTTATCTTCTCTTCTTTCCTTTCCATATGTTTCCTCCAGACCTTTATTTTTGTTCAACACCCCCCAGTTGCACCTGAGGCTATTACCACCCCCCCCACCCCAGATCATTCCAGTGCCCCCCAGGGGACAGTATTGTCCACTGGGAACCTATATAAGGTATTGATTTAAGCCTTAATTTCTGCTGCACCATTTTCCATTTTTCAAGACTCAAATAACACTCCCTTCTTTATCATTTTATGATCATAGATTTAGAGTGGTGAGAGACTGGGAAGCATTTGATAAAGTATCTCAGCTTATTCTGGGATGGAGATATGTCCATTAAACAAGAGCACAATGAGATGAATTCAGAATGGTTGAATGACTGGACTCAAAGCTAGAGCTGTTAGCATTTCAATGTCAACACGGCAGGAGGTTTTGAGTAGAATGATTCAGGGATCTATTCTTGGCCTGGTACTGTTTAAAATTCTTACCAATGCCTTGCATCTATTGGAATACTTTGTATCACTACTGTAACCATTTCTTTAATGTTAACTGAGGGAAACTATAGCAATCTTCCAAAAAAACTTCATTCTGTACCAGTGTTGGAAACAAAGTCCTAGGTGGCTGAGTGGACCATCTGTCTAATTGTATGGCAATTTTTATGCTCCAATCTCTGCGTATACTGGTATGTTGACACTTGTAGTGAGTGAAGCTATCATGAATAGAATTACATGGAATTTATAGAAAGAAATAGAATTTGAGTAGTAGCAAAGTTGGTCCTTCTCCTCCCTGCCCCCAACCCTGCCCCCATTTACTTTTACATTACACTTGGAGTGGTTCCAGGGGTGAACTTTGCAGCAGATTATGATTTTTAACAGCAACTGTGTTAACAGCCACCCCATTTTTACATAATATATTCACATTGTTCAAAATTCATAATAAGAAATCATACTCATCTTGCACTTTAGGCTTTATAAAGCAATTTCCTCACATCAATCCCAAGAGACAAGTAGTACAGGTGTTATCATTCATATTTTACAGACGAGGAAACAGAAATTCACTAAAATTAAGTGATTTGATTATGTGTAAGCATGACTCAAATGAAGAGCTATAAGAGGGTACCCCCCTAACCAACCCCTACGTGAAGGTGAGAGGCATAGTCATCTTTTCCAATTCCACAAATGTTAACACATTGCATGTGTTTTTATATTTTTTTAATGTATTGATTGCTCGTGCTGAGTTTTTTCTTTCCTTTCTTTTCTGTCTTTAAAAAATGCTATTTGTTGCATATGATGGCTCTCTGGGAAGGGGAGGGAGAGAAATATGGGGGATAACTATGATGATGTGAACAACAAAGGACATCAATAAAAACTTATAAAAATTTTTATTGCCTAATTCAATAACTGACTCCTTTTCAACAAGGAACTCAATCATAATGTACCCTATAGAGGAAAAGTGAAGGAAAAGCCTTCTTTTTACAAGATTCCCTAAGGCAGGAAAAAAAGCATCAGCATCAAACTGATCCAATTTATCAATCTAATCAAATTCAGCAAGCACTATTAAGTTCCTACTATGCACAAGGCACCATTCTAGGGCCCAGGGTTACTAAAGTCGTTGTCAGATACATGGTGACTGAGCACTTAGAGCTAAGTAAGAGTTATAAAGTTCTTCCTGAAAAGGAAGATATTGAACCATCTGAGAGAAAGGCATCTCTGCACTCCTCAAGGAATGATGATGTGGATTCACAGGCACTGCCACACAGGAGATCATCCAATGAAGCTGAAGGAAGAAGTGATGAGTCCTGACAATTGGTGACTCCCTACTCAGAGGAATTTAGGCAGATATTTGTAAACCTGGTAACAAGAGATTTTAATCTATCCGCACCTATCCATGCCTCCTTTACTTGCCATCAGGAGTCAGAGGAGGATCCATTCAGTATACTGGGGACCTTCCTATCTTTAATAACAATAATGAACATTTATATAGAACTTACTACATGCCAGGCACTCTACTAAATGCTTTTACAAATATCATCTCATTTGATCCTCACAACGATTTTGGGAGGTAGGTGTTAGTATCCCCATTTTAAAGTTATGGAAAGTGAAGTCAGAGGTCAAGCAACCTGCCCAAAGTCACTTTACCACTAAGTATCCAAGACCAGATTTGAACTCAGGTCTTCCTGACTCCAAGCCCAGAACTTTATCCTCTTCACTGCCTGCTGCCTCTTTCTTGACATTACAAAGATTCCTGTGGAACATATGGGCCACTTGCTCTTGCCACAGAACTAGTCATCTTTCTCAATCATACATTTCTTTGATGATCTTCTTTACTCTGGGTCTTCATGGTTCCTTAGCTGTCATGGTTCCTTTGCCATCAAAAAACACTATGCTCTTCTCTCGTCCACTCCGACTGATGCTCATTTATCATTCTTCAGAAACAATAGAGCTCCATAACTTATAATCACACGCCACCCATAAAATATTGGTTTTTAAAAAGATCTACTCTGATGCCTCGTGGCATGAAGGTGGATTAGTTTGTACAAAGGCTATGCCATCGGGGCACAAGCTGAGGCAGGTTCTATTGTAATGGAAAGCTTTGGATCTGGTGAGAGACTGAGGATATTTTCCAAGGACCATTCCAGTTAAATACCAAGAGGTTCATCACCAGTATCCTGGCTAGGAGTAAAGGACTCTTTGACTATGGAAGCTGATGCTATTTATATGGTATATCATACAGCTGGATTAAGGTATCTTCATTGCCTTTTAGATTGAGCCATGCACATATTGGTCCCTGGGAAAAGAGTTATGTCAATGCTGGGGCTTGGTTTCTACTTAACTGGGAGCACTTAACTTAAAGCAAGAGGTAGAATTCTGGGAACTGTTTGAAAAGGGGCTGGATGTTCTAGTCCCAGGACAGTGTGAGAAAAGCTACTGGCCAAGGTGGGAGTGGGAAAAGCAATGAAAGGCCATAAAGAGTAAAAGACATTTCTGCAGGAAAATCAAAGGATTAGGCCTGGTATTTTTCGTAGTAAAGGCTATTCTATTGTGAGGGCAGTATTTCCACCCTCATTTGGTATACCGTATATCATTCACTTCTTTTGTTTTTATTTAATTCCCACAATTCCTCTAGCAGAGTCCAATTTGCTCATTTGATCTAGGCTAAGACACTGATAACACTTTATCTTTAAAACATTTAATTTTCTAAGGCAAAATGAGTGGATTTGAAGCAGCTGCAAAAGGTAAATCTTATGATAAGCATGCAATAAATATGACTGCTCTAGTATTTGCCCCAGAAGATGGGTCCAGCTGTCTCTGCTAGGTAACCACTTCCTTCAGTGCCGAAAGAATGTCCACCAAGGAACACAACATTGGTTAACTTTTCACTGATGTTCTCCTTTGGATAGGCTTTTAATCATAGGCTTTTCAAAATTTCCTGGCCTAAGTTCCACCTCTGTAGCCAACTGGAGCTGGTTGATAATGTCTCACCTACTTATTCTTGTCCCGGCTCTCAATCTATGATTCCTCTTGGTCTCCCTCTGCTTGGGAGAATTTGAAAATCCTGTCCCACTCTCAGGCTGCATCTTGTTCCTGGTTGGAGAGGTCAGATCCATCTAGGAATCTTCCCATGGCCACTTCCAGGATTGATGTCAGAGAAGTTACCTTGTATCACTGAGGTGATATAGTGCGATTGAGCAGATGTAAGCAGAGTGGAGTAGAAAATCCAGAAGCCTCCAGCTTTTACATTTTCTATTTGGGTGGAAGTCCATTTTCAAAACTGCTTTTTTCTTTTTTATTAAATTTTATTTTACCAGAACACAAATACAAAATAGAGAAAAGAAACAAAAACATATAATAAACTTGAATATTGAAACAAATACAAAATAAGAAAGGGGAAAAAGCATGTCATATGCATAGCAGAACATAGGAGAGGATTCAAAATATATAACAATAAATTTTCATTTCAAGAAAGCCTGTATGACAAATAATACACCTTGTGTTGAGAATTGCCCATCTTTGCTTCCTTGTGTTTTCTTTTGCTCTCTGCTGTGCACTTTTTAACTTTGTTCTTTTTCCCCTCCACCCACCCCCCCACTCCCCAGAATGCTACAATATAATTTAGATATTTCTTGATATATACATACACATACAGATATATACATACACTTAAACATCTATAGATGCATATATAGACATATACTTTCCCAAACATAATCTACTCCTGATCTTTGTTTTTTTATGTTTGTACATATCTTTTGTTTCCTATCCTTCCTTCCTCTTCTACTTTACTTCTACCCACTACATCGCCTTCCTATTATTTGCCTTCCCTCCTCTAAGGATCCCTCCCCTATCCCCCCATTCCCATTAATCTAAACTCCCCTTTTTTTAATCTACTTTTGTAAATGTCACTTAAAAGCATGGTAAGATACAAATAGCCTATAGAAACACAAGATTCAGACTGCATAGAAGGCACATTAGGGTAGTGATGAAAAGAGGACTAGATTGGGAGTCAGTCATTTGGTGCTTATTAGCTGAAGGACCTTGGACAAGTCAGTTAACCTCTCTGAGCCTCACTTTCTTCATTTGTAAAAGGGGAGTAATAAGATGTGCTACATTCTTAGCACAATGCCTGGCACATTGCAGCACTATATAAATGCTTATTCCCTCCTTCTCTCCTTTTCACAGAGTTGTTCTGAGAAAGAGGTTTTGTAAGCAATAAGACATCTTATAAATTTAATATTTTTCTTACTAAAGTGCTTTAGCATCCCATGACAAGAGAGACAGAGGAAGAGATAGAAAGGATAGACATAGACAGTCAGCCAGACACATTGATCAGTGAATAGATAGGTGATGAGACTTGTCTTCCAGCATCTGGGACCTAGGTGCTAATAGGTGACTTTTCTTTGTATCTCCCTTCATGGGAGAGACAGAGACAGAGACAGAGAGACAGAGACAGAGAGAGACGGAGAGAGAGACAGAGAGACAGATGGAGAAAGACAGAGATGGAGAGCAATCTTAAAACAGGTAGATAAATTAGTAGATACATATAGAGATAATAGAACATCAGGGAGATGGACATAAATACATATATATGATGACTATATTAGAAGATAGATAGATGAATGGATGGATCACATACAGAGATGATAAATAGGTGGATAGATGGGTATACATAAGTATACATAGATAATAGATCCATAAGTATATAGATAGACATATAATAAATAAATGTGCATAGTAAAATCTAGACTAACCACAATCCAAGTTCTCATTTTCTAAAATGTTCAGTTAATTTACTGTAATTTTTTTCTGTAACTGAATTTTAGGGGAAAGAAGTAATGACTAAAAAAACCCCAAATTCCTCATATTGAGGATTTTTTTTAAAAACCCAACAAATTAGTACAGAGTTAGCCCATCTCCTATAATTTCTTAACCTGAAACACAATATGACAATTCATGTTCAGAACAAAGGCCTTGAGGTATCTTGAGTCATCAAAAACATCTTCAATATATGCAACTTACTAAAGCAGAAATTAATATTGACATATTTGAGAAGAATTTAAGTCAAAAGGATCTAGGTAAGTCCTAGCCTTAACTTAACCAGAAAACAAAATTAATCAGAGTATACCATTTTTAAATCAATCAGCTAATTTATGTTGTACTATTTATATATCTCTATACCATACATACATGGTGTCTCTGTCTCTCTGTTTCTGCCTCTGTCTCTATTTCTGTCTCTCAGTCTTCCGCTATCTATGTGGAGAAATATTACATATATATATATATATATACACACACACACACACACACACACACACACACATATATATACACATATATATATACACATATATATGTATATATAGACACACATATATGTATACATATATATTTATATATAGACACACATATATGTATACATATATATTTATATATAGACACACATGTACATAGATATAGATATCCTGCTGACTATGTCATTGGGCAGCTAGGTGGCAAAATGGGTAGAATGCTGAGTAGACCATTCTGGTTGCTCAGATTTTCATAGGGTTAGAATTAGAAGGGAACAAGTTAGAGTTGGAAGGTCAAAAGTTCCAGAGAACTGAAGCAGCTTGGTAAGGTTTATGTTTTAGGGCATATAGGTAGTGCAGTGGGTAGAGTGCTGGGCCTGGAGTCAAGAAGAGCTGAGTTCAAATCCAGCCTCAGGCTCTTACTAGCTGTGTAACCCTGGGTAAGTCACTTAACCCTGTTTGCCTCAGTTTCCTCATCTGTAAAATGAGCTAGAGAAAGAAATGGAAAACCACTTCAGTATCTTTGTTGAGAAAACCCCAAATGGGGTCATGAAAAGTCGGTCACAACTGAAACTACTAAACAGCAACAAAATAATTCCATAAATTTCCATGAATCTATCCATAAATCGATTCTATAGATAGTGATAAAAGTTCCATTCCTGAGTTCCCAACCAAAATGTCAGAAAGGGAACCTTTAATCTTTCCTAATTGCAAAGTGGATCCTTTCAGTGAAAAGAACCCCTTCCCAAATCCAGTATTATTTTTGCTTATGCTTTTTAGATCTCTGTCAGCAAGTTTTAGCCTTCCAGAGAATGAGTTAGAAGTTTCCCATATGTGGGAGCTGAGCCTCCACAGAGCATTCCCTTCCTGAGCAATTACAGCAGTGTGGTGTTACCAGCCTTTAATGCTCCCTGGCCTAATTTAACTTTGGCCAGGTAGGAGGCATATTGGTTACTCCAGGCAATTTCTGTCTCCTATCTGAAACTCACCTATCACTCCCACTAATTGAGCCCTAAGGGATGGAGATTTCCAACAGTTAAAAGCAAATGAGATTAAGGGAACACAATGATGCTAATAATGTAGGATCATGATAATCCTGGATTATATAGGACCAAATAATACCTGCTTGGCCAATATTCAATCCTCAAACTGATTGGACAGATCCCTAAAGCTAGGCACCAGATGAACACAAGTCTGTACTGTTATTTTTCCAACTTCAGCAAACAAGGGTGAATACACATGATTTTTGCCCTAGGGCTGCATGTTCCCACGTTTCCACAGTGATGGACTTAAATCCAGAGAGACTCAGGTTAGACTCCTACCTCAGACACTTACAAGCTGTATGACCCTGGACGTGTCACCTAATCAATCTAAGCCTCAATTCTCTCTTTTGTAAAATGGGATAGTAAGAGCACCTACCTCCCAAGAGTTGTTATGTAATATGTAATGTACATAAAGCACATGGTTATGTTAATGCAAACTCCTATCTATACTGGTTTTGGGGGGAATTCCACTCAAATTGAGTTATTGTGAGTTATTATGTTATTGTAAAGATTTGATGAGATGATATATATGTATATGTGCATGTATCTATACATACATAAAGAGCTTTGCAAATCTTAAAGTACTCTATGAATGCTTTTTATTGTTCAGTCACGTTGAGTTGTTGTTCAGATTCTTTGTGACCCTGTGGGTTATATCATGACAATACTGTCCGTGGGGTTTTCTCGGCAAAGATACTGGAGTGGTTTGCCATTTCCTCTTCCAGTAGATTAAGAAAAACTGAGTTTAAGTGACTTGCCCAGGGTTATACGGCTAGTGAGTGTCTGAGGCCAGATTTGAACTCAGGTTTTTCATGGCTATAGGCCAGCACTCTATCCTCTGAGCCACCTAGTTACCCTCTTAATAATGTTCATTCAAACCCCGGCCAAAGTTCTTGAATGACTGAAAGGGTGAGTCTTACAAAAATCAAGATGTCAAACCTAGAATGAGAATTAAATTTGAATAATATCAGAAATGCCATGTTCTACAGATTTTTTTTTTCAAATAGTTCTTGACCTAACCCAATGAAGCTGAAAGGGCTCCATCATTCAGAGGCTCCTAAAGGGCTGAGGAACTTCTGCCCTCCATATCAAAACTGTTAGAGTAAACAGAAGTTTTCTCAGATAAAAGAGGAAGGTATGCATAGGAGCACAACTCATAGAGAAGTGGAGAGGACAGTTTTTGTTTAAACTGGAACCTCAAGTCACATCTTGAATATTGGAAGAGAGAGAGAGTAGCTTAGAGGCCCTGCTACTGTAAATACTCCAGTTGCCTGTGGCTTTCATATCTTTTTTATTTTCATCCAGAAATGATTAGTTTTGAAGGTTGAGGTTTTATGTTGAAAATATAATGAGAGCCTTCAGCAGTTTGGAATGGGGTGCAGAAAATTGCATTGCTGGTATTTCTCTTTGGGGACTGAGAATGGAGGCTGAAAAGAAACCTCAAAGCAGGAAATGGACGGAGGGCATATGGCATTTTCAGGGAGCTATTGGGTACAAAGTTCTGACATTCCTGAGAATTTCACTAAGTGGTTTAAAATTAAGCCTAATTTGACATCTCTTTTCAGAGCACTGGTATTGGGGAGGTACCTCCACTTACTGGAGAGACAGCTAACTTTAAAGTCAGGAAGACCAGGGTTCAAATCCTGCCTCTGACATGAATTTAGCTGTGTGACCCTGGGGAAGTCTCTTAATCTGTCAATGCCCCAGACAACACTCTAAGATTGTAAGGTACAAAAAAGGTGCCAACTTATATTGATAGAAAGAGCTTTCCTATCTCATAACAATGTGATTCCAGGACAGTCTAGATCTAGATACCTTTCTCTTGTTCCACTCTGTGACATAATCAGCAATGACAGAAAAAGGGACTTTCATTTTTTGAGCAAAGTGTTAGTATGTAATCATCACTAAGAGATTACTCTGAATGAAAGCTTTATTATCTTATAACATTGCCTTGGGGTAATGATGACTCAAAGAGAGGATTCTGATTTGAGAAGTTGGCTAGATGTCCTGGATATGGCACGTTGTTGTGTACTTTTACGGCATCAAGATGTCAGACTCTAGAGTGAGAATTAAATTTGAACAATGTCAGAAATGGCAATGTTCTACAGGTAGTTTCTCAGATAGTTCTTGACCTAATCCAATGAAGCTGAAAGGGTTCCATCACGCAGGGGCTACTAGAGGATCTGTGTGATAAGAGGCCATTTCTTCCCCCCTCACACACACATACCCCAAATTGCTAGTTTTTACATTTTCAAGAATTCCTATTTTGGTCTGACACCCAGTCAAGCCTTCATACTACTCTCTGCTTTTAAAGAAACTTCTTAACGCAGAGCACAGCCAGACTCAATTTGTGGTCTTCGTTAGTGGGTGGATTTGGTCAAAAAGAATAACATTCTTCCTGAGAACTCTGGGTTCAGGGCCATGCTTTGGGAAAGGCATTTCTCAACAATAAATCAGAGCTACTGCTTCCTAGTATCACAGCACACTTAAGGTCCCTGCTCTCGGATTTTCTAGGTATCTCCGTGTTTGACTGGCCTTGTGTACATTCTTAAAGTAGGCCAAATATCAATGACTTAGTATCACGTTTAGAGTCACTGAAAGAGACGGTTTCATTCCATTAGGATTTTTTTTTAATTCACATTTTTATAGATCCTTAAAGTTTGAAAAACGCTTTATATCATTATCTCATTTGATCATCACGACAATCCTTTGAGGTGGGTGTTTGCACTTTTAAGACATTTCTTTGCTCTGAAATCTAGACTTATCTCCATATTTATTATGACTCCACCAGTATTATCCTCATTTCACTGAAGCTCAGTAAGGTCAAGTGACTTGCTCACCATCACACATGCCTAGTAGGTATCTAAGACAGGCCTTGAACCCAAGTCTTTCTGAATTCAAGGCCAGTGCTCAATCCACTATGCTCATTGAGTGGGTATAATCACGTGGGACTTTCCTACCCTGTAGGAGGTCATAGGATTATAGATTCAGAGATGAAATGAAGTCATCTAATCCAACTCCTTCATTTTCCATGTGAAGAAATGAGGCCTACAAAGGTGACTTACTCAAGGTCACACACAGGTAGTAAGACTGTAACTCCAAACTCAGTACTCTTTCCACGGCTTCCTGCTGGCTATAGATTAGTCGCAGGATAATCTATATATTTTGCTTATTTCTTAACCAGTGATAAAAATTACAAATATACAAGATGGGGCCCAATCAGCTATGCCTTAGTGTAATCCAACTTCTAGCCTCCCATCCACCCCTCTAATTTGGTTGGCTTGTCCCTAAGAATATGTGAACTATGTAACCTCCCTTGGGTTTAACCAAGTGAGAAAACTGTTGCTATTTCCTTTCTCTGAAGGTGAGTGGAACCTTGTAACCAGAGTGTATTTAGTGCATGTTGAGTCCAGGCGTGACCTTGGTACTTGGAGATACAGAATAATTGATCTGATCTTCCAGCTATGGTAGCTCTGAGGAGGAGCTGAGAAGTGTGCTGGATTGCGGCACAGAGATTTAACCCCTTGGCTAAATGACAATGATCACTCAGGCAGGTAGGTGGTACAGCAGGTAAAGAGTTGGCCCTGGAGTCAGGAGTACCTGAGTTCGAGTCCAGCCTCAGACACTAGCTGTGTGACCCTGGGAAAGTCACTTAACCTTGTTTGCCTCAGTATCCTCATCTGTAAAATGAGCTGGAGAAGGACATGGCAAACCGCTCTAATATCTTTGCCAAGAAAACCCCAGAATGGGATCGCGAAGAATCAGACACAACTGAAAATGACTGAACGACAACGACAATGATCACTTAAAGCATGACGACATTTAAAAATGGCGGCAATCTAAAACTCCTGTTTACCGATCTCTTATGTTGTGCAGTGGTTATTTTTCTTTGTCTAGACCCGTTATTTCATCACTGCTGGAAGCTACCAGTGGGGAAACGTCCTCCACCAATGCAGCTGCCGTTGTCAATGAGCAATCCCATCTCCAATTTAGTCTTAGAGATCTCCCTGAAACAGAGAGGAGCTGCGTGACTTACCTGAAGTCCCAGAGTTAGCACGTATGAGACAGAACTCCATCTCTTCTATCAGTGGTATCAAACTAACTCATGCATAAGGATCCCCTACATACTAACTTCATTTAAAAATGAAATATTACCTAGGTTTTATTGTATTTTATTTATTTTGTTTAATATTTCCCAATCACATTTTAATCTGGTTCCAGCGTTACAGGCAGCGTATGACGATGGGCCATATATTTCATACCTCTATATTACACCATAGCTGTCACTCAATATTTATTAGTATTTATTACAAATATTATGTAAATTATGTGTTGTGATTTTGTTTTGTTGGTAGGAATATTCTTGGGATGCTGAGAACACTGCACTGCATGGTGAATGCCTCTGGGAAAGATGTTGGTGCATCTTAGAATGTAAGCTCCTTGAAGACAAGGATGATTTTTTTTTTGGAAGGGGGAAGGCAGGGCAATTGGGGTTAAGTGACTTGCCCAAAGTCACACAGCTAGTACGTGTCAAGTGTCTGAGGCCAAATTTGAACTCAGGTCCTCCTGACTCCAGGGTCAGTGCTCTACTCACTGCTGTTTGTATTTTTGTCTTTGTATTTCCAGTGTTTAGCACAGTGCCTGACACCTGGTAGGCGTATAATAAATGCTTGTCGATTGAGGGATTGATTGATTAGAACTCATTTGGACTGGATATGAGCTGTCCCTGAAACCCTCCATTTCAAAGATGAACAAGTATAGATATAAATGGTCTTTGTAAATATTGTAAAACAATGAGGACTTGTCAGAATCTTGAAAGAACTTTAGAGTTCTAGAGTTAGAAGCAGTCTTTAAATAATGGCCTGCTCCAACCCTGTCATTTTGATTGGAGACAGCTAAGGCTTAAAGGATTTCTTTTGTCCCTTTGCTCAAGGTCACATAACTCATTAGTGGCAAAGGGGGGTTGTCTCCGTGATCCAGGCCACACAACTAGTTAGTGGCAAAGTGATGGGTAAAAATCATGACTTACAGGCTTGTTATACTTTCCTCTGCCAAACAGTCACCACCTGTGTCCTGTTCCAGATACCACAAAATCTGGCTTAGAGAGGATTCACAGGGAAGTTCCTAAAAACAATTAAAGCACCGAAATTCAGGACTTCGAGGAAAGATGAAAGCAATATTTTTTTTTTAGCCTGGAGAAGAAAAAGCCGAAGGGGAGATTTAATTAGCTGTAATAATACTTCAGTACATGAGCTGTCTAATACCAAGGATTGTGACCAGCTGTTCCCAATCTTCATTAAGTTAAAAATCAGGAGAAATGGGTTTATGCTACAGCATGAGGAAATTAGGTCAGATAAAAGAAGGCATTTCCTGACATTAGAAGTGAGGCCCTGAAATAAGCCAGGAGGGACCCCTATGAAATGGTCTTCTTTGGAGGTTTCTAAATCCAGGAGTGGTCCTCACCTCTCTGAAAAGGCTTGTGTGTATTCTTCCCAAGGTATGAAGATGGGCATTATTTCTAATTGTGTTCCAGGCAGAAACGTAGTGGTAGGAGTGGGTGTTGCCTGGGTTGGATCTTTTGGGATGTCCTGAGGCTGAGTCCTCATTACACTACCTCAGTTGCCTGAATAAGACATTAATTCCTCTGTGTCTCCACGCTGGATGGGGAGGATTGTCTGAAGTGGTAGCCAAGGGCAGGAGGGCCTAGTGTAGCACACCAGTAATTTCAAGATTTTGCCGACTCCTGTACTAAAATCATCATTCAAGTCTTCTTGCCATGTCCTACCAAATGTTTTAGTGTAAGCAAGAGCTGAGAAAAGAATGCCATGGCATCCAGGCAGTAGGTACAGAAGGAAATAAGCATTTATTAAGCAGCTATTATGTGCCAGGCCCTGTGCTAAGCACTTTTACAAATACTATCTCATTTGATCCTTGAAATAGCCCTGGAAGATAGGTACTAACATTATCTCCATTTTACAGTTGAAGAAACCAAGGCAGAGATTAAATGATATGCTCAGGGTCACACAGCTACTTAGTATCTGAGAATGGTTTTGAACTCAGGTCTTCCTGAATCCAGGACCAGAGATCTATCCACGGTTCTGCCAGTTGCCTCCACATCTGGGAGGGGCAGCCTTGAAACAGACTCTTTGCTACCCCTAGGACCTTCTGCTGCTGGACACTGGCACTTCTTTCTGTGGAGACAAATCTAGTTGCTAGGGAATAATGAGGTAAGAGGAGTCCTTGGGTATACCCTAGTCGCTGTGGTTCTATGTATGCAGTTAACAAGGGTGGTGGCTACGGAATATTGGGAGCTTAGAGTGCCTTACTTTGTTTCTGGCAACAGCTGATGTCATCACATCCCACAGGGAATCCTATGATTATCAACCCATGCTAACACTGGTGTAGGAAAATGTAGGATGTTTTAGGATGTTCCCTAAAACTTGGTGCCAAGCATTCATACACTCACTCGTTTGGTCAACAAATGTATTAAGCATCTACTGTATATAGAGCACTATGCTAGACAACTGGAGACTAAAGATAGAAAATGTAAATAAGATACGGTCCCTTCCCTCACAAAGCTTACATTTTGGTGGGGGAAGAAGACATAGCCACAGGTGTAGCAGCAAGCATCCTAGCATACCCAGGATGACCTGCTAGCGCAGGTGCTTTAATCTGCTTTTAAAGGAAAGCACTTTAAAGGGGTCAACAATCGTCTTTAATTACATTCACTAGCTCAGGGGAAAAGTCAGCCCCCTGAACATCAGAGAAAATACAAGCAGAGAAATTAGCATAAAGACCAACAGACAGGGCTCTGACTGCCTGAATCAAAGCAACATTGCTGTACACTTTACATACACCACTCTCTTGAGAGAGCCTTTACATCTGAGCAGTCAGGGGTGTGAACATACGGCTACTCAGAGTCTCGACCAGGAAATTACAAGGTCCTTCTAATAAGTGAACCCCCAAAGCAAAACACCAACTCAGAGTATATATACACTTCTCAGAATCAGATGACATCATGACCCTCATGACTCAGTGCCTAACTTAGTACCAAAAGGTGTGAAAGCCTTCCTATAAGCAAGCCTCCCCTAAGCAAGCTTCCCTTAATGGGCTCCATGTGAGGCCTATTAATGGGCGGGGAAGATCTTAGTATCCCATTAATATCATGCCAGGTCACTATAATATTCAATATTATGTGATAAGTGCATCTGATAGGTAGAAAACAAAATGTTATGTGAGCTATGAGGAGGGAAGATTAAGTTCCTAAAGCACAGGTTTGACCATGTGGCCCCCCCACCCCTACCCTGCTCAATAAACTCTTGTGGCTTCCTATAATGCTTAGGATCAAATACTATTGGTGCTTAAAACCTTTCACAAGTGGACTCCAGCCTAACATTTCAACCTTATTTTACATTACTGCCCTTATTACGTATTTACTCTTCTTTACAATCCAGATAACCTGGTCTTCTTGTTATTACTATGAAACACCATTCCTGCATCCTGTCTTTGTATAGGGCATCTCTCATGCCTATGGTGCCTTTCTTCTACTTCGCAGGATAATTGTGTAGCTATTGCCATTGGTGGGCTGAGCCCACAGAGGGCATCTGATAAGGGACGAGATTTTTCTAATAGTCACTCATGAGCTCCTATTCAGTGTACCTCCCATTATCAGTTAACCAGCCATCCTTAATAAGCTTTTATAAAGTGTATTTTCTAAGCAGGCATAGCAACAAGAGTTGTTACAGAAACATCCCTCTAAATTGGAGGTACACTAAAGTGATACAAGGTCACTTTAGAGAGTGTGGGCACCAGCTTTGGTAACACATACAGCCAAAAGGGGAAACATTCGGCTCCTAGTTACTAGAAGTAATTTGTTTTTTCCCTTTGTGGAGTCTTCATCAAATTCCTCTTAGGTGTATATAGATCTCTGCTGGGTCCCCAGGTTTAGTGATGTTGTACAGTCCATGTGTCTAAGTTGTCCACTGTTTCTTTAAAATGCTGCAAATCAGCCAGTGTTAATCTGGACACTGCTACCCTCCAGATCTTCTGATATTTCAAAGTTCCCCAAATCATCAAATGGTCAATGGTGGGAAGGAGGAGAAAAGCTCACTCCAAACTGCACCCCATCAAGGGCAATTTTCTGTCAGGAATCTTTTATCACTGGATCCAACTATACCAGGGCTGTCCAAAATACAGTCCGCGGGCTGCATAGCACAATTTTATGTGGTTTTAACTTTCACTAGTGAAAAAATAAAATAAAAATTTGCATGGAATGCATATTAGATTTTTTAATTCCATCACTAATAAATAATCTTAATGATGTTAATTTTCTTTGGTGTTTTTAATCAGTATTAAGGATGGAACATATCACATGGAATTTTCAATTGATCTGTGGGATGCCTACTGTCTGTACGATGCAGACTAGTCAGTATGCACCTACCTTTATACTGTTGTGTTGTCGCTTTGTTGTTCTGTGTTTGCTTTCGCACTTTGCACCTTCCCCTGTCATATTGATGACACACGTTCCCCCACTTTCTATTAGTGTACTGTATTTTTTGTTCTGGGTGGGGCCCTCGAATAATTATTTTATTTTAATGAGGCCCTAAGATTACCTAAGGTGGGGCAGCCCTGAACTACACTGTGACCCGTCTCCTGCTCAAATGTGTGATTTTAAATTAACTTGCTGTGTATACATAGGTCCACAAGTGCGTCTGATTCTTTCAGCCAATTACAAGATATTTCCTGTCTTCATCCAATGATTAAAGCTCTTCATTCCTCTGAAACTGATTGTTGCCGTTGTTTGTCCTTCATTCTGTAAGATGACCAAGACCTGTGGAAGGTGATGCTATGACATGCAAATGAATTGGATTGAAGTGAGGGAGGGCTGTGCAAAGTCACCAGCCTCACTTGGAGCCATGAGGGTACAGTGGGGAGATATAGATTAGGTCAACTGAAATTGGCCCTGGATGCAGTGAGAGACATTGACCTTTTTTAGCTAAAGTCTTTAACATGTCTCAATTTAACTGAGGCAATGCCCATCTTTGGTGGATTGGTAGATTCAGTTGAAAGACCTGAGCATTCTGTTTGCATTTATTATGATTAGCTTCCTCATCCTCCCCCTCTGCTTCTAGGCACTTCCAACTTGAAATTATGTTGTATTTAATTTTTAAATTTGCATATGCTTATTTATATTTGTATGCACTTATATGCATATGGGCACATGTTGTTTCCCCAGATAGGATGTAGGTTCCTTAAGGGCAGAGACTTTCCTTTTGCTCTTATATCCCCAGTGCCTGGAACATGGAACTCAATAAATGCTTATTGAGCAAGTTGATATGATTATTTATTGAAGAGATTGTCACCCACAGAGGGGATCAGAGAAGACTTCATGGAAGAGTCAGATTTATAGTTGGCTTTAAAGAATGAATAGGAATTCAATAAGCCAAGGTGTTTGGAAAAGAGGTATTCATAAGACTCTGAGCAGAACCATGGAGACAAGAACATCTGGGTGTGTTCAAGGGAGCAGGGCAGATTCCAGCCAGCTTGAGAAGAATATGTGGAGAAGAGTGATATGAGGTTAGATGGAAAAGTAGGACGGTGCCAGATTTTTTAAGGACTTCAATGGCAAGCTAAAAAGAATGAACTTTAGTTAGCAAGAGGAAGCCATGGAAGATTCTGCCTAATTAATATTCATTTAGTGAATCCATGAATGAATGCAAATATGCAGGAGCCTCTAGATCTACTCACCAGGACATTAAAAATCAAGAAACCTTCTTAGGCTCTTGATTCACAGCAATTCTGATTTTCTCTCCAATAGCTGATCAAAGGTTTAGCAGGGTGAGACAGAGGGATGCCACAACTATCTCCCTGCATTCAAGAGCCCAACAGTTCTTAACTCTCCCAACATGTGTCCCAGTGAAGTGTATTTGCATGTTTAATACACCTGGCCAAGAACAGAATCATTACAGACACTTTTCTTATAGATAAGGAGCTATTGGAAAAGTGAAATTGGAAGTGAGAGAAAGGGGAATAGATTTTATTAGTTACCTTTTCATTTCTCTCTATGTTTTGGGTTGGTAAAGTTTTACCACCCCCTTGGGCTTGGGATAATATTTTCCTGGCAGGTATGTATCTAATATGTATGTGTGTGTGTATATATACATATATATATATATGCATATATATATATATATATATATACACACACACATATATAATGCATATATAGATATACACACAATACTGTTTCATCATTTCCCTCTTCTTAATGGCACCATCATGCACATTTTATTTGAGTTTTCAAGCCAGAGGGCCTATTGCCCTATGGACAACATTTATGGCTGCTGTATGATTTGCTTTAGGTGTCTTTTTCACTGAGTTTGTGAAAAGTATAAACCTCTGAGATTAGAATGCTATCACCAGGTCCCTGGAGCAGCAGACCAGGCCAGCCAGGTGGGAATGATTCCATTCAAAAGCAATGCCCAAGATAAATAGCTTTTTGATCATCAGAGATATGGCTTGCAGATTCACAGAGCCACTCTCTTATTCATTCATATTATATTCCATGCATTAGATTCCATCCTTGTTACTACCCTGTGGGGAGGAGTGGTGGTGGCCCTCAGCCAACAGGTTTTGGCAGGCACCAGCTATACATTGTTATTTGATTAAGGATTTGGCATATGTGCTAAGGTGATCCTTTTTATGGCATTATCCAGAATGGGCTTCCTCATAAATGACATACTGCCCAAAGAATGTTTCCAAAATAGTTTGTTCTAAAGCTTTTCTGTGGGTGGAAATCTAACTTTTATTCTGTCTACTTTGTTTTCACAAACTTGACAGAGTATTATTTTCTAAGTGTTTCTTAAGTTAGAGCTGGCGACTTCCAGGGAGTAGATGGTAGGTGTCAGTTGGGGCATCACATCGGAGTTTTAAGAATAGTGGAGAGCCTGGAACCAAGGAGTTCATAGTGGTGGTGGCAATGATGGTGTCAGTAAAGCACAAGACACATAAAAAGAAAGGAATGAAACTCCTAAGCCTACAGGAACCTCTTCTTCTAGTCTCACCTTCTCAATCTTTAGAATGTTTTAATTCTGAGAGGTACTAACCACACTAGGATATTGGGGAGCATTCCCCTCTTTCAGAGTGCTTGGGTCAGACATTGCCCCTTAACCATCACACCCCTACTTTTTTATGTGCCCCATAAGTATTTCTGGAATCCCACTAATACACAATATCTACATATAGTCCTAGGGAAACCAAAGAAATCCAAGCTCTGAACAATTGTTGGACGATGGTATTTTCTACAAGATAAACCATGGGGTGTTTAGGGATTGTCATGAGAGAAACAGGGAGAGAGTTCTAAGAAGAATGCAGATCAAGTTTGAAGACCACTGCTTTAAGAGATATCCAAATCATTACCCTGTGTTCCAATTTCAAAACCATAACAGAAATTCAATTGGCAAGCTCTTTAGGGTCTTCTATAATTTTTAGAGTGTAAATGGGTCTTAAGCCAAAAAAGTTTGAAAACTGCTGCAGTAGAACAATAAGCCACATTTCAAAAGATGAAATTTAATAGGGATAAATGTCAAGTTTTACTCTTGGATTAAAAGAACGAATTTTTAAAAAAACAGTGGGGAGAAGTATAGCCAGACAACAGTACATGTGAAAAAGGTCAGAGAATTTTAGCAGACTGCATGCTCAAAAGGAATTAATTAAGTGATAGACTTCCAAAAAAGCTACTGTGATCCTAGCATATGTTAAGAGGCATAGTGCCCATTCCAAGGAAGGTGAAAGTCCTCCCAGCTTCTTTTCATCTGTGAACTTCATAAACATGTCATATATACAGTCATCCACGTTATTAATAGAAATGTTATATAGCACAGGGACAAAGACAGATTTGTGGGGCCCTGTACTGGAGAACTTGCTACAAGTTAACACTAATGACTCTGTCTAGTCAACTAATTCTGAATCTATCTAACCAAACTACCCATCACCACCACCACCATCACCACCACCACCACCACCACCACCACCATCATCATCATCATCATCATCATCATCATCATCATCATCATCATCATCTTGGCTAACATTACATAAGTATATAGATGTGTATGTATACATAAAACTTTAAGGTTTAAAACATATATTATCCCTTTTTATCAAGATTTCACGAAATCATCATTTCTCCCTTGTGTTTAGTCAGTCAATAAATAGACTATAGGAACAAAAGCAGCCTGCCTGGGCTTTAGAGGTCATCTCATCCAATCACTTTATTTTATAGATGAGACTGAGAAAAGTGGAGAACTTGACTTGCTCCAGGCTATACAGGTAACAGGAAGTAAGAGCAACCATTAATGCCCAAATCCTTTGATTCTAAATTCGGTGTTCTCCCCATAATGGCTTTTCTTGGAAGCTAAATAATATCCTAGTTAGCCAATGTTTTGAAGTCTCAAGCCCTTCCCTCACTCTACCCCCAATGAATTTTGCTAAGTTCCCCCTTTTCTATCTCCATACCCCTGCCCCCTTCCTACTCCCAGGCTATCCAGCCCTAAAAATTCTGGGCTTATGACCCATAGGAGTCTGCTTCTCTCCTAAGTACTAGTGGCTGCACATATGACCCCAACCAAATCATGGCAAGACTAGATCTCCCTTTTCCTCTAGACCCTGCTTAGGGAGAGGCTGACTTGGCAAAGACCTCCTTGTTAATTGGCCAGAAGAGGAATTTCAAAGCTTGTTTTGCAGTTCTAAAGAGATTTAGAGCATTAAGATGAACATCTAAACTTTTGATGGATGGCCCCAATCTCTAAAGCTATCTTTAAAGAAAGAGCAGTTTTCCCCACGGGGTCTAAAGAGATCGTGGGCAGGAGTTACAATCAGGTTTGGGTTTGATTTGATTTGATTTTTATCTAACTACATGAAGAAGTATCTCCATCTGTCTTAGATTCAATTCTCTTTTTTTTCTCAATTCAATTCAATGAACATTTATTAAGTTCTCCCCATGCCCTTTGGTAAGGGGGAGTCAGAATAAAATTAAATCTAAATCTCTCTCCACATTGTCCCTGAAGTCATCTTTGAGAATACTTTACCCCGAACTCTGGTGTTTGCAAAACTGTCAGACTAATACCTTCCAATTTAGACTTAGGTATTTCAGCAAGCTCTGCACTCTACTCCCCCCTCCCCTCCCCATATCTCCCAGTCAGGTCTAGAAACGTTCATATTACACGTGGAACAATAATCTTTGGGGCCACTAGCCTGAAATGCTGCCAATCCACCCTCACCATTGGCACTAGCTGTTCTCAATCTTGATTTATGCCTCTGTCTTTTTAACAGATGATCTGAGCCTCCCTTCTCCCAAAGCCCTACTTAGCAAAAGTGGCTGAAAATGGACTCCCCTACCATATTACACAGTCATCCTCTCTGCCTGTGATGCTCTCTCTGCACTTCCATTTCATGGAACCTCTCACTCTCTTCAAAGGTCCAGCTCAGGTGCCATTTCTTTCAAGGGGTCTACCCTGATCCCCTACTCTTTTTCAGTGCTACACTCCACCCACCACCCCCCAAGAAAAAAACCACATGACTGTATTTATTTATCTGTGTAAATGTTGTCTTCTTTCAGTAGAATGTAAATTTCTTGGGGGCAGGTACTGTTTTATTTTTATCTTTGGAAATACCTAGCACTAATAAAGTACCTCAAGGTTTGCAAGACACTTTACAATTATTATCACATTTTATCCCAACAATAACCTTTAGAGACAGGTGTAATTATTATTCCCATTTATAGCAGAGGTAAATTGAGGCAGACAGCAGTTAAGTGACTTGCCCAAGGTCATGCAGCTAGTGTCTTTGGCAGGAGTTAAATGCAAACCTTCTTGACTCCAGGGCCAGTATTTTATCCAATACTCAGACCCCATGATGTCAGAGCCTAAAGAGTGCCTGGTACATACTAAATGCTTCATAAATGCTTGTGGAATAATTAAATGAGAATGGAGGCTTAGAAAATGAGCAGGTAGGATGCACTGTCAAGTTGGAATAACATCCAGTGACCATACGGCATTTGTAACTGCCTGCTGTGATAGACGGCCATCTTGGGCCTTCTCCTCCTCTCTCTTCCTGGCTTCTTGCATCTTTGCCCTTCCCCAGGCATCCTCGGCCAGAATGCTTCCAGTGTGGAAAGGCAACAATAAAAGGAATATGTATGCAGGTTTACTGTAAGGAACCTGGAACGTGCTTATATCAGACCCAGAGCTGGATTTCCAGGAGCTGGTAAAGGAGCCAAAAAAATGCAAGAAGTTAAAGGTATTCACCCCAGCTCTGCCTTTCAGGGCTCTCTCTCCTCTTTCAATCTGCCAAAAAGGACTGAGGAGAGATTGATAATATGTTGGGGATAAAACAAACATGAAAATGAAAGCAAACTAATCCTCCATTCTTGCTGAGCTCAGCTATTCTGCCATAAGGGCACTTTATAAGCAGAAGCTAATTAATCTAAGGAAGATGTAGATAACATTTGAGGGAAAGAGCTCCCCAGTTGTGGTTAACAGCCTGGAAACATCCTGGTAAGATGGAAATAATAATATATGCCTCCCTAATGTCAGATAATCCAGTTTAATTTTTGTGGTTCTCCACATAACACTTTCCAGGGGTCCTTTATTTCTTCTTTGGCTTTAGCTGAGTTCTCTGAACTGTACTCCTGAGAAGCTACTTATTTTTACTCAATGATAAAAAGTTTTTTAAAAATGTTTCCAGTAGGGAAGAATTTATAACCAAACAAGAGATAGAGAACATTATGAAATGCAAAATCGCTAATTTTGATTGCATTAAATTAAAAAGGTTTTGCACAAACAAAGCCTATGCAACCAAGATTAGAAGGGAAATGGAAAGCTAGGAAACGATTTTTACAGCCAGTGTCTCTGATAAAGGCCTCATTTCTGAAATATAGAGAGAACTGAGTCAAATTTATAAGAATACAAGTCATTACCCAATTGATAAATGATCAAAGGATATGAACAGGCAGTTTTCATTCGAAGAAATTAAAGCTATCTACAGTCATGTAAAAATACTCTAAATCACAATTGATTAGAGAAATACAAATTAAAACAACTCTATCAGAGTTAAAACAACACCTATCAGATTGACTAACATAACAAAACAGGAAAATGATAAATGTTGGGAAAACTGGAACACTAATGCTTTGTTGCTGGAGTTGTGAACTGATCCAAGCATTTTGGAGAGCAATTTGGAATCATGAACAAAGAGCTATAAAACTGTGTATACCCTTTGATCCATCAATACCCCTACTAGGTCTGTATCCCAAACAGATCACTAAAAAAGGTAAAAGGACCCACAGGTACAAAAATATTTATAGCAGCTTTTTTTTTTTTGTGGTGGCAAAGAAGTAGAAATTGAGGAGATGCCCATCAATTGGGATTTGGCTGAACAAGTGGTGGTATGTGAATGTAATGAAATGCCATTGTTCCATTAGAAATGAGGAGCAGGCAAATTTCAGAAAAACTTGGAGAGACTTGCATAAATTGATGCTGAGTAAAGCGAGCAGAACCAAGAGAACATCGTAAACAGTAATAGCAACATTGCGTGATGACCGACTTTGATAGACTTAATTCTTAGCAATGCAATGATCTAAGACAATTCCAACAGACTCATGATGGGAAATGCTGTCCACATCCAGAGAAAGAACTATGGAGTCTGAATGCAGATCGAAGCATACTACCTTCTCTTTTTTTTTGTTTTTTCTTTCTCATGGTTTTTTTCCCTTTTGTTCTGATTCTCCTTTTACAACATGACTAATGTGGAAGTATGTTCAATATGATTGTGTATCTATAGCCTATATCAGATTGCATGCCGTCTGGAGGAGCAAGGAGGGGGCGGGATTTAGAACTCAAAATCTTATATAAGTGAATGCTGAAAACTAAAAATAAATAAATAAATTTAAAAAGAAAAAGAAAAAACTGTTTCCAGTGCTTGTAATCCCCCCCCAACCCGAGAAGCATTTCATGTGCTCCTGATTCTTAAAATAATCATTTTTTAAAAAACCTTGGGTACCCTAAAATAAAACCTTTTGTTAGTAGACTGAAGAAAACACCTCCTGGAAAAGGCCAGTGTACATGATTAGGGATTTCTTTCTTTCTTTCTTTCTTTCTTTCTTTCTTTCTTTCTTTCTTTCTTTCTTTCTTTCTTTCTTTCTTTCTTTCTTTCTTTCTTTCTTTCTTCCTTCCTTCCTTCCTTCCTTCCTTCCTTCCTTTCTTTCTTTCCTTTCTTTCTTTCCTTTTTTAAAAATTGCTTTATCAAGTTGCAGTTTTGAATGGAACAATATGGGCCTTCTTGGTAACCAAAGCTTCCTGCTCTTCCTTTCTGTCTATAAAGCTAGCTGAGAGAGGTCACGGATGGGTCCAGAAGTGGGGACCACAGCTCTCTCCACCTTCCCCTACCAAGCCAAATATGGAGGTCATCAATAAATCAACAGGATTTTATCAAGAACCTACTATATCCCAGGCACTGCACTTGATCATAGGGAAACTGCAAAACAAACAAAAAAGAAAGAAACAGACCCTGCCGTCAAGGAATTTATCTTATAGAGGAAAGGGGAAGGGATATAACGTGTAAGTATTTATATATACATATATATATATATATATATACACACATAGACAGGTATATCTCCTTGTTCATATATACACACGTATATGTATGCACATGCACATACACATATACATATGCATATGCATTATACATACACACACACACACGCACACACATATATATATATACACATACACATAGACAGGTATATCTCCTTGTTCATATATACACACGTATATGTATGCACATGCACATACACATATACATATGCATATGCATTATACATACACACACACACACACACACACGGAGGCAGCTAAGTGGTTCGTTGGATAGAATGCTGGTCCTGGAGTCAGAAAGACCTGATTTCAAATTTGACCTCAGACACTTACTACCTGTGTGACCCTGGACAAGTCACTTAACCTCTGTTTGCCTTGATCCACCTGAGAAGGAAACGGCAAACCACTCCAGTATCTTTGCCCAGAAAGCCCCATGGACAGCATTGGTGTGCTATGGTCCCTGGGATCAGGAAGAGTCAGACAGATATAATTGAATAACTAGGCAACAACAACAATACATATATATGTTATTGGGGACTTATCATATGTATAGTCCCCTAGTGTATAAATACATGTAAGTATAGGGGTGTGTGTGTGTGTGTGTGTGTGTGTGTGTGTGGTGTTGGACTTGTGATTACATTGAGAAAGACAAAACTCTAGATGAGAAACTCTCCAGCAATGCAGGTTGGCACGTCCTGTGCAATTGACAGTCTCAGAGATTTGTGATCAATGATAAACACTGGCGCAGGCTTACGCAACCAGTATATGTCAGAGGCACAGCTTGCATTCAGTGCTTCCAGGCTTAGAGACCAGCACTCTAGCCACTACACTGTACCTCTTGCCACATATACGTACGCATGTACAAAATACGTACAAATTAATGGTGGGGGTGGGGGAGAGAACTAACAGGTAGGGAAGGATCACGAAAGGCTTCCTGTAAAAGGCAAAAACTTTGAAATAGACAAAATGTCCCTTTGAAGCCTTTAGCCCTCTTCCCAAGTCCACTTCTTTTCTCTTTGGTGACACTTGTACACACACACACACACACACACACACACACACACACACACACACGAACACACACACTTGGAGCCTTCCTGCTCTCCCCTTCCACTATTAAAGGTGTGTCAGGAAAAGAGTGGTCAACTCATTCACACTCAGGTGTGAATTAATGATAAATGAGGGTGACGTTCCAGGTGTCACAAAAGGCCAGCCCTTTGGGGAAGGGAAGTTCAGGTGAACATGTGACTGAGGAGAATATCACTAAAGTGCCTCCTTTCTGCTTTCCCATTTCTTAGACTAAAATGCCTTTAACATCCACGGTGACTTCTGATTTCCATTTCCTGTCTCCTTCTTTCACTTTTCCATTCAGCTCTTTCACTTGGATATCATGCTACAGGAGGAGGTGATTGTATTTCTATTTATAGTTTCTATCACCCTCTGATACCTCTTTGCGGTCTCTAGGTGATCTTGGGCTCTTGGAGGCCTAAGCCAGTGGAGTAAGTTGTGGCAGGTACTATCAAGCTAGAAAAATCTGAGGTCTGGCCCTGGTCTTAGGGTATAATAATGTCTGCGGTCTGAGGACCATCCTATCTAAATTCGGAGAGGCTCATTTGTTACCAGAAAGGGAGCCACCAAGTGGTGACATTTTTTCTACCTTAGTTCTTCATGAAGACTGATAATTAAGTTATGGGTAAGTTGTAATCTGCATCCATGGAAGGAGTATTTATTCACTCTGACACAATGACAGACCTTCGCTGTATGGAAGAAAAAAATTCTTATTACGGTTGCCACATCATGTGTATGTTGGTGTTTTTCCTCTCAGGCCTCATTACAGTAGTAGCTCACATACTTATCCTGGCCTTTCCCACAGTATCTATATCCTACACACCCAAGATACTTAGTACTGGCTGAATGCCAGTAAATCCTGTGGAAAATTTACCCAACAGTTCCTACCTGGCCTGTTCTACCTTTCTTCTTGGATAACCTGCTCCCCAGACTCTTAAACCTTTGCAGTGAGATTCCCCAGATGTTCAGTAGAAGAAGCCAAGAGACCTACGTCCTGGGGGAGAAAAAACAAGAAATCACAAGGCCTTGCATGCTTGAGGTTTCAGAGCCATCTCTGTACAGAGTTTCCCTCAAGCTAAATATGGATTTCTGGTGTTTTGACACATGACATAGCTAGCCTCCAAGAAACTGACTGGAGGGGCTGGGGGTGGGGTGGCACTAGGAGAGTAGGTGGTGGTGGGAGGGTGATGATTGTACATTTCAAGGAAAAAGTATTTCAAGAAAGATATTGTTTGGCAATATCTGAGCAGCAAACAAGCCAATTGAATGAAATCACTAAAAAACAGAGGAAAATACCACTTAGGTTAGGTTGGATCAGCTTGGCTAGCTTAACTTTCCCTCTACATTTTCTTTTTCCATGAAGCTGGTAATGCATTAGTCGGCATGGAGGCCACATAGAATCAGAGACTCCCAAAGTTGGAAGGAACCTCAGAGGTGGACTAGTCCAACTCAACCCTGATCAGGAATTTTCACTATAACTTCCCTGACGAAAGGCAATCCAGTTTCTGCTGGAAAATATTCACTGAGGCAGAAATAACTACCTGTCTAGGTCCCATTCCACTTTTTGACAACTCTGGCTTTTAGGAAGACTATCTTTGTTTCCAACAACTCCCACCCCTTGCGTCTCCAAGAAAAAAGTCTTATCCTTCTTCCTAATGACAGCCCTTCAAACTTGAGAAGTGTGCTATGATATCCCACAGTTTCCCCACCTCCCCATCCTCTTTAAGCTAAACATTCTCATTTTCTTCAACAAATGCTCACATGACATGATCTCCAGTTCCCTCATCATCTTACTCACCTTCTTCTGCAAGCCTTTCATCTTCTCAACATCCTTCCAATGTGGCACCAGGGCCAACACTCCAGATATGGTCTGGCCAGAACAGAGTATAGCAGAACCAGCAGAACCACAGCATGTTTGAGCTGAAAGGTAATTTGGATGTCATCTTGTCTCAGTTCCTCATTTATACTCCCTTCTTCTGGATATCATGCTTCCTTCTTCTTATCCTCAGCTATTCAATTATTCTCGGTCCTTTAAAAACAATTCAGTTAAAGAAAATGTATTAAGCAACTACTATGTGCAATGTGCCATGCTAGAATTTAGTTTAAAAAATCTTCCCTCTGAGGTCTCATGTCATAGCAGTTTGTTTATAACTCTCTAATAGGCCTTATCATATATTTCAATCAGTTGCTCAGTAAACATTTATCAAGCACCTACTATGTGTCAGGCACTTTGGTCAGTGCGTTGGGGATACAAAGAGAGGCAAAAGACAGTCCCTGATCTTGAGGAACTCACAGACTCATGGGATGGAGGGGGCAACATGCAAATGTCCTCATATGAATAAGCTACATACAAGATAAACTGGAGACAATCAATAGAGGGAAGACAATAGAATTCAACGGGATCAGGAAAGGCTTCCGATAGAAGGTTAGATTTTAGTCCTTGGATGGACCTGCTATTTTACTGATGTGGATACTTCCTCCAACAATGCAATTCTCCAGCCATCTATGCCTTCTTAGCTTACGTGACTTGTCAATATCTTCTGATAAATCCTTCACAAGGATTTAGGTCCGCTCAACCTGCGGAGGGCCTTCTTAAACGACACATGATATTGCTCAAGTACCAATGCACATGTGGACTCTCTACTCCACATCCTTCCTTCTCACTACATGAAGAGTCCATCTCTTTTTATGGTCATTCATACATCTCTATTGATACCTTTTACTCTCCTTCACGCATTCACTTCCTCATCAGTAACATCAGCCCATTTCTACACCCTGTATGTCTCTCCATTACTCTCTATTTTATTTTCTCAGAGATTAAGGTATTCAAAAATTTGCACTCATTTAGAATCACCGAAGAATATTGAGGCGTGTAGTTGTTGTTTCAGTGAGAAGGCTATAGCCTTTGAAATTTCAGTATGATTTCCAATATGTAATCCAGCCTATTTTCTTCCTTTCATTCAGCACAGGGCCCAGTTCATTGTCTATCCACTATGTCCAATATGTAATGATGAACCAGCTATACGGGAAGCCTATTCAAATGTGCGTTATAGTCTCTAGAAAAGGTTCTCTTGGTTTTTCCCATGTAGATGGTGAGACCAAACTTCTCAATGATTATAGGTTTCATTTCAGAATGCTATGCAGACAATGCTATGCGTACAGAACAATCAACATGTCATCTGCAGACATCTAGAGAACCTTGCTCTCTATAGGGACTCTCTTCTATTTGGACTCTGCTCTGGAATCTTCCATGATGGCAGAAATCTGCTTTAGTAAATATTTATACATATAATATACATATATATGCAATTCTATTTTATAATTGCTTAATATTGGTAGTCAGAGGATAGTTTAAAAGTTATTATTGTTTATCTATCAAGGAATTTTATATGTTCTTTTTTTAACATATGCATGGCAGAGTCTAAAAGGGTTCATTTTGTTCTACTCAATAAATTTTAAAAAAATAAACTATGAGCATTTAGCACAAATGAAATCTTGTATTCTCTGTACATGTCAGTCAACTGTGTAACTAAAGATATGGTCAGTATGCTTTCATCAAAGATAGCTATCTAAGCTGATGACTTATCTCCCTGTATAAAAGCTCCATGAAAATAGAGACTAGAACATCTAAACTTTATACCTCTTCTAGTGTTCGGAATACAGCAGATTCTTTAATTAATGTTTATTATTGATAAGATTAAATTCATACCTTCGGTTGCCCTGTTGAACACATAGTTGTTTTTGCACATTAATCTAATGTTGCAACCAATGTATACAATTGATTTTTTAAAGCATTACTACAGGACTTTATATTTAATAAATTTCATCTAATTAGATTCATCCCATCATTCTAATATGTTGAAATCTTTTTGGGGGGATCAGAAATCTGTTAGCCAACATGGTATCCCATCTAGCTTCATGCAAATCTGACAAAAATGACTATATTTTCCTCAAACTATAACAGGGGAATGCCTTCCACTTCAATGTTTCACACCTCTTACAAAGGGCACCTACCTTCCCTCTGGACTAGCTTGCTACCTCCAACCTGCAGGTCCATGTTCCCAGAGAAGGATCACCACCACATAGTCACACTCATGCTCTCTCATTGTTCTGGGAATACACCCCCATACACACTACTTTATTTCTTGAGCCCCTACCAGTCTGCTTCCATCTGCAGAAAACCAGCCACTCATGATAACACTTTTAGCTCTTAAAAATAACCATTTAGTTAAAAGGCAAATGAAATAATAATAACATCACAGGTGCTCATATTAAAACAAATGCCAAAGATAAACTTAGGTCACATTCTTCTACCTATATATTCAGTATCTGTGAGAAAAAGTAAGCACACACTTAGAGACCCATGCCAGGAAAGGAAAATCCATGTGCTCAGGGTATCTCAAAATGCTGAAACCTTAAACTTCAATGTCATCTCTCTGCCTCAGAACTATCCATAAAATTTCCTTCATGAAAGTAGCTTTTGTGTTGAACACAGATGCTTTTCTGAGTTGATCCACACTATATTAAACTAATACCTCATGTGGCATGACATCTCAGCCAAACTAGTCAATCCTCTGGGTGATTTCCCTAATTCCCTGCTTACGTGTTGTTTGTCTACTATTAGACTTCTACAGCAGTTGTAATATCTATTACTTCTGGCTTTAAACTTAGTTGACAGTTCTGAAATCTGTCCTTTCATAAATCTCTCTTCTTCAATCTTCTGGGTTCATACTCTGGGTCCACTCTACTATGAATGACCCCACCTTAGCTTTTTCTAAGTAACCAAATTTTCATCTTCTGTCTATAATCAGGTAAATTGCATTTGTTCCATAATCATTAAACAGTAAGTCAGTATATCTCTCCAGTTTAATACAGATTGTCACATTCAAAATTAGCAACAACTAACTCAAAACCCTGAGTCATAGTAATTATTCCTCTTACAACTCAACAGATTTAAGTCACCAACAAAGTGTTCAATAGCTTAAAGAAGAGTACCTTATGTGAGCCATTGACAAAAATATTTAATGGAAAAAGAATAAGGATAGATCCTAAGGAACTTCAAAATTATAAAATCACTACTTTGTTTAGTCATGTCATTAAGCCAGTTCCAAAGTCACCTAACTGTACTATCATTCAGGGCACATCCCTCCATTCTGTCCACAAAGACATCTTAAGGCCCTCTATCAAATGCCTCATTAAAATTTAGATATATTGTATTTACTGTAATTACCTGATCCAATATGTCCTAAAAGGAAAGGATCTCTTTTGATCATCATCCATTTCCCAAATGACATCCTTTATCCCAGTTCTTTGAGGTTCCTTCTATTTTATATGCTTCAGCCTGATCACACCCACCATGCAGCTTTCCACTGAATTCCACATGGTACTCATTTTCAGTCTTTCATATCCTGTTGTGTTCCATGTCTCACAACTATACAACAAATCAACAGTATTGAAAAAATTGGACCTTTGTTTTTGGGAGAAGTTTGGGGCTATCAAAGAACTTCACAATTTTCTGAAGGCAATTAAACCAGCTTCCCTCTTGTTTAATTCTGAGCCCAACTTATGTGTACTTGTACTGTCTAGCTCCAATCTAGTGACAAACAGTTCTGCTTACATAAATTCATTCACTCATTCAAGACATATTTAG
Organism: Trichosurus vulpecula; assembly: GCF_011100635.1. Lineage (NCBI taxonomy): Eukaryota > Metazoa > Chordata > Mammalia > Diprotodontia > Phalangeridae > Trichosurus > Trichosurus vulpecula. Next base: position 228,360,549 of record NC_050573.1, read on the forward strand.
TAAGTACTTGTGTGTGTGTACACACACACATATATACATATTTGTGTATGTTATATGTATACATATATACATACACACATTACACATATATTCCTGGGGAATAGTAATTCTTCATCTACTTACTTTCCTAATATGAATGCTTAAACCAAGCTCTTTCAGTGGTTATATGTCTCTCTCAAGAGGTGTAACCAGCATGGTATCATCTAAAAACAGGACCATATGGAAGACCTCATCATTCACAGAGAATCTCTCCTCAACTTGTATTCTGTGCTAGTCCCTATCACAATGGTAAATGATGTTAATTATTACATACTTCTGTTCTGTGTCTTATTTGATATTTGTAATCAGAAAGTCATTGAACAAGCTTACTTCCACTATTATATCTCTGGAGTAATTGTGAACAATTTTGATATATGAATGGGAAATACCTATTGCAAGACAGCCTTTAGGTCTGTGTTTTGCCCTGCCAAAGCATTTTTAAAAATTAATCAACGATCAATTGAGAGGTATCTTACTGTCTCTACTTCTTTTGGCCAATTGTATGATGACGGTAAATAGGAAATATGTGAAAGCCAGCCAGTTCTTTCCTAATACTTTCAATAAGGATGTTCTTGATGATCATGGAGACAATTCTCATTGATATTTTTTATGGATGGGAAAATAGATGTGTTAGTCTACACAGTACTAATTTATGTTTGCTCTGTCATCTTATAAATCAATCCATCAATGTTCTCACAGTTGTGTTGCCTCCAGCACAGACCTCCATGGAGAGTTGGTCTAATCCAACTGCTTTTCATTTCTTTCATCTCCTTAATGTCAATTACACATCTCCTATAAGCATATCCAGGACTGTGCTATTAGAGTCTAAGTGTTGTGTCTCTACTGTCCTTGACTGTGTAAACTGTTTGCTATAAAAATGTTTATAAACTCTTTCCAGGTTTCTTCCTTTCGTTTTCATCCTTAGATGATGTCAGGATGGCTTTGTTGGTTGGTTGCTCACCAGACTTCCCTTAACCCCATTTTACCTTTCATTGTTTTCTGGGTGGGTTGTTTTTTGGTTTTTTGAGATGATAGGGCTCAAAATCTTCGACAATCCTTTTATGTAAGATTAACAAACAAGCTTATATTCTAGATGGTCATTGGCTGCCAACTCCCTCTATTTGGTGAGCAAGTCAAGAACACTAAGGTGCCTTGGTGATACTTTTGTTCTCCTAGTTATGACAAGTGTTTAACATTATATAATCTTCCCTATGAGTCTGTCTGTTATTTCTTCTGCCAATAGCCCTGTAAAGCACACAGTAGGTAGTTAGCAATTGTTTAAGTTAGCACCTTCTGTACTGACATCTTGCTTAGTGTAGTGGTAAGAGGGGTGGGACTTTTTTTAAACTGTTTTCTCTTTTGGAACACTAAGGTAATCAAATACCTTTGAATCTTGCCTTTCAAATGTAATGGCAAAGAAAGTGGGACTTTTTGCTGTTTTTTTGTTTGAGTACTTCTCAGCACTGAGGTAATTGGGTGCTTTTGCTGAGTCTTGCCTTTGTTCCTTTGATTAAATCAAGAGTCTTTGAAGACCTGCTTAAGAAACAAGAAAGCCTAGTTCACAGGGGTTTGAGTCTCTTGGTTGTGACACACTCTGACCATGAGAAGGGTGTATAAGATCTGAGGCTGATGTTTTGTTTTAGGGCTCTCACTCACTGGAAGAGTGTCGTGTGACTTGACCAGACGAGACTCCAGGTAGCCATAATGGAGCCCCCAGCTTTGAAAACCCAGATGTTGGTGCTTCTCTTTCTGGTATCTGTGTATGTATTGCTATGGACAGACAAACCTATCTGGTGATTTGTGTTTATATAGTTTATATAGTTTCTGCTTGTATTTGCTCTGAAGTTCAGGGTGCTGACTTTTCCCCCTGAACTAAATGAATGATATATGTATGTTTAATTAAAGTGGGTTTGTTAACCCCTAAAAGTTGCTTTCCTTAGAAAAGCAGATCAAAGAACCTGTCCTAGCAGCCCTTCTGTGTGCTCTTGCTGTTGATCTTTTGCCTCCACAGCAGCTACTAGCAACATTGTTGTTACACTTAGTAACCATGCTCTGTGTTCTATCTGGTTCTTCTTATTCCTTCATCTATCCCCACCCTCCACACCCAGGCAAGCTCTCTTCCTTTATGGAGACTACAAGCAGCTCAAAATTTGCCTTTCAGATTTAGACTCTCCCTGGGCTCTCCAGTACTGGTATCACCATTTTGAAGGAAGCTTTAATAGAACCCCTCACAATCCTCACCATATGTAGTCAGGTTTTTTTTTTAACAAACCACCAAGTTTCAAAGCAACTAAATGCTCCCTAACACCTGCCGCTCTGTATTTCAATTGAATTCCTTTCTTTCTCCATATGCAGTCTCATTACTCACTTTTTCCTCTAGTGAAGATAATTTGCTTCTTGAAATTCTATCCCAGTACCCAAAGGCTAGTTTCCTCCACCATGCCTCTAACACCAATGAATACAAGGCACATAATAGTTTCTTTTTTGTTTGTTTGTTTGTTTTGGGGTTTTTTGTTTTTGTTTTTGTTTTTGCAGGGGGGAAGGCAGGGCAATTGGGGTTAAGTGACTTGCCCAACTAATAGTTTCTTAAATAGGTCCAATGGACTAATGAATGCCCTTGAAGTTGAACCTCCTTTGCTGGCAGTATCACACTAACAATGTGTTGATGGTTGAATTAAATCGACATTCTATATAATGATGTGAGTTTCACCTACTGATGACTAAACTTAAAATGTTCTTATGCTGTTACCTATGTATAATGTGGACCCATAGAAGGGTAATATTCTCTACTAGACTCTAAACTCCATGTAGTGCTTACCATGTGCCAAGCATTTTGTAATTATCTATCTCATTTGATCCAAATGACAACCCTGAAAGGTAAGTTCTATTATTTTCCCCATTTATGGATGAGGAAACTGAGGTGAACAGAAATTAAATGATTTGCTTAGGGTGATGTAGCTAGTGAGTGTCTGAGGCTAACTTTGAAATCAGGTCTTCCTGACTCCAAGTCCAGTGCTCTATCTTCTGTGCCACCTAGTGACCACTGAAATTGAATGGAAGTGAAAGTACACTAAAACTCACCTACCTCAAAAGCTCACACTGATTGAACCTCAGTTAGTATTGTTAAAGCTTTTGTTAATAACTATAGGAGAGACAGTGTGGTCTAGTCCAAAGGGCATTGGACTTAGATTACTAAAACTAGGGTTTTAATCCCAGCTGTTCTATTTGATAGCTTTGTTTCCTTTGAAAACCATTTACCTTCCCAGACTCTCAATTTCTTCATCTGAAAATGGGGCTGGTAATACTTGTACTACCTACCAGAGTTAATGAAGATTAAATGTAAGATCAGATAAATAATTAATTTATAAGTCATAAAATACAAGGAAAGTGCAATGATGATTTCCAGTTAAGACAGTTCAAAAAAAGAAGGGTTTTTTCTCCCACATAGTCTCTAACAAATAGCTGAAGAGGTCCCTGAAAGATTAACGATAAACAGATGTGTAAATAAACAGAAATAAGCTTCTCTGTCCAATGCGGAACTGCACAAAAAAACAGTCTGAAGGAGGCAAGAGGCTAGTAGAGGCCACAAGGACTCTAAGAGTGAAAGAAGGAAATAAAGTAAGAGGTCACAAAAGGAAATGAAAGTTTGAGAGGTAAAAAATTTAAAGGAGAATAACTTTGAACACAAGGTGGAAAAATTTTACCAAAGTAGTAGACATAGAATAGAATAGAGCAAGAATGCAATAACTCTAGGAGCAGCAAGTAATATTAGAACAAAGTCAAAAGATTGAAAAAATAGGAAAAGTTGACTTATCTACCAGCAATAAAAACCTGAAGAGAGATATTTTAAAATAATCAGAATCCCCAGAAGCCATTACCAGACAAAAAACCAGTACCCCATATTTAAAGAAATCATAAATAAAACTACAGAGATTTATTGGAACTAAAGGGCAAAATAAAAATAGAAAGAATTCACTGATCTCTTCCTTAAAGAAACTCCAAACTGACAGCATTCCAGAATTTCATAGCCAAAATCCAGAGCATCCAAATCAAAGAAAACATTCAGTGAATAGCCAAAAAAAAAAAAAGCAGGGGGAAGGGTTCAAGTACCAAGGAAATGCCGTCAGGACCACACAACTATATTAATGGCAGCAATTATATTAAAGGAGAGAAAATATTAGAATACAATATTCCAAAAGTTACAAAGATAGACTTAAAAACAAGAATAACAACCAAAAAATTTAGTATGATCTTATGGAGGGGAGACAATTGACTTAGAATAAAATAAAGGATATTCTAGAATTTCTGATAAAAAGATCAGAGATGAATAAAAACTTTGAATTTCATACACAGGTCAAGAAAAACTTATAAAGGTAAATGCATTTATTTATGCAAATGGAAAAATAAATTATGATGAACTGCTTATATTCTAATCAAAGTGTTTCTTCAGAATCTTAATGTCTTCAAGGTTCACAATGCAAATTTAAATAAGATAAATACAGGACCTGGTGTAGATTTTTTTTTGTTTTATTGGTTCTAAGAGGAGATAGAAGAAGAAAAAAACAAATTCAGCCAAGAAGAAATAAGAAGTAAGGGGGAAGGACTTACCATTCTGTAAAAATGGTATTTATGAGCAGAAAAGCTTGCAAACTTGGAGGTAGGAATGAGTGGTAGTGGGTATCTCATGACTTCATTCATTTTTATTAGAACCAAATAAAGAAGGATTAAACACATACATGTGTATACATATATGTACATACAAAGAGTTTGATGCATGAATTAAATGAAATCCAATAGGAATACAGGTAGGAACAGATAGATAATAGAGATGGAGGTATGTAACAGAGAGTAAAGTTGGGGAGGTAATAATCACAAGCCAACTTCAACTCAAGAATGTGACCAAAACAGGAAAGGAATTACATAGAGAGAAATAAAATATAAATAACAGGGATTCAAGTCTGTGCTTGGTGAAGAAAGAAAGTATAAAAGCATATTAATGGATTTCTAATATAGATTTCTGATACTTACCAGATTCTCCCTCTTCCTCCCCTATCTCCTCCTTTATAAAGAGGGAGTTGAGAAGGAAACAGGAAAAGATATAAAAATTTATGATGGAGAGTAATTCACAATTAACTCTAATAACAATGAATGTGAATGGTATTGATGCACCAATAAAACAGAGGAGGGTGGCAAAATGAATTAGAAAGCAGACTCCAATAACAAATTGTATAAAAGAAACAAACTTGAAACAAAGATTCATGCAGAATTAAAATTAAGACCTAGAATAGAATTTATCATGCTCCAGGTGAATTTAAAAAATGGTAGTACCAAACATGATTTCAAACAAAGCAATAGCAAAAACTGACAGAGCTAAAAAAAAAAAACCAGGGAAATTATATTATGCCTAAAGTTACCATAAAATGAAAAAATATTGTAATTTAATGTACATACACCAAATAGCATTGCATCTAAGTACTTAAAAGGAAAATTAATCAAATCAGAGGAAGAAATAGATACTGAAATTACAATAATTGTGGACCTCAATATGGATCTTTTAGAACTAGACATATTTAATATAAAGATAAGTAAGAAAGAAGTTAAGGATATGGACGTAACTTTAGAAAAATTAGACTTGCTAGATCTTTGGTGATTATTGAATGGGAATAGTAAACATACGTTTTTCAATTGTGTATGGCACCTTTACGAAAATTGACTGCGTCAAAAACCTCATAAATAAATGCAGAAGGGAAGGAAACAAGTACTTATTAAGTGTCTACTATATGCCATGCATTGTATTAAGTGTTTTAAAAACATTACCTCATTTGATTCTCATGCCAACCTTGTAAGGTGCTATTATGATCCCCATTTTATAAATGAGGAAACTGAGGCAGAGGTTAAGTGACTCATACAGCTAGTAAGGATGTGAACTCAGGTCTTCCTAACTCCAGACCCAGTGCTCTAAGAAATTAAAAGCAGAAATATTAAACACTTTATTTTCTAACTACAATGAAATTTTTTTAACGGTCAATAAAATACCTTTGAAGAAAAGATTCAAACTTAAACAAAGACCAGACAATTTGATCACAAAGAATTAACTGGTCAGAAAATAAATCAAAGAAATATAGAAAATTTCATTAGATAAAATGATAACACTGAGAATTCTTAGCATTTCTAGGATGCAACAAAGCAGTCCTGGGTGGCGGGGGTGGAGGTGGGATTTATATTTCTAAACATTTTATTAACAATAGAGAGAAAGAATAGTTCGATTTGCAATTACTTCCCACTTTCTTGTCCCATGTGGTTTTTGTCCAAATGTCCAGTGCACTGGAGGGAGACCTTACTCTGGTACAAAGACAACATGGTGGCAATGGTACATAACAATACCTTGTATTTAAATAGAACTCTCTGGCTACAAAGTGCTTTTACATGCATTATCTTATTTGGTCCTCAGACAAACCTCGTGCAAGAGTAGTATATTCATTCATTCCATTCTTATCAATATTCATTCACATCAATACTTGATGTGAGTATAGCTCTACCACACACTAGTGCCAATGTTCTTAAGCTCACCATTTCAATTTTTGTTAGGAAAACAAAGACTACTGGTTGACCTCACCAGTGTAAACCAGGATTTCTTCTCATTGACAGCTTGTGGTCTTATGTGTGTATATTTAGTCTATAAACAAAGTATTATCTTGTTTTTGAAGATGAGGAAGCAACTGGGAAAGTTAAGCGATGTTTCCAAGATCACACATCCAGGTTCCCATTCATTTATTCATTTTTTACTAGCTATGAATTCCATCATATCTCACTCCCGATATTTCAGGTTGAAACCATAACACAGTAAAATAGTTGATAAAGTTCATGTTCCAGAATGAGCTAGGACTACTTTGACATAGGGGTACAGTCCAAGATGAATAAAGAGGAGACTCACTAACTAAGAGGAAATTACAGAGGAAGGAGAAAGAAGGGACAGTATGATGAATGGCAGTGAAATGTATACATAGTCTCAGAACCTCTTGAATTTACTTTGGCAAAGCCTTAAATTTCTTGCTAATTTGGTTATATGAATTATTTATCAGTAATATGGCCATGGTTCCCAGTGACAATTACTTCCTTCTCAACAAGTGAGTTTTCCCTTGGAACTAGGAGAGAAGGTTACTTCTACTTAAGGATAGTTGTTGTTGTGGTTGTTGTCATTTCTCTTTCATTTTCAAGGAAGACCAGTGATATCACAAGAGTGATGTTTTGACTTGGGAGTGAATTGGATTTAAATGAGGCAAAGTTGGACTGAGTCATCAGCCCCACTCTCTCTTCCAGAGTCATCCAAGTCCAGGAGGGTTTTTGGAATGGAACCTTCTTAGTGGTGTTTGTAGTCTTGCCAGTTATGCTTCCTTCAATAAGATGCGGAGGGATGCTTAAAAGGTAAATTTTATTGAAATGAAGGTAGTGACATATGTTTGTATTCAAAAAATCAACTTCCCAAACACAAGAGGAAAGAGGCATGGTTAGAAAATGGTTCATGTGAATTTGATGGTCAATAGTAAGTCTATAGTAGTACATGGTAGTCATGCCCCCACCACACACACAAACACACACACACACACACACACACACACACACACACAATTTAAAGCAGTGATAACAACATAATGTCTACGGCAAGGTAGGCAATAGTCCTTCTGTATTCTGCCCTAGGCAGATCACAGTCCTCTCTCACAAATCCAATTCACTTGCAATTCATGGCATCAGCTTCCTGACATCATAGTCCTCTTCAAGAACAAAGGACAAACAACAACAGCCCTAGACAGATCACAACTAGAATAATGTGTTCAATGCTAAGTACTACATCTTAGTAAGGACACTGAAAAGTTGGAGTGCCTCCAAAGGAGGGCTAACAGGATGATGAGAAGGTCTGAGACCATACCCTGCAATAAGTGGAAAGATCTGGGGATGTTTAACCTGAAGACTTAGGGGAACATAAGAGCTTTCTTATCCTTAACAGTTGTGTGACTCTGATCAACTCATTCAAATTCTCTCAATCTCGGTTTCTTCATCTGTATAATAAGGGGCATGGACTCAAATACCTGTAAGACCCCCTCCAGATAGAAGTCTATGATCCTACGAAGTATCTGAAGGGTTTTCATGCAGAAGGATTAGGGTTTGTTTTCTTTTCCCCAAAAAGGCAGATCTAGGAACAACAGGTAAATGCTGTCAAGGGGCAAATTTTAACTAGGAACATAAAGAAAATTCTCCTAACAATTAAAACTGTCAAAAGTGCAATGGGTATCCTTGAGGTAGTGAGTTTCTCATCACTGGAGGTCTTCAAGTAGAGGCTGGATGACCACTTACCAGGGATTTTTCAAGGGGATTTCAGTTTAGCTATGGGTTGGACCAGTTAACATCTGAAGACCCTTCTAACTTGCTGATTCCATGCTGCCTTGAAAATGAAATTCTATAGAGACTAGTTTCAGTGTCACTTTTATAGGTCAATGTATCTAGGTCAGAACCATAACTAGAAAAGAATGACTTAGACTTTGCCCATGGATACAGAATTTTGTTGCTTCTGAATTTAGAAGACGCAGAAAATACTTGCAGACCATTAGCAGCATGGACACGACACAGCATTGCACCTAGTTATCAAGAGTAATTGTCTAAAACATGAAACTTCCAGACTGTGAGCTGGAGTGATTTCTTCTCCTGGCCCTTCCTTAGTTGAGGGTACATTCTGTGCTATTTGATACAGGAATAATTCATGGTACTTGCCTCAGATGCAAAATATCCAAGTTACGTCCTTGTCCACACCACTTGAGCCGGGCCATTTCATGATCATCATAAGTGGGATTCAGAACTTCTATGGTAGTAGAGTCTTCTTCAATTCTCTTTTTGGTATTGGCTTCATTTCTTCTTCCCATCTCTTCCTCTCAGAAAAAGGCTACCTCGCCAGTCTTTGAGTTGAGATTAGATGAGTGGTTATCAGAGATGTTATAGAAAGAATTTTTGGTTCAATGAAAGATGATCCTGGAGGACCCCTCTAACTCTGAGATATTGTGGTTCTACTCCTCTCTTAAGTGACATTCCTAATTTATCACATTGGTGCATAAGTTGAAATACCTATTATCTTAAATATTTTTCAATTTGTAGCCATCAAATGGAGACGGCAGGTCATTTATAACTCCTCTTGTTCCAAAATAGGACTAACCAAGTCCAATAGACAAAAGGCAGCATAGCATAATTGAAAAAGCCCTTGAAGAGGAAGCAGGATTCAGATTCTGGCCCTTTCATTTACTAGCTTATGGGGCCTTGTGCAATTGGTTAACTTCCCTTGACCTCAATTTCCTCAATGAAGAGGTTGCATTTGATGCTATTTAATGTATTTTGCAGCTCGAAACCTATGATACTATGCACTTAGAAGAGGCAAAATGATATAGTGGAAAAAGCATTGAGTGTGGAGTACAAAGACATGGGTTCAAATCCTGGATATTCATTTCTATATTCCGTTGAATCCCAATTCCAATATTCCCTTGTGGCACGGAGGGGAGCTGTGACTTCTGAAGCCCGTGCCAATGGATCACGAACTCCAAAAGCCCATCTCAAGGTGAAAAAGCTTCAAGTAGAGTTCTAGCGTCAGACTATGTCTGTTATTCAAGGATAAGCCCAGATAACTAAAGGGAGGTTCTTAATCAGATGACCTCTAATCTGGCCAACAGGCGATAGAATATTTTTGGCCATAGCAATTTACAGACTATCTATATCCTCAAGCATAGAGAATTGTGATGCTGCCTAAGTGGTTGTAGGAGATAGAAGAAGACACCTAAGTTTCAATTGTGCCTCAGGCACTTGCTATCTATGTGACTCTGAGCAAGTCACTTAACTTATCTGTGCCTCAGTTTCCTCATCTGAAAAATGGGGGTAATAATAATATCAATTTCATAGTAGTATGAATTAATTATCAGTAATAGTATCAATTCAATTTGTTGGGAAGATTAAATGAAAATATATAAAGCTCTTTGAAAACTTAAAGTACTATGTAAATACTAGCTTTGTTATTATTAGTATTAGCATCAATGAAGAAAATACCCACAAAGATAAAACTAGGGTTTCTTAAAATATTGAAGTATGATTTTTCTAAATCCAAGTGTCAAAAAATAAGATCTTCCCTAAGTTCAGGGTTTAATTGGATGGACTATGGGCAATTCCATAGATTTTTACTGACCAGGGTCACAGAGAGTTGCCAAAATGAGTGATTACAAAAAAGACAAAAAACCTTGATAGACTGGTAGTCATGCTTTCTGTCTATCTCAAATCTATTGACTGTCGTTCTATAAAAATGAGCTTGGCTGAATACGCAGAATTTACAGATTCCAGGATGAAGTGGACAGCTCTAGGGTGATCAGTTAAAATTTTCTGCAGATATGTTTAACTTGGTGATTTAAAGCTTAAGTCTGATCCCTGCAATAATCTCTGTAGGAAATGAAATTTGTGAAAGAAAAAAAATGCATTGACTGTCTTTTCAGTGTCAGAGGCATGAGAATATGATGGAAAAGAGCTTTGGCCCTAAAGTCAGAAGAACTACGGGCTCATCCAAGATTTGCAGGTTTACTGACTATGTGACTACAAGCGAAACACTTGATGACCCCTAGTCTCAATTCACTTACCTTAATTATCAAAGAGCAATATTGATTCTCCAGTGTCCTGACATTTAATCAGCATAAATGAAAAACATTTTGAAAATTGTTACCAAGATATGAGTTATTTTAACACAAACATCGATACAACATAGCCCCCTTGCCAAGTAGCTTAAAACTGAAAGGGGAAGAGAGTTTGTCTATACTCATAGCTCATATTTATAAAACTTCCTTACTGCAGCCCTGTGAAAAAGTTAATGAAAATATTATTATCCCCATTCTACAGATGGAGATATAACAACTGAAGGTTTATGAAGTGCTTTCCTGACAACAGCCCTGTGGGATAAGTAATGTAAGTATTATCACTGTCATTTTCAGATGAGGAAACCAGAGGTTAAGTGACTTCCCCCAAGTCCCAGAGCAATTAAGTATCAGAGCCAAGATTTCAAGCCAATTCTCCAGACTCCAAGTCACTAACATTTTCCATTATATCATGATGGCCTGTCCATAGTGCCTTGTATGTAATAGGGTTTAATAAAGGTTTGTGGGATGAATATGGTAATTTTGGACATCCAGCAGGTAAATATGAAGTTAGGAATGAAAAGTCAACTTGAAATCCTTGAATGAACATAATCTCAGCTCCTCGATCTTGAAGTCTCCCTTTCCTCCTCTCGCCTCATAGGAAAGTAGCCAGCCAGACATATGGAAAAGCAGAACACATGCTGAGATGTCATAAAGAATGCCGCTAGAGAGAAATATCTGAGAAGCAATTCAATTGCTGCTCTGACTTAACAGGAACCAACTGTGTCTCTTATGAAGGAGCCTAAATCATAGCAGGCATTGTGCTGGTTGTGAAAGCAGGCCTCCAAGACCTCATCCTCTTACACAGATCAATAGTAGTATTTTGAAGGGAAGAGCTCAGAGAGTCCTATATTTCTTCTGTTCACTTCTTACAACTTAAGCTACTGTTGCCCAGAATAAAATTTTAAGAGTTGAATTCAACTTACTTTAAAGTTATCTTTTCTTTTTTACTTCCAACTCAGGAAAAACAAATGAACATCTATAAATAGTGTGTAAATGTGCTTTACACTAACTGTTGGGTTGATAAATGGGCAAAGACAAAGGGTGGCCTAAGTTAGTATTTTTTTGTTTGCTAATAAAAGTGTACACTCCAACACACAAAACCCCACCACAAAGGAGCTGGCTTGTGATCACTCTGAGCGGCCTTGTTTTCCAAGATCCTGGCCCCAGTTAGAGGATTCTTTGTGCCCTGGCAATGTCAAGGCCTAATGGCAGCAAAAAGAAGATAGTTAACACATGGGATGGGCCTGCTATGTGCCTTTCAGAAATGACAGATTACCACTGGGGAGGTGCGGGGGTGATGCAGTGTAGAAAGTGAGGAAGATGAAGTAGTGGAGGTCAGCCTTTCCAGAGAAACCCAAGTTCCAGACGCAAGAAAGAGTCTTGCTCCCTCCAAATGCTCCAGGAAGAGGTGGAGAGAATTTGATTTTAGAGTCTGACAGCGAAGCTACCGCGTGGTATCCAATTCAGCAGGAATGAGTCCGGGGGTTTAGGCAATATTGCTGAGGTCCCGGGCAGGGGGAATGTAACTCATCTCAGCTGGCTGTGTTAGGAGATCAAATGACCAAAAACGTTCCCTCAAAGCCTGGGGTCTCCTTCTGGCTGCCAGGCCCATCATACATCTTCTAGGATTCATTATTCTTTCCAGCATGGGTTCTTTGAGCTGCGTGTGGAAACCGCCTGCTTACAAAACAACCTTACCGTTGCCAGATGTTAGCCTCTGGCCAGCTTTTACATAATTCAGGCTTTTCTTTGCTCAAGATGTTACAATTTAAAGGGGTCTTAGAAGTTTTATTTTAAACTCTCTTCCCTTCCTCCCTCCTTTTATTCTTCCCTCCATAGAGGCAGAAAACATGCTCACCCAGCCACATTCTGGAACTCAACTGCGTGTGGTGTACATTAGCATGTATAGCTGAAAATAACAAAACAATTTATTCTCTTCATGCTTGCTGAAAATTAAAATAAAAATAACTCTCAGGATCTGCCGTCTGCCTTCTATTGGCTCGGCCCCTCCAAATCTTGGGTATCCACACATGTTACTGTGCTAAGCTTTCGACTTTAATGTACACAGTCAGAAATCCTGGGGAAGATGCATATGAAAAATGCATAGCGAGGCCTGATGGAAGTGGATAATTCCTATTTTTATCACACAGACATAGTCTTTTATGAATTATAGGCACAAGCGTGCTGCCAATAAAGTTGCCCTGACTGCTATCATTTTGAAGTGAAACATAATCAGATTCCATTTTAAGTGGCAAAATTGTGCTGACTGACTACTGACCTGGCTTCCTTTAAGTCCCAACTAATCCATCCTTTTACTGGAAGCCTTCCCCATCCCCTCTTAATTCCAGTGCTTTCTCTCTGTTAATTATTTCCTATTTATCCTGTATATAGTTCACTTTGTCTATATTTGTTTCCATGTTGTCTCCATTATTAGATTGTAAGCTCCTTGAAGACAAGGCCTGTCTTTTGCCTCTTTTTGTATCCCCAGAACTTAGCATAGTGCCTGGTACATAATAGGTGCTTAATAGATGTTTAATAACTGATAAAATAAAAAGGTTCCAATTGCACAATGCCAGGACACAGCTCCCTATCCCCTATTTCACTTGGCTGATCCCCTTCTCCAATCTCTCCTTCCTTCTTCAGCTCTAACACATTCTGCCTGGCTCAGCTTTCTTCTGTTCAGGCCCATACTTTTCCCCAGGGTTACCTGTGTCTAGAGTCATCTTGTCCATTTTGCTTAGCTAACACCTCCTCCCCACTTTCCCAGTGGATGAGCCCAGGGCCCTCCTCTGGATATCCGTGCCACTTCTCCCATACACTTCACCTAAGTTCCTCCCTCCTTACTTCCCCTAACCTTCATTATCCCATGTAATATCACTCCTAATCACCCCCTGCCTAAAGTAATTTATGTAAAAACCAGTCAGGAAGCTCATATGAGCTATGGTCCCATTTTCTTCAAAAAGGATCAAAGTGTAGTTTCTTAACCATGAACACTGATAAACCCATATTCAAGGCAGGTAAATTAAGGTCAAGGCTATTTAGGGACTTTCCCACTGACCAATTAAGGAATCAGGCCTAAGAATCAAAATTCCTTATTCCTTGTTGAGGTGATAGTAAGTGGTCCTGTGTTTCTTTACAGGCTGTCAGTCCTACTCAGCCACTTCAGCATTGGGCCTCATGATTGTAATGGGTCTGGTCAATGAGGGCCTAGTTCTCAGAGCATGGGGGGAGAGGAGGTCTGTTGTCTCTGCCTGGCATGCCCACATGGAACCTTGGGGAACCTGGTTCTAGGGAGAAGTGGGACCTCATTGGTCAGACACCTCCCCCACTAAATTCGAAAGGTCACTAAACAATGGGAGTTATGCTTCCTTTTTGAGCCATGACCACATTTGCTAGATGACGGACTTTGAAGTTTCTTTTGTAGATGGCTAGGAGATTGGAACACCAGAATTAATTGAAATCTTGAGCCACAGCAACACCCAATCCGGCCCACAAACATTTTACCCAAACGTTCTGCCCTTTCTCCTAGCCCTTTGCGCTTCTTTCACAACCTTATGTTTTATTTTGTACTGTAGTCGTTTGTGCCTTTATTTTTAACAAATCTCTTTTGTCCGATGATAAGACCTTTGAGGGAAACAATTAGTGCCTTATTTATCTTTATACTCCCGGCCCAATGCTCTTCCTGTAATGTTCTGCAAATTGAATTGCTACCTCAGAATTCCTAGGTTCAAAAGGATGGCCCTGCAACCACTTTGGTTAAATCACCATCTGCTGCTCCTTAGGATTATTGGATCTAAAGGTAATTGCTTTAACTCTTGCGGTTCCTAACATTACCCTCCAGGATTGTACTTCTCCCGGTCCCCAGGGAATTAATGAATTGATACGGTAGGGGTGGGAGCTGCTGCAATAACTTTGATTTCTCCTGAGTGTTAATTATTGATTTATTAAATTCTAAATGCCCTCAGTTTTCTTAAAGATCAACTCAAACCATCAACAGAATGAGCTGTACAAGTTACTGATCACAGAAGACAAAGGAAGAAGAGGCATTTTTTCCAGAGAGCATTTCAGAGAGGCCAATTTTAGTTTAATATAAGCAAAAACTTCCCAACAATTGGAACTAATCAGAAGGAAAGTGGATGCCTCCAGAGGTAATGTCTCTATCTCCATCTATCTCCTTCTCCTTTTCCTTCTTCGTCTTCCTCTGACTCTCTCTCTCTCTCTGTCTCTCCTCCCCCACCACATCTGTCTCCTTCTCTGTCTGTATGTTTGTCTCCCTCCCTTCCTCCTTTCTTCTCTCTTTCTCTCTCTATCTTTGCCTTTTTCTCTGTCTCTTTCTCTCAAGGATTTTATTATTATTGTTAAACATATTTTAAAAAATCTCATCAGAGTGAGTTGCTTTCCCTTGATTGATTTCAGTTCTCTTTAGGCTCACCTACATCTGCCAATTGCTACAAGGACAGGTGATTCCACACTGGCTTCATCACATTTCTGATTATTGTAAATTCCTGTTTAGGAATTATGGACTAGCTGGTCTCCCAACTCTAAGATCCTACAGGTATGTTGGGTTAATCTTAGAGTAGTGGCAGACACGGGACTGAAGAGCTAGGTGGTTAGTGGGTTAGAGAGGGTGCTAAATCCACAGTTCAGGACCCTGAGGATAGAGGCTGTGGGACAAGGTGAAAGAAGTTCATTCACAGACTAAGAGAGAGAGAAATGTAAGCTCCTTCAGTACCAGGACTCTCAAAGCAAAGCTGTGGAAGGATTTGCTTAGCATATTCCCAAGGCACTTTGCCATTGGCCAGATATTTTTCTTTGGGTTATTTTTTATTCGTGATAAATGGTTATGTTGATAATTAACTGTGACCACTTTTCTTGGCTGAGGTAAAATGAAAGGGGGAAAAATTCTCTTAGGCTCCTACCAAAGCTCAAACAAACAATATTCAAAACTATTTCTATAGACTTATTCCTTTGGGTCTACTTGGGTATGTGGAGCTCTGGTCTTTGGTTTTCCTCACAGGCTTAGACATTGAAAAGGGCTGTTCTCCCCATGCTTTTGGACAGGCCCACAACAGAAAGAATGAGGAATCCCCTAAGAGACTCAATGATTCTGGCTCAGAATCAGACTCAGATGACTTGCAACTATCGTGTCTCCTTAGCTCTACTCTTTCTCTTGGCTAAACATCCCCATTTAATGCAATTGTCTCCTAAAGGAAATGGCTTCTAGTTCATCCCCCCTAGTTATTCATCTCTGATTATTTTGAGACCATGCCATTTCAGGTAGCATGCACAAGGGGCTAGGAACGTGTTTAAGTTCATTCTAATCCCACTGTTAGTATCAATCAAACATCAGAAAACAAAATGAAGGGGAAACGCAGCCTCACTCAGAAACCTGTCAACACATTAGCACTGATGTTGTCCCACTGAGAAGACAGCATGCTGACTAAAACATTCAATAACACTCAGATGTTTAACAACAGTCTCAAAGACATTGAACATGACCCTGGACTTGGGTTGGCCTAGATCTCTAATCATACCCTGGCAAGCGGTTTGCATGTAATATTTTTCTTTTAGGGACTTCAGAGAGTTTGACTCACATCCTCCCATAATAGCATTCACCCAAAATGGAAAATAGAATAACACTAAGAGAAGAGACTTTAGTGAACAAATGAGGGAGAACAGCAAATCGAAGAATAATAAAATCTGAGAGGTGGACGGGAATCCTCAGACCACTGAGTTCAACTCATATATGAGTAGGAATCTCTTCTATGACATACCCCTCCCAAAGCAGTTATCCAACTTCCATGACACCCCAAGGCCGGCCAATGTGTTTCGTTGTTCAGTCATTTTAGTCATGTCTGACTCTTTATGGCGCCATTTTGGGGTTTTCTTGGCAAAGATACTGGAGTGGTTTGTCATTTTCTTCTCCAGCTCATTTTACATATGAGGAAACTGAGGCAAACAGGGTTAAGTGACTTGCCCAGGGTCACACAGCTAGTAAGCATCTAAGGTCAGATTTGAACTCAGGTTTTCCTGACTCCAAGCCCAGCACCTCTATCCATTGCGCCATCTTGCTGCAATCTGTCTTAGGGCACCTCTAATTCTTAGCCTCTACAACTTTCTATCTATTTCCAGTTCTGCCATTTGGGTCCAAGTAGTACAAGTCTAATTCTTTTTCCACGTGACAGCCCTTCAAAGATTTTGAACTATTGTGTTTCCCTTAAGTACTTTTTCTCCTGGCTAAACATAACTATTTAATTCAACCTTGATTTTGTTTTTAGTTTTTGTTTTTTAATGGAGATAATTTGTGAATTCTTTCCATTGGAATTTCATTTTCTATGTTCAGAAGTTCTGGTTGGTTCTCTTCTATTTCTTTCTTGATGATTGTGTTATAGTTTTTGTCCTGTTGTCCTAGGTTGTCTCTAAGCATCCTATATTCAAATGTCAGTATGTTTTGCTTGCATAGTAAGCATATTTTCTTTAAATGTGATTTTTTTGCTTCTGTTCTTCTAGGGTGTCCTTCACTTCTATAGATTTGCATTTACAATCTACTGTTCTCTTTTGCTTCTTTGGTATGGCTTGCTATTGAAGATTCAAGTTTTTTTCTATCCTGCTCATTCTTTTTGCTGTACAGAACATAAATCCTGCTCGTTTGTCTTTTAAACCATTCAGGAACAGTATGTTGTAGTTCCATGTCCTCCTCAAACCCTACAGGGTCCTCTGACTCATCAAAATGTTGGATCATTTTCCTTTATTTTGCAGTAATTATTCATAGATGCTTGACATTGCTTACTAGATCTAGAGGTCTATTTCCTTCTGTTGCTAGTTTTTTTTTCCTGTTGATTTAACTGTTTATGATCAAGGTTTTTGAGTGTTATTCTTCCTAAAATCTTTGGTACCTTCAGTATTCCCCCCCTTATTTTCCTTATCACTCACTTCCTGACTCCCTCCCCTCTGATTGTGATTTCCTTGGAGGTAGATCACAAGATTCTCAGCTTCCTCCCACACTGGGCAAGTCATCATGGTTCACCAGCCTAGATCTCTGCCTCAACTGACTTTTGGGTGGTCAGAACTAGCTCCAGATGGATGTTGTGGTCTTTCCCTCAGGCTTGGTAAATTGTTACATAGCACAGTACCCTAGTGACCTGCCCTATTCCATCTGTTCCTCAGTTCTCGGCCCAGCACCAGAAGTTCAAAACCTATTTTCCATGACAATAGCAGTTCAGAGCTTTGCAACCCTGCTGCTTCTGGGTTGTAGCCCCCAACAGGCTTTTGTGTCCTGAACAGCTGTGACCAAGCTGGATGCCAAGGCCTAAGCAAACTTCTTCAGTCTGGAGCTGGAGTCTCTATAGTACTGGAAAGAAGGAAAGGGATCAGAGTATAGGGGTGGGTTTTGAAGTAAGCCTCTGTTGTATCCTTGGGTCTGCCAGTGCATCCTTGCTGGCCTGTAGCATGGGAGGTGTGGAAGGGGTTCTGAGTAAGCTTGGGGTCACTGAGTGTCAGTTCCTGGGTTTGGGTGTTTTATCTTCTTTTGAATTCTGAATATCCTAGACCATGGAGACAGCTGAAGTTTTATCTTTGATGCATAATTTCTGTTTTAGAAAGGTTTGAGAGTTCATAGGGATTAGAGAAAATGTCTACTCTGCCAACTTGTTCAAATGACCCAGAAGTCCCATCCCTATTTAATGCAACTGTTTCTTAAAGGATATGATCCCTAGGCCATCCTCTATTCCTCCCCCACTACATCCATCACAACGACTCATCTTTGAGTATTCTCTTGTTTACCTGTACCAAAATATGGGTCCCAGAACAAAGCATAACACTCCAGCAGTTAGAGCAAAGTATAGCAGAACAACCATGATGGATGGTCTGCCTCTCATAGACTAACAGTTGAAAGGGATATGAGAGGACATCTAGTCCAACCACCTCATTATACAGATGAGAAAACTGAGGCCCAGAGAAATTAAGTGATTTACCCAAGGCCACACAGGTGATAACTGGCACAGCTGATATGTGAACTCAAAACTTCTGGCACTACCTCTGATACCTTCCTCACTGCTCTGCCAATAAAACACATGATCACTTTAGCTATTTTTTTTTTTTGCTACCATGCCATATTATTAAAACCTATTGAACATGTAATGTATTTAAATCACCCCAGCTCTTTTAAAAAAAATGTGAATTGCCATCCTGAGATCATGTAGTTAGGGTGTATGGGGTGTTCATGGAGGACTAGTACATCTGGTGTGAGAGCTTACTAACCCTTTTTAGAGCTGCTCATCCACTTTTGGTGTCCACCTGATTCACCCAACTCTCACCTGTGGCTCCAAAAAGCTGTAGCATCTGCAGTGGTCACACCCCAGTAAAACCATTTTGGCACACAGGCTAAACCAGGTTGAGGGCAACTGACAGGCCTCAAACCCACTGGAGAAACCCCAAGCATTTGAAGACTTCCCCCAGAAGAATGGGCAAATGACAACAGTTTGTTCTAATGGCCATGAAAGTTATTGAAGCAGGTGCTACGGAGTACTTAGAGGTCTAAAATTGGAAGATGCCAAGGTCATCCACTGCATGCCAGGCCATCACCAGTCATCTTGACTTTTGTCCTGCCACTGGACTTTGAAGATTCAGGAAGAAACGTTGAGGCTGACAACTTTGTGTAACTCTGCCTCACTTAAATCCAATTCATGTGCCAGTCAAGACATTACTTGCGATGTCACTGGTCCTCTTCAAAAATTAAGGACAAAAAGAACAACAGTTGGTCATGGAAGTACAAAGTGTAAAAAGATTTTTTTGAATGACAAGATTCCAGAGCAGCAGACCAGATTACTTATCTGTAGCTCTCAACTGGAGAGTCTCTGCAGTTGAAGAAAGACTCAATTGATCTTAGTCTCTTTGAAAAATCCCTGATGCCAGGGTGCCTCTGAGATAAAAACAATATTTTTTTGCCAGGTAGAGTTTGACTGAAGCCCAAACTCTGAGCTTGGCCTAAAACTAAAGTAATTCCATGCATGCATGTATGATGCTCCATGTTGTCGGGATATGAAGTTCCCACTTGTGGACCCTGTATGCAGACTCCCAAAAGTTTTTTATGGACCATTTTGTGGAGGAATAGAAAGAACCCATCCCAATTCTGACTCTATTCCTGTGTACTAAGGCAAGCAGAGGCAGGAAACAAGCTGCACAATGATCATAGTGATGCAAATAGAAAGAACGTGCTTTATTGATAAGTGATTATAATGGCCAAGCTTGGCTCTGGAAAAGAGTTGAGAAAATGCCCCTCCCTCCCTACATTGTATAGGTGGGGGACAGGTATTTATCAAGCACCTACTATGTGCTAAACAGGCAGTTAGGTGGCACAGTAAATAGAGTGCCAGGACGAGAGTCAGGAAGACTCGTCTTCCTGAGTTCAAATCTGGCCTCAGACACTTACTAGCTATATGACCCTGGGCAAGTCACTTAACCCTGTTTGCCTCAGTTTCCTCATCGGTAAAATGTAAAAGGAGCAGGAAGTGGCAAACCACTCCAGTATCTCTGCCAAGAAAACCCCAAATGGGGTCATAAGGAGTCAGACAAGACTGAAACAACTGAACCACAAATGCACCAAACACTGTGCTGAGCTCTTTTACAAATATCATCTCATTTTATCCTTTAAAAAAAACCTAGGAGGCAAGTGCTGTTATTATCCCCATTTTACAGTTGAAAACCCTGAAGCAGACAGAGATTAAGTGACTGCCTGGGTTATGTACCTAGTGAGTGCTGAGCTCAAGTCTTCCTGACTCCAGGCCCAGAGCCCTATCTACTTTACTACCTACCTGCTTCTAAATCAGTAGGGGACTATATGTGTGTGTGTGTGTGTGTGTGTGTGTGTGTGTGTGTGTGTGTGTGTGTGTATATATATGTATGTATGTATATGTATGTATATGTATATATATATGTATATATGTATATGTATATATGCACACACATATAAACATATATACACACATACATATGTATGTGTATTGTGTGTGTATATATATGTGTGTGTGTGTATATATATATGTGTGTATATATATATAAAATTTCTCATATACAGTCAGACATAGTCAATATGTTGGTTTGCTTTGCTTAGACATTTTTTTCTCCCTCTTTTTAAATCTTTGTTAAAAGGGTTAGCTCCCTAAATAGGGAAAGGTAAGTGATGTATTTGGAAATGGATGGGACATAAAAATATAAAGTGGTATCAATAAAAATTAGACAATATTTTTGAACCTTCATTGTTGGAAACATTTTCTAAAATTTAATAGTAATTTGTATTTACATAATATATCAAAGTTCACAAATGGTTTTCTTTGATCCAACTACTTCAATATAGGCCATGCAAGTATCATTATCTTCATTTAACAGATGAGAAAATTGAGGTTGGCAATTCAACTGACCTGCTTATGGTCACTCAGCTGATAAGTCAAAAATCCAGGACTCAAAAACAGGTCCCACAACTTCAAGTCCAGTGCTTATTCCATAGTGAGTGCAGGATGAAAAAGCTGTCCATGTCCTTTCCATGATAACTGAGGATCTTGTTTCATGGTGGTCATTCTGAAAATAAGAATTCTTGCTGTGCAGGGCTTAGATGCAGATGTGCAAAAGGTGAGGGACCACTTACAATGTGACCCCTGGAAATATTGTTTGTTTTTGTAAATCTGTGATTCCCAGTTCTACCGGTGTTTCAACCTCAATATGTTGAAATTTGAACTCATCCCCTACTCCACCAAAACTGCTTCTCTTCCCAATTTCCTCAGTTCTATTGATGGCACTATCATCCTTTTAGCCACGAGACTGAACACAGTGGCACCATCTTTGACTTCCCTTTCTCTACATCTTCTCTTCCCCCCTACGTCTGCTTAGTAGTGAAGCCTTATCAATTCTACCACCACAATATTTTTAAAATCTATCCCCTTTTCTCCACTCACACTGCCAAAACTTGGTTGGCATCTGAGAAACTGGGTTCTAATTTTGACTCTGCTATTTACCATCTTTGTGGCTCTGGGCAAGTCAATTAAACTCCTTGGCCTCAGTTTCCTCATCTATAAAGTGAAAGGTTGGATGAAATGATCTTTCAGTTTTCTAGATCTATGATCCTATGATTCACCCTAGTTCAAACTGCCATTGCCTCTCACTTACACTATTGCACTATTCTAACTGGCCCTCCTTCCTCCAGACTTCCCCTCCTGAATCCAATGCTCATGCAGCTGCCAATGTGACCTTGTTAATATCTGGATCTGACCATACAACTGTTCTATTTACAAACCTTCAGTGGCTCCCTATTTCCTGTAGGATAAAATACAAAATACTTAGCCTAGCGTACAAAGCACATCACAACTTGGCTCCAGCTTTTCTTATCTCACATTACTTCAAACCCACACTTTATTTTCCAGACAAAGTCCATTCTCTTCCCACCTTCATGCATTTGTGCAAGCCACTCTCAATGCCTGGACCCCCTAGGCTTCGATATTGCCATTACCCTAGACCAGACCATCACCACTTCATCAGTTGGTCAGATATTGAAGACACCAAGGTCATCCCCTGCATCCAAGGCCATCACCAGTAGTCTTGACTTTTGTCTTGCCACTGGACTTTGATGACTCTGGAAGAGAGTGTGAGGTTGATGACTTGTGTACAACTCTGTCTCACTTACAACTCTGTCTCACTTAGATTCAATTCATATGCAAGTCAAGACATCACCCTGTGACATCATTGATCCTCTTCAAAAATAAAGGACTAACAACAACCAGTATTAAGCACAATACTTTTGCAGCAGGTATTAAATAAATGTTTATTGAATTAAATTGCTGTTAGATTTGCCTCTCTAGTGAAAATAGAATGAAGATTTACAGGGGCTGGGGAAAAATTAATAGGTCATTGAGGTTCTAGTTGGGTTCCAATTAGTCACTCAAGGTTCTCTTTGTTCTTTCTTTGTGATACACATTAGTCGTCCCCCATTAAGAAGCCAGCAGAGCCAGAGGCAGAAATCCCATTTGGCAGAGTCCAAGATTAGCCTAAACATTTCTAATCAACATTAAGCCCAGTTCCCTTGCAACCATCTGTCTCAAAACACCATATAATTCTAAAAGTAAGGGAAGTGGCAAGAGAGAAAGGTGGGAGGTGGGAAAGTGGCCCACATTTTTCTTATTAACTCCCTAAGAGGGTTTAAAAAGCATCAAGCACAACTTTTAGAAAAGTAAGTTTTATTCAAAACCATTGGATACTGAGTGGTCAAAGAAATTTCCACATACTGGAGAGGCAGGAGAGTTGTTTGCCTCTTAGTGAACCCCATCATTGTGATTCTCAAACCTTGTGAAGGCTTTGTGATCATCTCCTCAGGCCCCCTGGACATCAGATAGCTTTCCCCCAGCAGTGGTCTGATGAGCTCAGCATAAATGAGTCAGTAACAGACGGATTGCATTTCCCTGAGAAAAACGAAGGGGCAAAAGTGCTTGGGAAAATGCATTATGGATTTTGTCAAGCCCAAAAGGAATAAAAAAAAAATTAAACCCTGCTTCAGATGGTCTATAAGTGCCACATGTGAGTAGATCAAGCCCCAGTATATTTTTGTGTATAGATGTTTCCACTTGGGGCCCTGGCCATATATGTCCCCATATAAGTCCATCTCTGAAGCATCAGAGTCCCTGGAAACGATTCAAGGCACATATGTATGTTTTAAAAATTGATCAAAAGACTAGCACATAGACCAAGCAAATGATAATAGTTCAGATTAGTTTAATACTGAGGTCTAGAATTTATCTAAACATGCTTTTAAAGGAAAAAAAATTCTGAGCTGCAAAATAATAGAGTAAATTCGTGCATAGGTTTGCTTCGTTGTCCAACTTGATCCATCCAAAGCACAATGTAATACTGTTCAGCTTAAAATAGGTTCTACTTTAAGCAGACTAGCTTATAACTAGTCTGGAATAGTTCTCTAAACTGGAGGAATAGGCAAGCAAAGGAAGGTCCTTCTTGTGCCCTACACTGAAATGCCAGCTACACCTCACAAATAAATTCCTGGCTTTCACCACTAGCCATTTTTTCTGCCATCATCACAAGGCCAAAATGGAAGAGGGAAGTCTCCTTTTCAAGCCAATGTATAATGGAGACCGCATGGGACAAGTCGGGTGTCAGAGGACTAAGTTTTAAAAGCCCCCATGACATTTGTTTTTACATGATCTTGGGCAAATCACAATATCCTCATTTTCCTCTGTAAAAAGAGGAAGTTGAACTAGATAGCATCTGAATTTCCTTCTAGTGCTATATTATCCAAAAAGTGTCCTCTTCACTTCCTGTATAGTGAATCATCCATAACATCACAATGAGTCTTCTGTAGAAGGCAAGGGAAGAAAGACGGAGGACAAGAACTTGAGGGCTGGAATGGTCCAGGGAAGAATCATTTTAAGGATAGAGGAAACCTCAGAATATTTATAAGCATCAGGGAAGAAAGAGCCCAAGAGGGAAGGATAGATTAAAGATGAGCCAGAGAATCTAGAACAGTTCCAGGCATGAGCCCAGTGATCATCAATCAAGAAGCATCTATTAAGCACCTACTATATACAAGGCACTGTGTAGGCATTGAGGATGAAAATACAATAAATGAAACAATCCCTATTCACAAGGAACTGGCATTCTAATAAGACTACTTTCTGAGGACCAACATAGATCATCACCAAAGTGCTTTCTATCAGGTGATTACTTTTGGAGGGGCCCCTAGTAACTCATTAAATTGGGTACTAAAGTAGGGCAGGATTACAAACTACATCACCATGAAATATCTCCTGAAGTATTGCATTAAGTATATATCTATATCTATATATACTTATCAGGCTTGTACTTGAAGGTTTTCTGTATGGACACACATATATATCTTGTGACATATAGATATATAGATATAGATAGAGAGATAGATATGAGTTATTCTGGTAGATATGGTTATATATGGTAGATAGAGAGCCAGCTTCAGAGTAAGGAAAACCTGGGATCAAGTCCTGCCTCTGACATATAATGACTGCATGATCCTGAGCAAGTCATCTAACCTCTCAGTGTCCAGGTAATTCTCTAAGACTATATGTTACAGAACAGTTGACAATTTGCATTGGTAGAAGGAATTTCTTCACCAGGATCTCCTTATAATAACATACCTACATAAAATCACAGGTTTGATTCATGTGTATATATAATTATATATATAGCATACTATATATGTATACTTAATATGCATATTACATATATGCACATCTGTATATACATAATAGAACACACTTATACTCAAATATTCATATATTCATCTCTGTTATCGGCATAAGTATGCAAAGATTTAATAAAGTCTAAAATTCAGGTTTAGGAAAAGAAGCAAGATCTTAGATGAGCAACTTTATCTTATCTCAGAGTTTGAATTCTAGAAACCCTTAACTCAAATGTTAAAACAAGTCATAAAAGAATGACAACATAGCCCCTCTGTCTCCCGTAAAGAAACTTGTACACATCCTCTGCCAGCTGTCAGATGTAAGACGTTTCAGAGAAATATTTCCCATCCTTCTAAATGAAACAACCTTTAACTTCCCAGCAAGACCCAACCCCCGCCGCCCGCCACCACACCCCCAAAAAAGCTTTGGGATTGCTTCTAAAGACAAAAATGCATCTGCAAATAAGTTTTTAATTATACTTGGCATGGCTCAAACTATCTCTCTCAAATCAGGAAATCCCCTGTTAGTTGCATTCATACTCAGTGGCCCTTTTGATGACTCTTTGAATGTGTTTTCCAATAAGGTTTGAAGCCTATCACATTTCTGGACTCTGGAATCCCCCCTTTGTTGTCAACAAACTCCCCTACATCCTAGACCTCTTCTTTTTACATTCTTAGCATCTTCCAGAATGCATAGAAATTTGAATTTCTTCAAGACAACCTGTTTCCCACAATGGTCACACTGGTCAATGATGGTTGATTCTTCTTACATGGTCCTGGACACACTTGGCCAGGAGGAAGAGTCAGCCTACTCCTGGCCATCCCCACCCCTGCCTCCTGCACTGCACTGTAGCTTCATCTAGACCCTCCCTCTGCTGCCAGAACCTTTCGACCTTCACTTTGAAGTTTACTCTCCCCATCCAGAAAACACTGACCTTTTTTGCCATGAGTAATCTGTTGCCCTCCAGATCAGTGTCCCTCATTTCTCAAGGAGCTTAGCATTGTAGTCACAAATAATTGTCTCCTCTACCTTAGCCCTGGTCTTCATACTTGAGGACTTCAATATCCATTTTTATTTCCCCTTTAAACACTCTGGATTACCAGTTTATCAGCTTCAATATCTCTAACCAGTTCTGTGGAAATCAGTCCCCACAGGGCTAAAGCCTATATAGTTGTAAGACAACTCTAAGACTTTTTTGACCCACATGTTTTTAGGAAGAACATGGGAGAAGAAGTAAAAATGGAGATTAACCATTATTGAACAAATCTTGAGCAAAATTGTGAACTTATTGAAATTCCTAATATTTTTATACTTTGAAACTTTTGTTCCCCCTCACTCCCCAGTACCCTAATCTCCCTCATCTTCTGATCAAAACTGCCACTTCCATCCTTTATTCTGAGATAAATGAAAATCCTAAATGACAATTTTTTTTTCTGTAATTAATAATCAATTTATTAATTAGGTTAGCAAATAATCAATAAATCGATGGTCAGTGGTTTCTCTCAGTAACCAAAGACCAACCCAGGAGATCCATGAATGCTTAAATGCCTTTGGAAAGGAGGTGTTCCAGACAGGTGAAAATCAACCCTGATCAGCGAACAATTAGTGAGTGGGTGGACATATTAATGAGGAGATGGGCTAAAAGTCTTTAGCTCCTCCTGCTGAGATTGTGCCTTGATCATGAGACTCGGCTGTCTACAGCCATCTGGACAAAGGAATCTGCCTCAAAGGTACAAACATATAAACAGTTGGGGTAGAGGGTACATGTGGTAGTCGGGGGTACAGTTGAATCAGAAAATAGGAATGGGCTATAGGGGAAGACTAACTCAAGAGAGAGGCACTACAAAGATGGAAACCTGGAGGTGGCAGCTATACTAGACCACAAAAAGGGAAAGAGGAAAACAAGCATTTATTAAGTGCCTACTATTTGCCCTGCACTGTACTAAGTACTTGATAAATATTATCTCATTCGATCCTCACAACAACCTTGAGAGGTAGGTGCTATTATTATCCTCATTTTACAGTCAAGAAAACTGAGGCGAGCAGAAGTTAAATGATTTGTCCCAGATCATACATCTTGTAAGTAACTGAAATGGGATTTGAACTCAGCTCTTCCTGTCTCAAGATCCCAAAGCTCTATCTACTGTAGCACCTAGCTTCTTCAGAAGGCACACTCATAGGGGATGGTGGTGACTAAGGGGAAGAAACGTACTCTCCCAGGGAAGAAGTATATCCTCTAGGGAAGGAATACTATTTTCCCTCCGACCCCCACCCCAAACCGTGTAGGCACCCTTGGCGAAAGTCTCATTTTTCCATGTTAGTTATGACTATTTATACTGCTTTTTCCCCTAACACTTTTACATCCTCTGTGAACAGAAGGCACAGTGTAGGGTAAGCCAGGCCAGGCAAATAATGTCTTTTCTGAGCAAAGAGAAACCTTACCTTTTCCCCAGAGCACTTAGCACCTGACACACATTTGCTGGTTGGTACCTGTTGTTTGACCTGTTTAATCTGAGCTTAAAAAAAGAAGAAGAAAAAGAAGCCTAACAAGTGAAACTGTTCCTTTTCCTTTGCTCCATTTATATTTACAATCGGTAATAAAGAGTAGGGCCATACTCAGAAAAAGCCTGATGTGTGGGAGGCTGAGCCTATATGATGTTGTATCACAGGGCTGCCAGCCAAAGTCTCTTAACTCCTTTCTGTAAATCTTCCAAAAGTTAATGTCAGAATCCTGTACCAGCAGGTGAGATTGCAGCCCTGACCAAGCCTAGAGGTAAGCAATTGGGAGAGAAGTGGGGAAAGGAATGAGGTGGTATTGGTTCCCCCAAACTACTCCTAGGGGGATGTTGTGATATGGTGAAAAGAGCATGGAGCTGGAATTAGAAAACCTGGGTCTGAAATAATTTTGCCTTTAGGTCTCAGTTTCCTCATTGCAAAATCAGTGTGTATTTATTAAGTGCCTACTATGTGCCAGACACTGTGCTGGAACCAATTACCTCCCTCACAGGATTATTGTGAGGAAGAAATGAAATGCTAGGAATCCGTGTGTTGAAATAAAGAAGCCTGGACCACAAGGAAGGAATTCTTTGGTCATTTCAGTCATGTCCAACTCTTTGTGACTCAATTTGGGGTTTTCTTGGCAAAGATACTGGAATGGTTTGCTATTTCCTTCTCCAGTTCATTTTACAGACAAGGAAACTGAGGCAAACAAGGTTAAGTGATTTGCCCAGGGTCACATAGCTAATAAGTATTTGAGACTGGATTTGAACTAACAAAGATGAGTCTGTCTGACTTCAGGCCAGGCACTCTATCTACTGTGCCACCTAGCTGTGCTACAAGGAAGGAGACCTATCTTCTAATCCCAGCTGTGCCACTACCAAGATTTGACCAAGACACCTAACTTCTCTGGGCTCCAGTCTATGCATGTTTATGTTATTATGTGAGATGCTTGAAGGCAAGGACTGATTTTGCTGTTCTCTGTATCCTCAGTGCTTACTTGGCATATAGTAAGTGTTAATAAATGTTTGTTGACTGACACATAAATATAAAGACTAGATATTTTCTAGGGTCCCTCCCAGCTCTGTGACCTCTTAGCGTACATGGAAACCTTTTGTATGCCTAACATACTATGATAATGACCTGGAGATTCTTTCGATGGTCATCCTGGGTATCCATTCCAGGATCTTGGGCAACATGATAACCTGTGAACTATCAACATTCTAAGACGTGAGGTTTCAACCCAGTTCTGCCCCTTGAAATGGTAAGTGACCTTGAGTCAGTCACATTCTTTGACAAAATATAGTAAGGGTGAAAATACAAGCCTTTTTGGGGAGAGAATTTTCTAAAGTTAACAAGAAAATGAAAGTAAGAGCTCCATAAGGCTTATCAGATGACTTGATGCTTAGGAACCTCATTGTAAGACTGCTGAGCGAAATGTATAGACCTGAGAATTCAAATGGTCCATTATACAACTCCCAGTAATAGCAAAAACAGGTTCCAGCTAAGCAGTTGTTGTCTTCCAGATAGATACTTGTCAGAAGACAGAACTTCTAGGCATAGTATTTGATTCCTAACAAGATTCAGAGGAGTTGGTGACCAACAGAACCACCCTTCCCTAAGAATAAGTGTTAAATGGCAACATTTATCTCCTCCCCCCACCCCATCCCCAGCCTCTCTGTCTCCAGGCATTCATTAGCATTAAGTACTCCCTATATCAAAGCTGGTCTAGGAAGACAGTATCACTCAAAGCCTTAAGCTAAAGGAAAGAAACTCTAAGGGTAGAACTTGAAGTAATGAAAGCATTTCTTGGGGGAGGGGAATGGAGGGAAGATAACACATAAACAGAAGATGGAAGGTGTGGGGAGAATGAAGGTACCCAGGGAGAGGGTGTGGTAGAATAAGTTCTGTGGGGATGAGTCAGCCATGAAGCCTGAAGAGGAACAGGCAGAGTTGGCCTGGGCATTCTACTTAAAATGGAGGTTCTTGAGCAACCAGTCAATTAGAGGAAGAGACCCCAGAGGTAGTGAGTCTTTTAAATGTGAGTAGTTCAGGGGCAGAGTGAGCTTCCCTAATGAAGAGATTTTTATGGCATGCATAGAGAAAGCCCTGTGGAGATAAGTCACCCGTGTAGCCTGGAGAAGAATAAAGACCAATTCCGAAAAGTGATTCGGCCTGAGCTTATGATTTTCCAGTGAGCAATAACCTGCTACCATTGGAGGCAGCCCATTACTCTAAAGTCCTTTTATACACAAATAATGGATAAAGACCAATCATCAGTCCTCTTTGAGGTGAGGATTGAGGGGATAGGAACGGGCATTGAACACAGAGGTTGGTGTCTATGAGTGATTACCTTCAGAACAGAAGCTGCATCTTCCTACCTAAGCAATATTCAGGGCTTAGTGTTGTTCCTTGACGCTCAAAAAGTAGTGGTCTGTTTGAATTCATGTCTATAGGCATTCAATAAACTGATCCAAAAGTGACCTAATGACCTTTCGAGTCACTTAACTTCTTTATCCCTCAATTTGTTCATCTATAAAATGAGGGGGTGGGCTAGGTGGCCTCTGAGGCCCTTTACAATGCCATGATCCAATAAATATAAGCAATAGCTTCATTTCAGTCAACAGCCTGTTATTCTTCTGCCAGCAAAGTCTGCCTTTCTTCCTTTCTGCAGTTAATAAGCATTTATCAGGCACTTATTGTTGTTCCAGGCACTATGGTAGGTGCTGGAAATACAAAGACAAAACAAACACATAAAAACAATCCCTGCCCTCAAAGAGCTTATATTAGATCAGAATTTTTCCTAATTTTAAAAATTCACTTCCTTCACAGACTTTGACTGAAAACATGGATTTTCGATGTCTGAGAGTCAGTTAGTATATCCCTTAAGGATTCTAAAGGGAACTTGGGATAAAGAGTGGTCCAAGTTGGCAGCCACTGTGGATTCAGTTGATTCTTTCCCTCCTTCCTTCTTTTTTTTCTATTTCCTGAGTTTTTGGTTGAGAAGTCTGAAGCCTGACAAGTGACCCCTGGAGAAAGAAAGTTGATTTGTGACAAAGAGAAAATGGCCTTTGAGATGCCTACTTACCAGCTGATTCTTCCCTCAAACAAGAAAAACTATTGTGGTTGGCAGTGGTCCAAAGCTGTAAGACTGGGCTTGTAAATTGTGGGTGATATGTCATCCATGGGACAAATATCCAGCTGTGCCGGCCTTGCTCTTCATTCTCAAACAGCTGGGACCAAGGGAAGGGATCAGGTAATGGCATGTTTTTAAAGACAATAACCGCTCACAGTCCTACCAACATGCCTCTCACCCCCTGTGTTCTAAAAGGAAAAAAATAATAATAAAATACTTGTAAGTTTAGAAACTTTTAATCTTTTGGTCCAAAATAATAATAATAATATTATCCTTTTTGAGTAGGATTCTAACTGTGGTGGTTCCATCAAGAATAAATAGTTCAAGCCCTGTGGGACTGTGGGCTCAAAGCCATTTTGAACTGATAGGTCATAACATTACAGAATAAAATAATTCTTGTAATTTTATTCCTAATAGAATAGACTGTTGGGGTGTATGTGCATGCGTGCGTGCGTGTGTGTGTCTAGGTGTTCTTTTTCAGTCATTTCAGTCATGTCTAACTTTGTGACCCCATTTGAAGTTTTCTTGGCAAAGATGCTAGAGTGGTTTACTATTTCCTTCTCCAGCAAATAGGGTTAAATGACTTGCCCAGGGTCACACAGGTAGTAAGTATCTGAGGCCAGATTTGAATTCAGTAAGATGAGTCTTTCTGACTCCCAGCCCAGTGCTCTATTCACTTACACACACACACACACACACATACACACCCCTAACCATCTTTGGTAAAACACAGTAAAATAAAATAGCCCCCAGGATTTCAATGTACAGTTAAAGCTGAAATTATGTACTCCGGAGAACTTGAGTTTAATATCTTCTGTAGAAATTCACCATAAACATTTGATGAAAAATGCTGATTACAGTGGTTAAACAAAGTGGAACTTCTTCAACCTTATTGCAAAGATGGATTTCCCATCCCTTTCTCCTCAGGGCCCCTTGTAGCAACTAACCCCCTTTCCTGGGATGTTCCTTCCCCCACCCCCACTTTTATGCTTTCTGGCTTTCTTCTCTCTGAAGCCTCACCATAACTTACTACCATAGCTACATTGTGGTCCTGGGCAAGTCATTTAACCTCAATGTGCTTCAATTTCACCTGTAAAATGAGGGTTTCAGCCTCGATGACCTTTTAAGGTCTTGAAAGCTATGATATTATGAAGGTTTCAAGACTTTTCTCCCTGTCTATAAGTCACCCCCAACTCTGTGTTTTTTCTTTCATCACTTTTCACGATGATAGGAAAAGCACTGGATTCCACTGGCCCACTCTACCTGAGAATACATTCTTATCCTTTTAAAAATTACACTTTGTTCCCCAAGCCTATTCCCCATGATCCCTCAACCTAGTATTAGAAGCTGAAAGGCATCAGATAGAATCCTGCATAACTAAGGCTTTCCCCTTAAGTCAAGCCTTCCAATATCTCCATCTTTATTTCTAGCCGCCATTAATAGTATCAATGCCAAACCCTTCTCCCTTGAATAGGCTCTGAGGTTTGACCACTGTGTGTCCTGAGCTATTAATTAGACAGCTAGGGGGCATAGAAAGTAGAGTAGTAGATTTGTAGTCTGGAAGACCTGAGTTAAAATCTTGACACTGACTAACTCTGGGTAATCTTTTTCAGCCTTAGTTTCTTTATCTATAAAATGGCAATAGATTACTACATATTAATATATTATTAATATATTAATGTTATTATATAGCCCCAGGGCTTAGTACAGTGCCTGGTCCATAGACGGTGCTTAATAAATGTTTATTGCCTCACAATAAGCCTCCTTAGGTGAGAAGACCTCAGACTCCTAGTGCCTTGTTCCTTCTACCCCCTTCTGGGTTCACCATGTCCCTGTAGAAAGGCTGCAAGGGGTCAGGATAAGAGTCTTCCATCTGCCCAAAAGGACTTCCCCTTGCACTTTCTGCTACAGCTTCATCGCCAGCCTCCCCAGATGAGAAGAAGAGCCATAGCCCCTCAGACAATTCCAGTACTTTGTACCTTCCATCTCCCACTGGGCATGGCATGGACCCTGAGGGAAAGCTGCAAGGGGTGGGCCTAGCATTTTCTATCTACCCCAGAGTAACTACTTCCTGCACAAAACATCTACCTCCTACTGCTAGGTTACTCTCCCATTGGAATGTGGAGAACTTCTGGTGCAAAGAAGAGCAAACTACCCTCTGACTTTGGGACTTCCATCTCCTGCTGCACCTGTGTTTGAAAGGATGAGGAGGAGGAAACCTGGTGGGGAATTGGACTTCTTCCCCCTATTGTGTAGGTTCAACTTTCATCACCAGCCGTGCCCTCTTCTTGCCTGATCTCCAGACTTTGGAGGGAAGAGGATTTGTGAAGCAGAGTCTTCCCATATGACCATCTGAATGTGTGCCTCCCATCTAATATTACACTTGCCTTAAGTCTTATCTCCAGCTTCCACTGGGAAGAGGAGCAGCACCCTCCATTCCTTGATGAACATTCTTATCCCTGGTCATACACTTCACATCCCAATGACTCTGAACTCCTATAGATGATCATCTAAACCCCATTCACCTACCCCCATCACCTAATTCCTCATCTCCATCCTCTTCAACCTTCCCACCCAACCAAACCAACCTTCCCACCCTACCTAGCCCTTCTGCCTCTTCCATTAACAACAAACTTCCCTTCATCTTAAACTTTCCCTCGCCTCCTCCTTCCACCTACCAGATATTACTGAAACCTGGCTCCTCCCTTATAGCATAAATTCCCTTGCCACCCTTCCCAGGATTGGTTGTACCTTCATTCATTCTCCTTGGCTCACCGGTTGAGGATAGGAAGTTGTAATCCTCCTTGCTCCCCATTGCCACTTCCAGGTTCTCCCCCTACCTTCATCACTTAGAAACGGATCTTCCTTTCAGGTTTGTGCTATTTGTAGCTACTACACAATTCAAAATTCTTATAGTTATTGTCTGCAGAGCCCCATTCCATGTGCTCCCCTTCCTTCCTCAATGTGTTTGGTACCTGGCTCACAATTTTCCCTCCTGCCCTCATTCTAGGGGACTCCAACATACATATTTATTCTTTCTCAAATACCCTAACCATTTAGTTCCTCAACCTATTCATTTCCCATAACTTACTTCTCCACCCCACCTTATATGAACACAAAGATGGTTATATCCTTGAGCTTGCCATCAAATGTACCACAACTACATTCCAAGAATTCTGAAATCCCCTTATCTGAGCATAGTCTATTAGTTTTTCACCTCCCCCTTTGCCTTCCCTTACAAAATCTGACTCTGTCTCCACTGTGACTTCAGTCCCTTGATCCTTCAAGTCTCTCCCAGGCCATCACCCTTGCACTAACCACTCTCTCCTCTTTTCCCCATCTTGACTCCTTGGTGAACCAATTTAACTCTATACTGACCTCTTCTCTTGAATCCCTAGCCCCCTTATCATACGATTATGCCCAGCCAAGCCTTAGCCTGCGATCGTTCCCACCATTCACTGCCTTCAGTCATGCTGTTGAACAAAGATGGAGAAAATCGCACAACTGTGCTAACTGTGTTCACTACAAATTTATGTTACACAAACTTACCAGGGTCTTATAGCTGCTAGGCAATCCTACTATACCCCTCTTATCAACTCACTGTCCCACCTTCCATAGAAGCTCTTCCAAACCTTTTTATCCCTCCTCAAGACTCCCATGGCTCCTCTTCTCCCCCCTTTCTTCGCTGAGAACCTTGCCTCATACTTTACAGTAAAAATTGAGGCCATCTACAGTGAACTTCCTCTTCCTTCTCTCCATTCCTCGTCTCCTATCACTTGGATGCCTTCTCACAGGATGAAGTGGCTTTACTCCTTACCAACCTTACCCTTGTTTATTGATTAAGTCTTAACTCTTGACTAAGATATTATGCTCTCTAACATGATGTGGGATAATGGGAATTACTCTGGATTTAGACTCAGGTGGTCTGAGCTTAAGTCCCAACCCTGTCACTTTACATGACTTTATATACATATATATATATATGACTTTAGATAAATTGCTATTGCTGGCCACGCTTCATCCTCTCTAAAATGAATGGGTTGTACTAGGAAATCTTTATGGTCCTTTTCATTCTGCCATTCTGATTCCTTTTCCCAAGTCATAGGGAGCTTCCAGTGATGGACTTTATCAATATGATCTGCAATGTGGAGTATAGAGAGCTCCCTGGGATACTGATAGGTTAAGTGACTTGTCTAGAGTCATACAACAAGCATGTGTCAGAAGCTAGACTTGAACCCAGGTCTTCCTAACTCAGAAGGCAGCTTTTTCACAATCACAAAGGCTTCTTCTCCATGATCTGATCTTTGTGTGTGTGTGTGTGTGTGTGTGTTACATATCTAAAAAAAAGCTCTCCTGCTTTGAGCCAATATTTTCTTGGCTCCCCTCTGCCTAACTTCATAAACTCATTCATTATCCAAAGGCACACCTGCAACAACCTAAATGTTTCCCAAATAAACCGCATTAACTTTTCCTGACACTTCCTTAAAAAAGTGCACATGTGCTTTAATCTGGCTTACAATTTAGCAGTTGCCTTTGCTTTAAAGAAAGCCTGGCCATGTAAAATTAAAAGGCAATCATTATATGTGTAATTGTTGTGTTAGTACTTGCTCATGTGAACTATTATTAGATTGGAGTTCAGTTCTACAAATGTTCACTGTGGTCGCAGATATAGGATTTTTAAACTTCAAAAAGTTTTCTAAACAGCTCGTATATATAGCTATAGGAACGCCCCCATGTGTGTTTATGTGTCAGCCTATCAAAGCTTATGAACTACTAATAAACTGGAAAACCACTGAAGTTACATTCGGTGGATCTGAAACAGGGGTCAGCAGACTAAGGCCATCAGGCCAAATCCTGCCTACCACCTGTTTTTGTATGGCCCCTCAAGGCAAGAACGGGGTTTTTTACATTTTAAAATAGTTTTATTGTATTTTTAAGTGTAAAAAAAACAGTCTTAATAACCTGGCAGTACAAAAATAGGAGGAAGCCCAGATTTGGTCCCCAGGCCATAGCTTGCCAATGCCTGATCTAAAAGGAAAACAACATATTGAGACAACACAAAATGGTTGTTATCTATGTTTATGAAACCTCATCTCCCTCCATGTACTCTATGATCCAAACAAAATTACCTTCTGACTTGCCGCCCCTCAGAAACACCTCTCCATCTGCAGTCTCTGGACCTTTGGTTGTCACCCCTACCAAGATGACACTTTCTCCTCTTTTTTGCCTCCTAGAATCCCTGGTTTCCTTCAAGACTCAGCAGATGCATCTCGTTCTGTATGAGGCCTTTCCTGGTCCACCCCCCCCCCCGCCACCCCATATCAAATGTTCTCCCCCACTACATGTATATATATAGAATACAAATTCCTTGAAGGCAGGAAGTTTTGCTTTTGTCTTTGTATCCATCTAGCATAGTGCATGGCACATAGGAGGGGCTGAATAAAAGCTTGTTGACTGATCGATTCCATGGGGGAAGGAATGAGTGAAATGAATTCTATTTACATTATTGAATGCTCTGTTCTGTGGTGAAAATAGTCCTGTTCAATTCTGAATAAAATTTGTATATTCTTTGCAAACTATTTAGCCGAGCTAACACCTGTATCTGATGTCAGTGGTCCTTTTCTTTCCTCCCTGGCTAGCCTTAATCGTGAATCTGACAGGACATTGTAGGATACAGTGGGAACAGTTCCAACCTGTACTTGCTTCACATGAAAGCAGGGTAAGATTTTTCCTACCATATGCCTATCCTTTTCTTGTTGGTGTTCTTGTTTTTGGTGGGGGAAGGGAAAGGGGGAAGGGGGAGGGAAATGAGAGCAGATCAAGAGCCTGGCCCAAGATGAAAAGCTTTCTTATGCAAAACATTTCTTCAACCACAAGTCTGGGAAGGGTAGACACATAGACACACACACACACACACACACACACACACACACACACAAGAGTATTCCAGCATCCTCTCTCAACTCACTCCCCCTTCTGTGTGATTTTGTCTGGCAGTCTGGAAAATGCTGGTCTCAGGTTTAACAACATTAAGAAAAGAAAATAAAGCCTAAGAGATGATGATATCGAGACTTTGCAAGGGAATGAGGCTCTATGGATTTGTGAAAGCTGTTTATTGGTTCCATACACAGAATTGGTACAGCTCCATCAATTGAATTAAAGTAGACAGACACATTATACACATAGGACCAAAGAACCCCCCAGCATTTAAGACCAAAACATCGACTTTCCTTCTTTTGGTATTTTCTTCCATTTTGTTTAATTAATGAAACCAAAAGGCTATGTATTTTATTCCAGTGCTAAATAAAACTAAATGGTCGCTAGCATATGATTACAGTTCAGATAGGATTTCTCAGACTAGACTCCTCTCAGCTGATATATGTTAGAGTAATATGTTTCCTGCACTTAAAAAATGGTTTAGCCAAAATCAGCAAACATCATTCATTTTCTTCTTTCAATGTAAAGAATGCCTGGAGATATTCAATAAAACGTAAGCTCTTTGAGGACAAGGGACATTTTTTTCTTTTTGTATTGCCAGAGCCTAGCACAATGCTTGACACGTAATTAATAAATGTTGAACTGAATTAAATTGAATAACGTCTCTGCTGAGGGATGACATAACTAAGAAGAGAAGTCTCTGTCCTGTAAAGCGGAGATTATTTCTGTGCCAGAGAACCCAGTAACTAGATTTAACAACCCACTGCCAGAATCTGGGTCTCCTTAATATGAATTAACAAGTCAAATCACCAATAATTTGTCAGTCTTTTGGCCAACTGGAGTTAAGTTCCTAGTATATATCTTATGTGCATGTAGTGATTTGCATGTTGTCTCCTCCATAAGAATGTAAGGACCTTAAATACAGAGTCTGTGCTTTTTCCTTATTTTGTATTCTTGTGTTGGCAGTGCCTGGCACATAGTACATATTTAATAAATGCTTATTGACTTGACAAAAATTTAGTGGCCTACCTAGCTTCTCCCTCCAACCTAGCCCTCAAGTTTTGATTAATTGGATTTTTTCTTGTTTTCCAATTGCTCTTCTTGACAAGCATTCAGAGTGAAGGAAAGGAAGATGAAGAATGTAAGCATTTATATATGTGCCTAATGCTGCGTTTTATACATACATATATATATATATATATATATATCATTTGAGTAACAAATGAGCAAGAAATCTCATGGGATTACCTAGCCCCAAGGGTCTTCTGATAGCTAGTGTTACTTCTTCTATGTAAAAGGGGATTTGATAAGTGGTAATGTTAGTGGTAGTGATAATGGTGATGGTGGTGATGGAGATGGCGATGGTGATGGTGATGAGGGGATGCTCTGATTACTTTTTCTTCATCCACAAGGACTCCTTATTGTCTAGATTACCCTTTGCTAATAAGACCAAGTCATGCATAAATATGAACTCTAAAGCTACTTCTACTTAATCAAAACAAAGCAATCAATTGTATAGTTGTCTGTCTTTGTCAGTAGATAAGCTGAAACTCATCCATGAAAGGGTGACTTGAAAGTAACATTGATGTTGTGCTTTAAGATATGCAAAGTACTATGTATCTATCTATTGAGTGTTTTTAGTAAAAAGATTGTGTATATATGTGTGTGCATATGTATGTATATATTGTGTATTATTGAGTCAAAAATAAGGTTTGATTAAAGTCTCAAAATAATTCTGTAAGAAAGTACTTTGTTTTGTAACAAACAGTAATTTTATCTGTGAAGGTGACTCCCTGGTGAGGAAACTCCTCCTTCTACCAATGGAGAGGAGCAGTTATCTACAATTTATAATCTTAGTGCAGGCCAGGATACTGGTGGACCTTGGAGGGAGGGGGGGCAGTCGCTACTGTAATACCAGACAATACTACTGTGAACAAGGAAGCAGTGGCTTAACACCTAGGATGGTTAGGCACCTTGGGGTTAACATGGTCCTCAGATGTTCTGAAACTCAGCTGTGGGTTCTTAAGTGATGAAGATTATAAAAGCAGTTTTTAGGACTTAAGAGAGGAAGAGATACATTCTGAGACCCTCCCCCTCTCCCTTTCTCCCTCCCCATCCTCTCCTATGCCCCTCCTCTCCTTCCCCCCTTCCTTTTTCCCCTCTTTCCCTCCTCCCCCTCCTCTTCTTCCCCTTTCCCTCTTTCCCCTCTCCCCCCTCCTCCATTCTTCTCTTCCCCCAACCCAATTTCTTTGTCTATATCTGCCTTTATTATCCTCACCTGCTTTTAACTGCCTAGGGAATTGCTTCTGCCTGGGAATATTGGAATATATATTTTAGTAAAAGGGCTGTTTGTTTGAACCTTTAGGCTCTGAGTGATTCTGTGTACCAGAAACTTAGAGTGTTGCCTTAGAGCTAGAGAATATTTATAGGTAAGTGCTTTCAGAATAATTATCCCATTTTACAGGTGAAGCTGAGAGGGATTTGATTTACCCAGGATTGCACAGTAAGTATCTGAAGCAGGATTAGAACCCAGGTCTACGTGACTCCACATCCAAAACATATATACTACACTGCCTCAATGGTGAGAGGACTGGAGATCACATCATAACAGGATCCACTGAAGAAACTGTGGATGTTTACCACGTAGAAGAGAAACCCTGATAGAGTCACAAGAGCCATCTTCAAGTATAGGAGAGGTTGTGTCGTATGGAAGAGGCATTAGAATTCTTCTGCCTGGCCAGAGAGAGTAGAACTAGAAATAATGGATGGAAGTTGTAAGGAGAGTCACAGACATTCCACAGAATGTCAGGAAGACTTCATAGCAATCCAAAAGTGAAATGGACTTTTGGTGGTGGGTGCCTGCCATAAGAAGATGTGCAAATGGAGAATGAATGGCCACCCATTCACGGACTGGTAAAGTAATTCTACTTTGGTAAGGATTTGTTTGTCTTATGGTCAAGCAAAACAATTCCTTCATTAGCTATTTTTCTTTTTTTTCAATTTTAATAGTATTTTATTTTTTCACAGTTGCATGTAAAAACAATTTTTAACATTCATTTTTTAAAAATTTGAATTCCAGATTCTTTCCCTTCCTCCCTCTGTCCCTGAAACAGTAAGCAATTTGGTATAGGTTATACATGTGCAATCATGCAAAACATATTTTCCCATTAGTCATGTTGTGAAAGAAAACACAGCCAAAAAAGAAACCACACAAAAATAAAGAAAATGAAAAAAAGAGCACTCAATCCAAATTCAGACTCCATCAGTTCTTTCTCTGGAGATGCATAGCACTTTTCATGAAGAGTCACTTGAAATTGTCTTGGGTCATTGTATTGCTGAGAAAGGCTAAGTCATTCAAAGTTGATCATCATACAATATTGTTGTTACTGTGTACAGTGTTCTCTTGGTTCTGCTCACTTCACTTTGCAACAGTTGATATAAGTTTAAGTCCGGTAGACAATTAACAAAATGATAGATGAAGTCCTAATTTGTATCATTTACGAACTTCCAAAGTGTAAGTACTCACAATGAAAAATTAACAGCTTGCTCTTACGAGCCCATATGAGCTGCTTCCAGCATACCACTGATCTCCAGTCATGTGTCTTGGACCCTCTTTTCTTTTCTTTTCTTTTTTTTGGATTATTTATTTATTTATTTGTTATATTTAGTTTTCAGCATTGATTTTCACAAGACTTCGAATTACAAATTTTCACCCCATTTCTACCATCCCCTCACTCCAAGATGGCATATATTCTGGTTGCCCTGTTCCCCAGTCAGCCCTCCATTCTGTCACCCCACTTCCCCCCATCCCCTTTTCCCTTACTTTCTTGTAGGGCAAGATAGATTTCTATGCCCCATTGCCTGTATATCTTATTTCCTAGTCGCATGCAAAAATTTTTTTTGAACATCTGTTTTTAAAACTTTGAGTTCCAAATTCTCTCCCTTCTTCCCTCTCCACCCACCCTCCCTAAGAAAGCAAGCAATTCCACATAGACCACATGTGTATCATTTTGTAAAACCCTTCCACAATACTCATGTTGTGAAAGACTAACTATATTTTGCTCCCTCCTATCCAGTCCTCCTTTATTCAATTTTCTCCCTTGACCCTGTCCTTTTTCAAAAGTATTTATTTTTGATTACCTCCTCCCCCATCTGCCCTCCCTTCTATTGTCCCCCCTTTTTTATCTTCTTCCTCTTTGGAAGATTGAGTGTGTATGTTATTCCCTCCTCAGGTCAATTCTGATGAGAGCAAGAGTCACTCATTCCCCCTCAACTGCCCCCTCTTACCTTCCTACAGAACTGCTTTTTCTTGCCACTTTTATGCGAGATAATTTACCCCTTCTATCTTTCCTTTCCTCCCTCTCTCAATATATTCCTCTCTCATCCCTTAATTTTATTTTATTTTTTTAGATATCATCCCTTCATATTCAACTCACCCTGTGCCCTCTGTCTATATATATATATATATGTGTGTGTGTGTGTGTGTGTGTGTGTGTGTGTGTGTGTGTGTGTATGTATGTATGTATATATATATGTATATATGTATGTATATATGTATGTATGTATGTATTCCCTTCAGCTACCCTAATACTGAGGTCTCATGAATTACACACATCATCTTTCCATGTAGGAATGTAAATAAAACAGTTCACCTTTAGTAAATCCCTTATAATTTCTCTTTCTTATTTACCTTTTCATGCTTCTCTTGATTCTTGTGTTTGAAAGTCAAAATTTCTATTCAGCTCTGGTCTTTTCACTGAGAAAGCTTGAAAGTCCTCTATTTTGTTGAAAATCCATATTTTGCCTTGGAGCATGATACGCAGTTTTGCTGGGTAGGTGATTTTTGGTTTTAATCTTAGCTTCATTGACCTCCGGAATATCATATTCCAAGCCCTTCAATCCCTTAATGTAGAAGCTGCTAGGTCTTGTGTTATCCTGATTGCCTTTTCACAATACTCAAACTGTTTCTTTCTGGCTGCTTGCAATATTTTCTCCTTGATCTGGGAGCTCTGGAATTTGGTGACAATATTCCTAGGAGTTTTCTTTTGGGGATCTTTTTCAGGAGGCAATTGGTGGATTCTTTCAATTTCTATTTTACCCTCTGGCTCTAGAATATCAGGGCAGTTCTCCTTGATAATTTCTTGAAAAATGATATCTAGGCTCTTTTTTGATTATGGCTTTCAGGTAGTCCAATTATTTTTAAATTATCTCTCCTGGATCTATTTTCCAGGTCAGTTGTTTTTCCAATGAGATATTTCACATTGTCTTCCATTTTTTTCATTCCTTTGGTTCTGTTTTATAATATCTTGATTTCTCATAAAGTCACTAGCTTCCACTTGCTCCAATCTAATTTTTAATGTAGTATTTTCTTCACTGGTCTTTTGGACCTCCTTTTCCATTTGGCTAATTCTGCCTTTCAAGGCATTCTTCTCCTCATTGGCTTTTTGGAGCTCTTTTTCCATTTGAATTAGTCTATTTTTTAAGGTGTTATTTTCTTCAGTATTTTTTGGGTGTCCTTTAGCAAGTCATTGACTTGTTTTTCATGGTTTTCTTGCATCCCTCTCATTTCTCTTCCCAATTTTTCCTCTACTTCTCTAACTTGCTTTTCCAAATCCTTTTTGAGCTCTTCCATGGCCTGAGACCAGTTCATGTTTTTCTTGGAGGCTTTTGCTGTAGGCTCTTTGACTTTGTTGACTTCTTCTGGCTGTATGTTTTGCTCTTCTTTGTCACCAAGAAAGCTTCCAAAGTCTGAGTCCATTTTCGCTGCCTGGCCATGTGACCAGCCAACTTACTTGACCCTTGAGTTTTTCATTGGGGTATGACTGCTTGTAGAGGATAGAGTACTTTTTCCCAAGCTTGAGGGGCTGTGCTGTTGTTTTCATGGCTACACAGCAAGCTCTGCCACACCAGCACTCCTCCTCCCCCAAGAACTGCCAGCCTGGACCAGACTCAGATCTAAACTGGCTCTGTACTCCTGCTCTGATCCACCACTTAATTCCTCCCACAGGTAGGCCTGGGGCCAGAAGCAACTGCAGCTGTAGTTCTGTAGCTGCACCCCTTATGCTACCCCCGAAGTGGTGGTCGAGCCATGAACTCCTTTCACTCTGTCTCAGAAGTTTTTCCCACTAACCTTCTCTGTTATCTTTGGTGTTTGCGAACTGAGAAGTCTGGTAACTGCAACAGCTCACTGATTCAGGGTGCTAGGGCCTGTTCTGCCCAGCTCCTGGTCTGGTTGGTCCATGTGGCCCACACTGGGCTCTGCTGTGCTCCCTAGCCCCGGGCGATAGACCTTACCCAGCGACCACCCAGGCTGTCCTGGGCTGGAGCCCTGCTTCCCTCTGCTGTTTCATGGGTTCTGCAGTTCTAGAATTTGTTCAGAGCCATTTTTATAGGTGTTTGGAGGGACCTGGGTTGGAGGTCCCACAAGTCCCTGCTTTCCAGCTGCCATCTTGGCTCCATCCCCAGCTATTTTTCTAAAATGAAAAATATGCTTTAATCTGCATTGTTGAGTCCATTAGCTCTCTATCTGGATAGCACATTTCATCACGAGTGCCTTGGAATTGTGGTTGATTCCACTGGGTTGATCAGAATTCTGAAGTCTTTCAAAGTTGTTTGTCTTTACAATATTGTGTCTCTTATAATCTTTTTTAAATTTTGTTTTATTTTTATCTGTCATTTTAGTTTTTCTCAATTACATATAAAAATTCTGATATTCATTTTTTAAAATTTTGAATTCCAAATTCTCTTTCCCTCCCTCTCCTGCTCTTTCCTTAAGAAGGCAAGCAACTTGATAAAGATTATGCATGTGAAGCCATACAATACATATTTCCATATTAGCCACATTGGAAAAGAAAACATAGGACCTCCCCGCAAAAAAAAGAAAAAGAAAGAAATTTTAAAAGTATGCTTCAATCTGCATTCAGACTCCATCAGTTCTTTCTCTGGAAGCAGATAGAATTTTCCATCATATTTGTTGTTGTTCAGTCATGTCTAACTCTTTGTGATCCCATATGGGGTATTCTTGGCAAGGATACTGGAGTAGTTTGCAATTTCCTTCTCTAGAAATTTAAGGCAAGTAGACGCTAAGTGATTTGCCTAGGCTCATGCACCTCACAAGCGTTTGAGGCTAGATTTGAACTCAGGTCTTCCTGACTCCAGGCCTAGCATTCTATACACTGAGCTACATATCTGCCCTTTTCATCATAAGCCCTTCAGAACTGTCTAGGATTATTGTATTGCTCAAAATAGCTATGCCATTTACAATTAATCGTATAATATTGCTGTTACTGTGTACAATGCTCTCTTGGTTCTGCTCCATTCATTTTTCATGAGTTCCTATAAGTCTTCCCAGGTTTTTCTGGAACCATCCTGCTAGTTATTTCTCATATAGCACAATAGTATTCCATCATAATCAATTACTACAAGTTGTTCAGCCATTCCTCAATTGATGGGCTTCACCTCAATTTCTAATTCTTTGCCACCACAAAAAGAGCTGCTATAAATATTTCTGTATGCATAGATCCTTTTTGATCTCTTTGGGATACAGACCTAGTGGTGGTATTTCTGGGTTAAAGAGTATGCAGAGTTTTTTGTTTTCATTTTGGAGGGGAGAAGACAAGGCAATTGGGGTTAAGTGACTTGCCCAAGGTCACACAGCTAGTGTGTCAAGTGTCTGAGGCTGAATTTGAACTCAGGTCCTCCTGACTCCAGAGCCAGTGCTCTTCTCACTGCACCACCTAGCTGCCTTGAGTATGCAGAGTTTTATAACCCTTTAGATATAGTTCTAAATTGCTCCCCAGAATGATGAGATCAGTTTACAATTCCACCAATTGTGCATTAGTGCCCCAATTTTTCCACATCCCCTCCACCATTTGTCATTTTCGTTTTCTGTAATGTTAGCCAATCTGATAGATGTGAGGTGGTATCTCAGAGGTGTTTTAATTTGCATTTCTCTAACCAGTAGTGATTTTGAGCATTTTTCATGTGATTATTGATAGTTATGATGTCTTCTCTTGAAAACTGCCTGTTCATATCCTATGACCAT
This sequence comes from Trichosurus vulpecula, assembly GCF_011100635.1. Lineage (NCBI taxonomy): Eukaryota > Metazoa > Chordata > Mammalia > Diprotodontia > Phalangeridae > Trichosurus > Trichosurus vulpecula. The sequence continues at coordinate 228,405,123 of NC_050573.1, forward strand.
TTATTAATTGGGGAATGTCTCTTATTTTTTTATAAATTTGAATTAGTTTCCTTTATATTTCAGAAATGACACCTTTATCAGAGAAATTTGCTGTAAAACATTTCCCTCAGTTTCCTCATTTCCTTCTAATCTTGGCTGTATTCATTTTGTTTGTGCGAACCCCTTTAAATATAGTGTGATCAAAATTATCCATTTCACATCATGTAATGCTATCTATCTCTTGTTTGGCCAGAAATTCTTCCCTTATCAAGAGACCTGGCAGAGAAGATTTTCCATGCTCCTGTAATTTATGATAGCACCCTTTCATGTACTTATTTTGAGCTTATCTTGGTACACAATGTAAAATGTTGGTCTATACCTAGTTTCTGCCAAACTGTTTTCCAGTTTTCCTAGAAAATTTTGTCAAATAGTGAGTTCTTGTCCTAAAAGTTTGGATCTTTGGGTTTATCAAATATTAGATTACTATGGTCATTTACTACTGTGTATTGTTGGTAGCTAGGTGGTATAATGGATAGAGTACCAAACCTAGAGTCAGGAACACGAGTTCAAATCCAGCCTTAGACACTTACTAGTTATATGACCCTGGGCAAGTCACTTAACCCTGCTGCCTCAGTTTCCTCATCTGTAAAGTGAATTGGAGAAGGAAATTACAAACCATCTAGTATCTTTGCCAAGAAAACCCAAATGGGGTAAAGAAGAGTCAGACATGACTGAACAGCAACAAGTTTTATATTTAATCGGTTCCATTAATCCACCACTCTATTTCTTAGCCAGTACCAGATTGCTTTGATGATTACTGCTTTGTAATACAGTTTGAGATTTGTTACTGCTAGGCTACCTTTCTTCTCATTTTTTTTCTATGAATGCCCTTGATATTCTTGACTTTTTGCTTTTCCATGTGAGTTTTGTTATTATACTTTCTAGCTCTATGAAATAATTTTTGTTAGTTTGATTAGTGTGGCACTGAATAATTAAATTAATTTAGGTGGAATTGTAATTTTTACTATATTGGCTATTATATTGTATTATTGATGATATATTGCATTTATATATTATAAATTATATAATTTATTATATCATTACATCAGTTTACCCATGAGCAATTAATGTTTCTCCAATTATTGATTTGTCTTAAAAGTGTTCAGTAATTGTGTTCATATAATCCCTGCATTTGTCTTGGCAGATAGACTCCCAACTATTTTACATTTTCTACAGTTATTTTAAATGGAATTTCTCTTTCCATCTTTTCCTGCTGGATTTTGTTGGTAGTATATAGAAATGCTGATGAGTTGTTGTATTAGGAGGGCAGAGTTTATAATCTCAAAGAGGATCATATATATGTCTGAAAGGTTCGGAACCGCCGGATATAAGAAACTCTCAAAGTAGGAGGCAGAAGAATCAAAGCATATATTTAGGCTCCACAGTAACCAACCCATGAACCAGCATCCCCATTTTGACATATTGATCAAAAGCTTCCAGGCCCAATAAGTACGCCTTACAAGAGTAACCAGGAGGCTACAGAGAAGCATGATGGTGTAAAACAAAATCATTCTTCCCTCTCTATGGTAAAAAGATTACCCACTGGCTTCAAGTCCTTGTTCAGCTTCCTCCCGTAGGTCAGCTCTGCCACTGGCAGCTCCTGCTTCAGCTTCGGCTGTGGCTGTAGCTATAGCAGCCTCTGGCTCCAATGGAAGCTGTTTTTAACCATCCGGCTTCTGCGGGGGTGTAAGGTACGCCGGGGAAAGCACAGGTTCTTTCAATCTGCTTAAGCAAGGTGAAGGGGTTGACCAGGAAAGCACAGGTTCTTTCCATCAGCTTAAGCAAGGTGAAGGGGTTGACCGGGAAAGCACAGGTTCTTTCCATCAGCTTAAGCAAGGGAAGCAAGGTGAAGGGGCCAACAAGCTTACTCCAGTCCAACATACAAACAGCATTCAGTTCAGGGGAAAAAGCCAAACTAGTCAAGGGCACTTGTTGACTAAGTGCTAAGGAGTCCATTTTTGGTTGCCAACACAGTTGTGTGGATTTATTTTATATCCTGCAACTTTGCTGAAGTTGTTAATTATTTAGACTAGTTTTTTAGTTGATTCTCTGGGATTCTCTAAGCATGCCATCCTATCATCTGCAAAGAATGATAGTTTGGTTTCCTCATTGCCTATTTTTATTCCTTCAATTTCTTTTTCTTTTCTTATTGCTATAGCTATCATTTCTAGTATTATATTGAGTAACGGTGGTAATGGGCAGCCTTTCTTCACCCCTGATTTATTTGGAAGGCTTCTAGCTTATCTCCATTATAGATAATACTTGCTGATCATTTTAGATAGATACTACTTACGATTTCAAGGAACGCTCCATTTACTCCTATGCTTTCTAGTGTTTTTAATAGGAAAGAGTGTTGTACTTTAGTAAAAGCTTTTTCTACATCTACGAAGACAATCATATGATTTTTGTTTTTGTTTTTTTGTTATTCACGTGGTCAATTATGCTGATAATTTTTCTAATATTGAACCAGCCTTGCATTTCTGGTATCTACCTTGTCATAATGTATGATCTTTGTGATATATTTCTATAATCTATAATCTCCTTGCTAGTTTTTTATTTTTAAAAATCTCCATCTATATTCATAAGGGAAATTGGTCTATTATCTTTTTCTGTTTTTGCTCTTCCTGGTTTAGGTATCAGCACTATATTTGCTTCTTAAAGGAAATTGCTAGGACTCCTTTCTTGCTTATTTTGCCAAATAGCTTATATCGTATTGCAAATAATTGTTCTTTGAATGTTTGGTAGAATTCACTTGTGAATCCATCTGATCCTGGGAATTTTTTCTTATGGAACTCATTGATGACTTGTTCAACTTCTTTTTCTAAGATATGGTTATTTAAGTATTATATTTCTTCTTCTGCTATCTGGATAATTTATATTTTTATAAATATTCATCTATTTTACTTAAGTTATTAAATTTATTGGCATATTTTGGGCAAAATAGTTCCTAATAATTGTTTTAATTTTATCTTTATTGATGTTGAATTTTCTCTATTTTGTTGATGTAAATGTTGAGATAGAAATTTTCCTGTAACTATTGCTTTGGCCTTCTTATAAGTTTTGTTATGTTATAACACTGTCTATTGATTATTTCTATGATTCATTGTTTGACCCACTCATTCTTTAGGATTAGATTATGTAGGTTTCAATTAATTTTTTAGTCTGTTTCCACAGCTCTTTACTAAATGTAATTTTATTGCATTATGGTCTAAACAGGATGTATTTGATATTCCTGGGTTTTGCATTTGGTTGTGAGGTTTTTATGCCCTAACACATCATCAATTTTTGTGAAGGCACTATGTACAGCTGAGGAAAAAAGATAATTTCCTCCAGATTTCTATCATATGCAAATTTTCTAAGATTCTATCCATCTCCTTAACTTCTTTCTCATTTATTTTTTGGCTAGATTTATCTAGTTCTGAGAGGAGAAAATTGAGGTCCCCTACTATTATAGTTTTACTGTCTATTTCCTCCTGTAACTCATTTAGCTTTTCCTTTAAGAATTTGGATGCTCTGTCATATATTTTAGTATTGATATTACTTCATTGTCTATAGTACTTTTTAGCAAAATTTAGTTTCCTTGTTATCTATTTTAATTTAATTAATTTTAACTAATTTAGCTAATTTATTTTTGCTTTTATTTTGTCTGAAATCGTGATTGCTAACCCTGCTTTTTTTTAACTCAGTTGAAGCATAATACATTCTGCTCCAGCCCCTTATTTTTACTCTGTTTCAAGTGTGTTTTTTGTAAACAACATATTGTTGGATTCTGTTTTTTTTTAATCTATTCTGCTATCCATTTTTGTTTTATGGGTGAGCTCATCCCATTCAAATTCACAGTTATGATTACTAATTGTGTATTTCCCTCCATTCTATTTTTCCCTATTTATCCTTCTCTCTCTCTCTTTTTATCCAATACCTCCTTAAAAATTTGTTTTACTTCTGACAATTGCCTCCCTTAGTCTGTCCTCCCTTCTTTCACACACACACACACACACACACACACACACACACACACACACACTTCTCTTATACCCTTCCCCTCCTACTTCCCCATTGGGTAAGAGATTTCTATATCTAAGTGTCTATGTTATTCTCTTTTCGAGCCAATTCTGATGAAGGTAAGATTCAAGCTTTGCCTGCCACTACCACTGCATTTTCCCTTCCCCTGTAAAAGCTCTTCCTTTATGCCTAATTTATGTGAGATAATGTTCCTCTCCCTTTTTCCCTTTCCCAGCGTATCTCTCTCTCTCACCCTATTCAGCTCTAGACTTTTCATTAGGAAAGCTTGATAGTTCACTATTTTGTTAAAAATCCATTTTTCCCCTGAAGGGTTATACTCAATTTTGCTGGGTAGGTGATTCTTGGTTGTAATCCTAGTCCTTTTGTCCTCCAGAATATCATATTCCAACCCCTAGGATCCTTCAGTGTGAAAGTTGGGGGTCTACAAGTTTTTGGTACTATTGAGGTGGTATGATCTAAAAAGAGGCATGATTTCTGCTCTTCTGGCCTGTCCTCTGCTCTTTTCCAGGGACCTTGTTCCCCTGCAACCACAAGTTCTGGTACTCCTCTTGGCCCTGGAACTATGACCAGGTCCCCTGTTCTTCTACAGCCACTAGCATTAGTACTCCTTTCTGCCTTAGAACTGAGACCAGAGAACCTGCTTCTTTGTGAGCAACCACAAGCACTCTTCTCCACCCCTGGAACAGTAACCAGAGTCCCTGTTCCCCTGTGGCCCCGAGGGCCCGTGCTCCTCTTTGCCCTTGAACTATGACCCAGAACTCCATCCAGGCAATGCAACAACATCCTGAACCCAGCACCTGCAAAGGGTCCCCTTAATCTATTTTTGACCAGTTGTCCAACTCCCTTACTCTCTGTGGGCTGAGAGCTCCTGAAGTAGCTGCTGTCGCTGTTGTAGTAGCACAAGGCCTACTGCTGGTGGGGCCTGCACGGCACTCTAGGCCCAACCACCACCGTGGTGGGACAGACCTTTCCTGCCAACCCCCTAAGTCACCTTGAGCTGGGAAATTGTTTCACTTCAACATTTTTTTTGCTCTGTCACTCCAAAATTTGATGTGAGGAGTTATTTTAAAGTGGTTTGGAAGGGAATTTTGGAGAGTTCAGGTGAATTCCTGACTCAACTACATCATCTTGGTTCCACACCTTTTCAGTTATGGTTTGAACAGAGCGGGTACCCCCTCTCCTACCCTCCAACAGTAAATGCCTTCTCAACTCAGGTTACTTTATGTTTGTTTTGAATGTATCTTCTATGTACTTACATGTGTCCACGTTGTATCCTCCATAAGAATGAAGCTGCTTGAGGGCAAAAGCTGTATTACTTTTGTCTTTGTAACCTGTGCCAAGAACACAACAGGCATCAAATAAATGCTTGACTCCTAATGGATGCTCACAGGTTCCTTCTAAGTTGGAGATTCTGTATTGTGACTATACAGTGAATTCAGGACTTTCTGGGAAGGTCAGAGTGATCTATCCTGAAAGCCCTAGACTTTTCCTTCACTAATTGCATTGTACTTAGCAGTGTCTAGCACAAAATAAGTGTTTAATATATGCTTGTTAATGAATTGATTGATGATATATTTTGCAAACATGCTACATCTGCTTTCCCACTAGATGATGATAGGTAGCATTTCTGTCATGCTTTAAGATTTGAAAAGCACTTTATAGCTATTATCTCATTTTGTCCTCACAACAGTACTGGAAGGTAGATGCTTTTACAGATGAGAAAACTGAGACAGATAGTGGTTAAGTGATTTGCTCAGGGTCACAAACTAGTAAGAGTCTGAGGCTGGATTTAAAACCAAGTCTTTCTGACTCCAGATTCTGCACTCTATCTAGAGAGGCTCAGAAGCAGCTCTAGGTCAAGACAAAGCCTTCTATTTTCTTTAGATTTTTAAGCAAGATTGGTATATTTCTGGGCACATAGAGGATACTCACTAAATGCTGACCCTTTGGAAAAAATGCAGTATCTGAGTTGGCGTCTTATGGGATGTCCATACCAATCTCTAGCTGAATAGGAATCCATTCTACAGTGTCCCAGAGAAGTGATCATTCAGTCTCTGTATGAAGTCCTCTAAGAAGAGACAACCTACTACTTTCCACGAAGGCCCATTTTTCCAACTCTAATTGTTAGGGACTTTTCCCTTACATCAAGTCTTTACATGCCTTTCTGTAATCTTATTCCCAATTCTCCCTTATGGAGTTAAGAAGATAAAGCCAAAAGACAATTTTTTTGGAGGGGGGAAGGCAAGACAATTGGAGGTAAGTGACTTGCCCAAGGTCACACTGCTACTAAGTGTCAAGTGTCTTAGGCCGGATTTGAATTCAGGTCCTCCTGACTTCAGAGCTGGTGCTCTATTCACTGTGCCACCTAGCTGCCCCCTCAAATGCCTATTCTTTCAGATACAATTTCAGTAATTGATGGTAACTTCCCTGCCCCATTTTGAGTCTGGTCTTCTCCACTCCAGGCTACATGCCTACAGTTTCTTTAAACTCTTGTGATAGTGTTTTCTCCTCAACCATCCTGCTTGGTGTAGTTGGGATAGACCTTCTGATGGACCAACTCAGTATGTAACGTGTTCCTACTAAATCATGAACTCTGTGTAGTTCATCAAAGATGTGGAAAAGAAAAAAAATGTACTTTATAAATGAGAAAGAAAATGTTTTGAGATATTTTTAAGTAGTATTAAGTTATGGGGCTATACCAGGCTCCTTTGATGATCTGGTTTTTAAATGGCTTTCCAAGCATTCACTGGGAGCTACCTTTCCTTTTCATCCAAGCATAAGTCTCCCCACCTTGGTGCAAGATTAAAGATCCTGGTGGTCCTGCTTCTGTAAATGCAGAATCAACAGTGACTCATTGTGTGGTCGACATGCCCAGGCCAACTCAGAATAGAAAGCTAAACTGAGACTATTTGTGTCTAGTTTCTATATGTAAGTTTGCTAATGCATGCAATCAATATTTTCAATTTTACTTTGCTTATAGGAAATGAACCTTCCCCATCTCTTTAAAACCTCCTCAGGAAAGTAGAAAAACAAGATCTTTGCCAGTATCCTGTTTTTAGAAAGAAAAGTACAAACAACTTACTTATTTTAGCTTTTCAGGAAAATGGTTTGTTAAAAAGTAAGATCATTGTAATTTATATGTCAGTTTTGCAGATTTTTCATAGTTATTTGAGTGGTATAAGCTAATCCCTAACTGGAGGTTTTGTGACATACTCACACACATACACATGCACACACACGCATATATATATATATATATATATATATGTATTTGTGTGGTGTATATACGTATGCATACATATATACATATGTGTGTATACATGCATCTATAGGTGTATATATGTATATGTGTGTTTGTGTAATTTCTGTTAGTCATCTTATAGTCATAACTTTTTATTAGTCATTTTAGGATTATGTTTCAGTGGTATGTTTATCCAAGTAAGAATTTGGTGGAGCTCACTGGATAGACTGGCATTGTAAATAATCTTTGTATTATAATTTTATATTCTAAGGAAGCACAATTAACTCTGGTTTGTCTAGCATTCAATCAACTAGAATTCTCCATTACCATACATCTATAATACCATACAATTATGATAATAATACTACCTGGAAAGAGACAAATATTGAGGATACTATAAGCCCCCAATTTCAAAAGTTTACAGTTTTGAAAGCTCCTTCATGGAATGCATTATCTTATTTGATTCCTACAGTGGACCAAGCCCTAATTTCCTCATTTTATAGAAGATGGAACAGGCTCAGAAAAGTGACTTCTCCACGGTCACAGAATCAGTCAGGAGTAGATCCAGGCATGGAACCTTGATGCTCTTTGATTACCCTGAAGTGCTGGAAGATGATCAAATTCTTTCTGATACATCCATGAAAGATTAAACAATGTTCACTAGACTTTTATTGTTAATGGTGTTTCACTCCATTTTCCTTCTGAGAAGCATGCAAAGAATTCAACTTTATGGCTTTCAGAGCGTCCATAGGGCAACAAATAGAGTGCCTTCATATCAAAGCTGAAGAAGCTTCCACAAGGCGATGTGATTTGCCCGAAGTCACTCAGAGTAACAGAGCTAATGTCCAGACCCAAGTCTTCTACTTCTAAAGCTAGAGCTCTTCCCAATACCACAGCACAGCAGACAACATTCATATGCTGCTCACCTTTGACTCTTCACTATCTCTCATCTTCCCATATCCAAACAGTTGCCAAGCATTGTCAAATTCACCTCTCTAACATCTCTCAAATGCTCGCTCCTCTGTCCCCTGACCCTGATCCCAGTGAAGGCCCTCGCTGCCTTATGCCTGGATTACTTCAGTAGCCTGCTGGTGGGTCTGCCTGCTTCAGTGCTCCCTCCAATTAATCCTCCATTCATTTTCCTAAAGCATAGGTCTGATCCTGTCACCTCTCTATTCAACAAACCCCAGTGACTCCCTATTGCCTCCAGGATCAAACACAAAATGCTGTTTGGTATTCAAAGCCCTTCATAATCTAGCCCCTTCTACCTTTCCAGTCTTCTTACACCTTACCCCCCTACATGTACTCTTTCATCCAGTGACCCTGGCCTCCTCACTGTTCCACAAACAGGTCATTCCATCTCTTGGCTCTGGGCATTGTCTCTAGCTGTCCCTCATGCCTGGAATGTTCTCCCTGCTCCACTCCAACTACTGACCTCTCTGACTTCTTTTAAGTCTCAACTAAAATGCTACCTTCTATAGGGAGACTTCCCCAATCCCTCTTACTTCCAATGCCTTCCCCCATTAATTATTTCCTATTTATCCTTGGTTTGTATATAGCTTGCTTTGTATGTACTTGTTTGCACATTGTCTCCCCCATTAGATTGTGAGCTCCTTGAGGGCAGGAACTATCATTTGCCTCTTTTTGTATTAGCTTAGTTTAGCACAGTGCCTGACACCTAGTATATGCTTAGTATTGATTGATTGAAAATTACAAAACTATTGGTAACTGGGTCCAGTACATTTTTGTGTACATAATCTTACTGGGGCAAAGGTACTGCTTTTACATCTTCTTAATCAATCCACTATCCTACTTACCACAGTGGTTTGTTCAAACCTTTCCATCCTTCTTCAAACCTACCATGGTTCCCTCTCACTACCCCCTCTCAGCTTTATCTCATATTTCACTAAAAAAAATCAGGCCATTTGCTAAAAGCTTTCCTCTTTTCCTCTCAAAAAAATCCTGTTTGGGGCTTTTAAAACTCTTACTATTGAGGCTACCACCATATTCCTAGTCACCCAGGCTAGCCACCTAGGTGTCATCCTTGACATCACACACTCTCTCTCATCCACTATACCCAATCTCTTTTCAGGTCCTTTTTATTCTACATTCAGAATATCTCTCACATATTTCCCCTTCTGTCCTTTGACACTGACACTACTCTGGTACAAGCCCTCCTCACTTCACACCTGGATGATTACAAATAGCCTGCTGGTTGGTCTCTCTCCCTCCTCATCCAGCCCATCCTCCACTTGTACCTGTCAGAGTAATATTCCTAACATGCAGGTCTGACTATGTCACTTCCTACTCATTAAAATCCCACAGTTCCTTGTCGCCTTCAGCATCAAATTCAAAATCCTGTGTTTGGCTTTTAAAGCTCTTTATAACCTTGTTCCTTCCTACCTTTTCAGTCTTCTTACACTTCACTCCCTTCCATGTCCTCTTCAATCCACTGACTCCAGATTCCTTACTGTTCCTTGCACATTGACAATCCTTCTTCTAACTCCATATATTTTCACTGGCTGACCCTTATGCATAGGATCCTCTCCTCATCTTGTCTCTACCTCCTAGTTTCCCTGGATTCTTTCAAGTCTTGGCTAAAATCTCACTTGCAAGAAACCTTGTCCTAATCCCCTTTAATGCTTGTGTCCTCCTTCTGAGATTATTTCTTATTTCTCTTGTATATACTTTGTTTGTACATCGTTATTTACATGTTTTCTCCCCCATTAGATAGTAACCTCCTTGAAGGCAGGGATTATAACTTAGTATAGTGTAGAAGATAGCAGGTACTTAATAAATGCTTATTGACTTAAATTGATCCTTAGGATGAGGAGGACCAATTCCATTCAGACTTTCTTAAGCTGGATTGGTGAGTGTTTATGTTTATCTTTCAATGTAATAACACTTTATGGGCTAAGGCATAAATTCAGTTCAATTCTACAAAGATTTATTAAGTGCCTACTATGTCCAGGGCATTGGGGTACAAAAGATGTAGAGTTCCTATATTTAAAAAGCTTACCCTCTACTTGAACAAAAAGAAGGATGTATGTAAAGGGAATGTAGAAAGTCCATTTATCTTCAGCTCTGGTTCTATTTGCCTGGTTGATTCTCGGGGAAATTCCTTAAAGTCATTTTTAGTATACATGATTACTTCTAATAAGAGCACTCTTTAGTAGAATCATTCATACAGCAAGCACTTAATAAGCACTTTCTATTTACAAAATATAGAGCTAAGCATGGGGGATAGGAAGAAAAAAGTACCCTTACTCCTAGGGAACTCACATTCTAATTGAAGAAACATGTAAGCAATTATGTACATATAAGATGCAAAGAATAGATGGGGTAGCCAGGTGGTGCAGTGGGTAGAGCTCCAGGTTTGGAGTCAGGAAGACTTGAGCTTAAATATGGCCTCAGACACTTACTAGTTGTGTGACCCTGGGCAAGTTAAGTGACTTGCTGAGAATAGCTAAGTAATTCACAGTTGATCCTTGTAAAATATTACTGTTGCCATATACAATGTTCCTCCAGTTCTGCTCACTTCACTTTACATCAGTTTGTATAAGTCTTTCCAGGTTTTTTCTGAAACCATCCTGCTCATCATTTCTTATAGCACAATAGTATTCCATCACAATCATATGCCACAATTCGTCCAGCCTTTCCCCAATTGATGGGCATCCCTTCAATTTCCAATTCTTTGCCAACACAAAAAGAGTTGCTATAAATATCTTTTATATATAGGTCCTTTTTTCCTTTATAAAAAAATCTCTTTTGCATACGGACCTAGTAGTATTATTACTGGGTCAGAGTAGGCACAGTTTTATAACCCTTTGGGCATAATTCCGAATTGCTCTCCAGGATGGTTGAATCAGTCGACAATTCTACCAACAATGCATTAGTGTCTCAATTTTCCCACATCCCATCCAACCTTTGTCCTTTGTCCTTTTTGGTCATATTAGCCAATTAGATAGGTATGAGGTGGTATCTCACAGTTGTTTTGATTTGCATTTCTCTAATCAGTAGTGGTTTAGAGCATTTTTCATATGACTAAAAACTGCCTATTCACATCCTTTAATCATTTACCAATTGGACTATTGCTCTTATTTTTACAAATTTTACTCAGTTCTCTTATATATATGAGAAATAAGGCCTTTATCAGGGAAACTTGCTGTAAAAAAGTTTCCCCATTTCTGCTTTCCTTCTAATCCTGGCTGTATTGGTTTCATTTGTGTAAAACCTTTTTTATTTAATGTAATTAAAGTTATCCATTTTATATCCCATATGCTCTCTATCTCATTTGGTAATAAATCCTTCCCTTATCCATAAATCTGACAGGTAAACTATTCCAAACTCCCCTAATTAGGTTCTGTTATGCCCTTTTATATCTAAATCATGTGCCAATTTTGACCTTATCTTGGTATGTGGTATGAAGTATTGGTCTATACCTAGTTTCTGATAAAATGCTTTACAGTTTTCCCAGAATTTTTTTTTTTGAAAAATAGTGAGCTTTTGTCCCCAAACTTTGGATCTTTGAGTTTATCAAATAAAGACTGCTGTGGTCCTTTCCTACTGTGTGTTGTGTACCTAATCTATTCCACTGATCTATTCCTTAGTCAGTATCAGATTGTTTTAATGATTACCACTCTGTAATACAGTTTGAGATCTGGTATGGCTAGACCATCTTCCTTCATATTTTTTTTATTAATTCCCTTGATATTCTTGACCTTCTGTTCTTCCAGATGAATTTTTTAAATTATTTTTCCTAACTCCATAAAATATTTTTGGTAATTTGATTAGTATGGCACTAAACAAGTATATTAATTTAGGTAGGATTGTCATTTTTATTATATTGTCTCAGCCTACCCTTGAGCTATTAATAGTTTTCCAATTATTTAGATCTGACTTTATTTGTGATTGAGTTCATGTAATGCCTGAGTATGTCTTGGCAGATAGATTGGCAAGTATTTTATATTGTCCATAGTTATTTTAAATGGAATTTGATGTAATATATAGAAATGCTGTTGGGTTATGTGGGTTTATTTTTTTTCCTTTATTTTTTTTAATTTATTTAACATATTTAGTTTTCAGCATTGATTTTCACAAGAGTTTGGATTACAAATTTTCTCCCCATTTCTACCCTCCCCCCCACTCCAAGATGGTGTATATTCTGGTTACCCTGTTCCCCAGTCAGCGCTCCCCTCTGTCACCCCACTCCCCTCCCATCCCCTTTTCGCTTCCTTTCTTGTAGGGCAAGATAAATTTTTAAGCCCCATTGCCTGTGTATCTTATTTTCTTGTTGCATGCAAAAACATTTTTGTTTGTTTTTGAACATCTGTTTTTAAAACTTTGAGTTCCAAATTCTCTCCCCTCTTCCCTTCCCACCCACCCTCCCTAAGAAGTCAAGCAATTCAACATAGGCCACATGTGTATCATTATGTATAACCCTTCCACAATACTCATGTTGTGAAAGACTAACTATATTTTGCTCCTTCCCAACCCATCCCCCTTTATTGAATTTTCTCCCTTGACCCTGTCCCCTTTCCAAAGTGTTTGTTTTTGATTACCTCCTCCCCCATCTGCCCTCCCCTCCATCATCCCCCCCCCATTTTTTTTGTATCTTCTTCCCTCTTCTTTCCTGTGGGGTAAGATTCCCAATTGGATATGTATGGTATTCCCTCCTTAGGCCAAATCTGATGAGAGCAATGTTCACTCATTCCCCCCTCATCCGCCCTCTCCCCTCCTCCCACAGAACTGCTTCCTCTTGCCACCTTTATGGGAGATAATCCATCCCATTCTATCTCTCCTTATCTCTCTTTCTCAGTATGTTCCTCTCTCATCCCTTAATTTGATTTTATTTCTTTTAGATATCTTCCCTTCATCTTCAACTCACCCTGTGTCCTCTCTCTCCCCCTCTCTCCCTCCCTCTCTCTCTCTCTCTCTCTCTCTCTCTCTCTCTCTCTGTATATATATATATATATATATATATATATATATATATATATATATATATATATATACAGACACATAGATATATACATACATATACATTCACACATATATATACATAAACATATATGTATGCATATTCCCTTCAGCTACCCTAATACTGAGGTCTCATGAATCATACACATCATCTTTCCATGTAGGAATGTCAACAAAACAGTTCACCTTTAGTAAGTCCCTTGCAATTTCCATTTCTTGATTACCTTTTCATGCTTCTCTTGATTCTTCTGGTCTTTTCACTGAGAAAGCTTGAAAGTCCTCTATTTTATTGAAAATCCATATTTTGCCTTGGAGCATGATACTCAGTTTTGCTGGGTAGGTGATTCTAGGTTTTAATCCTAGCTCCATTGACCTCCGGAATATCGTATTCCAAGCCCTTCGATCTCTTAATGTAGAGGCTGCCAGATCTTTGGTTATTCTGATTGGGTTTCCACAATACTCAAATTGTTTCTTTCTGGCTGCTTGCAGTATTTTCTCCTTGATCTGGGAGCTCTGGAATTTGGTGACAATATTCCTGGGGATCTATTTGAGGAGGCCATCGATGGATTCTTTCAATTTCTGTTTTGCCCTGTGGCTCTAGAATATCAGGGCAGTTCTCCTTGATAATTTCTTGAAAGATGATATCTAGGCTCTTTTTTTGATCATGGCTTTCAGGTAGTCCAATAATTTTTAAATTATCTCTCCTGGATCTATTTTCCAGGTCAGTGGTTTTTCCAGTGAGCTATTTCACATTATCTTCCATTTTTTCATTCCTTTGGTTCTGTTTTATAATATCTTGATTTCTCATAAAATCACTAGCTTCCACTTGCTCCAATCTAATTTTTAAAGTAGTATTTTCTTCAGTGGTCTTTTGGACCTCCTTCTCCATTTGGCTAATTCTGCCTTTCAAGGCATTCTTCTCCTCATTGGCTTTTTGGAGCTCTTTTGCCATTTGAGTTAGTCTGTTTTTTAAGGTGTTGTTTTTTTCAGTGTATTTTTCGGTATTTTGGGGAGTCTCCTTTAGCAAGTCATTGACTTGTTTTTCATGGTTTTCTCGCATCCTTCTCATTTCTCTTCCCAATTTTTCCTCTACTTCTCTAACTTGCTTTTCCAACTCCTTTTTGAGCTCTTCCATGGCCTGCGACCAGTTCATGTTTTTCTTGGAGGTTTCTGTTGTAGGCTCTTTGACTTTATTAATTTCTTCTGTCTGTATGTTTTGGTCTTCTTTGTCAGCAAAGAAAGAATGCAAAGTCTGAGACTGAATCTCGGTGCATTTTCGCTGCCTGGCCATATTCCCAGCCAACTAACTTGATCTTTGAGTTTTTCAGTGGGGTATGACTGCTTGTAGACTAGAGAGTTCTATGTTCCACATTTGGGGGGGATGTGCTGGCTCTGCCACACCAGCACTGCTCCTTCCCCAACCCCCAACCCGAACTGGGCTTAGATCTTCGGCAGGCTGTGCACTCCTGCTCTGATCCGCCACTTAATTCCTCCCACCAGGTGGGCCTGGGCCCGGAAGTAACAACAGCTGTAGCTGCCCCACCTCCCTTGCCCCCAGGGCTGGAAGCCAAACTCCTTCTACTCCCGCAGCTTTTCCCACTAACCTTCTCCGCAGTCTTTGGTGTTTGTGGGTTAAGGAGTCTGGTAACTGCCGCAGCTCACTGATTCAGGGCACTAGGGCCCCCTCTACCCGGCTTCTGGTCTGGATGGTCCACGCCGTTCAGGCTGGGTTCTGCTCCACTCCGTTCCCAGCTCCCAGCTCCCAGCTTCCAGCTCCGTGTGGGATAGACCTCACCCAGAGACCATCCAGGCTGTCCTGGGCTGGAGCCCTGCTTCCCTCTGCTGTTTTGTGGGTTCTGCCATTCTAGAATTGGTTCAGAGCCATTTTTTATAGGTTTTTGGAGGGACTCGGTACGGAGCTCAAACTAGTTCCTGCTTACCAGCTGCCATCTTGGCTCCTATGTGGGTTTATTTTATATTCTGCAACTAGTTTTTAGTTAAATCTCTAAGATTCATTAAGTATGCCAATTATATCATCTGCAAAGAGTGATAGTTTTGTTTCCTCATTGTCTATTCTGATTCCTTCCATTTCTTTTTCTTCTCTTATTGCTATAACTAGCATTTCTATTACACTATTGAATAATAGTGGTGATAATGTAGATCCTTGCTTCACCCCTGATCTTACTAGGAAGGCTTCTAGTTTATCCCCATTACAAATAATATTTGCTGTTTGTTTAAGATAAAAACTACTTATCATTTTAAGGAAAACTCCATTTATGCCTATGCTTTCTAGAGTAGCAGGAATGAGTGTTGTATTTTGTCAAATGCTTTTTCTGCATCTATAGAGATAATCATGATTTTTGTTGGTTTTGTTATTGATATGGTCAATTATGCTAATATTTTTCCTAATATTGAACTAGCTCCACATTCCTGGTATAAACCCACCTGCTGATAGTATGATCTTTGTGATATATTGCAATAATCTCTTTCCTAGTATTTTATTTAAAATTTTTGCATCAGTATTCATTAGGGAAATTGGTCTGTGGTTTTCTTTCTCTGCTTTTGCTCCTCCTGATTTATGTATCATCATATATTTATGACATAAAAGAAATTTAGTAGAACTCCTTCTTTGTCTATTTTTCCAAATAGTCTACATAATATTGGAATTAATATTTCTGATCCTGGGGATTTTTTCTTACGGAGCTCATTTATGGCTTCTTTTTCTAAAATAAGATGATTTAAGTATTCTACTTCCTCCTCTGTTGGTCTAGGTAATTTATTTTTTGTTAGTATTCATCCATTTCACCTAGATTGTCAGATTTAGTGGCATATAATTGGGCAAAATAGCTCCTAATAATTACTTTAATTTTATCTTCATTAGTGGTAGATTCACCCTTTTCATTTTTGATACTAGTAATTTATGTTTTTCCTTTCTTTTTCTACACAAATTAACTAATGGTTTGTCCATTTTATTGGCTGGGTTTTTTTTTTTTCATAAAACCAGCTCCCGTTTTAATTTATTAAATCAATAGTATTCTTGTTTTTAATTTTATTAACCTCTCCTTTGATTTTCAGGATATCCAAGTTGATGTTTAATTGGAGATTTTTAATTTGTTCTTTTGTCCAGTTTTTTTCAGTTGCATGCCTAGTTTCTTTTCTGACCAGAAATTCTGAGGGTCATCCAATCTCAGACTGACACTTTTGGAAATGCAAACTAAGCTCTCTTTTGCCTCAATTCTAACTTGGACTTTAACTACTGAATGGGTATTGCCTCAGAGAAACTGAGACCTGGGAAGACCTTAACTTTAAAAGGCCAAGGTCTCCCACTGTTTTCAGGGCCATCACTAGTCATCCCAACCTATGTCTTGCCACTGGACCCCCCAATGACTCTGGAGGATAGAATGAGGCTGATGATTTTGCACAGCTATGCCTCACTTAAATTCAATTCATTTGCAAATCAAGATATCACCCTTCTGATGTCATTGGTCCTCTTTGAAAAAAAAAGCTGAACAATAGTTGTATGCCCAATTCACTGCTCTGTTCTTTCTCTATTTTATTGATGTAAGCATTTGGAGATATAGGATTTCCTCTAAGTACTGTTTTGGCTGCATTCCATAAGTTTGGGTATGGTATCTCTTTGTTTTCATTCTCTTAAATGAAATTATTTATTGTTTCTACAATTTGTTCTTTGCTGAGAAAAGGGTATGCATCTTTCTATTCCCATTCAATTTTTCCCTGAAATCTATCACTTTTAACTTTTCTAAATTTCTATTCATCTCCTCAGCTTCTTTTTCTATTTAATTTTTGGTTAGATTTATCTAGTTCTGAGAGGAGAAAGTTGAGGTCCCCTACTAGGTATAGTTTGATTGTTTATTTCCTCTTGCAATTCATTTAATCTTTCCTTTAAGAATGTGGATGCTATACCGTTTGTTGCACATATGTTCACTATTGATAGTAGTTCATTGTCTATGTCACCTTTTAGCAAGATGTAATTTCCTATGCCCAAAGGGGCATTAAACTGTACATACCCTTTGATCCAGCAATACCACTACTAGGTTTGTATCCCAAAGAGATCTATTTTTCTGCCTCAGGATGCCAAATTACAGAGGGTTTATAAGTGATGAGAGAGGCGCCTAATTTAGAAAGCTTCTGCAAGGAATTTAGCCAGAAAGCTAATGAATGATGCCTAGTGGGGAGCAAAAGGTTTTTTTTTTCCTTTTTTTAAGGGTGGGGGGAAAATGGGCATGTTTGTAGGCAGTAGAGGAGGAGGACCTAGTAGATGGAGAAAGATTGAATTTTAGAGAAAAGCTGATGATGGTGGGGGTGATATGCTGGAGAAAAAAGGATAGGATGACATCAATGTTACAAGTAGGAGAGTTAGCCTTGGCAAGAAGAAGGGCAACATCTTCATCAGAGACAGGACTGAAGAAGGAAATAGTGGGGGAAAAGCTGTCTGAGTGATGTGACATGAGTAGGAAAGGAGAAAAGTCAGAGAACCTCTGAATAGGAAGAAGGCTCAGAGGCCATCTAGTTCAGTGTTATCAAACTTGAGGCTCTGAGAATGATCTCAGTTTTTTTTTTGGTGATCCATGAGATGAGTTTCTCAGTAAAGAAGGTGGAATGAAGGGTGCTGTGGGAAGCTTAAGGAGAAATGAAAAAGTTTGGAATGGCCTCAGGGATGAGCAGGATAATTAATAGATTAGGGTGATATTTGGTATTATGTATCATAAATCTGTAGTGGATCCAAAGAGGTTTTGTGATTTTTTTCCAACTCCATTCAATATCATATGAATAAGAACAAAGAAGGAAGATAATGGGAGTAATCCTGGGTTGGAGATTAGAAAACTATTCTTAGTGAAAAGATATGGAGGCAAGGCATTTGACAGTAAAAGATGGTATAGAATTTAACTGGTCCACCAATGGATTAGGAGAGAGAAGAAGAGATTACAGCTAATGCAGAAGTGATGACTGGGAAAAGGACAGAAAGGTAAAGTGATTAAAGGTCATAGTAAGGATGAAAAACAGTGTCTTGGGGCATAAAACAGAAGGCAAAAGAAAAGATGGAATAATAAATAATTATGATCAAATAAAATAATTTTGTGTTCATGAATGTGGGAATAGGATAGTTATGGGTGCCATCATAAGATTGAGGTATAACCACCCCTGTTTGTAGCTTAGGTAGAGTGAAGAAAGAGAAATTGAGTAGAAAGAGGAACTGGAAAGTTAGGCTAGTTGAGAGAGCACCAGTATGAATTTTGATGTCTCCTAGTATGAATGAGGGCAGGAGTTGGGATGGAGAAAGAATGTGAACAAGACACTGAACTCATTGAGGAAGGAAGAAAAATATTCTGTAAGTAGATAGATAACAGTCACCAGCATCTGGATTAGGTGATAAACATAAAATTTAATTTGATAAATTAACCTCAAAGTAGGAGATTGGTTTAGAGGGAGAGTCTAGAGGAGGAAAAGGGCAGCAAGACAACTCCCACCATGAGAGGTAGGAGTAAAACTGCAACCTGTACTGGAAATGGTGGCCAGGGATACAGTGGCATGAGGAGAAATGCAGGTCTCAGTGAGAGCAAGAAGATTCAAAGGGAGAGAAAGGGGGAAAGGGTTTAAGATGAAAAGATGCTGTGGAAGGGGTGGACAAATCTGGAGTGGGACATTGATGGATTGGAGTTGAAGGGGCAGGTGGTTGGGGACAGGGAAGAGGGTTTATACATTGGCATCTGGAGGTACAAAATCACTGGCATGAGGTAAGTATTAGAAGCAGGAGTATGCAAACCACTGAAGAATTAGTTCAGCCAGAGAACATGTAGAGACAATTGTATGTCACAAATTCATAGAAGCTCAGAGTTGGAAGGGACCTCAGTAGTCACTTAGTCCAGATGCTAGCCAAAACGTAAATTTCTAATAACAGCTTCAATAACTTGTCACCTAGTGATATCATAAGCAAATTGGGAGAGCAAGGAATAGTTTACCTGT
This sequence comes from Trichosurus vulpecula, assembly GCF_011100635.1. Classification (NCBI taxonomy): domain Eukaryota; kingdom Metazoa; phylum Chordata; class Mammalia; order Diprotodontia; family Phalangeridae; genus Trichosurus; species Trichosurus vulpecula. Next base: position 228,424,390 of record NC_050573.1, read on the forward strand.
CAGATCTATGGTGAACGGAAGAATTTATGACCGAATGAGAGATAGAGAGCATTACAAAATACAAAATGGAAAATTTTGATTTTATGAAACTAAAAGGCTTTTGCGCAAATAAAACCAAAGCAACGAGAAACTATTTTTATAGCAAGTGTCTCTGACAAAGGCCTCATTTCTTAAATATGTATAGAACTGAGTCAAATTTATAAGAATGAAAGTCATTCGCCCATTGATAAATGACTAAAGGATATGAACAGGTAGTTTTCAGATGAAGAAATCAGAGCTATCTATAGTCTTATGAAAAAATGCTCTAAATCACTATTGATTAAAGCAATGCAAATTAAAACAACTTTGAGGTACCACTTCACATCTATCAAATTAGCTAATAGGGCAGCAGGAAAGTGATATATGTTGGAGATGATATGGGAAAATTGGAACACTAATGCATTATTGGTGGGGTTGAGAATTGACAGTACCATTCTGAAAAGCTATTTGGAACTATGCCCAAAGGGGCATTAAACTGTACATACCCTTTGATCCAGCAATACCACTAATAGGTTTGTATCCCAAAGAGATCATAAAAAAAGTGGAAAAGACATACATGCCCAAAAGTATTTATAGCAACTCTCTTTGTGGTGGCAAAGTATTGGAGACTGAAGGGATGGCCATCAATTGGGAAGGGCTGAACAACTTATGGTATATGAATGGAATGGAATGCTATTGTACTAAAAGAAACAATGAGCAGGCAGATTTCAGAAAAACCTGGAAAGACTTATATGAATTGACACTAAGTGAAGTTAGCAGAACCAGAAGAACATTGTACACAGTAACAGTAACATTGTGTGATGATCAACTATGATTGATTTAGCTCTTCTCATCAGTACAGTGATCCAAGACAATTCCAGAAGACTCCTGAGGGAAAATACTATCCACCTTCAGGGAAAGAATTGGAGACTGAATGCAGATGGAAGAATACCATTTTCACTTTTGGGGTTTTTAAATGGTTTTTCCTTTAGTTCTATTTCTTCTTTTACAACACAACTAATGTGGAAATACGTTTTACATGATTGCACGTGTATAACCTGTATCAGATTGCTTGCTCTCTTGGGGAGGGAGGAGAAGAAGGAGGGAAGGAGAAAAATTTGGAACTCAAAATCTTCCCAAATGAACGTGGAAAATTGTTTTTACATGTAATTGGAAAAAATAAAATACTACTAAATTTTTTTAAAAAGAAAAAAAAAAAACTTGTCACCCAGCCCTCACCGGAAGAATGGAATTTACCACCTCCCAAGTTAGCATATTCCACTCTCGGGCAGCCCCAATCGTTAACAAACATTTCCTGATTATGAACTGAAATCTGTCTCTCCACAGCTTCCATCAGTTCATCTGAGGTCGGCCTTCTGGTTTCAGGCAGATGCAGTCTAATCCCTCTTCTAGTTCATGTCTGGCTGCTACATTTCAGTAGGGACATTTATAAGCTATTAAGTGTGAAGAGGCAGGCAGCTAGGATGGTGCAGACTGCTTAGTTCAAGCCATATAAGGAAAATGGATAATATGGGGATATGTAGCACAGAAAAGAGAAGACTTAAGACGGAAATGAGAGCTTTCTTCAAGCATTTCAAATACTGCCACATGGAAGAGGGACTAAGCTTATACTGTTGGGCCCTAAAAAGCCTCTAGCCATGGGTAGAAGTCACTTCAAGGCAGATTTGGCTGTAAAATAAAGAAGAAACTTCTTAATAATTAAAGTTACCTAATGGTGGAATGGGCAGCCTTGAAAGGCAGTGAGTTCCCTTTCATTTATGGTCTTCAAGTAAAGACTGGGTGATGACTCATCGGGTATATTGTAAAAGGATATGATCCAAGTAGAGGTGAAACTTCATCACAGGAATCAAACATAAGGCCCACAACATTCAAAAGGGCATCTTGCACCAGATTAAAATGTAATTAGGAAATATTTAACTAAATGTTTAAATACAATGAAACATAGATAATATTAACATATGGTTTTCTAAGTCAACACACACCGTTCAGGGATCCTTATGTTTGGTTTGTCGTTGTTGCATTGTTTCAGTCGCATCCAACTCTTTGTGACTCTATTTGTCGTTTTCTTAGCAAAGATACTGAAAAGATTTGCCATTTCCTTCTCCAACTCATTTTACAGATGATGAAATTGAGGCAAACAAGGTTAAGTGACTAGCCCAGGATCACACGGCTAGTAAGTGTCCGAGGTCAGATTTGAACTCAGGAAGATGAGTTTTCCTGATTCCAAGCCCAATGCTCTATCCACAGAGCCACCTAGCTGTTCTTATCTATGGTCTAGTGGCCCCTATTTCTATTTGAGTTTGACATCACTATACTAAATGGCCTCACAGGTCTCTTCCAATTCAGAGGTTCCACGACTGATTAATTTTGGCACCATAGGATAGCTTTTCAAAAACTTAAAGGCATCTCTTATCCAGAAACTAGCACGGTACCAGGCACACTTGTTGATTGATATCTGCCCCAGTCCAAGTTTTCTCTTCTCTAGGACAAAACATTTTATTCTTCCAACTGTTCCTCACATGGTCTATTCTCCAGTCCTCTCACTATCCTGGTACCCTTCTTCTTTATTCTGTCCTAATTCTCATGTCTGTCCCAAAATGGGATATACACAGGAAGGAAGACAATTTTCCAGATATAGCCCGGCAACATCTTCATTTTATATCTAACCTATGTTAAACAAAACACAGATTATATCTTCATATGATGTCTGACCGAGGGAGACAGTCCTCACCAAGCCTGGCTTTTATTCAGGACTCCATGTTTCTTTGATGCAGCTCAAGATTCCATTAACTTTTTTTTACTACCGTGTCATCCTGAAACAGTGAATCGAAAGGGATTCCATCTTTCTGGCACATTTACCCAAGCCATAGTGGAGAATCTATATAGCAGAAAGAGCAACAGCCTAACTCAGGACACTTCTGTTCTAGTCTGCCCTCTGCCCTTACAGTGTGGCCTGAGGTGAGTCCCTTTCCCTCCTTGGCTTTCAGTTTCTCTGTATTAAAAATGAGGAATTGGTCTACATTATCTCTAAAGCCCCTTCTGGAGATAATGTTCTGGGAATCAGTGAACCTCCAGTAAACTCCTACTCAGAAGGTAGCATGCATGATATAATGGATAGATTGATGAACTCAGAATCAGAAAGTCCTGGTTGAAGCATTACCTCAGACACTTGGGCAAGACCCTTAGCCACTCTGGGCCTCAGTGTCCTCACCTATCAAATAAGGGGACTGAACTCATCGTTCTATATGGTCCCTTCCAGCTCTAAGTCAACAACTAAATTCAACGACCCATTGTACCATGGAGGAAATCCTGAGCTCTTGAAGGTCATCCCAGAACAGAGTAAGCAAGTTGAAAAAACTATCTGCCTGGTCACTGACCATACACTGTCTAAGTGACAGCCTGGCCTAGCTAAGGCCAGAGAGGCTAATGACCAGTATGGTTGACTACAAGATGATATTTTACTGTAGCCACAGAAACTCAAGGCTTGCACCCAAGGGTTGCAGGCTGGACCACTGCATCCTCAGGGGGACAATCCAAGTGTAGATGAAAGTGTATGAATGAGTGGAAGGTTACAATAAGTGAGCAAACTTTACATCAGTTCTATTTTCTAAACCAAGCCTGGGGAGTAAGTGGAAAAATTAATTCAAACAAATAAAATTTTGTGCAAAAGGAAACCAACCAAATGGCACCTGTTTCCCTTGAATCTCATCCAAACTTCCTAGGCAGCTATGCCCCTCTCCTGAGTAGGTTATTTTAGAGATATCGCTGTTGCCTGCTTACTCAGTTCTGTGTGACAGCTGCTTCAAAACCTGCTAGAAATCCAGGTCCCTGTAGCAAATCCTCTGGGTCTCTGGAGAGAAGACAATCCAAGCCTTTCAACACAGGATACTCAAACTAATCTCTAGCGCTAATCCACTTAGAGCATTTCTTTTAACTACCATTTGAAGTGACTCCAAGGGCCTGGCTAAGACAGATAAGCCATTTCCACTTGGTCAGGACTCAGTTCCAATTGAGTATCAGAGTTAACCTTTTGGAGACTTGTCCGGCTCTATTACTGGTTGCCGTATGATTTGCCTAACCCAAGAAGCTCCTTTCTCCATGAAGAATAAGGTTTTTTTGGCTGCCCTCTCCTAATTTGGGTCCAAGGTGGCTGAACACCAATCATCTCCACTACAGGAGACATCATGGAGACCCAGTGAGGAAAAGAAGAAAACATTATTCTAAGCCACAGTGGTCATTTATCCACTGAGAAGGGAGGCCAAAAAACCCTCCAGCTGACTGGGATCCCATTGTCATAAAAAAGAATGATCACACTCTAAAAGCAAACATACAACTTTGATGCCTATAAGCTGCTGGCAGATGTTCATTCACATGTAAAAGGAAAATAGTTCTTCCCACCCTAGGCCTTCCTGGAGAAATCCCACCTCCTCAGCACCTACTGGGAACTCAGGTTGTAAGCTGCCAAAGAAAGCTCTGTCTCCCAGCCTCCTTCCCTCTCCAACCTCTCCCAAAAAGAAAAAAAAGGAAAATAAATCTTGGGGGCCTTTACTGCCCAAGACATAATAGAACTGATCCAAGTAAGAGACATCAACAAACGAGGTGAAGAGAAGAAATTTTATGTTATTTCTCTTTTTGTCCCAGCTGATTTGAGATTGGATTTTATTTTCATTTTATGCACATGAATAGCTTTAAAAATCTAAAACTGACATTTCAGTCTCCTTATGTCCATATAGTTCCTTGCATAATTCCTCCTCACACAAATATGCTAGGACTGGAAACAAGATAGATTCAGTTGTTGCAGTTATTGGTATCGCAGAGGATAGCTAATCCAATACACCAAGGAAACCCCTTTATTCAGTATCCCCAATACCCATTTAGCCAACTAGTTTGCTAAAGGGGCCAAATCCCTCCACTGCCTGTTTTTTGGAAGGCCAGTGAGCCAAGAATGGTTTTTACATTTTTAAATACAATAAAACTTTGTTTTAAAATCATCTAACCGAGTGATATCAAACATGTGTCCCATAGGTCACATGTGGCTCACAACACTTCCTAGTACAGCCCGAACCAGATTAAAATGTAGTTCCTATCTGATTTTAATGCATTGATGTGTTAAAAAGAAATGTATCAATGTGTGGTTTTCCAAGTCAATATGTGGCCCTCAAGGATCTTTATGTATAGTTTAGTGGCTTCCATTTATAAGTTCGACACCACTGAACTAGCGCGTATCTATCTGGTCCACAAAGTTGCAAGATTGACCTTGCTAAAAGCCTTGTGGAAAAGTATATAAAATATGGATATGGCTTTCCCATAATCTATCAATCCACAAACATTATTAAGCACTTACTATGGGCCAAGCCACGGCCTTGACTCTAGAGATACAAATTCAAAGAATGAAACAACCCTTACTCTGAAGAAGCTTCCATTCTAACCCAAAGGACAATAGAATGATACAGTCCCCACCTCCACTACCACCTCACAAAAAAATAAAATGCAATCTTACTATATCATACCTTTGTATCAGCCTTTTGATCTGTCTTCTGAATTCTATTCCCCAGTCTCTTCTGTCCAGGTGGTCTGGGCACATTCCCACAGCAGTATCACTTGATCTTCTCTCTGTGATGATCTTCAACCAAGTGTTCCCCAAAAAGCATCCCTCCTTGGGTTTCTTCATGTCAATATGCTTTCTCAATATTCAATGCTATTTCTAAACTACACCCATTTTAACCATTATGTTCCCTTTAACAAGGTATACCTTTGAGAGTCATCTTTCAATCATGAGTCACATTCCCCTAAGATTCGCTGACAACTTTGAGGTCAAACTTGCCACTTTGGGTTCATATTTGTAGTTCATCTTATTTCTTACCTGTACTCTATACAGCTAGGTCCTATTTAGTGCGAATAATGAATCCCACAAAGTGCTTGCATTATTTGAATTCACACTATTTGAAGTTATAATTATATGTAAAGCATGGTAATTGGTTCAAGCCCATTGGAAATATGCATTGAAAATTTTAAACAGTAGACATTTTAAGTCATAGATGTTATTGAGGTCTCTCAGATTCTGTCTCCTTTAAATTACTGTGTATTTCTAATGCTTTTTCCCCATATATTCTAACTCCTACTCTGTAACAGGGCTTCTTAACTTGGAGTCCAAAGATCCCTTAGGATACTATGAAGATAGATTTCAGGGTATTCATGAATTTATATCAGAAAAAAAGTATATCTTTATTTGTATTAGCCTATAATTGAGATTTAGCATTTCCTTCAATTGTGAATTTAAAAAACAAACATGATTCCAAGAAGGGGTCCATAGGTGTCATCACAAAGGGTCCATGACACAAAAAAAGGTTAAGAATCCCTGCTCAATAGTATCTAGTCTGATCAAGCAGGATATAGAGATCTGTGTGAGCAGTTTTGAAAACATTCTAGTATCGGCAAATCACTCCAGTATCAGCAAATCACTGTGGTATCTTTGCCAAGAAAACCCCAAATGTGGTGCTGAAGAGTCAAACATGACTGAAATGACCAAACAATAACAACAAAACACAGGCAGTTTTCTTCCTTCTTTCTTTTTATTTCTCATCAGATTTGTTTGACTCCACCTCTATCTTTCTAGCTTTTCTTTGCTATACTCCATCCCTGATTAAGAGTCTCTCATTCCTGTATTTTAAGTAAAAATCCAAATCTTTTTCTCAGACGTCTTTAAAGTCATCTATTCACTTTCAAATCTCCCTTTCTCTACCAAAAGCCCTTTAATCAGCAACAGTGATGAAACCACCAGTTCCTCTAAGGCTCCTTGCCCAGCACGGCATAAAATCTAGCAACAATTTCAAGGTTCTTTCTAGCCCTATCATTTGTCACCATGTAAATCAGCAGAAGTGAGTAATGATCATTTACATTTGACTAGTCTCAAGAGGCTCTCTGTCATATCCCATACATGCCCTGGGTGAAAAAAAAAAAGATATCTCTTACTGAAGTCAAGGCAAAATTGCCCCCTTTGTCAGGGAATCCTAAGACATCTCCTCTTCTGATCATTACTGGATGAGGTTTCTTATAGAATAGATCTAAAAGAGACCTCAGGGGACATATAATCCAAGCCTCTCATTTTAGAGATGAGGAAACAGACCCAGGAGGATTATTAAGTAAGCCTGAGAACATACAGGTTGTAAACCTGAGAGAGAGGATTTGAATCCATGTTCTCTGATTTGGGGCAGTGATCTCTCTACTCTTCCATGCTGTCTGCCTGTGATATCACCTATGGATCATTTTCATTTTTTGAAGCTGCCAAATTTCTCCTTGCTCTCCATACTCCCCCAAAGAGAGTCCCTCTCCTTGGTCATCATCCCTTTTATGCAGCTTTTCTGTCAAATTCTCTTAGTACACAGCTCCTCTTTTATGTTATTCACCCTAGTTTCTTTCCTTTGCAAAGCTTGGGTTTATCTTTGCATCAAGCTAAAGTACTACTGCCTTTACACTGATATGGGACTAATGGAAAGAAAATTGACTATATGGACCATAAATATGGATATACAAGTGCTCTACTTTAAGCAATTCAACAGATGAGATTATTTGCTTTACAAAAAATTCATCATACCTTAATGTTCCAGTTTGAAACATTGATTTCATAGGGATGAGTGGTCCTTCCAAGAGTACAGATTGCAACCTACCTTTTCACAGTGTCTGTGTCCTCCCATAACCCTTTTTAAAGGAACTATCTAACGTACTGGAGGCCTTCAACTAGATTTTTAGAACTTCTAGGGATATTGCTGTTGTTCAGTCATTCAGGTGTGTCTGATTCTTCATGACCTCATGGACCATAGCACACCGATACTGTCCATGGGGTTTTCTTGGCAAAGATACTGGAGTGATTTGCCATTTCTTTCTCCAATGGATGAAGGCAAACAGAACAGCTAATAGTATTTAAGGCTAGACTTGAACTCAGGTCTTCCAGACTCAGGCCCGGTGCTCTATCCACCAAGCCACCTAATTGCCTCCTTGAGGGATACCAGCTCATATTAATCTTATCACTAGAAGCTACCTTGGCACAGTTTATAAGTTCTGCGAGGAGAGGATATCTTATCTTCCTCTGTCATCTCCTACACAACCTAGTTTAGCGCCTTGTGATCAAACATTCAATGATTAACGATTTGATGTGCTAAAATTCAATATACATTCCAGTTTTTAGAACTAAAACCTTGTTTAAAAAGTACCAATGTGTGGTTTGGTGCAATATTATAAGAATCATGCTACAGACATTATACTTCAACATTTATTCTTAGGGTGGTATGGTGCGGGTGGGGGGAGGATAAAAGAATGGGTATGTATTTAATCTACTGAGGTAAGTCTGACAGGTAGACCCATGCAAATAACATCAACACAAAACACCAGTATGATGGTCTCCCATGGCTTTTTTTGCATAGAAGCTGTTCATATAAAGCCTGTTTGTAGTTTCCCACCAGCGTATGTTGAAAGTACTCAGATGTAAGCAAATGTGCTTGGCCTCCTAATCTCACAGTAGTAGATTAAAGGAATGATTTCTTTTGAAGTGAGTGGGTAATAGCTTCATTCTGCCTCCTGGTTTACCTGGAGGAGGCACTGGAATGTGGAAGAGGAAACAAGGCAAGCCATTGAACAAATTAGCCACAATGAACACAGTGTGCTTCTGGAAAGAAAAGATAGGCTGGACTGTGGCTTGAGCAAGAGAGGACAGTGCCCCCTGGTATCATCCCATGTCAGGAGAAAGTGAGGAAGGCCTCCATCTCCTGGGCAAGGGTTGCACGAGATGAGCAGGCATGGATGGGTTATAATCTGCATTGTTAGAGGCAGGGTCCAAATCAATGAGATCACAAAGCAATGAATAAAATAAGAGCATCAAAATGTTGCCCCCTAGTGGAGGCCAGTGGTTGTAGCTCAGTTGGAATCCAACGGGCCTCCAAAATGTTTCACACACCCCCCACCCCCACCAACACACCCCTTGAACTAGTCTGAATGTGACTACTGACACCAGCTTTTCCAAGGCCTAAAGGCATCTCAGAATTCCTGGGCAAATGCATCTGAAACATCTCCTACCTCTACATTCAGGTGAAAAGCCAATTGGCTACATCAGAGATCTCTAAATTACTGCTTTCAATATGTACAACAATAGTGACAAACTCGGGGTAGCTAGGTGGCACAGGGGATAGGGCACTGGGCCTGAAGTGAAGAGGACTTGACTTCAAATCTGGACTTAGACACTTACTACCTGTATGACCCTGGGCAAATCCCTTAACCCTGTTTGCCTGAGTTTCCTCATTTGTAAAATGAACTGGAGAAGGAAATGACAAACCACTCCAGTGTCCTTGCCAAAGAAAACCCCAAATGTGGTCATGAGGAGTTGGACATGACTGAACAACAACAGCAGTGACAAACTCAAATAGAAAAGATCCCTGCTGCCCATACATTGACTTAGAAAACCACAAATTAGCATTGTCTATGTTGTATTGTATTTTTTTAAAATTTCGTTAAACATTTCCCAATTACATTTTAATCTGTTTCCAGTCATAGTCCCAAGTTTTCAGGCCTCAAATTTGTTACCTCCAACATACAGTATATCTTTCTCATAAGTACTTTCTAATGACCCTGGACCTACACAGCTCTGATACCTCTCTTGGACCTACACTAATACTACCTTATTGGCACCTCCAAGAGAATGACTAGGATTCCCTCTGACCTCCCTGTTGTCAGACCTGAGATGATGTTCCCAAGAGACACAAAAAGACTTGAAGTGGAGATGTGGAGGGGCAGGAAATCATAAAGACCCTAGCTATATCCCAAGCTACCTAGCCTTCAGAAAGAAGCAATGAGAAGGAAATGACCATAAAGGACAGAGCCAGTCATAAATAACAATTAGGGATTCTGTTCCTAAAGGGAATGACAGACTAGAGAGACAACCAAGTGACTCATGTTGGGGAAGAAAAGCCAGAGAAGGAGAAGCATCAATTAGAAAATTCATATTCAGAAAGAGAACTAGTTGGTGTAGTAGATAGAGCCATGGCTCTGGAGTCAGGAGAAGCTAAGTTCAAATCCAGCCTTAGACACTTACTAGCTGTATTACCCTGGACAAGTCACTTAACCCCAATTGCCTCCAAAAGAAAAGAAAGTTTATACTCAGGTGTTAGTGACTTGTTGGAGAACAAATTTTGGGGTTTGTTGTTTGACACTAGATCTCCTTATCTTGCCTAGAAATATAGTGGCCACTCATGGGGCAATCCCAAATACTGGTTGGCACAGAAGCTTTGTTCCATTTCTGACCTGGGCCAATTCACCCCTCCTTAGGCAGGCTGGTGGCCCCCAAAGCCTCATTATACTGGGGTCACCCTTAGTGTGGACATCCAATCAGCTTAGCCCTACTGCAGTTCATAAGTGCCCAGTTCAAGAGATCCACTGGTCTTTGCCTCCCCTGTAGCAGGAATTTCTGGGATGGGCCACCACACCCAGGGAGAGCAGGTTTTGATACATAAGGAAGAAGAGTAGGCTGCAGATTGTGAGAAGAAAAAAGGACCCAGCTTGGGGAGACCAAGAAAGGACCAACCATAGTCATTGCCGCAGACTTCACAATTTTACCCAGGGCTGCTCTTGCTCATTGTTCCTATGGGTAAGCTTTGGGCCAAGGTCAGCTCTCATAGTCTTGCATTTGATTTTTTTTGATTTTTTTTCTTTAGCAAAAACTAATTCCAACTTCCTGTAAAAGACATAATAATTTCTCCAAGTGGAATACCACAGCTTTACCAGCTTGACAATTTGATTATGTAAGGCTTGGGGTTCCTGGTACTCAGTGGCCCACCTGGTGGTGAGTTGTTCTAACCCACAGACCCCTAGGAAGTACCATACAGGACTCCCTTCCATCCCTAGACCCCACTGCTGTAAACCTGAGCAGATCTTGCTCTTACCGGGGCAACTTTATATTCCTTTAAACTCCCCCACCCACTTAAAACAGCTCAGTTCCAAGGTTCTCTCCAGGCTCAGTATCAGGGCCAGTTAAGGAATTCCCAGGGTGACTGAAAGGAGAACTAAAGCCATTGTTCAATTTACAATATTCAAATAAAGTAAAAAATGGTTCCTTGTTCTCCCCTCTGTCAAGGCAAAACTGAAAAGATTTATCAATTTTGTAGCTCTGTATTCTAAGGGAATTGGCATCCCCTCTCGGTGGACTCTTTATAACTGATTCTCATGGTTTGTTTAGAAAACAGCTAATTGGTGTGTTGTTCAGCAGCGAACACCAAGTTCAGCACAGCTCTGGCTGGCTGCCTTCTCCCTTTCCCACCCACCCCCACCATCTTGTGAGCCCAAGAAATAACCATGAGCTTGCAGAAGCTGCCTTTCTCCAGGCCCCTGGCTATCCATGGGAAGAATGCTAGTTTGCTGTTTTCATGGCAAGAATGTTTTGCTCCCATGAATCAGGAACTGTAATACATAAATGTGACCTTGCCAAGTAAGAAAATAGCCTTTTCCCATCACAGCAAACAATGGACCAAAAACACTAGACTAGACCTATAAAATCTGTCATTTATGTAGGCTCTAAGGTTTGCAAAGCAGTCTCCTCAAAACAACTGTGTGAATAGGGAGTGCAAGTATTAACAGCCCCATTTGACAGAGAGGAGGTTCTCTGTGATGTTTGGAGAGGGATTTGACCATCACCACATAGGTAAAACGTCTCAGGATTTGAACCCAAATCTCTTAATTCCAAGACCACCAAGCTGCCTTTCAAAAAAGGCTTGGGTTAGGATCATCTAATAAGCAAACACAGAAGCAACGTGGTATGGTAGAAAAAGCACCAGAACTGGAGTCAGGGGACTGGGTTCAAATCTCACTTCTGTTACCTGTGTCACTTTGGCCAAGCCAACTAACCCCCCAAATCTCAGGGTCCTCACCGATAAGAGGAGAGAGCAGGACTTGATAGTTTCTAAAGTCTCTTCCATCTCTGAATCTGTGATCCTACAGAGCCAGGTCTGATTTGACCTCTCTGTCCTGCATCTAAATGTCTTCTCAATCTTCTTCACCCTTTCCATAGACAATGGCATTCCACCACCCACATTACCAATATCACTATATATTTTCTATAGACACAAGTCATTTTCCTCTCTGGGGCCCCCTAAACAACCCTGAATAAATTAGCCACATGCTAATATAGTCTTCCCTTCTCCAGGACTTCTTATCATCACTGTAATAATTTATACATTAAAATGTACTTCTTAACAAACCCCTAGGTACTTGCAGCTATTGACATTTGTAGATAAATAGCAGATTTCTATGCCTGTGATTTGAGATCTGGTACACATAAAAATTCATTGAGAATAGACTACCCTTGCAAAGAACATGGGAAGCTTTGAATTATTTCTTTAAAAAACAAAACAGAAAATTCTGACCTCAGAACAAGGCATAAATCAGGGGATGCAGCAGAATGTAATTTAATTAGATACTATTAAGGGGAAAAAACAAATCTGGAATTTATCATCAGAGCTTCAGTTGCATTGTTTTTTAGATGAAAAGAAGTTGATTATCTAGAAAGAAATTCAGTGAAATTGCTGTGTGACCTCAGCCAAGGAACTTACAGATTCACAAAATGTGAGAGTTAGAAGGGGCCTAAGCAGCCATCTAATCTGGGGTTGGGGGAGGGTTTGGGTGGAGGGGTAGGCAAGAATTTCTGGAGAAAACTTCTAAGCACCCAGTAAAACATTCTTGAAATGAAGGTTCTTCAGAGTTCACCATCTCAGACCAAAGAAGATTTGATACCAAGGGAATTCTAAGTGAAAAGATGTGAAATCTAAAGATATTTAGGACACTGTCATTTTACTCTGCCATGTGATCAGAGGCATTTTGGAATAATAGAGTTCTGGGTTTCGCAATTGGAGTCAGAAACACAGCAAACTATTGCTGTTCAGTCATTTTTAGGCATGTCCTACTCTTTGTGACCCCATTCGAGGTTTTCTTGGCAAAGATACTGGATTGGTTTACCATTTCCTTCTCCAGCTTATTTTCCAGATGAGGAAACCGAGACAAATAGGGTTAAATGACTTGCCCAAAATCACAACATACCTAGTAAGTAAGACCAGATTTGAACTCAAGAAGATGAGTCTTCCTGACCCCAGGCTAGGAGCTCTATTCACTGCACCACCTAGCTATCCCAACAACAACATGGTCATTTTGGAATAATGGACAGTGCTGGGCTTGGGAGTCAGGAAGACCTTCATTCAAATCCCAACTCTGACATTTAATAGTTTTGTCATCCTGAGTAAGTCACTTCCCTGTGTGCCTCAGAAAACCCCAGGATTCCTCCTCAGAATCGTAGAAGGGTTTTGTTAACTGTTGGTGCTCTCCAATAATAGCAGAAAGAAATCACAGATCTGTCCTATACTCATATGATCAGCCCAGGTTTCTTAAACAGGAAGTTCCATGTGAAAAGGGTTTGTGTCTTAGTCTTTGGATTTTCCCCAGTACCCAACCAGTGATTTGCATTCAGTAGATGCTCAACGAATATATGTGGGATGAATAAACGATTGAAAGGAGAATTAATAGAATGTAGAACGGCTTTAGAAACCTGGTAAAAATGTGTTTGGAGTGGGAAAGGAAGCACATGATGGTAAAGATATGGGGATTTGCCATGCTGCAACCACAGAGTACTTAAAGAAATTAGATGCCTTTGAGATAAAACCAGAACAAGGCAATGGCCGGGTCACATGAGATGCTGCGACCACATGAAAATCCCACGGGACTGCAGATGCTGATTCAGACTAGTTCTCCCACTAACATCCCTAACATGTCCAAAAACAAGGGAGAGAAAGGAAACAGACCTAATCCTCTATAGGAGCACGGACTAGTTCAAACGCCTTTCCATCTCTCTTGAGGAGGGCCAAGCATATCAGGAGTGGGGGTAGAAATATCAGGTGACACTTATTTTGGATCCATTCTTCAATCGCCCTTGATGCCCTACAGGGATCTACAAAGCTTGACAAAAAAGGAGATTTGATAAGAATTTTCTTCGGATGTGAGTAGGAAGGCTGGGCAGGACATCAAGGGAAAAAAAAGTGTCAGTGCATGTCAAACAGTGGAGGATGCAGAGTTTTCGTGGGCCACCGGTTGCAGAGAAAGGTCACTGATTCCCAAAGCACCTCAAGCCTGCACTACAAACAGGAGCCCATACTGACTCAGGTAGGCAACAGCTGGATGGAGGACTGGATGTGGCAGCATCATTGTCATCTTTTAAAAATGGTTAAAGGTCTTGTTTTAAAATCACAAATAAGAGAGGACTAACATGGTTTCTCACTTGCAGTCGAGCTCCAGTCTTTAGCAGGGAATAAATAGTTTTGGAGGGCAAGAATTATCCAATGAAAAATTCTTATTGCAAAGTCTACAGAAGGAGGTTTCAATAATAAAGACAAACCAGAAATGGGCTTTGTGGGCTCAGGGTTTGAAAAAGTGTTGGCTGGGGCACCTCTAGCAGCCCCAGTGAGTAAGTCCATCTTACAAGTTGTACGTGGGCTCTTGAGTAGCATAAGCCATGGATCTAATCCAAAGTACACAACTGTGAACACCCTTAAACATAGCAGCATGATACAGTGGCTGGAGTTCCAGGCCTAGAGTTAGGAAGACCTGAGTTCAAATCTGGCCTCAGACACTTATTAGTCATGCGACCCTAGAGAAGTCACTTAATTTCTGTCTGCCTCAGTTTCACCAACTATTAAATGAGGATAATAATAGCACCTACCTCCTACAGTTGTGAGGATTGAAGGAGATACTTGTAAAGCCCTTAGTACAGTACTTGACATATGGCAGGCACTTAATAAATGCTTGTTTTCATACTTGCTTCAGTGAGACACAAGGGGAAGAGACCCAAGACCAGATACCTTCGGGACAGTTACACCACCTAAGACTCTCAGTTTCTCTCTGCCACAACTGTAATGTTCTTTCATTGCCTTCATCAAAGTCTCTGTCACCACCAGCCAATTCATTCTATGCTATACCTCAAATGCAGATAGCTGGTCTCTGCATATGCCAAACCACTTTTCTACCAGCCCCCTTACTGCTATCTGGCATCCCTAAATATCCTGTTGGAAAAACTGGTGTAATAAACCCCTCCCAGAGTTAACTGAGGCTACAGTGAGAAGTATGGCAGAGGAAGCCCTCTTTCATGCTACCCAAAGCAGGAGCTTTTCTTGTTTTTCAAACTCCCAGTCCTGTAGCAACCCTGACTAACACAGTGGTAGAAAAATCTAAGGCTGAATAGGCTTACACAGAGATTTCAGGTAATTGTTGCATGGAGAATAGCTACATTGAAGAGAGAAAGAGAGAGAGAGAGAGAGAGAGAGAGAGAGAGAGAGAGAGAGAGAGAGAGGGAGAGAGAGAGAGTATTCAGACAATTCAGATAGTATCACTTCTTTCTCTAGAGGCAGATAACATGGAATTGTCTTGGATCATTGTATTTCTGAGAATAGCTAAGTAATTCACAGTTGATCATCCCCACAATATTACTGTTGCTAGGTACAATGTTCTCCTAGTTCTGTTCACTTCAGTTTGCATCAGTTCATGTAAGTCTTCCCAGGTTTTTCTGAAATCATCCTGCTTGTCATTTCTTATAGCACAATAATATTCCATCACAATAATATACCACAACTTGTTCAGCCATTCCCCAATGATGGGCATCCCTTCAATTTCCAATTCTTTGCTACTACAAAAAGAGCTGCTATAAATATTTTTATGAAAGTAGGCCCTTTCTCCCCACCCTTCTTTTAAAATCTCTTTGGGATATGTCTTTCTTGTACAACACCTTTCCATCCCAACACTTTCATATGCATTCCATAAAATATGACAACATCCTTTCTCACTAATCTTATATAAAAGAACAACCCAAAACTTAAGGATGAGAGACAGAGGTGACAGCTGAACCCCAGGCCAATCGGCTTGAGGTTTTCTTCCCCTTCTAGAAGACTCCAAATGGATTAAGGTCATGCTCAGTTTCTCTTCCTTCGACTGTCATTGATCTTTGCCTAGCCTCTCTTAACTAGAATCTTTCCACCTAGGGATAATTGAAAATCTTTCTTTCCCCTTGGATTGGCCAAGACAAAAGTTTTCCAAACAAAACTTTAAAATGGAAACTGGTAAACAGAAACCAGAACTGATAGCACACAGAAAGCTTACACTAAGTTCCATGATGTTGAACATCCAAATATTCTAAAAGTAGTTATATTTTTTGTAGAAGAGTAGAAATAGTTTTCCTTGACTACATGAACTGACAAATAGCTGACAGGCTTCCAAAGAGGGCACTATCTCCCATTCTTCCTACCTTAACTGTACCTACCAGCCCACCCATAAGGCTGATTTTATCCTTCAGTAAAGCTCTTCTTTGTCTCTTACTCTAATTAGAATAAGACATCATGGTACAGTGGAACAAATATTGGACTTGCAATCAGAAAGACCTGAGTTAAAATTATACTTTTGACATTTATTAACTGTGTGGTCTTGGACAAATCACTTAACCTCTCAGCCTCAATTTCCTCACCTATAAAATGGATTTAATAACACCTACTTCACAGAGCTGTTGTGAAGATCAAACAAGTTCATACATGTAAAGCTCTTTATAAATCTCTCTCCCTCCCTCTCCCTCTCTTTCATATATATATATATATATATATATATATATACATATATTTGTGCTACTATGTATTTCTTATGTATATATTACTGTACATGCATATATACATACGTGTGTGAACATACACACATATTACCAAGCAGCAGCAGTATCATTGTTATTTCATCTTGTTCTCACCATAAAACCAGCCATGGTTATCCCTGAGATATGCCAAGGACAGCATCTCCTATTAGCTCCATTAAATTAGCCCTCTTTTCCACTTTCAATGGTTAACCTACTGGCGCTCTTCTCCCATACACACCTGAGTGATATATTGGGTCTCTGAAAAACTGACAAGAGCTGGATCCAATTAACATTCCACACCTTTCTGGCAAATCCATGCATTTCCCAACTGTTCTCTGTTGATGAGTCATAGCTCAAGTGCCCTCAGTGGGAAGTAATAATACAGAAAATATTCACTGATGTTAAGGAAGACTTCCTTTCATCATACCCTTCAAAGCTTTTGTTGTGCAGGGATTTGAGAACCACATATATCATAGATGAAACTTCAGCTAAAATAATGACTCTACTTGTGAATTTTAAAGAACTCAAAAAGATATCAGATGGTTGAAAGAAATTCAGCGGCACTCTGTCAGAATAATAAAGTTTTAAGAAGCAGTATGGTGTAGTGGGAACAACATTGGTTTAGAAGCAGATGATCTGGGTTTCAAGGCTTGGGTCTGCCACTTACTAGCTAGGTGGCACAGCAGAGATGGAGTGTTGGATTGGAGACCTGAGCTGAAATCTGGCCTCAGACATTTATTAGCTGGGTGACTCTGGGAAAGTCATTTAACCCTCTTTGCCTCAGTTTCCTCATTTATAAATGAGGTGGAGAAGGAAATGCCAAACCACTCCAGTATCTCTGCCAAGAAAACCCACACAATTGAAAAATATTGAACAACAATGAAAAGGAGCTCTAAAACTCTTCTGGTTCTAATTCTCATGATTCTAAAAAACTAGGCTAGGGAAGGTTAGCATGGTGCAGTAGAAAGCTAAAACTAGATCAAACAACCTGGGTTCTGTCACTACTGCTGTGATATAGATTTGAAAAAAAAGTCACTTAATTCTCTGGGACTAAAAGATTCAGCTGTCTCCAGCTCTAAACCTATTTTCCTATGATCATTTGAGTAAAAGGCACTGCACTGAATACTGGGGCTCCCAAGACAGAGACAAAACTGACCCTGCCATCAAGGAGCTTCCATTCTAACCAAGAGGACACAGTATTTCCACAGAATGAAACAGATTAAGGTAAAGCAATTTCAAGAGCAAGAGGGGATTAACAAACAATGACATGTCTAATTTGTTCAGTGGCAAATGATAACCATCTGTATGTTAGTTCACAGGCTCAAACCATCTCAGCAGGAAGCATAGTGTTTACAGTGATGAAAGGGATGCTTTAAGAAGAATAGCTTTAAGCAAAGGTTCAGCTGACTCTTGAGGAAAACATTTCCTAGTCATGAAACCTTTGAAACTGTGGGACAGTTTTCCAAAGAAAGGTTATGGAAAGTCCATTAGCTGAATCATTTAAAGCAGGACTAGATGAAACCTTCACGAACACGCTGTAGGGAGCCCTCCTGCCCTGGACGTAATGACCTAATTGATCTCTCCATCTCCAAATTTCATGAATCTCTTCACTTTTTCCCTCTTAAAGAATTCCCTAATCAGTTCATCATTCTCTCCTCTTTTTCCTTCTCCTCCCTGTTTCTGAACTCACATAAAATATGAAGGTTGAACCACTGAAAATCCCTAGCAAATTAAACCAATTGCTGTTGGAATGTCCAAAAACATTCATGCTTTCTGGCAACCTAGGCAGTAGCAATTAAGGAATGAGTGTGTGCAAAATTAATCTCACAGCATCATTGGAAACTGCATGGCAAAGTGAAGTTATTCTGTGTTCATTTTATTGATAGCTATATGATGTCATAGAAGAAAACTTAATATACAGGATGAAGAGTGGGTTGAAAGCCAAAATTCTATTATTTCTCCAAGACAGATTTATCCTTAGCCTCCCAGTTCTATGCAGCTGAACATTTAAATACTCTGGAAGTGGTAAAAATGTGTAGAAATATTTTTGTCGTGACGATATGGGGGCTTTCTATATTAACCATCAATTCCCCAGCAGTGGGCTCAGATGCCTAAGCACACATACGTAACCAGTAATTTCACACCTGTCCATTTTCTTCTTGTCTTGCAGCAGTTATATCAGAAATTGTTCTCTAGAGAAGGTTACAGCTGAGATATTTTCATCCTCAGTGGAGGAATGAAAGTGTCCTACTTGTCACTGATTGCTTGGCCTGGCTTCTAGCAACCAATTTAAAGGTCTCATTTAGAGTTTCTGAGCTCTGAATGTGACTCATTCCACGGCCTATTCACCAGTATCACAGAAAAGCAAGTTTGGCCTTGATTTCCACCTTCCTCTTCTTCCTTCTTCTACCGGCAACACCTCTCTCAAAATTCGAACATTAAGTGTTCCTTAAATAGATTTAGCATCAGAAGACCTGGGCTCATTCCCTGGCTCTATGAATGATCTGTGTGACCTTAGACAAGTCACTTAAAATTTCTGCAATTCAGTTTCTTCCTGTATAAAATGGAGTGCTTAGACCAGATAGCTAAGGTTCTTTCTAACCCTGTATCTCTGGAGCTTGCCCTCACTTCTCCCTTTACACCAAAAGTTCTTCACCTGGAGTCCATGTACCACCACCACCCCACCCACCCCAAGGGTCTATTGATGGATTTTTTTATTAATTTCTTTTATTTTTAATTTAGGGAATAATAAGCCTTTCTATAACAGTATAATTTAAAAAGATGATTACACATGAAACTGCAAATCTGTTATGTACAATTTGCTATTCCTTTCAAATACATAATCATTATTATGTAAATTTCTTTATTTTCTTCCCTCCACTCCCAACCCCCATAGATTTTAAAGGGTCTCTGAGTTTAAGGAAAAATTACATCTTTATTTTGATATAATTGGTTTCCTTTATAATGCTATGTATTTTTAAATAGTATTAATCATATTAAATAGCATTTTATAGCACTTCAAGGTTTGCAAAGCGCTTTACAAATATTATTTCATTTGATCCTCACAACAGCTCTGGGAGGTAGGTGCTATTATTATCCCCATTTTTAGATGAGGAAACTGAGGCAAATAGATGTTAAGTGACTTTTCAGAGCCACACAACTATTAAGTGTCTGAGACTGTATTGGTGCTCTATCCACTGCACCACCTCACTGCCTTCTAAGAAGGGGTCCATAAGTACAGATTGTCAATGAGGTCCATGACACCAAAAACAGGTTAAGAACACCTGTTCTATACTCACTCCACTGGATTTCATCTGCCCAGAGAGTTTTAATCACCAGGTTTTGTGCTTTTCCTCCCAACTTTCCAGGGACCTACTACAAGATAGGCCTGAGACTCTTCCATGACACAAGCTGAAGCCATGGGGGCCAGGGCTCAAAGAAAAACCATGACTATTATGCTCCTGCTCAAGGAGGGGCCAGATAGGCTATGCAAAGTTGGAGTCAGATCCCAGGGATGCAAAGTACTGAAGGTGGTGTCCATATTGAAAGCAGTAGGCAATACCAGGAAGAAACCAAACCTTGAGGACTAAATTGAGAACTATGGCCTGAGGGTTGGGCTAAAGACTTGATATTAAGATGACACAAAGGGTCCTAGTTCCACAAAGAGGTCACACAATTTGCCACACTCAGTTCCTTGTGGCACAGTTGTGTGTTTATGCCACGTATCCCTCATATGGTTTGAGATCCTTGCCCCACACTACAAAAATTTCTAGTTAGGGCTTTGCTATTTCTCCTCCAGACTAGCACAATCTATATATGACTTATAGCACCAGTGAAGGGCTTGGTTTGGACTTAAGTCTCTATAGTGTGGTTCTTCAGTTCTGGCTCTTCCTTTGGTCCTTGATCCAGAGATCTCTGATGCATCAACTCTCTTCCAACCTTATCAGTTTGGGGACTTACTTCTTCTAATCCAGATCCTTCTTGAGGCTCAATATTGCCTGGTCTTTCATACCTTTTGTTTCACTGTCTTGCCATTATCATCATCCATCTCTTATTGCCATCTGCTTCCCCTCCCTTAGGAAAGAGTTACAGCTCTTACAAGGAGGGCTAGCATGCTTCTGGGCTAGTCACCACATTTTTAGATCTTCTGTTATAGTCAAGCCCACAGCCTCACCTAGCTCAATACGGAAGTCTCTCATGAACCTATTAACTTACCAGTCTATCTCCACTGGTCAAAAGCCTTCATTTCTACCTGATCTGGGAAGATTAAATTTCCCTCTTCCCCACCTCAGAATGACAGGCTATTTCTCCCAGGTGTTCTTTTATAGACTTCTCAGGAATTATGGGAACCATTTTCTACTTGCCCTGCTTTAACAAAATCTTTACCTACTATACCTGACTGATAATGCATCCTATTTATCTCCTCCTCACCCCCAGATATTGTACCTTGTGTTTGTCATTGTTCAGTCAATTCAGTCATGTCCAACACTTCATGACCTCATACACCATACTGACAATGGGGTTTTCTTGGTAAAGATACCAGAGTGGTTTGCCATTTCCTTCTCAGATAGATTAAGGCAAATAGAAGTTAAATGATTTGCCCAGGATCACACAGCTAGTAAGTGTCTGAGGCCAAATGTGAACTCAGATCTTCCTGACTCCAGGCCCAGCACTCTATCCACTGAGCCATCTAGCTGCCCCAACCCTCTTATTTTGTATGTAGTGAGGAGGTGGGAGTGGGAACGCAGTATGGAAGGTGAAGTGAAGGATATTTTCAACTCCCTTTTCACTGGTCTTTCCACTTCTGTACTCCTTCCTCTGTAGCATAGCCACCAGGCCATGGAATTTAGGCCAAGGCTACTACAGAAGTCACTTGAAAGGGATGGGAGAGGGCCAACCCTGAGGGACCATCAAGTACTCATATCCTCCATTACCTACTTCACTGGGTCATTGTGAGGGAAACCGATGAAAAGTCTTTAAATTGCTAAATATATGAGACCTATTAATCACCATCTAAGTCCACAACTGGTACACAATAGTTTCTTTGTCATGATAGCAGGAAAATAAGAAGCATGGAGGTAGGAGAGGACTTAGATAGAATGTAGTGATGTGGACAATGGAGTGTTGGATTTGGAGTAAGGAAGACCAGTTCAAATCTTACCTCAGAGATTCACTAGCTGTATGACTGTGGACAAGTCATTTAACTGCTTTCAGACTCAGTTTCCTCATTTACAATATTGTGAGAATTAAATAAACATGCAAAGCATTTTGTAAACCTTAAGACACTATGTACATGTCAGTTATTATTATTAATTTCTCGGATTGAACCTAGTGAACAGGTGGAAATGTATGCAGTGAAAGGGAGTTAAGACAAGTGCAGAGGAGAGAGTCGGTGAAGATTTAAGGAATAGAATAGAGGTCAATGCCCCAGTGCTTGGTCATGAGACTTCCTATCTATGTGTTATTATGCTTAAAAGGGCACTCAAAGGTAGTTGTCTGTATTCATCCAGAGTTGCAGCATGTGTTTCTCCAGATCCTTTACACAGGAAACACCAGAATTAGAAGGGTAAGCAGTAATGACAGCCGTCATCAGATCCACCGTGGAGCTGCCTGTGTGAAGTATTCAACTAAGATTGCTCCCAATTTCTTGTCCCTAGAGAATAGTGCCTGCTAGCACGTTACCACCACTCTGCCTCTCCCCCCACCTCCCCCCACACACAAATCTGGATAAATGTATGAAAAAAGGCATGCATATCTCCTTAACACCAGTATACATGTATCACTGCTATACGTGGGACGATCTTACAAGAAACTTGACAGGCTATATATTGCCTTTTTTCTTCCCTATGCCAGTCATTATGGGTTTTTTTTTTGGTGGAGAAAAACTCTGACAAAGGTTAAATTCACCATCTGTGACTCTTCCAGTTAAACTCCACCCTCTCCTCCCTCCTCTCCCCTTTGTCTCCTTCTACTTCCCCACCCTCTTTCTTTACTCCCCCCCCCCCTTCAGTTTTTGGATAACGAACCTTCTATTTCCAGATTTGTTTAATCTGCCCTAAGTAAACGAAGAGGTTCTATTAGCCAATTCACGCATTTGAAGAATAACCAGAATCTCTTTTCTACTAAAATGTCACTGAGCCGGAATGTGAGGGCTTTGAGGCTTGCCAAATGGGGATCATTAACTCCCTCCAGGATCAAGCTGGTAACCAAACACCCTTCTATAGGACTCTTTACTGAGGGGGAACTGGACATGGGGGTGGGGGAGGAGGGAAGCGGAGGCTTGATGTCTGCTTTTAAAGGCTAATTGGGTTCAAATTCACACTTGCTCCCTACATTTGTGTAGGCAATACTAAATCTTGGCTTTAATCGTACTGTTCGATATCAAAGCTGTTCTCCTTCCCAAGGTGGATTTAATTGCCTGATGTGGGTTTAATTACAGGTATGATTTGATAGAAAGAATATCACAATTCAGTTATTTTATTGCTCAGTTTCCCTGTTGCCTGCTCTCACCCTCCCTTTAAAAAAAAAATCTGCATTGAATATAACCGGAATTTTAAGGTGGCTGACTTTAGGGTGCCAAGGCTTGACAGTTTGATTCATCTCATTCATAAGGTCATATTGACTTGTTGGTCATAGTAGCCTTGGAATGCCACCCCTCAGCCAATGTAATAATTCTTGCTATGGAAAGTCATTGTGTGCCTGACAGCCAAGTTTAAAACCTGAAAAGGGCTGGGTCTCCATTTTCCTTCCCTTGAAGTTCTTGGCAAGGTTACAATACAATGGCATTTACTAAGAAACTTAGGAAACAACACCAACAGCTGAGTCTTAAGGAAACATTCCCATATCTTGGATTGGAGCTAATGAAAGTGGTGGAACTGTTCAAGAGGATGAGGCTTGAACCTTGGCAACAGTGGGCCTGAAAATTAGGTGGCCTGGAGAGAGGGGTGAAAACATTAAATAGCTTTAACTCAGAGGTAATATAATCATGATGCTATCTCTCTTAACATACTAAAATAAAATGGGTGTCCCCTAGGATGAATGTAGGTGTCGATTGACCATTATTATTAATAATTGCCCATCGTCATTATTCACTGGGGTCATCTAATCCACAGATGGACCATCAACCTCAGGTGCTGAATTGCTCTTAGCTTGCCTGATTTAAGGAGTCTAAAACTACAGAGAAAGAGTAAAAGAAAAGAATCTCAATTCTCCTGAAGCCGGAGGACACCCCACCTTACTCTACTGCAGCTACTTGTGGGCATTTTGCTTAATGGCATAGATGCAAAGCTATGAGCAAATACTTCAAGGCCAAATACTTTTGCTTGAGGTTTATTTATTGTAGCTATTGCACAGATGCTTTCTTCCCAACATGACATCATTCCTGATAGTAAATTACTGGTTCAGAGAAGCAGGTGTACCTCCCCACAGCTAACCACCATCTATTCAAAACCACTACTCATGAGCCCCCATTTTTCCCTGAATCCCTTCTTGACTGGACCAGTTCTTTTACTTTTCCATACCATTTGTTGTTAATATGAGTCAATTATCAGCTATATTTGTGCCCCCCAAAATCTTAGACTTCATTGAGGCATACTATCGAACACCTCACTGAGAATGGTGATCGTTTTGCTGTCTTCTGCCCTGGTTAGGAAAACTGAAGTATTATGATCAACTTGGGGCACCAAAATTTAGGAAGGACTTGGATAATCTGGACAAGATTCAAAGGAGGTATAACTAAGGGCAGGCCACATGATAATCAGTTAAAGGAACGGGGAAGGGTTAGCCTGAAGAAGATAAGATTTAGAAGGAACATGAGAGGTGACTGAGTATTTGAAAGGCTATCCTAGGCAAGAGGGATTAGATTTATTCTGCTTGGTGCCATAGGAAAGAACTCAAAGCAATAAGTGGAGGTGCTAAGGAGAGAAAGTTAGGCTTTGTAAAAGGAAACAATCCTAACAATTAGAGCTTTTCAGTAGTGGAATAGGCTTCCTTGGGAGGTAGTGTGTTCCCATCCACTGGAGGTCTTCAAGCAAAAGCTGGATGAGCACCTGTTGATGATATTGTAGAGGGGAGGGGATTCTCATTGAGATATGGGTTGGTCTAGAATCTAGACCTTGGATGCAGCTTTTTACTAAGTCCAAGTTTTGCAGAACAAATCCTTTTATTAAGGGGATTTGTTCTGTGAAGTTTGGATTCAGTCAAAGGGTCACCCTTGAGGACCTAGTGGTCCACATATGGCCTCGAGGCCAAAGTTTCCCTACCCCTGGTCTAGATGGCTGGTGCATCCCCTGTCAGCTCTAAGATTCTACGGTTCTGCTATTGAGGTGCTTGCTTATTTTGGAAACCATCTTTGACTGAAACATTTCTAAGGCTTAGCATTGGAAGTAACAGCCATATTCTGTTCCAATCTGCCTTTTTTGCCTGTTTCAGGTATTAAAAACTGAGAGAATAAGAGATGATGTTCTCTTAGCACTGTTTTAGGAAGTTATCAGATATTTACTATTCATGGTCATTTTTTCTTATGGTGATTGTCATGTACTACTTGTGTTATCATTATTTAGGTATAAATATATTATCTCTGCAATCAGATCATAACCTCTTTAAAACTGAAGACTCTGTTTTGCTTGGTGTAATGGAGAATGTTGGACTTTGATCTGGATGGCCTGGTTTGGAATCCCTTCTATGATATTTACTAGCTAGGAAACCATGCACAAGGTACCATTACTCTCTGAGACTCAGTGTCCTCCTCTTGTACAATCTGCCTTTTAGAGTTATTGCCAGGAATGGACCTTGAAACCCTTTTTTCTTTTTCTTTTCAGTCATGTTCAAATTTCCACAACCCCATTTTGGGGTTTTTTTGGCAGAGATCCTGGAGTGGTTTGCCATTTCCTTCTCCAGCTCATTTTATAGGTGAGGAAACTGAGGCAAATAGGGTTGAGTGACTTGCCCAGAGTCACACAGTTAGTAAGTGTTGAAGGCCTAATTTGAATTCAGGAAGATGAGTCTTCCTGACTCCAGGCCTCCAGGTCCATTGTACCACCTAGCTGCCCCTTGAAACCCTTAAGGTGCTAAATAAATATGAGATATTGTTTGTGCTTCCCCAGTTGCCTAGCACAGTGCTTTGAGCGATGTAGGTGCTCAATAAATGTTTGTGGGTGGATGCTAATGACTATAGATTTTCAAGGCAAGATGGGATAGTCACTCTTTGGAAATCATAGGATCTCAGAATCAGAGCTAGAAGGGATTTTAGAGGTCATTAACTCTACCTTCTTCAACTTAATAGATGAGGAAACCAAGGGTCAGGGATATTAAATTATTTGCCCAGGGTCACATAGTTAGTAAGGTTCTGAGTCAGAAACTGAACCCAGATCTTCCTCATTCCAGATCCAATACTGTATCTGCTGTATTGCATTGCCTCTCCAGGTTGTAGTAGATACCTGTTCAGTGATAGATTGGACTAGAATCATAGGTTCCCAAAGTGGGTGATACTGCCCCCTGGGGGGCACCGGAATGATGGGATGGGTATTAGCCATAGATGCAATGGGAGGGAGTGTTGAATAAAAATAAGGGAGTAGTGGAAGCATAAGGAAAGAAGAGAAGACTGCCACTACTCAAGACTCCCAGATCTGCCTTAAGGGGATGAGCGGGAATTGAATTCGTTTTCCAGGTCACAACCTCTCAAATATGTGAAGATAACTGGGTCTACACCAAGTCTTCTCCAAGATAAAGATCCCCTGTTCCTTCAACTCCCACGACAGGAGCTTGAGGTGCTGCCCCTGCTGGCTGCCCTCCTCTGGACACTCTCCAGCTTATCAAGGCCTTCAAAGCTAAAACATAGTGCCCACCACTAGACATGTTACTGCAGATGCGCTCTGACCAGGGAGGGCACACTCTGTCCTTGGAGATCAGCCATGGAACCTTTTCTCTTTCTAAGGAACACAGAGGAAGATCTGGAAGGAAACTAAGAGACCATCTGAATCCAGCCTTGCCCCTACCCTTCATTTACAGAGGAGGAAACTGAAGCTCAGGGAAGGCAAAGGATATTTCTAAGATCCTCTAGGGAGTAAGCCTCAGCCTAAGAATCCAAGTCCTTGGCCTCAAATTCCAAAGACATTTCCATAGCCTCCCTAGCACTCAATAGGTAGGAATATTCACTTGATACTAAAGTCAGATAGTCTTAAAATGTCAGTGACATCCCCATGGTGGTACAAGTAGAATGTGGCAGAGATAGGATACACACCCAGGTCCTCTGTCTATTGGCCCCAGGTCAGAGAAGACCAAATATGATTTCTGGAAAGAACATTGGCCATTGTATAGATGGAGTCAAAGGCTCGGGAGAGGAAATGTCTGACCAGGTAGTCCTTGGTAGAACGGGTGTCCTGACTCCCCTTCTCCTTTCAGCTCAGTAGACAGGCCCTTCAGCAAATGCCACTGCTGCCTCCATGGACTCAAGCCTAGGTCAGAACCTGAACGGACATGAGCAATTCTCCATTTCCTTCTTCTGATCTCCTGCCCCAAGTCCCTCCAGGAGCTGGACTGCAATCCAAGCATCCTTAACACTCTAACCCTCATAAAGGGGGTCCATTGAAGCCCAAGGAAGCCTATGCCCAGGCTTCCCCTTACCTTTTGCTTTGGAGAAAGTGGCTGGAGCTGGTCCTGCTGAAGCTGTCTCCACCAAATAGGAGTTCCTCAGACTGAGTACCATCAGGCTAATATAGACCCTGTAAGTAGATCTGAGCGGTAAGTTCTCACCTGATCCCAGCAGTCCTATTGGCAGCCTGTTTGACACCTCAGCTAGTTAAGGACTAGCAGTCATGCTAGTCCTGGACCTCTTTCCTTGTTCTGTGAGGATTAATCAGAAAAAGTCTTTAAGGATCCATAGAATTTAAAAAATCAGATAAAATGGGTCATCTTCAGGTGTTGCAAACAAACTTATTAGCACCTACTTGTCTATAAATCAATAAATTATCTTAGGAATAAAAAAAGAGAAGATACAATTTTGAAAAACCATTTGTACATGTTTCATCTGTTGCACAACAGAGCTAATGTCATAGTGATTACATTTTTTTCCAAATAAACACACAAAATATAAGTTATAACCAATCAGTGGTCAAGTCCACAAACAGGTCTTAACAAGCAAGTGTTGGCAGGCAAATGTCACGAATTATTGGGAAGTCCAGCATGCATCGGCAGGCATATATGCATGTAATGATTTGTTTACAATACGATACTCTACAGTTACATGATGCAATATTGCATCATCAAAATTTCAGTGCAAGGAAAAACCCACAAATTTATAATAAATTATTAAATTTAAGATGTATCATTTTTTTAAAAATATTTTATATTTTTTTGAAATGACACAAATTTCCAAAAAAATTAAAGGGTTAAAGAAAGTAGATTTCCAGGAAGTGCTGAGTAATTTTTAAAGGGGCAGTAAGCCATATAAGTTTGGGAACCTCTGGACTAGATGACCTCTGTCTGAGATGCCTTCTAGCCCTGAGATTCCATGAATTAATTGACTAATTAATTATTTGGTGAGTGAGTGTAGTCCATGAATAAATAACTGGTCAAGTACATGTATCACCCTCATGCCTGAAAAGCTCTTTCCTTCAGCAAATCACTATTTGCTTTGTTCCCAGGAAGAGAGCATTCTGGGAACTGGCATAGTACATTTTTCCAGGGCCTGAGTGAAAGGGGCACCAAGCATCAGTATTGTACGTCTATTATTGCACTCTATGTATCAACTATTTATCAAGGGTGAATTACTTTATTCCGAGGCAAATTGATCAATACTTGACCTAGTTTGTTTCAAATTTACATGAATGACAAATCATTAAATATTATTTGCCTGTAGTTGGAGCCACAATATAAGAACCAGAATTACCCCTACTCACCAGTTTATGCCCTTGTACAAGTGTCTATGATTTCCTTGGCCTCTGTTTCTAAATCTGTAGAATATCTGTTATAATGCAGATGAGCCCTAATTTAAGAAAATCCAACACATGAAAACTAGATTTATGAGACAGATAAATTGGGGAGTGATTTTTCATGTTGCTAAGGAAATCTTCACCTCATAAAGTCTACCAGAATAGTACAGTGGAAAGAGTAATGCATTTAGAATAAGAACATCTGGATTCAAATCCAGATGCTACTTAGGTATACCATTTAACTTCTCTGGACCTCAGTTCACTCATCCATAAAATGAGGAGGTTGGACCAGCTGACCTCTGAACTTCCTCCCACCTCTGAATCTACAATCCTAGGATCCCAAAATGTTAATGAATTTGTAAATGCTTACCATCTCTTCCACTTACTGCCTGTATAATGGGCAAACAATTTAATCTCTCTAGGCTTCAGTTTCTCCATCCATAAGATGAGGGATTTGAGTTAGATTTCCTCTAAGGTCCCTTCCAGTACAAGAACGATGACCCTATGTTCTATCTGTGGTGGCACCGAGGTATACTGAACAACCCCATCATTTGTTCACTACCCAGGCGAAGTCTTGGTTCAAAACAACTCTTTGGGTTTCAAGCTGCTGCTATTTCTGCTTTCTTGCCAACATCCCCAAGCACTAGTTCCTCTGAAGGGAAAAGACCACAGGGTTTTCTTTAGCCTACCCATTCATTCTCCTGCTAATCTCTTAGCTATTTAAAGGGGATTTATCTTGAACCACTACAAGAGTACATAGAATGGAAACAGAGGGGCACCATAACCAGATAAAAACGTGAACAGTCCACAGTTTGCAAAGATTGTTACAATTCAGTCCTGGCCCCCTACTAGCGAGGGGCTATTTACTGCTCTGGATATGTTTCCATCTCCATAAAAGGAAGGCACTGAATAAGCATGCTATGTATGCCTCTGCTCAAGTCTCTGGCAGTGATAATACTGACTAGAACAGGGCCCAGGACATAGCTCCATGACATCAGAGTCTTTGTCCTTGTTTGACATTTTACCTCTGTCACTTTCTGTGTAAGCACAAGCAAGTCATGCTCTTTGATACTCAAAGTTTCCTCAGCTTATAGAATATAAGCTCTTCAAGGGCAGGGGCTTTTTCTTTTGTCTTCATGTGCCCAGTATCTAGCAAATACCTGGAATATTGTACACACTTAATAAATATTTGATAAATTATTGGCCGACTGATGGATCACTTTCTATTAACTCACTAATTGGATTCTCTAGGTAGAATCAATCATTCAACCGACCTAGTTGTGCTACCATTTAGTTCACATTTCTCTCTATTATTGCAAAAGATCACATGAAAGAGTTTGTCAAATGCATTGTTATAATCCAGATAGGTTATGTTTCTATTCTAGTAATACTCCCCTCCCCCCCAAAAAAAACCATAGCATCAGATGAGTTATTCATAATGAACCCACTCTGGCTCTTTAGTGATTCTCTTTTCCCTTTACAAGTTATTAAACTATTAATAATTAATAAATATTTAATTCCAGTATGTTGACAGGGATTGATATCAGTATTACCAGCCTACAGTTTTAGCCGATCAGGCCATTTCTCTGCCTATAGCCCTGTATCATTTCATTTACTCAAGAGAATTCTTCAGAGATTACTGACAGCAGTTCAGCAATAAAACTCTTCTCAGTCTAAAGAACTTTCTCTTTAGTAAAGAAAAAAAAAACAGAAGCAAAATAGGGATTAGGTTACTCAGGGTTCTCTCAAACATCCATTGCATCATTTTTCTAGCCATCATTATTCTTCCCCTTGTTGCCAGCATAGCTTTAAAAAAGTCCTTTTTGTTGTCCTTGGCATTTAGTGTAGTCCTTAGCTTATTCTGATATTTTGACCTTATTAACATTTTTTTTCTTAGAGGACTTCATCACTCCTTTGTGCTCAGACTCAGTTATTTATTTGCACTTGTCTCTATCTCATGCCCATGTCCTTTTAAAATAGAAGTTCATTGATGAATAACCTGTTTGTATCTATAGATATCTCTTCAAACACTTTCCAGTTTTCTTCTTCCTCAAAAAATCTTGGACCTTTCATTACCAGATTTTTGTTCTTCAGTCTTCCATTCCTCTTAAGTCATCTTCCCTTTTAGAGTTATAGACCACAGGATCCTACCTCTGCTACCATCAAATTCTTTTTTTATATATTTAATTTTATTATGTATTTTTTTAAATTTAAAATTTTATTTTATTACATTCTAAGTTCTAAGTTGTCTCCCTTCTTCTCTCTCTGCACTAGGAAAGGCCACCATTTGACACAGATATGTATATATGCATGTATGTATGTAGATATATATGTAAAATTATACTGTATACACTTTTATTTATCAGTTCTTTCTCTGGAGGTGAATAGCATCTTCCTACATAAGCCCATTTAAAAGCCATTTACCACAAGCCTAGGGTCAGACCTTGTCTACCTTTCTCCTCTATCATGAATTCTAAGATGGCCTGTCTACTGCCCCTGCCAAGGTTTCAATCATTTCTACTTGAATGTTATAAAAGTGAAGAGGGAGTCTGGTCAGAGTTGGCTCATGGAATTGAAAAGTGCATTTTAGACTTCCTTTCCAGACCTGCTCTGCCTCTGAGACTACTCTATAGACCTATGTTAGCTGTTAAACCCTCCATTACCTCTAGCATCCACTCCATTTAGTTTGCCTCTGAAATGTGGATGGTGTCACTTCTACTTGCCTCAAACCAAGGTAGTGATGATCAATGAGGCAAAGCTTGTTCAATTCATTGGAATCTACAAAAAAGCCTGAGCTCTATTCTTGCACATTTACTGTATTTATTGGCCAGGGTCTCAGTGTACTCATATGTTAAGCTTGTTTTTATTACCATAACAGGAATGAATGTTAATGGATTTTATCTTCAATCTGGACATTTGTATACAATAGCATTCTGCTGCTAATGAGAAGCAGCATTAGAATTTCCTAAAGTAATCACCAGATCCACAAATAGGAAGAAAAGTCCGAAGACAAAACCATGCCATTTCCAAAATATTTCTTTTACTTATTAGACTTGGTTAATGCTTTTGTTCTGTTCTACCTTTCTTAGGCCTGATTGAGTGTGACTGTTACTAGCCCCTAGCAACAAACACACAGTGGCAGAAAAGAGGTAGGCAAGTCCTAGGGAAACAATAATGTTCATTTCTTCCTCCCCAGGAGTCAAAGCTCATCCATTCAGACTTCCAGGGATGGAACCAAGATGGTAGAGTAGAGAAAGCTGAGCTCTCCCAACATTTCCTTCCAGATAACTTGAAATTAACTCCTCAAATCAGATTTTGGAGTGGCAGACCCAACAAAAGGTCAGAGGGAGACATTCTTCCAGCCCAAGACAACAAAGGCAGTTAGGAAAGAAAGGTTTGTGAGACAGGGGAGGAGGCTGGCCTGGAGCCCATACAGATGAAACACCACTGATGGAACTAGGTGGTGATGACAGAAGCAGCAGCAGTTTTGGGAGCTCTCAAGCCAGAGATGGTAAGGGAACCTGGAAACTGGTCAGAAAGAGATTACAGAGAACGCCTGTGCTAGCACTAGATGCACGACCAGATGCTATTTGGGAACTCTATTGCCTACAACCAACCACTCCTGGGTCATAGTTCAAGGGCAGAGAAGAGCACTTTTCATCAAGGGGAAGTGGAAACTCAGAAGTACAGTATCACGTCCAGCCCCAGGGATCATGGGCCCTTCCTTGTTAAGGACTAGAATGTAGACCAAGAGAGTAGTGACTAGAAGGCAAAGGAGCTAGGATTACAACCAAGAATAAAGTACCCAGACAAATGGAGTATATTCCTTCAAGGGGATAAAATGGACATGTAATGAAATGGGGGACTTTCAAGCCTTCCTGACACAGTGACCAGAGCTAAGAGAAAAATTTGACTTTAAAATAAAAGATGCGAGAAAAGCACAAAGAGGTAAACACAAAAGAGAAATCATAAGGGAGTTAAGATTAAATTGTTTACCTCTATACATGGGAAGATGATACATGTATCTTCTAAGAATGTTATCATTATTAGGGAAGTTAGAAAGATTCTACATAGAAAGGGGGTGCAGGAGTGCAGGATGATGTAAAAAATGGATAGGCAAGAAAGAGGGATGCCTTGGGAGAAAGAGGAAGAGAGAGAAAGAATGGGGAAAATTATCTCACATAAAAGAAGTGAACAGAGAAGAGTTTTACCATGAAAGGGGAAATGGCAGGAGCAGGCAACACTTGAACTTCATTCATATCTAAATTGGTTCAAAGAAAGAAGAATATATATACATAATTAATTGGGAATAGAAACCTATCTTGCCCAACAGGGAAGTAGTAGGGTAAGGCAATAAGAGAAAGGCAAGGGTGATAAACGAGAAGGCAGATAAAGGAAGGCGGAGGTCAGAAGCAAAACAGATTTTAGAGGAGGGACAGGATAAAAAGAGAGAGAAGGATAAACAGAATGAAAATAGGATGGAGGGAAATGCACAATTCGTAATCACAACAGTGGATGGAATGAATTCACCCATAAAATAGAAGCAAATAGCAGAATGGATTAGGAACCAGAATCCAGCAATGTGTGTTTTACAAGAAAGACACTGGAAACGTAGACACACAGAGAATTAAAGTAACGGGTTGTAAGAGAATCTATTATGTTTCAGCTGAATTGAAACAGGCAGAGGTTGCAATCGTGGTCTCAGACAAAGCAAAAGCAAAGATAGACCTAATTAAGGATAAGCAGGGAAACTCCATCTTGCTGAAAGGAACCATAGACAATGAAGTAATATCAAAACTAAACATACATTCATCAAATGGCATAGCATCAAAATTCTTAAAGGAAAAGGTAAATGAATCACAGGAAAAATAAACAGTAAAATTATACTAAAGGGGACCTCAATTTTTCCCTCTCAAAGCTAGATAGATAAAACCATAAATTAAATAAAAAAGAAGTCAAGGAGATGAATAGAATCTTAGAAACCTTAGATATAATATATTCTGAATGGGAATAAAAAGGAGTATACCTTTTTCTCAGTGGTATATGGCACCTTCACAAAAATTGACCATGTATTAGGCATAAAAATCTCACAATCAAATGCAGTAAAGCAGAAATATTAAATGCACTGTTTTCAGACAATAATGCAATAAAATTACATTTAATAAGGGGCTGTGGAAGCATAGATTAAAAGCTAATTGGAAACTAAATAATCCTAAAGTATGTGGGCAGCTAAGTGAGACAGAAGAAACTTGACGCAGGTAGACCCACCAAGCAGGCTTTTGCAACAGCCCAAATGTGAGGTGATTGTGTAGTATCAGAGGAGAAAAGAGGTTCTATTAAAGAGATATTGCCTTGAAAATAAATTGGATATGGATGGGGGTGGTAAGAGTTAGGGAGGAATCAAAAATGAGACCTACATTGCAAGTCTGAAGGGCTGGGAGAGTGGTAGCACTCTCTACAGGAATAAAGAATAAAGTAGGGAGGAGGCACCAGGTAGAATTAGGGGGAAAGATAAATTAATTCAGTTTTGACCATGTTGAGTTTAAGATGTTTATTTGGGCAGCTAGGTGGTACAGTTGGATAAGTGCCAGGCCTGAAGTCAGGAAGACTCATCTTCTTGAGTTAAATCTGTCCCCAGACACTTACTAGTTTTATGACCCTAGACAAGTCACTTAATCATACTTGCCTCAGTTCCTCATCTATAAAATGAGCTGAAGAAGGAAATGTCAAACCACTCTAGTGTCTTTGCCAAGAAAATCCCAAATGGAGTCACGAAGAGTTGGATATAACCGAAATACTGAACAACAACAACAAAATTAGTGGGTCAAAGAACAAATCATAAAAATAACCAATAATTTCATTAAAGAGAATAACAATGAGACAACATTCCAAAATCTGTGAGATGCAGCCAAAGCAATGCTTAAAGGAAAATTTATGTCCCTAAATTAATACATCAATAAAGAGAAAAAGAGCAGATCAATGAATTGGGCATGCTACTAAAAAATTGAAAAAGGACAAATTAAAAATCCTCAATTAAACTCTAAATGGAAATCCTGAAAATCAAAGGAGAGATTAATAAAATTGAAAGTAAAAAATTGAACTAATAAAACTATGAGCTGGTTTTATGAAAAAACTAATAAAATGGATAAATTATTTGTTAATTTGATTTTTAAAAGAAATAAAGAAGAAAGCCAAATTACTAGCATACAAATTAAAAGAGTGAATGCACAACTAATGAAATTAAAGCATTTATTAGGAGTTATTTCATCCAATTACATGCAAGTAAAACTGACAATTTAAGTGAACTGGTTGCATATTTGTAAAAATATAAACTGCCAGATTAATTGAAGAAGAAATAGAATATTTAACCCTATTTTAGAAAAAGAAATTGAACAAGTCATCAATGATCTCCCTAAGAAGGTTGCAGGACATAAAACAAACCAATATAAATCATCATAAATTTATATACAATCCACAAAACCCAACAGCAAGCAACATAAAGAGAAATTGCATTTAAAATAACTGTAGACAATATAAAATACTTGAGAGTCTATCTGCCATGACAAACCCAGGGATTATATGAATACAATTACAAAACACTTTTCACAGAAATAAGGACAAATTTAATCAATAGGAGAAATATTAATTGCTCATGGGTCGGCTGAGCCAACTTAATAAAATAACAATTCTACCTACATTAGTTTACTTAGTGCCATACCAGTAAAACTACCAAAGAATTATTTCATAGAGCTAAAAAAATAGTAATAAAAATTCAAGAAGAAAAAAAAGTCAAGAATATCAAGAGAATCAATGAAAAAAAAGTTAAGGAAGGCTTCTAGTAGTTCCAGATTTCAAACTATGTTATAAAGTGGTAGTCATCAAAATAATCTGGTTCTGGCTAAGAAATAGAGTGGTGGAGAATAGATAAGGTATACAACACACAGTAGCAAATGACCATAGTAATCTCACGTTTGATAAACCCAAAGATCCAAGCTTTGGGGGTAAGAACTCAATACATGACAAAAATTGCTGGGAAAACTGGAGAGCAGTTTGGCAAAAATTAGACATAGACCAACATCTCACACTATACCAAGATAAGGTCAAAATGTGTACATGATGTAGACATAAAGGATGATATCATAAGTAAATTAGAGGAGCACAGGATAGAATACCCATCAGATCTATGGATGAGGGAAGAGTGTATAACCAAACAAGAGACAGAGGGGATTGTGGGAAGTAAAATAAAAAATTTTGATTACATGAAATTAAAAACTTTTGCATAAACAAAACTATTGCAGCCAAAATTAAAAGGAAAACAAGAAACTGGGGGGAAATTTTTGCAGCAAGTTTCTCTGACAAAAGCCTTGTCTCTCAAATATTTCAGGAACTGAACCAAATTTATTTTTAAAAAAAACAGTCACAGCCATTCCTCAGTTGATAAATTGTCAAAGGATATCAACAGGCAGTTTTAAAAAGAAGAAATCAAAGCTATTGATAGTTACATGAAAAATTGCTCTAAATCACTATTGATTATAGAAGCACAAATTAAAACAACTCTGAGATACCACCTCACACCTGTCAAATTGGCTAACATGACAGAAAAGGAAAATGACAAATGCTGGAGGGGATGTGGAAAAATTAGGACACTAATTCATTATTGGTGGAGTTGCAAATTAGTTCAATCATTCTGGAGAACAATTTGAAACTACACCCAAAGGGCTATAAAACACCACATAACCTTTGAGCTAAGGATACCACTACTAGGTCCATATCCCAAAGAAAAGGAAAAACGAACTATTTGTACAAAAATATTTATAGTGGCTCTTTCTGTGGTAGCAAAGAATTAGAAATTGTGGGGATGTCAATCAATTGGTGAATGGCTAAACAAGTTGTGGTTTATGGTTGTGAAGGAATACTATTGTGCTATAGGAAATGATGAGCAGGATGCTTTCAGAAAACCTGGTAAGACTAATATAAACTGATGCAAAGTGAAGTAAGCAGAACCAGAAAATTATATAAAGTAACAGCAATATTGTAAAGATAATCAACTGTAAAAGACTTGGCTGCTCTGATCAAGACAATGATCCAAGAAAATTCCAAAGGACCCATGATGAAAAATGCTATAAGAACTAATGAACTCTGAATACAGATTAAAGCATACTGCTTTTTACTACCTTTATTTTTTATTGTTTTATTTTCTTTGTGTTTTCTTTTGTAACATGGCTAATATGGAAATATGTTTTCCATGACCTCATATGCATAATTGAAATCAAATTGCTTGCCTTCTTAAGGCATGAACAGGGGAGGGAGGGAGAGAATTTGAAACTTGAAATTTTTTTTTAAATGATTGTTAAAATTTTTTTACATGTGATTGGGAAATATCTAATGAAATAAATTTTTTTAAATAATTGCAAAAATAACAAAGTTTATCCATTCTCTAAACTGGCCTCTACAGCTTGTCATCACAGTGATACATGTAAATGTCACTTGGAGGCAGGCCACTCCATAGATCCAAGATATTAATTTTCTATTATTTCACACTCCTATCATCCATCGTGTCTCTAAAAATAACGTCTCTTTTAATCATTCAAAAACATTGTCAGCACAGTGCCTCATTGTTGATGTAGTTTAGCTTGAGAGCTAATGCTGTTTATTCATAAAACATAGTAGACACATATGGCAGCAAACTGGGGAGGCAAGGCTGTGTTTGGCATGATAACAGTTCTTTCTGAGCCATCACAGTACAGTGGTGTTTATGATTCTTTCTGCCAGCAAATGACTTCACTGTCTATGAAACACATGAATTCTCTTAATGTAAATACAGAGGTTCCAAGCTAGTTTCTGAAACAAATCAGATCATTGACTGACCAAGTGGCTACATGAGTTCTGGGCTTGGAAGAACAACCTGTCTCCTCAGTGCCGAGTCACCCAGCAGATAGGAGCCCTATCTGGTGTTTATTCGATGCAATCATTGAAACAACCTGGTTGCACAAAACAATTTGGCTGCCGAGGTTGCCACAGAAGACCCTAAGCTTGCTGTGGTCCTCTCATTCCTCCCACCTGGCTTTGCGCCTGCAAGTCACCCTTCCTGGAATGCCTTTTCCATTCTTCTCCCTTTCTCCAAGTCCTATGCATCCTTCAAGAAAGCCTCGTATCAAAAATTTTAAAAAGGTTCATATCTAAAGCACTATTGATTGGAGAAAAGCAAATTAGAACACCTCTGAGGTACCACCTCACACCTATCCTTTTGGCTAATATGACAAAAAAGGAAAATGATAAGTGTTGGAGAAGATGTGGGAAAATTGAAACACTAATGCATTGTTGGTGGAGTTGTGAACTGATCCAAACATTCTGGAGAGTAATTTGGAACTATGCCCAAAAGGCTACAAAACTGTGCATACCCTTTGATCCAGCAATACCACTTCCAGGTCTGTATCCCCAAGAGATCATAAAAAGTAAAAAGAACTTACACATACAAAAATATTTATAGTAGCTCTTTTTGTGGTGGCAAAAAATTGGAAACTGAGGGGATACCCATCAGTTGGGAAAGAGCTGAACAAGTTGTGGTATATGAATGTAATAGAATACTGTTATGCCATAAAAATGATGAGTAGCTTTGATAAACCCAAAGAATCTAGCTTCTGGGCTAAGAATTCACTATTTCACAAAAACTGCTTGGAAAATTGGAAAATGGTAGGGCAGAAATTGGGCATAGACCAATATCTTACACCATATACCAAAATAAAGTCAAAATGGGTTCATGATTTAGTAATAAAGGCTGACCCTATAAGCAATTTGGGAGAGCAAGGAATAGTTTACCTATCAGATTTATGGGAAAGGAAAGAATTCATGATACAACAAGAGATAGAAAGCAATACAAAATGCAAAATGGATAATTTTGATTATGTTAAATTGAAAAGTTTTTGTATAAAAAAAGCCAATGCAACAAAGATTAGGAGGGAAGCAGAAAACTGGGAGAAAATCTTTACAACCAGTGTCTCTGATAAAGGCCTCATCTCTAAAATATACAAGGAACTGAGCCAAATTTATATTAATAGAAGTCATTCCCCAATTGAGAATTGGTCAAAGGATATGAACAGGCAGTTTTCAGAGGAAGAAATTAAAGATATCTATAGGCATATAAAAATGCTCTAAATCACAATTGATTAGAGAAATGCAAATTGAAACAACTCTTAGGTACCACATCTCTCCTGTCAGATTGGCTAACATGACAAAACAGGAAAATGATAAATGTTGGAGAGGATGTGGGAAAATTGGAATACTGTTACATTGTTGGTGGAGTTGTGAACTGATCCAGCCATTCTGGAGAGCAATTTGGAACTATGCCCAAAAAGCTATTTAAAAATGTTCATACCCTTTGACCCAGCAATACCATTGTATCCCAAAGATATCACACAATTGGAAAAGGGACCCATATGTACAAAAATATTTATAGCAGCTCTTTTTGTTGTAGCAAAGAATTGGAAATCATGGGGATGCTCATTAATTGGGGAATGGCTAAACAAGTTGTGGTATATGAATGTAATGGAATACTCTTGTGCTATAAGAAATGGGGAAGATACAGACTTTGTAATAACCTGGAAAGAACTACATGATATGATGCTGAGTGAGCGGAGCAGAACCAGGAGAACATTGTACACAACCACAGATATATTGATTCTATAATGACTAACTTCAATAGCCTTGGCTCTTCTCAGCAATACAAGGTTCAAAGACAACTCCAAAGGACTCATGATGGAAAGAACTATGGAGTCTGAATGCAGATTGAGGCAAACTATTTGCTCTCTCTTTTTTTCTCTTTTTTTGGTTTTGTTTTTCTTTCTCGTGATTCATTCCATTGGTCATAATTCTTCTTTACAACTTTTCTATTGTGTAAATAAGTTTAATGCAAAGGTCTATGTAGAAGAGATATATCATATTCCATGCTGTCTTGGAGGGGGAGGGGAGAGAGGAGGGAGGGGAAGAAAATCTGGAACTAAAAAACATGCAGAACTGAGTGTTGTAAACTAAAAATAAAAAATCTTAATTTAAAAAAATGATGAGTAGGTAGATTTCAGAAAAATCTAGAAAGACTTACATGAACTGATGCTGAGTGAAGCGAGCACAACCAGGAGAACATTGTACATAGTAACAGCAACATTGTGCAAGGATGAACTTTGATAAACTTAGTGCTTCTCAGCAATTCAAGGATCTAAGACAACTCCAAAAGACTCATGATGGAAAATGCTATCCACATCCAGAAAAAAGAACTATAGAATCTGAATGCAGATTGAAGCATAAGATTTTCTCTTTTTTTCTTTCTTATTTTCCCTTTTGTTATGATTCTTCTTTCACAACATGACTAACGTGGAAATGTGTTTACTATGATTGTACATGTATAGCCTATATCAGATTGCTTGCCATCTTGGGGAGGGGGGAGGGGAGAGAGGGAGGGGAAAAAATTTGGAACTCAAAATCCTATAAAAGTAAATGTTGAAAACTGTCTTTACATGTAATTGGAAAAAGTAAAATACTATTAAATGGGGGGGGGGAAGAAAGCCTCATATCCTATCTCAGTATAATTCAAAGTAATTAATATTAAGTGCCGTTTATGTCCAGGCTCTGTGCTAGGCACTGAGGATTCAAAGATGAGATACTATCCTTTAAGGGCTTTCAATGCAATTCAAGAGATATGATAGCATTGTATGATGGAAAGAACAACCAGTTTCTAGCTCTATTGCTCACTAGCTATGTGATTTTGGATAACTCATTTTGCCTCTTCTGGACCTCAGATCTTTTGAGCCTAGATGCTGCCTAAGGCCCCTTTCAGCATTGAACCTCTCATATGTAGATAAATAAGGATGACATGATATGTAAAATGTGATAAGGGCAAAGAAGAATTCCAGAAAAAATGCATTAAGGAATTTTAGGAAGGATAGATCACTTTTAGCTAGGATAGTGGGGGCATGGGGATGAGGTGGAGGCTTGGGGGGAGGGAAAGCAGGCAAAAGAGACTTAAGAGACACTTTACAGAGGACTCTGTACCTAATATAGACCATGATAGACATGTAGGTACAATTAGCTTTGATGTCAGGAAATCCAAGTTCAAATCCTAGACTTGATCCTTACTAGAAGGATGTGAAAGTGTGTAAGAAATGCCCCCTCTGAAGTTTACATTTCTCTTTCATCTCTATGCCACACTCTTCTATTTGTCTGCCTCTCCACTTTGGTCCTGATTTTTTTCTATCTATTCAGAATGTCATTTCCTCCTTTCCCTCTTAAATTGTTTCTTCTATTTAGAACTCTTCATCTAGAAAAGATTAAGTTTTCCCTCACCATTCACCTTGTGCACTTTGAAAAGTTAGAAGATGTGGGTTTCCCATCAGTATTAGTAACAAAGTCCAAGGAACAGCAGTGGCTGATGGTAGTATCCACATAAGAAGTAGAGAAATATACCAAGGACAAATTAGGAACACCTAAGGAAAGAGAGCTTCAAGACTCTACAGGTTTACCAAAATTCAGAGTCCAGTAGAAAGCTACACCTAAGGTATGTACATATATATATATATGTATATATATATATACATACACACAATATAATTATAGAAGAGTATGTTCTAGCCTTTGGGGTGGGGGAGTTGTTCTATGCACCAATTCTCCTTCTGTACCATCTCAGCCAATATGTTTTTCGAAAAGCTAATCAACTGTGGTAGGCTACTTAATCATCAATGGAGAACACATAAGGTGGGGGCTTGTAAGCAATATTCCTAGAAACCATCAATCTCTCAAGGTTACCCCTAGAACCCTTGAGGGAAGAAGTAATAATTGCTCTCTGGGGACTCAATCGCCAGTGAAAGTGAGAATTAGGCTCAGAGTGGGTGCTAGACTCAAAACACTCCAATGGAAACACAACTCAAAACACATCTCTGTCTGCCTGTCCATCCTGCACCATTTTTTCCACATTCTCCCAAAAGTTCACCACAAAGGGGATCTACCAAATATGCTGTAAGCTTTCTTCAATTTCTGCCAATATAGCAAAGAAGGAGTAAACAAGCATTTACTTAGTGCCTACTGTATGCCAGGCACTATGCAATGCCCTGTATAAATATTATTTCATTTGATCCTCAGAAAAATCCTGGGAGGTAGGTACTATTATTATCACCATTTTACAGTTGAGAAAACTGAGGCAGGCAGCTAGAAACAGTGACTTGAATAGGGTCATAAAACTAGGAAGTTTCTGAGCTGGATTTGAACTCAGGACTTAAGACTCAGTGCTCTGGACACCTTCTCACCTAGCTGCCTTTGACCCTGAATAGCAGACTCAAAGACATAAATGGCCATATCCCTTATTGCCTTCTCAGAAAACATTCACACATGTGATCATAGCATTTTAAAGTTATGACATTGGGCAGGTGCTTTAACTCAATTTACTTGATCAGGCCTAATGTAACCTGGAGGAAATTTTTCAATACTTCAGGGGTTTTGTGCTTTCATTAATGAGGGCATTCCTTTGAATGGTGCAGATTGCAACCTATTCATGCCTTTTCATACTGTCGCTATGAATCCTTGTCCACCAAAAAAATTATTCCCAACATTCTGGGAGTCTTCTAGATGATTCAGCATTGAGAGGATACCAGTGCGATATGTAAGCTATCATCCATTCATTCTCACTGTGTGACTGACTCGCTTCCTTTTCCATTCACAAATTTCTTTAATGATACGTTAATGTTCCTTCCAACCAATCTGTGCTGTAGTCTATGCAAACCATACATCTCTCCATGATCCTCTAGGTGGTCCACAATATTGAT
Source organism: Trichosurus vulpecula (assembly GCF_011100635.1). Classification (NCBI taxonomy): domain Eukaryota; kingdom Metazoa; phylum Chordata; class Mammalia; order Diprotodontia; family Phalangeridae; genus Trichosurus; species Trichosurus vulpecula. Next base: position 228,466,857 of record NC_050573.1, read on the forward strand.
TCTTCAGATATTATAATATTTTGTGATTTGCAGTCACATAGTGTCACTGAAAGAATACTGGCATTCAAAAAATGGATTTTTTTTATCTGGTAGCTTTCTCTAGGCTAAGGTGGGGAGGGAAGGAGAAAAAAATAAAATAAAAAGTACATAGCAGAGAACAAAAGAATATTTAGAAAGAAGCACAGAAAAAGTAGGGCAGCTTTGAAAATAATGTGTACTATTTATCACATAGTTTTCAAAAGAAGAAACAGGGTGAAATGGAAAATTCATGGTTCTTTATTGAATCCTCTTATGTTGTGCTATGCACATGGAAATATTCTCTTTTTTGGTCTTTTTCATATTTAAGTTCAAAATGAATAAAAAAGTTAAAAAATTAAAAATGGATTTCTGTTTCAGGGAGAAGATTGGGATTGTTAGAAGTGCCCACAACTTCCGAAATGCATCACTGTTTGATATTTTCTCTATTCAATTGTGTCCATGCTTATTATGTACAATTAGCCCTTCCACATTGTGGGGGCTAGGTGTGCAGTGCCCCCATGATCCAGAAAATCTACATAAAATTTTTTGGCCCTCCCTTCATACCAAAGAAGAAATCTGAATTTTTCTTTTTCTTTTATGGCGTGTTTATTGTATTATTGTTGACATTATACAATATTATACATATAATTTATGCATTTCTGTGTTTCTAAACTTTTTCTGTGTCATCTGATGACCTTCACATGTCATCTGCAGGTTCTACAAAACTCCCCAAAAATTCCCATTTAATTTCTTATGCCAACCTGCAATATATCAAAACCGCGATGGGGAAGGGATAACTGTTTTTGCAATGCCTGTCCAAGATAAGTATACTGTTGCAGTAGAGTAGAGGGAGAGATATTTCTATGGAATGTCCAACCAACTGAATCATAGTCTCTTTCAACAAAGGCTCTCCTCTAACCTTGTAAGAAATAAAAATAATTTGTGGGGAGTGGAGTTCCCTCAAAGGAAAAAAAAATTTCATTGATTATGCCACATCTGCCACATCAGTCACTATGTATTATTGCACTCTTTTATCTGTCAAAACAGCTTTTTAAAGATGATAGCAGAGTAGATGTTGACAGGTCCAAAATGGCTTCATAGCTATATTGTGGAATTAATTAATCCTACTACATTCCCCCTTTAGGATTTACCACTATGAATGACAGAGCATCTGATTAATATCCTTCCTCTACCTCCTCTTTCCCAAAGCCGGTGCCTGGAGCCAAATCAGACATGATCCAACAGACATTTTTAAAAGTCTTCTTATGTTTTTCCTCCTCTAAGTGGGGAGCAAGAATCTGTGAAATTAATTCAGTCACAGTTCCTATGGGGATGGATCCCACAACTCAGCCAAAGAAGTGTAAAAATAGCAGCATTGACTAGAGGGATTAGAAAAGATGACCAAGGACTGTGATTATGGAGCTCCCAAGGGCAGGAACAATGGTGCTTAGCATAATAGCCAGATCCTCAATACCAATGAGTCTATGTTGGACGGCAGCCCAAACACCTGATGAATCCTTTCTCCAACGGGACTGGGAAAGGGGGCAGGGGAGGGAGGGAGATATTTCCGTTACCGAAAACCCCGATGACCTGCCTAGCCCAAAACCTCCAGAAGTCACTTGGATCTTTAAGGTTATGATGTATTCCAAAACTTTGTTTGGAACTTTGACATTTTCACTCAGAGAACCTTTGAGTTTGGAGAAATAGCAGTTACAAACTAGAAGAAAGAGTCCCAAATGCCACTCTATATTAGAGGTTTAGGAAATTCTTTTATCTTGTCAGACACAGACAAATACAGAGTCTTCTTTCCACATCTGCTATGTCTTCTGATTTAGTCATTGAACACCGAGATGTCTCTTGGATTGAGTTTTTAAGTGACTGGAAGAAGCATCGTTATTGAGAACCATGATGTGATAGCTGAGAGAAATAACATAAGATTTGTATTTTTACCATATGCAGAACTTTCCTCTGACTGGCCTCCCATTTATCTCCTGGACTTCTTCTTTATGTCTTCTGGTTTTATTTATGGTAAGAATGTCAATATGTACGTCATTGCTTCCCCCAGCTGTGTGTATAAACTTGTTGGCCATTAGACAAAGGTCACAAGTTGAGTATCAACAATTAAATGAATGTTTGTAGATGATCCAAAAACACATACACGTACCAATGTTTAATTGTGTACATATATGTCTGGAAAAGGAAATAGGCTGATCATATAGAAAGAATTAGAAATAACAGATGAGCAGCCCAAGTGGCACCCAAGTATCCCCAATATACTTTTTAATGAGGTGAAGACCTTCAGGATATCTATGAAAAAAGTATGGAAAGGAATTGGCAAGAATTGCACAGAATGAGAGGACATGGAGGGGGTTGAAACACTATGCCCACAGATGAATCAGTGAAATCCTGAGTCCATCTAAATATATTTATTTTTAGAATCTCAGAATTGGAAGGGACCTCAGAGGCCATCTGCTCCAACTTATACCTGTATTCTTCACAATGAACCCTACATTTGGTCATTCCAGCTATCATTCTATATCTCTTCTCCCTTTCAGAGCCAAGGTCCTAGGTAGAGAACAAAAAACTTTTTATACTCATTACTTCAATTTTCTCAGTTTCCGCATACTTCTTAAACCCTGGAAATATGGCATCCCTCAAGCCATAGGCCTAAATTTCTCCTCGCTTTCACAACCAAACTCCTAGAAAAAGCTACCTACACTTGTCTACATTTTTCCCAACTCACATTCACTTCTCATCCCCTTGTACTCTGGCTTGCCTCCCTACCACTCAACTGAAAATGCTCTCTCCAAGGTCATCAGTGATGTCTTTATGGCTAATCCAGTGGCCTTTTCTTAATTCTTATTCTTCTTGACCTCTCTGTTTGACAGTGTTGACCACACTCTCTTTTTAACTACTCTTTTCTCTGTGTTTCCATGACTGTGCTCTCTCATGGTTCTCTTCCACCCACTGGACCAAATTATCTCAGATTTCTTTGCAGGTTCAACCAACCACTTCTCCCTGGTGAGCCAGGGTGGCTTTTTGGATCATAACTCACCAGTTTATGTCATTTGATGGCTGTTCATAAAATAGTCCACACCACTGTGATGATGCTTAGGATTTCTCATGCTTAGGATTACTCCTATGAAATAAAACAAGAACAGGGTTGGGAAGTTAGCAAAGTGGGGCAGTACAGGAATATTTGCTGGAGAATGAGCAGCCTGGGAGGGGGCCTGCTGCCAGTCTCTTCCAGGCAATGGAAAGGAAGGAAGAACCAGTACTCAACAAATGTCCTGAATATCTAGATCAATTTACTTAGGATTAACATCCGGAAATAAGGACGTAATCAACCATCAAACACAGGCATAGTGCCTCAAATAGCTCTGAAATGTTTCTTTAAGACTGGCTCAAAACTGAGTCATTTATCAACATATTTGCTTTAGTAAGATGCATAATATTACACCAGATAATAACTCTTGGCAGGCCTACAGTCTTCCAGCAGTGTGATCTCTGTGTAACTAATTTTTACCTCTGTTCTGTCTGTTCATAAGCCCTTTTATTAGTGTTTTCCTGCTCTCTGACCATGTTCTGAGAGTCCCTGGAAATGTGGAACAATGGGGCAAATCCGGTTTTCTTTCCCAATTGTTTCCACTTGGCTGCTGTAGCCTTTCACAAGAGGCAGTACAGTATAACGGGAAAGACTTGGAGTCAGGAGAGACATTGGTTTGAATCATACCTCTGAAACTTACTAGTTGTGGAACCATGGGCAATCGCTTAATCTCTCTGAGGCTCAGTTTTTGCATCAATAAAATGGGGACAGAAATATCTGTAGTATTTACCTTGTAGACACAAGTGGAATAATATAGATAAAGTGTTTGGTAAACTTTAATATGCTAAATCCCCGCATTATTATTTCATGATCTGAAGATTCTATAATTATTCATAGTTCATCCACCTATACAGAACAAGCCTATGCTCATTAGCATCTCCTCCCCTGGTTGGATTGGTGGTGGGGGAGAGGGAAGGGGATTTCAAAAAGTATCATTCTTTTCATTCAGTGCTACCACCACAAAGGATCTTTTGGATTCTTTACAAGATGATGTGGAGAAACAAGTCTGGGAAGTCATTTTTCTTTAAAATATTTAAGAAAATTCAGTAAAAGAGAAAAATGTGCTCTGTTGTTTAGTAATTGTTCCTCAGAATACCAACACTGTTTGTTAGTATTGCTACAGTGATAGTCACACATTGTACAGCTGCCTTTACTCAGAATGGTAATAGAATTTATCAGTGGTGTAGACTAAAAGCTTTGCGAGGTCAGGTCTGTGTCAATTAAACATTTTCTCTTCCCCTAAGCACAATATGAAATTTTGCATGTAGAAAGTAATTAATAAGTGTCATTTTCAGTATTGCACATTCTTTTCCCATGTGTTTATGCCTCTGTTTACAGATAATTGTAATGGAAATATTAGCAAATTATATTAAATCTTTCCTAATTGGAACATTCTTTGGCATAACCTTAACTTAGGTCTTGCCTCGTATTTGACAGAAAAAAATTGAGGCCATTTGCCCTGAGGTCTCCCTTTTTCCTTCTTCCTCACCTCTAATCTCTCCCTGTCTACTAGGCTCATCCCCTACTGCCTCCAAACAGTTTTCCTAACCTCAAAAAACCCACACTAGATCCTTCCATCCCAGTTGACTAGTATCCATCATGTCTTGTGTTGTTTGTTGCTAAACTGCTTGAGAAGGTCATCTCCTCCAGGTGCCTCCACTTTCACTCTCTTCCTAACCCCTTACAATCCAGCTTCTGACTTTATCATTCCACCAAAACTGCTCTCTCCAAAGCTACCAATGATTGTTAAGTTGCCAAATCTAACGACCTTTTCTCACTCTTCTTCTCCCTGATCTCTCTGCAGCCTTTGATGCCGTTAATCATTCTCTCCTCTTTGATACTCTCTTCTCTCTAAGTTTTCAGGACACCGCTCTCCTCATTTTCCTCCTGCCTATTGATTCCTCCTCTGTTTACTTTGCTGGATCCTCTTCTGGATCAGATGCTTTAACTATACATACGCCACAGGGTTTTTTCCTGGGCCCCCTCTCTTCTCCCTCTGTACTACTTTATTTGGTGATTTCATTAGCTCACATGATTTAATTACCATCTCTATGCTGATCATTCTCAAATTTACCTATACTGCCGGAACCTCTCAGCTGACCTCCAATCTTACATTGGAGCACCCTATACCGTGCCACCTAGCTGCCCAGGTAGACATCTTAAACACAACATGGTCAAAACTGAATTCATTTATCTTTCTCTCTAAGCTCTACCTTCCCTCTCCTCCCTTCTTTATTCATTATTACTATAGAGTGCCACCATCGTCCCAGCCCCTCAGACTTGCAACCTGGGCATCATTCTTAATTCCTCCCCATCTCTCACTCCCCCATATCCAATAAATTTCCAAGGCAATATCTCTCTAATATAGATAGCCTCTTTTCTCCTCTGACACTGCCACCATTCTGATTCAGGCCCCAATCATCTCACATTTGGGCTACTGCAAGATACTACTTGGTGGGTCTATCTGCTTCAAGTTTCTCCTCACTCCAAGCCATCTTCTATTCAGCTACCAAAGTGATTTTCCTAAAACACAGGTCCAATCAATGTAACCCCTGCCCCCTACTCAAAATCTAGTGGCTCCCTATTGCTTCCAGGATCAAATACAAAATTTCTCTGTTTGGCATTTAAAATCCTCCTTAACTTATCCCCTTCCTACCTTCCCAGTCTTCTTATGCCTTACTCCCTATCACCTACTCTTCCATCCAGTGACACTGGCCTCCTTGGGTTCCACAAATCAGATACTTCATCTCTCTGTGCTGGGCATTTTCCCTGGCTGTCTCCCATGCCTGGGATGGTCTGCCTCCTCATCCCCACCTTCTGGCTTCCTGACTTTAAGTCCCAACTAAAATCCTATCTTCTAAAGGAAACTTTTCCCAAGTCTTCTTAATTCTAGTGCCTCTTCTCTATTATTTACTTCATATTTATCCTGTATATATCATTTGTATATATTTGTTTGATTGCTGACTCTCTAATAGATTGTAAGCTTCTTGAGGGCAGGGTTTGTCTTTTGACTCTTTCTGTATTTCCAGAGTTTAGCATAGTGCCTGGCACATAATAAATCCTTAATAAATATTTATTTACTGACTAGCTGACTTTATAATGAAAGGAAGTAAGGTGCAGTAGAAAGAATTCTGTTAGAGACAGAGGATTTGTGTTCAAATCCTGTGTTTACTACTTATGTTGTATGGGACCTTGGTTAACCTTAACCTTAATTTAACCTCTAGCCCTTAACCTCTCTAACCCTCAGTTTTTTTCATCTGTAAAAGAGGATTAGACTAAATATTATTCTTCATCCTTCCAAATCAGTGATTCTATGAGAGCCTACCTGGGTAATTCCCTGAGCTTTTAAATTCATTTCAACAAATTTTATATGTGTATCTATAAATGTATGTATATATGCACATACATGTGTATACATGTCTGTACATGTATTACACGTATGTATATACACATATCTGTGTGTACATAGGTGTTGTGCATGTGTGTATATTCTGTATACATATATGTGGCACCTATATATGTAAAGCACTGTGTAGATACACAAATTTTTAAAAATAAAATTTTAATAATGACTTCAAAAATGCTCAGATTCATTCATAACCAAAAGGATCTAAATTAAAACAGCTTTACCACCTTAAGACCATCAAATGGCAAAAAAAATTAAAGCAATGAAATCCAGTGTTAAAGGAGATGTGGAGAAGTAAGTACACTCATTCTTTGTTGGAGAAGTGGCAAGCCTATGGAATCTTTTTGGAGTACAATCTAGTACAAAAGTTACAAAATAATCACACAAAAATAATTTGACCCCAAAGTTCCATTGTTGGGAATATATAATAAATTTGTTGATATAAACAACAACAACAAAGCTATTTTTTAAAAAATTTTCATTGATGGCATTATAAGTAATTGCAAAAACCTGGACACAACCTAAATTATACCATAATAGGGAAATATTTAAATAAATTATGATATATTAATATCAGTGAGAAGTAATTTAATATAATAGATAGAGAATTTGGTAGTCTAGAAGACTGAGGTTCCAGTCCCAAATCTGTCTACCATAGGGCTGGGGAACCTGCAGCCTCAAAGCCTCATGTGGCCCTCTATGTCTTCAAGTGCAGCCCTTTGACTGAATCCAAACTTCACAGAACAAATCCCCCTAATAAAAGCATTTGTTCTATAAAACTTGGACCCAGATAAAAGGCCACACCCAAGGACCTAGAAGGCCACATGAGGCCTAGAGGCTGCAGGTTCCCCACCCCTGTCCAGCACATACTTGATGAAAAGGCTTTTTTGGCTGCCTCCTGGTGCTGGCCTCCTCACTGTGCTGATTACTTTATACCAATTACACTTCCTTGGAAATAATGATAGTCCACACCAATATTTATCCTTTTATCCATTTTCCATTGTGAGGTATCAATATCTTGTCAGGTTGGAGCTGTTTTCTTCTCGTGTCATATCTTCTTGTTTGTAGTCTAATCTGGTACTGCTTTTGCTTATTGCTCTGACAAGTCACTAGATTGACAATACCCAAGTGGCTTAGTGGGAAATGACCCCCCATAGCATTAGCTAGTCATTTCCTTTCAAGATATATATTTAATTTTATTGTTTTTATGTCATCCAGTCTTTGCCATGCCCAGAACCTCCTAACTCTCTTCTTGAAGAAACTATTCACAATATATGAATGTGAGATTTCTATATACAATCTTTAAGCCTCTTTCTTTTTATTTATTAATCCTTACCCATATTTTCCACTGTATTTTTTTTATCACACTCTGTTTTGCCCACTTTTGCACTCAAGCTACTGCGTATAAAGAATAAGTTGGTTTATTCGGAGGGTGTTACTGAGCCCCAGATAAGACTTGCCCAAAATCAGTAATCAACTCAGGTCTTCTTATTGCATATCCATACCTCTTTCTACTTCTCTGTGCTGCCTCCTCAAGGAAATTGGGACAGGGGGCATTGGATTTGGAGCCATAGAGTACTCTAGAGATCATTTAGTCCCATCCCCTCATTTTATAGGTGAGAAAACTGAGGCTCAGAGATGTTAATTGATTTGTTCAACATCACACAGCTAGTATCAGAATCAATATTAAAACCTAAGCCCCCAGATTCCAAATACAGTGTTCCTCCATTTTTTTCATGCTGTCACACAACAGAGAGGACTGGGGGAGTGAGGCACACATGCATAAAAATATAAATAGCAATTCAAGACATAGATGCTACTCCACTCCATCTCATAGAAAACCCAAAAAGAGATTCCCTACTCTGCTTGACAATGTCTTTGCCTTTTCCCCACTGGAAGCACTGCCTGATATTTGGATGTTGATTAGAGCTGCTCCAAATTGGCGTACCCTCCCTCCAACCTTCCTCATGCATGTGTGTGAAAACACACTTGAATATACACAAGCAAACATACCCACACATTCACCTTTGATAACCAAAAACTGTACATGGAAAAGTGGCAAATTCACAAAGGATCTCACCTAATTTCTGTTAGAACTAGACTTTTTTTTAATCTCAGCACTTAGAATAGCCATGGTTTAATAGTTTCACCCTGGTCATGTATTTCTGTTCTTGAATGATTGATCTTGGATTCTTAGCTTTCAGTGTTCTGTATCTGCATTCTGGCCAGTTTGGGTAGTTGAAGGCATCTCTTCCACTACTGAGTCACTGTTCAATTCAACCATTCAGCAAGCACCACGGACAAAGAATTAATGCTTGAGCTGCTGCGTGGCTAAACTTTTCTACTCCATTGAGAGACGGGAAGTGAATTAACGGCTCTTCTTGGAAGGAAAGTTGTCATTGTTTTTCACAGCACTGCCTAGTAACACTATTCTTAGTTTGGAAATATTTTAGGAAGAAGAATATGGAATCCTTGAGCTTTGAAGGTCAGGTCTTAGCACTCAGCTCCTCATTCTACCCTACGCAGAAAATACCCAAACAAATTACTAATAGGAAAGGAGTGAGAGGGAGGAGGGAAGTAAAACAGAAGGCCTACAGACAGTGCTCAATCAATCAGGCAACATGCATTTATTAAACTCTTACTGCATTTGCCTGACTTTGTGGTAAGTGCCAGGTAACGAATACAAGAATCTTCTCTACAACATCCCTGACCAAAGGTCATCCAATCCTTGCTTGAAAACTTCCAGGAATAGGGGGCTCACTACCAATCAAGTCAGACCATTTCATTGAAAAATAAGTAAATAAATTTTATTGATGTCTTTTGTTTTTACATCAGACACTTCCAGACACAGACACACTAAATGAGCCCTCCCTAAAGAAAAACAATCAGACCAGCATTCCATAATCCCCACCACTCAACCAAAAGGATTAGGATGTTTCCTCATCCCTTCTCAAAGGCAAAGATGGGTCATTATGATTATTCAGAAAACTTACATTTTTGCATTCTTTTCATTTTGTACTATCGTAATTATTGAATACATCATATTCATGGCTGTTTGCTTTACTTCGCAATATTTTATACAAGGCATAGGATGTGTCTCTAACTTTGTCATATTCATCTTTTTTTAAGAGTGCAGGAGAAATGAATTACATTCATGTACTATAAATTTCTCAACTATTTCCCAATCGATGGGCACTCACTTTGTTTCTAGTTTGTTTTCTAATCACAGAAAGTGCAACTATTAATATTTTGGTTTCTGTGGGACCTTTCTTTCTGTCTTTACCCTCTTTTGGGTATATGGCCACCAGTGGAATCTGCAGCACTGAACAATTCAAGATCCTTTCTTCCATAATCCTAAACTGTTTTTTTTTCAGAATGAGAGACCCCCACCCCATTTTCAAATAGCTGAAGTTGTTAGGAAGTTCTCCCTCATTTTGAGCTGCAATCTGCCTTCCTTTGACTTTCACCCAATGATCCTAAGTTTGTTTTCATTTAGTTTTCTATCAAACAAGGCCATTTATTTTCAAACACTTTACTGGAATGTTAAGGAAGGTAAATGTTACCAAGTATAGAGTCCAAACAGTCATTAACCTGGATTGCTGAAATCATCAGTGGTCACAAATAGCCCTTTTCATCTTCTCTTTATCTCTTCAAAGGTAGGTATTGGATCAGCCTTCCTTTCATATCCACGAGAGTAACAGAAACATCTGAAATTTAGCTATTTTAAGTTTACTGTTGCTACTACTGGTATAACTAATTATTATTAGCAGTAATTATTATTAACAGGATCCAGGTTTTGCTGTCTGCCCACCCAACCCCACATTATCTTTATCCATCCTGCTATTATGGCCACTGGTTTGTTTTTCATGGATAGCAGATGTATATAAACAAAATGAAAAAGAAACAAATAGATCTAAAGGCATCAGTGCAGATCTAAGAGGAGCAGGATATGTTTGAGAACAGGTGGACAGATCAAAAGCAGGTGAGCATATTTATGCCCCCAACTGGATTAGAACTTTGCTAGTCTGGAAGCTCTCTGAGAAATCCAAGTTTAATTAAAGCATTTATTCTAAGTCTATCTAAGAAAACTAAACTAGGCTATAAAGGAAAGGGGGAAGAATACAACAAAATAAAAAGAAATAGATTTTGAAGAAGAACAAAGAAATACAACCATTTACTAGAAGCTCGGATATGTGGTACAGAAGAAAAAACTATGTGGATTTGGAATCAAAGCACCTAGGTTAAAATATTGGCTTTACAACTTAGAACCTGATAAAGAAAAAGTACTTCCTTCCACTTGTCCATTATTCAATGCATGAATTAAAAAGCATTTGCTTATCACATACTATGAGCTAAAGAGACAATCCTCTCCATTCTAATGGCAGCTAGCTCATGTAGGGCAGTGGTGTCCAACTCAAATAGAAATGGGGCCACAAAATGATCCGTATGGACACTATTGACTCAGAAAACCACACATTAACATTGTCTATGTTTTATTGTATCTTTATTCTGTTAGATAATTCTCAATTGTATTTTGATTCCAGCCATATTTGGGGCCTGCATGTGGCCTGACAGGATGTTTGACACCTTTAGTTCAGGAGTTAGAGCTGACCTGAGTTCAAATCCAACCTCACATACATTCAGTCACCTCACTAAACCCGATTCCTCATCTGTTAAATGGGGGTTATAATGGTACCTGTCTCACATGGCTATTTTGGAGATTTAATGAGATAATATTTATAAAGTACTTTGCAAACTTTAAAGATTGCAAAGTACTTTATAAATACCATCTCATTAAATACTAGCTAGTGAAAGGGTAGATGACATTCCCAAATATTTGGGATTTGTGGCCAGGGAAGAAAGTGGTTTTGGAGTCACAGGCATGACGACTTGGTCCGTAGGGCAATCAATTGACACTCCCTTTCCAGAAACAATGGTAAGATTGATTTGACTATTGAGGCCAGAGTAAGAGCTAGAAACAGGCAGTAATGTGAAGGATGGCTGAGTCTGGTCCAGTCTGGTGGTCCAGGATGGTTAAATATACTGGACTAATT